>NC_134553.1:35803517-37003517 GCF_025594145.1 Primulina tabacum | reverse complement strand
AATGAATAAGTGTTCAAAACTTTATGTAATATATATATGTTCATATAAAAGCTCACTTACATAAAATAAGTGTGCAAATTTTTATCATGCTGGATCTATTTTCTCTAATCAATGGCCCAAATGGGGAAGCCTACGTTACTCGAATTGGATAGGAGCTTGGCTTGATATTCCAGTAGCACTCTTGCTCGAAAGTATTGCAAAATTTCGTCCCTCCTTTGACGGCTGGTGTAGCTAAATTTTTTTGAAGAATTTTGCTCTAAATAATCAGCCTATTTCTCAAAAATTTTAGATTTTTTGTGATGATTTTTTTTTTGTGTTTAGGCACTAAATCATTGCCTCTATTTATGGGTCTCAAAAGATGAGCTGAAAAGTCACTTGTTCATAACCATTTATCTGCTCGTAAAGGCATCTACTCATGGTCATTTACCTCGTCTTAAAGGTCATTGTTCAACAAAATAAATGTCATAATACATCCTTTAATCTTCATCATCGCCCATTAATCACCATTACTTGGTTTTAATAATCTCATAGAGGTGAGGGGTCTTAAATTCCTTCCTCTTTATTGGAGGTTTTGTCTTCGAAACATGAGGTGTCTATGTCTTTAAAAAGACAGGGATATTGACTCTGCATCTTCTCCTCCGGCTCTCAAGTAGCTTCATTTTTGGGACGGTTAGATCATTTTACTAGACATATGTACAAGAAGATACACATTCAAAACCGTTGTCTATGAGCGTTTTTTTTGGGCTACGACAACGGTTTTTAAAAACCATTGTCTATATGTGTTTTGTAAAGGGTCAAAGACAATGGTTTGTTAAACCGTTGTCTTTCAGCTGGTTTTTTTAGTTCGAAAACAACGATTTTTGTAAACTGTTGTCCTTTCTTATTGTTTTATATGGTAAAAGACAACGATTTTACAAAAACCGTTGTCTTCGAAATTTTTTTTATTATAAAATTTGTAGTTAATATTAAATTTTGCAAAACCTTCGCTAATTTAAAAATTGCGACGGCTTGGTATAACCATTGCTAAATTTTAAATTAGCGATGGTTTTAGTAAAACCTTCGCTAAATTTAAGCGACATTGTTTGTTTAACTGTCGCTAATAGCAACGATTTATGAAATTATCGTCGCTAATAGCGACGCTTACTCCAGAAAACATTGCAAACTTTCTATAAATATCCACATTTTCGGTTTATTTTCCTCCACACCACTTCACAACACTTAAAATTTTTCTCTCTTACACGATTTAGTTTTGATTTAGGGTAAATTTTTTCGATTTAATTTTTAAGTGTTAGTTAAGATTAGGAATATTGTTAGAATCGTAAGATTGTAAGTTTTTTTATATTTATTAAATTTTAAAAAGTATTTTTTTTATTTTACTGAAAAAATTAGCGACGAAAATAATGCAAACTGTCGCTAAAATTAGCGATGAACTTTATAAAAAAAACCGTCACTAATTTTAGCGAGTTTAGAAAACTGTCGCTAATTAGCGACCGTGTTGTATGAATACCGTTGCTAATTTTAGCAATGGTTTCGCATGATTTCCGTCGCAAATTTTAGCTACGACAACAGTGAAAACCGTTGTCTTCGAGTGCACTCTTTAACCACAGGCTTTTAACAACGGTTTTACAAAACCTACGACAATGGTTTTTCACCGTCGTCTTTGAGCACACCCTTTAACCACATGGCCTTTAACAACGGTTTTATTTGATCTACGACAACGGTTTTTCACCGTTGTCTTTTGCCTTTTTTTTGTAGTGATGGAATGATTAATCACCAATCTTATGTCATGACCCTAACCTGAATTTGGTAAACCTACTACGAAATCTATAGAAAGGTGTTCCCATCTCCATTTGAGGATTTCTAAATTTTGAAGTAGCCCTCCAGGTCTTTGGTGCTCGGCTTTCACTTGCTGACACACTATGCATTTGGAGATGAAGTCAGCTATGATTTGTTTAGTTCCCTTCAACTAGAAAATTTTCTTTTAGTCTTCTTACATTTTGTTTATTCCAAGATGAACTGAAATTTTTTATTTGCGCGCTTCTGCCATGACTTCTTATCGCAAGTTTTTAGTGTCTAGCATGCACAATCAATATCACATCCAAAAGACGTTGCTGTGATCGATCTTGAATTCAAGGGCATTTCCTTACTTGATTTTAGATTTGAGTTTGGTCAAGTCTGGATCTTGCTCCTCATTATATTCACCCCTTCGTGTCAACACGGTTCAACCGATTATTATGTGAGGGTTATCTTGCCCATTTCCTTGAGAGTAGGGCATCAGATAACTTATTGGATTTCCCTGGGTGGTAGCTAATGTTTATATCAAATTATACTCCTTCAATAGATATTACGTGACCTGATAATATCATATTATCTAGCAAAAAAAATTCCACATTTCTCGAAATTGGCGTAAATATCTTTCTTCCTCAAGTTATGGATAGTCATATGGAGGTGCTCTTTGATGCAATACAAAGTGTCGAACGAGATTTTTCAAGAGATTTCCAAAAATGGAAAGTTTGTATAATTTGATATAGAGGGATATTCTATGCCATAAGGTTTTCGGAACATTTTACGAATTCGATTTCCGGGTTCCTACTCATTGTTAAGGGTCCTACTTGACTTTCAAAAGTTGGAGCGAATATTAGGCGCTTAGGCACTTGGGTAGGTGGCACTAAGGCACCAATGTTACAAATTTTGGGCAATGAGGCACGTGTTCTTCGTGTTTCTGGTGCTGAGGCGCCTGATCTGCACAAATAATTTTTCTGGATGTGCATCTAGGCGTTTAAGCTCTTGAGAAGAGGCGCCTTATCTACGCATTTTCACAACAAAAATGGATCTAAGTAGCCCATCCTCGGCGCTAAGGCACCTGATGCAGGACAATTTAAGTGCCTGTCTTGTGCAAGTTCGCCCAAATTTCTCCCAACCAGATTATGAACATTGTGGCCCTTTGATACCACTTAAATGTCACACACAAAAACTGAGGCATGTGACACCGACATTATTTAACAATCACATAATCGTAAACAACAGGCCTCAAAAGTACAAAATTTTCAAAACAGTCTATTTATTTCATAAAATAGAAAATTGTCTTTACGACTCAAAACATCTCAAATATTAACATAATATTTTACAGTCACGAAATGTAAAATATAATCTAGTGAAGACGAAACTAAACAACATTAGTGGTCTTATTTTTCTTCACCATCCCTAAAAGTGGATCTATTCTTTATCCTCAATCTTTTCGTCATTCTTATCTAAGAGGGGTTTAGAGTAGATTAGTGAGTGATATGATCTTCACTCCGCAAATGAGAGCAGTAATCATCTCGATTTTGAAAACAATACATATATATAATAGTATATTTTTACACTAAATGATATAATTTCCGGATGAACAGTAATCGATATTCAATGATAAGTAATAACAATAATCATATTTCAATAGTGTACTAAAATAACTACGTTCCTCATAACCAAAGTGATATTAGTCCTCTGTATATTACTCCTCTAAGGGATGAGGCCAGTAACCAGTAGTAATAAGTAATCAGTAGTGTTCAGAATATGTATCCTTTCCATTTAGTTCATAATTACTCAGTGCAATAAAATTCGTAATCGGTGATCATATTTGTAGAAAACCCATACTTTAAAAATATATATGTAAATATATTTTATTTTTACATAAAATATGAAGTTTAAAACAAAAGTTCACTTACAAAAATAAGTGTGCCAAATTTGAAACATACAAAACAAAAATCTACTTGCCGAAAGATGCTCAAGAAACACGAAGAATTTGGTAGATATTTTTCTCTAATTGATCACCTAAATGGGGAAGCCTATGCTACTTGAATTGAATAAGACCTTGGCTCAATATTCTAGCAACATTCTAGCTCAAAAGTGTTGCAAAATTTCATCCATCTTTTGACAACTGGTGTAGCTCAAAAATCATGAAAAATATTTCTCCAACTAATCAGAGTATTTCTAGAAAATATGAGGGTTTTTGTGTGGATTTTGTGTGATTTTACACTAAATCATTGCTGAAGGATTGCTTGCTGGGCACCGTGAGGTTCTTTAAACAAAATATTCTCCAAAAGCTGCAATAGTTTGTGTTCTAAAAATGTTAACACCGATGAACTCCTAGTCTATACTGAAGGACTTACCTACTGCCTAACTGAACTCCTAGTCTATACTGAAGGCAGAACCTTCCAGCCAACACTTCTTTAACGTCTTTGTGAAAAAGACTACATACACAAGTTTAACGTCTTTGTGCAAGATTGTATTTGGGTGGTGGTGGTGTTCGTGTGTGAGAAATAAACAATGAATTCAAACACAAATGTTCCAGAAGAGCAGTCGTAAAGTCGAGACACAGAGTTCAAGGAACTAATTCAAAATGAAACGGATACAATTATTGAGTCTAATTGTACGATCAGTTTCCCGCCTATAAATAGAAGATCAGTGAAGACTCGAATAGATAGAGAACCACATAACACATTACGTGCATAAAAATTATAAAATGTTTATTTTTTAGATATATGCGATATGTCTTGTGGCCACCTATGTTTATGGGTTTGGAAGTCGGTAGGCACAACCGAGGACCTCTCCACCCGGTGACTTACAACCAGTTTATGATTATGTATGGGTATGGATATCCAGTCCAAGGGCTGTGGTGATCTCTACCGCCCAGTATACTGTGGTTTAGTCTGATCACAGGCACTCACGTTATGTTATGGGCCACTTGCTTAGAAACATTATCTCTACCAGAAAATTATGATATGATATGACAGAGCTCTATTGAGCAAAGTTTTTACGTATGATTTTAAGAAATGCACGTAGTTATAATTATTCATAATACGATTTTCATTGTACGCTTTACGATACCATATTTTTACGTTGCATGCGATTTTATGACATATATTTACTTGTTATTCACGATATATACATGTTGAGTCTTTAGACTCACTAGACTTGATTGTTGTAGGTACTGATGAGGTCGAGACGGAGGGCGGAGACCAGTGAGTTATCGTGGGGCAGCAGTAGTAAACCCGAGGACCTCATGTTTTAGTTTATGCACCTTTTATTATTCAAACTCAGTTTTAATACGTTGGATTATTTTTAAATTGTTGTTTGAAAAAAATATTTGCTTCCGCTGTTATTTTAAAGTTAAAATTATTTACATGTTTATTTTATAATGAAGCAAGAAAATTATTTATTTAGAAAATTTTTAATAATTCCGCTAAAATATGAATACAAAAATGTGAATACGAAATATGGGACTTTACAGTTGGTATCAGAGCCAGTGATCTTGTAAAGGGTTGTACTACTACTGCTCTCGAGAAGCTTATGAAGTCACGTCTTCGGTCTGTAAGTTTTACGTTTACACATTCGTTTAAAGCATGAAATATTTTTACATCATGATTGCATGAAATATTTTATGTCAGGATTACGATTATGCAGTATTTATTTAAATTTAAAGAAATAGTGAAGTTATGCATGTTGGTTACGTATAGGTTATAATTATGGAACAACATGCCTCCTAGACGCATTATTGATCGCACGGGAGGTGATGAGCATCGTCATGAGAATGAGGAGAGAGATTTACCACCACTCCTCCACCAGACATGAATGCCCAGATGCTAGCTGGGATGACTCAGTTCTTCGCACAGTTTGCGGGAAACAATGCAGTGGGAGCCAGACAGACGGAGCCGGAGGCTATCTATGAGCGGTTCATGAAGATGCGACCGAAGGAATTCTTAGGGACGTCAGATCCTATGGCTGCCGAGGGCTGGATTAAGTCCCTTGAGGTTATTTTCGAGTTCATGGGGCTCGAAGATGGAGATAGGGTTTGTTGTGCGACTTATCTGTTCGGAGGAGACGCTCGCCTATGGTGGAAAGGAGCATTAGTGGCTTTGGATTTGACTACTTTGAGCTGGGCGCGCTTCACAGAGGTATTCTACTCTAAATATTTTACTGAAGATCTGCGTTCGAGGTTGACCACGGAGTTCATGACCCTGAGGCAGGGAGACTTGACTGTTACGGAGTTCATCCGTAAGTTCGAGAGGGGATGTCATTTTGTACCCCTAATTGCTAATGATGCTGGAGCCAAATTGAGGCATTTTCTGAATGTTCTGCGGTCGATCTTACGCCATGATGTTAGGGTGGCTGGCCCTACTACCTATGATGTTGCTGTTTCTAGAGCTCTAGCGGCAGAGCAAGACCAGAATGATATTGAGCGAGATCGCCAGGGTAAACAACCATTTCAGGCACCACACCACCCTCCTCAGCAGCAGCATCAGAATAAGAGACCTTTCCATGGTCCACCCAGGAACAGAGGGCCGCAGCAGCCACAGCAGGGACGAGCAGTCCCGAGGACAGTGGAGTACCCAGTCTGTGTCAAGTGTTCACGTCGTCATGCTGGGACTTGTATGTATGGTTCGGGAAAGTGTTACAAATGAGGTAGTACTGACCACATATTGAAGAATTGTCCTCAGAAGAATCTGCCTACCCAAGGCAGAGTTTTTGCTCTCCATGCTGCGGAGACTAACCCGGAGACGATGCTCATGACAGGTATCCTAAATCCTTAAGTTGTATTTGAAGTTTAATGTTTTGGGTTAAGATTTTGAACTTAGAACTTATGATAGGATTGCATGTTCTAATCAGTGTTAGCTACGGGAATTTAGGTTAGAAGAACTTTGACCTTTGCATGTCTATAAGCATAGTTCTTGTAAAACTATTGGGTTTACCATGATATTCCAATCTTTCAGGGAGAATATTTATAGCCGGTTCAGCTACGAAAGCCTTGATAGATTCAGGGGCTACTCATTCATTCATTTCATAAACCTTTGCAAATTATCTCAAGATCAAGACAATTGGGCTAGACATAGCGTATTCTGTAGCATTACCTTCCGGAGAGGATATGACAGCTACTAACGTGATCCTAGATATAGACCTTGAACTTCATGGTAATCTTGTGTATGCGGATCTTATCGTCCTGCCGATGCCAGAATTTGATAATCATCCTGGGGATGGACTGGCTATTGAGGAACAGAGTGTTGATTGATTTTCAGCAGAGATCTGTTCTAGTCCGACCGCCTGGGATGGAACAATTCTTATTCGAACCAGACATGTATTTTAATTTACCGCGTATAATACCTTATGCCCAGGCTAGGAAACTCATGCATCGAGGGTGCCGAGCATTTTTAGCTACTCTTGGATCTGTTCCCGAGACGCCCAAACAGTCAGCATCCGATGTTCCTATTGTCCGGGACTTTCTAGACGTTTTTCCTGATGACTTATCTGGTTTACCACCGGTGCGAGAGGTGGAATTTTCTACTGAGCTTATGCCAGGTACCACACCGATATCGAAAGCACCATACCGATTAGCACCGACCGAGATGGCAGAACTCAAGAAACAGATTCAAGAACTTCTTGACAAGGAGTTCATTCGCCCGAGCTTTTCGCCATGGGGCGCACCGGTCTTGTTTGTGAAGAAAAAGGATGGTTCGATGAGGCTCCACATTGATTACCGGGAGTTGAACAGAGTTATAGTGAAGAACAAATACCCTTTCCCGAGGATTGAAGATTTATTTGATCAGTTGAAGGGAGCTTCCGTATTCTCTAAGATTGATCTGCGTTCTGGTTATCATCAGATGAGAGTGAAAGACGCCGATGTTCTCAAGACTGCTTTCAGGACTCGTTATGGACACTTCGAATTCCTTGTGATGCCATTCGGTTTGACGAATGCGCCAGCGATCTTCATGGATCTCATGAATCGCGTATTTCAGCCATATCTTGATCACTTCGTGATAGTATTCATAGATGATATTCTCATCTACTCAAAGAACCAAGAGGATCACAGCAGACATCTAACCACAGTACTGCAGACCTTGCAAAAGCACAAGTTATTCGCGATGTTCAGTAAGTGCGAGTTCTGGTTAGAGAAGGTGGCGTTCTTGGGCCACGTCGTTTCTAGCAGCGGTATTGAGGTAGACCCGGCGAAAGTTGCAGCAGTCAGAGATTGGGTTGTGCCGCAAAATGCATCAGAGATCCGTAGTTTCCTGGGGCTAGCATGATACTATCGGAAGTTTATTCGGTGATTCTCCTCCATCGCAGTTCCACTCACGTCATTGACGAAGAAGAATGTTAAGTATGTGTGGGGCGAGGAATGTCAGAAGAGCTTCGATACATTGAAGCAAACTCTGATTTCAGCGCCAGTATTGGCCATGCCTTCAGGACCCGGAGATTTTTTTTTGAATACCGATGCTTCGAAACTCGGTTTAGGCGCAGTATTGATGCAGCATGGGAAGGTGATAGCATATGCTTCTCGTCAGTTGAAGATTCATGAGAAGAATTATCCTACCCATGATCTAGAGTTGGCAGCCGTAGTATTTGCATTGAAGATTTGGAGGCATTATTTGTACGGAGAGAAGTGCCAGATTTTTACCGACCACAAAAGTCTCAAATACTTCTTTACAAAGAAAGGGTTGAGTATGCGGCAGAGGCTTTGGTTGGAGCTAGTGAAGGACTATGACTGTGACATTAGCTATCATCATGGCAAAGCTAATGTAGTTGCAGATGCGTTGAGCAGGAATGTCGCAGGGATGGCTCATTTGGTGGTTTCGAGACCTCTTCAGTTTGAGATGCAGAGGTTTGATCTAGAGACATATCCTCAAGGTAGAGTTCCTCGTCTATCTACTCTGACGATTCAGTCTTCTCTTCTAGACCGTATTCGCAGTGGACAGTTGGCAGACGAGCAGTTGGCAAAGTGGAGGCAGAGAGATGAGGCCAAGGGCAGTATCTTGTATACAGTTAGAGACGGTATTGTGAGATATCGAGACAGAACGTGGGTTCCTAGCGGCGATTCTATTCGAGAGGATATCTTATCTGATGCCCATATGTCGCCGTACTCTATTCATCCAGGGAGTACGAAGATGTACAAAGACCTGCAGTTATTATATTGGCGGCCAGGAATGAAGAGGGATATCAGACGTTTTGTATCCGAGTGTCTGACGTGTCAGCTAGTGAAAGCAGAACATCAGAACCTGCAGGTATGCTCAAGCCTCTTCCTATTCCCGAGTGGAAGTGGGAGAATGTTACTATGGACTTCGTTGTTGGTCTGCCGAAGTCAGTCAGAGGGTCGAATGCTATATGGGTGATAGTAGATCATCTTACGAAATCAGTTCATTTCTTGCCTATTAAGATGACTTTCTCCATGATCCAGTATGCAGAGTTGTATATCCGGGAGATCGTCAGACTTCATGGTATTCCCGTTTCTATAGTATCTGACCGAGATCCTAGATTCACTTCATCATTTTGGAAGAGTCTACATTCAGCTATGGGTACCAAGTTGTTGTTTAGCACAACTTTTCACCCACAGACAGATGGTCAGTCCGAGAGAGTCATTCAGATTTTGGAGGATCTTCTTCTAGCATGTGTTCTCGATTTCTCCGGGAGTTGGGAATCAAAGTTACCGTTGGTGGAGTTTACCTATGATAACAGATTTCAGTCGTCTATAGGTATGGCTCCATATGAAGCACTGTACGATCGTAAGTGTAGATCGCCTATTCATTGGGATGAAGTAGGGGAGAGAGCAGAATTGGGTCCAGAGATTGTGCAGCAGGCTGCTGATATAGTAGTCAAGATCCGTGATAGGATGAGGACTGCTTAGAGTAGACAGAAGAGTTATGCGGATCAGATAAGGAGAGATTTAGAGTTTGCTGTTGGTGACCATGTTTTCGTGAAGATAGCACCAATGAAAGGTGTTATGCGGTTCAGGAAGAAAGGAAAGCTCAGTCCGAGATTCATTGGACCATTTGAGTTCCTCGACAGAGTTGGGACATTAGCTTATCGTGTTGCTCTTCCGCCGAATCTGGCCGGAGTACACAACGTGTTTCACGTCTCCATGTTGAGGAAGTATATGGCGAATCCATCGCATGTCTTGAACTTTGAATCGTTGCAGCTCACTCCGAACTTGTCTTATGAGGAAAGATCAGTGCAAATCCTAGACAGACAAGAGAAAAGGCTTCGGAACAAACTGGTCAAGCTAGTGAAAGTCAAGTGGCTAAATCATTCGGAGGAGGAAGCTATGTGGGAATCTGAGCCAGAGATGAAGAGTCGATATCCCGAGTTATTCGGTAAGATTTAATTTCAGGGACGAAATTCCTTTAAGGGGGGTAGAGTTGTAGAACCCGAAAATCAGATTACGTATAAGCCATGCATAATTGTTACTATTTAAATTAAAAATGAATTTTTAGTTAAATATATGAAGTGTTTAAGTCATTTTTAATAATTTTAAATCATGATTATTTATTTTAAAAATAGATGGTTAGTTTTATCTTTTCAGGATAAATACGCGATGCCAGACCGGAGTTGGAGATTAAAAGATAAGATTAATAATAAGAAAAATATTCCTAAATTTAAATTAAGTCAAGAATAATTTAATTTTGAGAAAAAGAATGTTCTAGGATTTATTAAATTAATTAGAGCTAAGTTGTTAAATAAATTCTTTTAGGTTCAATATTTAATTAAAGCTTAAATTAAAATATGTGAACAAATGAGGATGAATTAATCTATGTATAATATATTCAAAAAATTAAACATAGCATTTAAATACTTAAATTTTAAACCATATAATGTCATGCAAGAGTTTATTATAAATTAATGTGTAAATTCATTAAAATGTATAATGGGTATTTAAAACCTTAAACAATTAAAATGCAAGATTTAAACCATAACATACCATGCAAAAATTTTAGGAATTCGGTCAAGACATTTTAAAAGTGTAGTAAATCCATCCAAGTCACCCTCAATGCTCATTAAGTTGAATTCATTCTCCCATTTTAATTCACTAATTGGTAGTAGATTCAAATACTATAATTCATATAATTTCCCCCAACCTATTAGACTATGAAATGAGCTTGAATGTGTTGCAAGAATTCGAATGACATGCAACGGCAGCTAGGAGAGAAAGCATTCAAATGCTATTCAAAGCTTTCACTTGTAACCTTTCACCTTAATGCATTTTATGGCATCTTTAACACCTCTTGTAACCATCATCTCCATTACATAACATTCCTACATCCTATATACTCGAAAATATCAGAAACAATAAACTACTGAAATCGTGAATTAGCAGCAAGGATGAGAGAATAAGAACAACTACAGCTAGAGGAGGAAAAACAATTCAAATTCCATTCTATTCCTTCACTTGTAACTCTCAACTAAATGCACTTCAATGCCTATTTATCACCTCCTATAATACTCATCTCTATTGTCTAGCAATCACACACCATTACCTTTGAAAATCATCAGAAAAATATCTGCTAGAATCGAGAGAAAACAGCTGAAAAACAAGGAAGAAAACCAACTCCGACTCCGCCGCTCGTATTCGTCGTATTGATTTGTTTTTGTCAAAACAAATTCCGGGCATGTATATATTGTTTCTTTGCTCTTCAATCAAGTCTTATAGATATGTTTAAACCATTATATAAGCAGGATTCAAGCAAGAACACGAAAATGACAGCAAGTATTATTTTTAAGAAAATTCTGTACAGGCCTCTCGGCCATGCTGATTTTGTGATTCACAGTTGCTGAGTTTTGATGATTTCAGGATGTTGTTCGGTTCCAGGCACCCAAGGCTGCTTCTAGGCATAATTTAGAATGTGTTAGAGTGTTTTTGGTTCAATTGTTTCGGTCCATACACTCAAGAACAAAGAAATGACAGCAAGTTCTTCTTAGGTGCAGAAATGAACCACGGTTGCTGTCATTGAGATGTTTAAGTGGGGTGTTCGAACCTTGGCTGTCTTAGGGACTGTAGCCATGGTTAGAACCATTCCTTATCATGTCTAGAATGCGACTCAATCAGTTTTTCTAAGCTTGATTCACATATCCTTCAGATTTTTACATAAACATGGCAAGAGCTTTTCGGTTTGCTACAAATTCTGCATGGGTACACTTTCGGTTTTGGTGTGTTGTTTGGATTATGGTTTGCTTCTAGCCCATAGCCATGGTTCATACAACACTCTATCATGTCTAGATCGAGCCATGGTCGATAAACTGGCCCTTGGAACAGGACAAGACAGTAAAATGGTTCAATACAACACACTACACAGCAAGTGGTGCTTTCGGTTGGTATGCTGTGATTGTCCTAGGTGTTTGCTTGGGTTGTGGTTGGCTTTTAGCCCTTAGACATGGTCCAAGCCATGCCTTAGGATGTTGGTAAGAGTCCTTGGGCGGTGGTTCAAGCCATTGGTCATTAAATTTCAGAGTTTACACCACAAACACACAAGCTGCTACTGCTGTAATTTGACAGCAACTTGCAGTTTGGTTTTGGTGCTTGTTTGAGTTCTTGGTTGGATTTTAGCCCACAGCCTTGGACTGGACAGTACCTTAATGAGTTAGGAAAGTCATGTTTTTGGCCGTTTGTGATTCGGTTGAGTTTAGAGGTCGTACGAGAATTTACGGTGCAAGGTGCCAAAATGACACTCGAAAGAGTGTTTTATGTTTTTGGATTCCCTTCACCAATTTTCGTGTACAGCTGTTCCCATGGTTATTTTCCAGTATATTAGGGGTATTTTAATCATGGTTAAACGTCGGTTTAATGTTGTTTCGGTTTGGTACGAAGCCATGATTAAAAATCAAGTTATGGGTTCTAATCGTTTCGTTATTGGTTCTATTGCTAAGTTGTGGTCAAGATGAGATTTATTGCATGTGTCACATATTAGAATTAAGTCGCAGCAAGCCTGGAGTGATCCAACTCATTCGGTAAAAATAAGGTTATAATTATATTACTTGCATAAAAATTATAAAATGTTTATTTTTGAGATATATGCGATATGTCTTGTGGCCACCTTATGTTTATGGGTTTGGAAGTCGGTAGGCGCAACCGAGGACCTCTCCACCCGGTGACTTACGACCAGTTTACGATTATGTATGGGTATGGATATCCAGTCCAAGGGCTGTGGTGATCTCTACCGCCCAGTATACTGTGGTTTAGTCTTATCAGGCACTCGCGTTATGTTATGGGCCACTTGCTTAGAAACATTATCTCTACCAGAAAATTATGATATGATATGACAGAGCTCTATTGAGCAAAGTTTTTATGTATGATTTTCAGATATGCACGTAGTTATAATTATTCATGATACGATTTTTATTGTACGCTTTACGATACCATATTTTTACGTTGCATGCGATTTTATGACATATATTTACTTGTTATTCACAATATATACATGTTGAGTCTTTAGACTCACTAGACTTGATTGTTTTAGGTACTGATGAGGTCGAGACAGAGGGCGGAGACCAGTGAGTTATCGTTGGGCAGCAGTAGTAAACCCGATGACCTCATGTTTTACTTTATGCACCTTTTATTATTCAAACTCAGTTTTAATACGTTGGATTATTTTTAAATTGTTGTTTGAAAACAATATTTGCTTCCACTGTTATTTTAAAGTTAAAATTATTTACATGTTTATTTTATAAATGAAGCAAGATAATTATTTATTTAGAAATTTTTAATAATACCGCTAAAATATGAATACGAAAATATGAATACGAAATACGGGCCTTTACAGTTTAAAAAATTATCGATATATATATACAAGATTTCAGGATCAGTTTCTCAAAGAACTGATTCATTTTTTTTTAAAAAGTTCAAAAATCCGAAGTGTATATTCAACCCTCCCTCTTATAAACACTTCACCCATATTAACCGATCTTAACAAGTGGTATCAGAGCGGTTAAATCTTGTCTTTAATACAACCAATACACACATCTGATAAAATTTCAATGTTTTCTAGATAATAATTTGATGACTAAAAAATTAGACTGAATGCTCATCTAACTGCGCAAGATGATGATATGTGGTACTTCATTACCGACGGACCATTAAAAATCATGAAAGCGAATACTGCAGTTGCTCTAAATGATGGAGCACCTTATTGCATTGAGAAGCCACGTGATGAATGGAAAATTGAAGATAAAAGAAAATCAAATCTGTACAATGTCGCAAAGGACATATTCTACAAAACACTTGATAAGAACACATTCAACAAAATAAAAATGTGCAAATCTGCCAAAGAAATTTGGGAGAAATTGATCAAGCTATGTAAAGGCAATGAGCAAACCAAGGAAAACAAACTCTCAGTTGTCGTGCAAAAATTCGATAACATCAAAATGAAAGCTAATGAGTCAATAAATGAGTTTGATGAACGAGTAAGCAGCATCATGAATTTAATGAATGCACTAGGAAAAGTGTATTCAAACACAGAATTGGCTCTAAAAGTGATGTGTGGCCTTCCCAAAGAGTGGGATGTTAAAACTATGGCCATGCGAAAATCAAAAGAGCTTAACAAGGTGGAACTACATGATCTGTTTGCAGACCTAAAAAAATATGAATTTGAAATGCAAACAAGAGAGGGTGAACCATCAGTCCCACCAGTCACAACTGCCCTCAAGGCTTTTAAATTGGAGCCAATAGTTTTAGTTGAGAAGACTACTGAACAACTGAGCAATGACGGGATGTCATTGTACGCCAGAAAGTTTAGAAGGTTCATGATAAAAAAACCAAAGATCATTCCAAAGGAATTATCACAGGAATGAATCAAAAGAAGAACTGAAATCGTACTGCAACTTTGGCAAAACTGATCATTTCATAGCTGACTATTTCAAGCAAATGAAGGACATCAGGCGATCAGTTGATAAGGGAAAAAACCCCTCAAGCACAAGAAAAGATCTAAGGATGACAAGAAATCATTCAGGAAGAAGCACGAAGCCCTAGTAGATGAAGAAATCAAAATTAAAATGGGCCGAAACTAACAGCGATGCATCACAAACTAAGAGCTCAAGCAGCTCTAGTGAAGAAGATGAGGTGAAATTCCTTATCAACTATGATGCCGAACTAGAATCTAGCAATGAGCATGTTTTTGATTTCAGTTCTACTAATTTTACACGTGAAGAACTTATTTCTACCCTACATGACATGATAAATGAATATCGCAAGCTTGCTCTCTCCTTTGAGGATGCTAAAGCTAAGCAAACTGATCCTACCAACAACAAAACTGAAACTAATTGTTCACAATCAATTGAAATTGAAATGTCGAAAATCAAAAAGGATATTGCTAAGCTGACATCGAAAAAGGATGAGAATCAATCCTTAATTCAGTAGTTGAAGTCATAGAACTCGAGACTAACTGATCTGATTCAAGTATGGAACAAGTCGCCGGTCACGTTGACTGAAATGCAAGGTTTACAGAAATCAGTCGGGGACAAAAATAGTTTCAACATTAACAGTCAAGATGAAATCTCAACAAGCGGTACTAAGCCAGAACTGAATATGTGCAAAATACATTCACTTTGTTAATTTAGTTATGGGACATGAACAAAATGAGCCCAGTAAGCCGGTTGAATAGCCGACTGAAAATACGGACAAGGCTAAAAGGCACAAGATTGGATATAGTCCGAAGAGTTCAACCGATTCACGCAGCTAGTCATCTAAGCGGTCCAGTTATCACAAAAAAACTCTGTAAAGGGCTATTACGGTCATTATCATAACTGCAAGCATGTTCAAAAAACAAAATCAGATGACAACAAGGCAAATAGAGCTAAAAACATATTGTATTATCTGCGCACAACATACCTAACACACAAAAACTAGGTAAATCTATTTGGAAACAGTGACTAATCTAAGTCTGGGTTCGTAAAGAACTAATCAGTTCAGGACCCAAATAGATTTGGTTACCAAATTTATTTATTATCTGTGATAGCAGGTTACAGGAAAACTAACCAAAGACATGTTACATGAAAACTGACCAAAGACTCAATCTAGTACTTGGACAGTGGATGTTCAAGACACATGACTTGAGATGCAGAATTAATATCATAATTGGTCAAATACTCAGGTCCCAATTCAGTTTTTGAGATGCCTCTCAAGGTAGAACCGTGGGTATATTGATGATATCTTACTCGTTGACAATTTGAAATATAACTTGATTAGCATCAGTCAATTATGTTATCATAATCATTCAGTTGAATTTAGTAAACATACTTGTACTGTTTAGAACACAAGTCATGTCATAATTATGATAGGAAATAGATGTGGTAATACATATAAAGTTAGTTGGAGTAATCAACCTAATGAACCAGTCTGCTTTTTTGATCCTAATCAATCTAAGAACTGATCATGGCATAAGAGATTGAACGACCTGAACTTCAAAACCATTGCACGCCGAGTAACCACGAACTGATAAGTAGTCTGGCAAAAATTGAGTTTTCAAAAGATAAAAATAGTTCGGATTTTCAGTTTGGGAAGCAAGTTAGATCTTCTTTCAAAAACAAAGGAAGTAAATCTTCTACCCGATGCTTGGAACTGATGCCTATGGACCTATTTGGTCCAATTCTAATCATGAGCTTAGGGAGAATAAAAAACATATTAGTCATTGTTGATGAATTCTCAAGATTTACTTGGATAAATTTTCTTAAATCTAAAAATCAAACTGCTTCACAACTAATAAAACTTTTCAAAAGACTTTTAAATGAGAGATCAGTTGGGATTGACATAATAAGATCTGATCGGAGAATTGAATTAGTCAATCAAACTCTGTCTCAGTTTCTTGAAAATTTGGGAATCGAACATGAGCTCTCAGCTGCAAGAACACCACAACAGAATGGTGTAGTTGAACCCATAAATCAGACTCTTAAGAAGGCAGCTAGAACTATGCTTGCTGATTATGGTATTTGTCAAAGGTTTTGGCTAGAATAATTTAACACGGCGTGTTACACTCAGAACATATCGATGATTAATAATAATTATTCGAAAAAACCCTATGAGATCTGGCATAGAAAGAAAAGTGTGGTTTCATACTTTAAAATATTTGAGTGTAAGTGGTTCATTCACAATAATGGTAAAAATCACTTAACTGTTTTTGATGTTAAATTAGACGAATGATTATTTCTTGGTTACCCATCAATTAATAAGTCTTATAGAATATTTAATAAGCGTACTCTTAATGTTGAAGAATCAATACATGTTGTTTTTTATGAAATTATACTAACTGATAAGTCAATTGACCTAGTTGAGCTGACCAATCACTTAACAGATATTATTTTGAAGGATGACAGTGAAGATGAAGTTCACGCTGTCAGAAATTTTCTTCAAACACCGGAACCCAAAGTGGTAGATTAACCAGTTGGACATGACTCAGTTTCTGCTGATCAGTTTGTAGAACACCAAGATAATATTCAAACAAAAACTGAAGTCATTCCAACTGAAGCAGGAAAAACTGGTCAGTTACAAAATGAACCACTTGCGCAAAGAAGTTTGATAGATCCAACTTAAAGATGGAGCAAAAATCATCCTCGTGATTTGGTAATAGGTAACCCATCTAATCCGGTAAAGACTAGAAAACACATGTTTAATTTATTCGTACATTCTGCTTTTTTATCTCAATTAGAACCAAAGAAAACTGATGAAGCTCTAGCTGATCTCAGTTGTGTAAATGCTATGCAAGAAAAGCTAAATCAGTTACCCAAAACAACGTCTAAAATTTAGTTCCAATACCACTTTCAAAATCTATTATAAATACAAAATGGATGTACATGAACAAACTGAACGAAGATGGTTCAGTTTTGCACAACAAAGCAAGGCTAGTCGCACAAGGCTATAGACAATAAAAAGGAAAAGACTACGATGAAACGTATGCTCCAGTAGCTCGATTGGAAGCAATCAGAATATTTCTTGCATACACATCCTTCAAGGATTTTAAATTCAATCAAATGGATGTGAAAGCGCATTCCTGAATGGATAAGTGAAGAAGAAGTTTACGTAGAACAACCATTAGGTTTTGTAAATCATCTACTTCTTGATCATGTTTATCACCTTAACAAAGCTTTATATGGTCTTAAACAACCTCACAGAGCTTGGTATGAGACATTATCAAGATTTTTAATTGATCATGATTTCACTGTAGGATCAGTTGACCAGACAGTTCAAATTCAAGAAGAAAGATCATACCCTACTTGTTCAAATTTACGTTGATAATAATATTTTTGGGTTAGCTATCCCCAAACTATGCGAAAAGTTTGTTCAATTAATGCTGGACAAATTTGAGATGAGTATGATCGGTGAACTGACGTTTTTTCTTGGTCTGCAAGTGAATCAACTAAAAACTAGTATCTATATCAGTCAGACAAAATATACGAAGGAACCGCTCAAGAAATTTGGTATGAAAACATGTTCAGCTGCATCCAATCCCATGAGTTCATCGATTAAGCTAGATAAAAATGAAGGAGGAATACCAGTTGAGATGACATTTTATAGAGGTTTAATAGGTTCATTATTGTAACTAACTGCTATCCGTCCTGATATTATGTTTGTTGTATGTTTATGAACTAGATTTCAAGCTAATCCTAAACAATCGTACTTCTTAGCAACCAAACGTATATTGAAATATTTTGAAGCACACAAAATGTGGGCTTATGGTATGCTAAAAATTCTTCTTTCAAATTAGTTGGATATTCAGATACAGTTTATGCAGGATGTAAATTATATAACTAAAGTACCATTGGGTCATGTCAGTTTTTAGGAGACGGACTGATATCATGGTTTATCAAAAAGCATACATCCATTGTGACTTCCACAACCAAAGCTGAATACCTAGATACTGGAAGTTGTTCTAACTGCTCTAGATTCAGCAACAACTAAAAGACTATGGAGTTATTGCTGAAGAATCACCAATTTTTTGTGATACAACAACTCAATTGCGATTACATATAATCCAGTTCTTCATTCCAAAACCAAGTACATTGATGTGTGACATCACTTCATCATAGATCATTCTCTAAAGAAGGACATCAAGCTGAAATATATATCAACTGAACATCAAGAAATGGACATCTTGACATCTTCACTAAACCTCTACCTGAGACTAAGTTTTCTTACTTTAGAAATATTTTAGGGTGTATTGATTTATCTTAATGCTTAATTTAGGGGAGAACATTGAATTTTAGTTAATTAACTAATAAGACAGATGTCAATTGTTCCTGAAATGAACTGACTCGGTTTCAAACAGATCAGTCAATAATCGAACCAAGTGATCTTATCAAATAAGTTGTCTAATTTTAATTTGATTCAGTTTTATAATGAGACTCGTGGCTGATTAAAACTTGTTATTTTAAAATTATTTAAATTTTAACCAGATCTCGTTTTTGCGTAACCGCTTGATTTTAGTTTTTCAAATAAATAAAACGGTTGAAAGACCTGAATTTATGGTCAAACTACTCACGGACTTACACGTGTCTAAAATTTGAAAAGTCGCGAAATATATTAAGAAACCCCCTTACTCAGATTTCACTTTACAGTTTCTAAAAATTCCTTGCTCTCAAATCTTCAGGTCAATCACTTGCAAATTTTTTCTTTGTCTGCAGCAAATTCAATTAAATGGCTGCCCAGAATCCCGCATTCTTGTTGAACGCTATGGCAATCGATTTCGAATCAATTTTCTATGTAACCGATGAATCAGTTCGAAGATTTTTCTAGAAAATTGAATCTACTGGACTTCGTCGATTTTCGGGGCTTGCAAATCAGGAAATTTACTCTCCAGAACTCATATCCATATATGAATCCATCACCGCCACTGACGATTAAAAGATCCAAATGAAGGTCAACAATCACTCCATGATTGCTCATGAAGAATTCTTCCAGAATTTATCAATATGCCAGCTGAAGGCCTTTCACGTTTCTCCGAAGTGGCTGCTGCAAATATCGAAAAATGCTGACATTGCTCTCAGCTAGCGGGAAGATGATAAAAGTATCTGAGGCTAAGAGAGAACTGAAGCCAGAGTTTCAGCTGCTGGCCGATATTGCTACCAAGGCTGGTTCCTAAGCAGACCGAACCCTTGAGAAGTTTCAAGTGATTACAGCCATCGTGAAAGGAATTCAGATGAACTAGCCATCGATTTTGTTCACTATCTTGAAGAACATGGTGAAATCGACCAAGCAGTCGAAGGAATTTGCAATACAACTGAGCAAACTGATCGAGGACTCTGGGCTCCCTATGGAATCTACCTCAACAGACACAAAATTCAACATCTACAATGCCAACAATGTTCAGTCAAAGAAGGCTGGAGATGAGGAGTCAGTTTTAAATCCCAATAAATTTTTTAAATCCAAAGCAACTGCTCCTCCTAAGCTGAAGAGGAAAATGATTCTGTAAGCTATTGACTCAGGGAAGACCCCCTCACCGCATCTGACAAAAAAGAATAGGTCATAGAAGACCAAGCCAGTTGCAATTCTAGAAGCTCGACCCGAGCTCAGACTACTTCCATCAGGAGCTGAGGCACCAATCTCTTTAGTGCCTATTCAATCAATTCAACCAGCTACAGAACTCTGCTCCAAGAAGAATGATGATTATCCTTAATGAATCATAACTGAATCTGGAGAAACTCTGAAGCTAACTGGGTTCTCTGTGCCTCTCACTACAGTTGTCCACCCGACCATACTTCCAGAGGCACTATTGAAAGATGCGCTCATTTAAAATGTGGAGGACACAACTGGATCAGGAATAGATCTCCCTCAGGAACTAACTAATCTGAAGGGTAAAGGGAAACTGATCGAGGAACCAAGGCCTAACAATTCCATTCAAACTTAAATTAATCTTATAATGTAGGAAATCAATGATTTTGCTAAGTTGAAGATGGAACACCTTGACGAATGGGTATATTTTAAGACTATAACCCTTGAAAAGAAGCTGAAGAAGAAATCAGTTCGAAAGCACTTCATCTCCCTGTGTATGGCGACCAGGAAGTCTTCACACAACTGGACTCTGATCTCATTACTCTCCAGCTGAAAGTGAAAAATTGGGAGATGGGATAACAATTGCATATCCAGTGGAGAAAAACAGTTCAACACCAATTGAGGAGTTCAAGAAAATTGAAGCTGCTGGGAACTGACTTAAACTGGACCAGTCCTAACCAAACCAGTTGCTGAAATGGTTGAATAGACAGTTCATCACCTTATTTCCGAATAAGCTCGACCTTCCTCAGTGGGGCCCTTAACTCCTATACGTTATTACAATGCAATTTGATTAGAGTTAATTAATTACAGCGGAAAAAGAGTAAAAATTTTCTTTACAATGAGCCTCAAATGTGTCCACTATAATAATAATACTAAAAATAGTATATAATAAATTCTCGTCTAAACACATCATATCATAAAATAAGCCCACACATGGCTGAAATCAACTATATACAAACAACTCATATCCCCAGGACATGTCCCGGTATATAGATACATATATACACTAGGATAGACCACTCAACCTCAACACAGATATGACTCCCTCAAGAAATACCCTCTCCAGTCTCTTAATAACCTGGAGTACCTGCCATTGTCCAAGCACAAAGATAAGAACAACCCCCCTTGGGGGTGAGCAAATGCTCTGTATGGAACAACCATAATATATACAACATGTATCTACACAAGATATATGGTATGTGTTTGAAACAGAATTTCGGTGGTTTGACAAAATTAGAGATCAATCTATTAAACTAACTGATCACGAACACACGAATTGATAAACTGAAGTTATCAGCCGAACTGAATCTACTTTGTCAGCTGACTGATCAGTTGAATACTGATCAGTTGATATACTCAGTTGTGAGGTTACTTATCAGCTGATCATTCAGCTAAACACGTCATCAGTTGAAAAAGACATTCAACCAACAATAGTACAAAGCAGACTGTAACTTGTAGTGGGACGCCACATTTCAGAGAATACAGTGTACGAATATCAGAAGAATGTTGACGTGGCAATCAAGGGATACAAAAGATTCAAATTGTATTTATTATTACTGTTGGAAGAAAGCCTATAAATAAGCAAGAAGAGTAGATGAGATATAGAGCTGAAATATACGATTCATCCATTCTCTTAGGCTTGCTGTTATTCTGCTAAAATTATTACTCTCATTTGAGATTCAAAAAGCTCACACTTATTAGAAATATTCGTAGTATTTGAGGCTACTTTTCGAGCTTATTAGCACAAACCTCTGTATCAATTATATCAGTTGTGCTAAAATCCAGTTGAAGAACTGTGAAAATTGTTGTTAACTAAGAGTTTCAGTCTTGGCAGTGTTAAGTCCAAACTGAAGAAGGTCTGTACAAATTTCGTATTGATCAAATTCTTTTAGTGCATATCCTATCCTTGTGATAGAAGGGGTGACGTAAGAGTTATTCAAATCTCCGAACATCCATAAAATCCTTGCATTATTATTTTAGTCATTTATTATATCTTTCAGTCAGTTTATTTCCGCAACTATACCTAGTTAAACTGATTGACATCGACTGACAAGATTCCTAAGTATCAGTTTATCACAAAACTGATACTTCATTCGAAGAAGGTTATAAAAATCGTAATTGTTTATTCAACCCCCCCTTCTAAACACGTTTCTACCTATTAACCGATCCTATCATGTTGTATCAGAGCTGTAGTTGAATCTTGTCTCGGAATATTCTAACTTACAACTGCTCGATGTGTCTTCATTCAACAAAATACCTATGTTTTCCAGAGAAGACTTTGATGATTGGAAAATAAGAATGCAGCTCATCTAGCTGCACAAGATGATGAAATGTGGTATGTCATCACTGATGGTCCAATGAAGATATTGAAAACAAACACTGCAGTTGCCATCACTGACGGGGCACCCCAATGAGTAGAAAAGCCCAGAGATGAGTGGACAACTGAAGACAAAAGAAAAGAAAACTTGGATAATGTGGCCAAGGACATCTTATACAAAATATTGGACAAAGTCACGTTCAGCAAAATCAAAATGTGCAAAACAGCCAAAGAAATATGGGAAAAAATTATTCAGTTATGTGAAAGAAATGAACAAACCAAGGAGAACAAGCTGTCTTTTTCTGTTCAAAAATTTGATAATATCAAGATGAAAGCACGAAATTCTATGCACGAGTATTATGAAAGAGTTAGCTGCATCATCAACGAGTTGAATGCACTTGGAAAAGTGTACTCAAATAAAGAAGTGGCACTGAAGGTAGTAAGACGTCTTCCCAAAGAGTGGGATGTCAAGACCATGGCTATGAGTGAATCAAAAGATCTCAACAAAGTTTAACTACATGATATATTTTCCGATCTAAAGGCATATGAATTTGAGCTACAAACCAGAGAAGGGGAACCTTCTACACCAGCCGCCACAATGACGTTAACTGCTGTCAGACAAGAACCAACTGGTTCAGCTGACAGATCCGCTGATCAACTTAGCAATGATGCCATGTCATTGTTTGTCAGAAAATTCGGAAGGTTCATGAGGAAGAATCAAGGAAACTTCAAAAAACAATTCCAGAAGAACCAACCCAAAGAAGAATCAATCAGGTCATTACATAGCAGATTGTCCTAAGCCTAAGAAAGATAGTTGAGGATCAATTGAAAAAGCAAAGAAGCCATATGAGCACAGGAGAAGGACTAAGGATGACAAGAGATCATCCAAAAAGTAGCATAAAGTGCTCCTGGCTGAAGAAAGCAAATCAAAGTGGGCTGAAACTGACAGTGATGAATCACAATCAGAAAGCCCAAGCAGCTCAAGTGATGACGAAGAGGAAATCAAATGATTGATGGCAGATGATGCTGAACTGGATTCAGCAAGTGAACAAGTATTTGATTTTAGCTCAACTAATTTCACTCGTGAGGAACTCATTACCACGTTGCATGACATGGTAAATGAGTATCACAAACTGGCTCGATCATTTGAAAAAGTTAAAGCTGAGCAAAATGATCCCAGTGATAACAAAACTGAAACTGATAAGTCAGTTGAAGTGTTAAATTTAAAAGGAGAGATTGCCAAGCAAAACGCTGAACTGATCGAAAACCAAGCTTTGATATGTTAGTTGAAAACTGAGATTTCAAAAAATTCTGAACTGATTCTAACTTGGAATAAATCTTCAGTTACATTAACTGAAATGCAGAATTCTCAAAAATCAGTTGCTGATAAAACTGGTTTATGGTTTAACAGTCATGTTGAAAACTCTACAAGTGATACTCAGCCAAGGTTTAATAATAGCAAAGGAAAGTATATTTATTACCTTTGTAAGGTCAACCATTGTAAATGAACATTAAGAACCAAGTAAACCAACTATTCAATCGACTGAGAATAAGAATAAAGGCAAACGATATGGTATTGGATATAGCTCAGAGAGTTCAACTGATACAAGAAACTGGTCTCCTAAACGATTCAGTAACAAATATCAGTACTCAAAGAATGGCTATTACAACTACTACAACAGTAAGCTAGTTCAAAAACGGTATCAAAAGAACAGTCAGTCGAAAAAGGAAATAACTCATACTGTCTCATCCTCACACCACACACATACTGCTAGAAAGTCGAGAAAAACCATTTGGAACACAGAAACTGCGAAGTCAGTTAGACTGATGCAAGTCTTGGTTCCTAAAGGACTAATCAGTTTAGGACCCAAATGAATATGGGTACCAAAGTTATATACTGTGTGTGATTGCAGGTAACAGGTACAACAAGAGAATCAAACTGGTATCTAGACAGCGGTTGTTCACGACATATGACAGGAGATGCCAATTTGCTATACTGATCAAGTATAATGGTCCAAACATCAGTTTTAGAGACAACTCCAAAGGTAAAACTGTGGGTAAGGGTAAGCTTATCCATGGTAACTTTACAATTAAAGATGTTTTGCTAGTGGAGAATTTGAAGTATAACTTGACAAGCATTAGTCAGTTATGCGACAACAATTTCTCAGTTCAGTTCGACAAACACACGTGTTCAGTTAGAAACTCAACTGATGAGGTCATTTTAACTGGAAATCGATGTGGTAATACTTACAAAGTCAGTTGGACTGAACAACCTTATGCACCAATCTGTTTCATTGCTTCCAATTCTTCCAAACACTGGTTATGGCATAAGAGATTGAACCACTTAAACTTTAAATCTATTGCATATCTGAGTAATCATGATCTTGTAACTGGTCTGCCCAAAATAGATTTCTCTAAAGATAAAATTTGTTCAGCATGTCAGTTTTGTAAATAAGTAAGATCTTCTTTTAAAAACAAGGGTTATAAATCTTCGTCCCGATGCCTAGATTTGTTGCATATGGATCTATTTGGTCCTATACCAGTCATGAGCTTAGGGGGAATGAAATACACCTTGTTAGTTGTAGATGACTTTTCAAGATTTACTTGGGTTATATTTCTCAAATCCAAAGACTAAACTACGATCAAGCTCTTAAAAAATTACTAAATGAAAAATCAGTTGGAATTGATAGAATCAGTTCTGATCAAGGAACTGAATTCTTCAATCAAATTCTTTCAAATTTTATAGAAAGCACTGGAATTAAGCATGAGCTCAGCAGCTAGAATTCCTCAGCAAAATGGTGTAGTTGAGAGAATACATCGGACCCTTAAAGAAGCTGCTAGAACAATGCTTGCTGATTCTGGTATTTGTCAAAGGTTTTGGGCTGAAGCAGCAAACACTGCATGTTATACTCAGAACAGATCAATGATTAATAAAAAACATGTGAAAACACCATATGAGATCTGGCATGGAAGAAAAAGTGTGGTATCTTATTTCAAGATATTTGGCTGCAGATGTTTTGTACTCAATAATGGTAAAAATCATTTAAAAGCTTTTGATGCTAAATCTGCAGAGAGAATATTTCTTGGATATTCTTCAGTTAGCAAAGCATATAGATTCTTCAATAAAAATTCGTTAAATGTTGAAGAATCTATCCATGTTGTTTTTGATGAAACTACACTAACTAATAAGCCAACTGATCCAGTTGAGCTAGTTGATAGATTTATAGATATCACTTTGGAGGATGAAAATAAAGAAGAAAATCATATCAATCGAAACATCCTTCAAACACCTGAACCAGAACTGTTAGATCAACCAATGGAACAGGAAGATGCTCCTGATAATCAGTTGGTGGAGCAAACAGAAATATTCAGTTACCAACTGATACAGCTCCAACTAAAACTGAAAACATTTAGTTACCAACAAAAGCAGTTGCTGATACAAAAGCAGCAAACACTGAACTCAGATGGAAGAAATCACATCCACCAGAATTGGTAATAGGTGATCCATCTGACCTAGTAAGAACAAGAAATCAAATGCTTAATTTATTTATTCATTCCGCTTTTTTCTCACAATTGGAACCAAAGAAAATTGACGAGGCCCTTGCTGATCCTAACTTGATAAACGCTATGCAAGAGGAGCTAAATTAGTTTACCCATAACAAAGTCTGGAACCTAGTTCCAAGAACAATTTCAAAAACTATTATAGGTACAAAATGGGTGTACAGGAACAAACTGAATGAAGATGGTTCAGTTGTGCGCAACAAAGTAAGGCTAGTAGCACAAGGATACAGGCAAGAAGAATGAATTAATTACGATGAAACATATGCACCAGTTGCAAGACTGGAAGCTATCAGAATATTCATTGCTTATGCATCGTTCAAGAACTTTAAAGTCTACCAGATGGATGTAAAGAGTGCATTCCTGAATGGTCAGTTGCAAGAAGAAGTCTATGTTGAACAACCTCCAGGTTTTATCAATCACTCTTTTCCTAATCAAGTCTATTATTTGGACAAAGCTTTATATGGTCTTAAACAAGCTCCAAGAGCTTGGTATGAAACACTTTCAAAATTCTTAACTGATCATGATTTTACCGTTGGATCAGTTGATAAGACTAAATTCTTAACTGGTATTTTCATCAGTCAAACTAAATACACAAAAGAGTTGCTCAAAAAATTTGGCATGGAATCAAGTTCAGCTGCAAGTACTCCCATGAGTTTATCAGTAAAACTAGACACTGATCAAGGGAAAATATCAGTAGAGGCGACAATCTACAGATGTTTAATAGGTTCATTATTGTACTTAACTGCCAGTCATCCTGATATTGTATTTGCTGTCTGTATGTGTGCTAGATTTCAATCAAAACCTAAGTAATCGCATTTTTCAGCTGCCAAATGTATTTTAAAATATCTTAAAGGCACGCCAAATGCTGGGTTATGGTACTCTAAAGACTCCTCTTTCAATTTAGTCGGATATTCAGATGCAGATTATGCAGGATGTAAGCTAGATCGTAAAAGCACCAGTGGATCATGTCAGTTTCTATGAGACAGACTGATCTCCTGGTTCAGCAAGACGCAAAATACCTTGCTGCTGGAAGCTGCTGTGCCCAACTGCTCTGGATCCAGCAACAACAGAAAGATTATGAAGTTATTGTCAAAGAATCACCCATATTTATTGGCAATACTAGCACGATTGATATCACTTATAATCCAGTTCTTCACTCAAGGACCAAGCACAAAGATGTCAGGAATCACTTCATCAGAGATCATGCCCTGAAGAAAGCCATCAGACTGGAGTATGTTTCTACTGAACAAAAAACAGCTGACATTTTCATCAAACCACTACCCGAGACTAAGTTTTCTTACTTTCGCAATATACTTGGTTTAACTGATTTAACTTGATTATATATCATGGATTTTATTTTTTCGTAACTAAGTATGTTGTCATATGTTAATCGCTCAGTCAGTTATTTGCCTGTTATTATCATTTCAGTTGAAGTATTCCCAGTTGAATGATATTCATTTAACACCAGTTTGTATGCTGGAAAGTAAAAGGCAATGATAAAATCAAATATTTCATTTATTATAATTGGAGCGTACATTTTTTATTTCCTTCTTAAAAGTAGACAGCCACGAGGTCAACCAACCGGTTAAAACCCCTGTGGTAGTCTTCAGTAAACCCTCTGAAATAGCTATGCGCTTCAGATTCCACTTCTCCTTCTTCAACATCAGCAGGAAGACACCTTCATCTGTGAAGATGTCCACCTCATCAGCAACGCGCAAACGTCACCGATATTTCTTCATTTGTGCCACCCGTTCGGGGGTAGCAACTGCTCCTTCCTGATGGAGGAGCTGAAGATCTTGAAGCTTCTGCCAAAATCGGAGAACTTTGTGGAAGACTTCATCTTCCATAGCAAGCTTTCTGGTCTCCAGTGCTGCATCCATAAACTCGTCTGCCATATCTGGAACCTTTGAGCTGCTTGCACCTGCCTTTTTGTTTCTTGAAATACTTAGTTGCTAATGTGTTAAGACTAACCATGTTACTTCTATTTATAACGCAGGCTCAAAGCAACTGAACAGACATAATCAGTACATTCGACATTTCATCTTCTGAAGCATAAGAGTTATCTTATTACATCATTATATTTGCAGTTTAAACTTTCATAATTTAAAACATGCATTTATTAAGGGGGAATATCGATTTTAAGAGGTTAACTGAGAAGACAGTGGTTAGTGAATTTTCATCTGAAATGAATCAGTTTCACAACTGATCGTTCAGTTGATAATTTAGCTAATCTTCTCATATAAGTTAACTAATTAATCGTGTTTTATTCTAAATCAAGTGACTTGACTGTCAGTTTTTGCATTAAATGATGAACAGTGTTTTAAAACCTGGACCCACTTGAACCATTTAAAATTGTAAACACGTTTGTAGCACATGTACACATTATTTTTCAAATTTTCGTGGACTGACACGTGTCCAGAATTTGTAAAGTCACTTACATATGTACCTTTCCTCGCTTCAATTCAGTTCTTCTTTACGTGAACCTTACTCTTTAGAGAAAATTCACATTCAGAGTTTTTATCTTGCAAAATTTCAGATTTTCCTACTCTCAGCAATGGAAAATAATATTCTAGCACATATTCTAAATGCTATGGCTGTCGACTTTGAATCTATTCTTTCGGTAAATGATGCTGATGTCAAGAACGTCTTTCTGAAACTAGAAGCAGCCGGCTTGAAGATATTTCTGAGACAATCCTTTCAGGAACTTTATCCACAAGAGCTTCATGATTTCTACTCAACTGGTTATGTTACAGTTGATGGAAACGTCACTGCTACTACCAATGGTCAAGTTGCTGACCATTTCTGAAGAATCATTCGGTGAACTATTTCAACTGCCTACTGATGGGCTAATCCATTTCTCTGCGGTAAAAACCTCTGATATTGAAGAGATGCAGTCTATTCTGTCAGTTGATGGTCGGAAAATCAAAGTTTCCGATCCAAAGAAAGAGCTCAATCAAGCCAGAAATTCAACTACTGGCAGATATTTCAGCAAAAGGGATACTAGCTAAGGCTGGTTCATTTGCTGCTTTTACTCTTGAAAAATTTCAAGTCATGACGGTGACCATGGCTGAGAAGAAGGTAAACTGGAGAAATATTATTTTCACCATTCTAAGAAATATGCTTTAGTCAACGAAGCAGTCACGGGGATATGCCGTGCAAATCAGTTTTCTACTGAAAATGAAGGGGCTAGTGGGTGATACTGCTGAGAAATCATCCAAGTTCAAAGTGTTCAATGATAAGAATGTACTGGCACCAAAGGCCAAATTGAACTTGTCACCTGAGCAGTTTGTTAAGGTGAAAAAGGAAATTGGGATGGGAGGAGCTCCCAAATCGGTCAAGAAAGCAAGAAAGGAGGCTCAAAAGAAGACAATCAAGCGCAAAATGATTGTCAGCAAAACTGATTCTGAGAGAACTCCCTCTCCCAAAGTTGTGAAGAAGCCTCGGACCTTAAAAACCAAGCCTGCTGCTGCAGTTGAAACCATCCTAACTGATCGACTGATGCAGTCAGGAGCTGAACAACCCATTAAGGCTGTCCCAGTGAAGGCCACTCCAACTGAATCCTCAACTATGGATCAGTTGCCTCTCTCTGCCATATTGCCGAAGAAGAAAGTCACTGAATCTTGTGACAAAAAGGAGCTTGCTGGATTTAAGGCTCCACCAATCACTATCACTGGTTACACTCCCTTACCTCCTCCCAGACCAAAGAGAATAGGTAATCAGAGAAAAAATTGATGCAACAACGACATGGTTGAGCATTCTTCACATTCTAACTGATCCCAAAGGGAAAGGGAAGATGCAAGAACAACCCAGACCAACCAATGCTGTTCAAACGCATATTGATCTCATCTGTCAAGAGATCAATGAGTTTGCAGCAGAGAAACTCAAGACCTACACTGAGTGGGTCAATTTAAGAACTAAAGTTTTTGCTAAACAGCTTCAGTCGAAGACTAAACAGAAGAAGTTTATTCAACTAAGGCTACTGTTCTGAGAGTGGTCAAAGCTTCAACAGTTATTCAGGGTCTAGAACGCAAAACGTATTTGTTTGATCAGCTGAGAGCCAAGAAGCTTCAGGAAATTGTTGCTGAGTTACGTCAAAATTTTGATCTTTCAAGTCCGACTGCTATCAATGACTCAGCAGTATACAATCAACTGGACTCAGATCTTATCTGCTTACAAATGCAAATCAAGGATTGGGAAATGGGTCAAGAACTAATCATTCCAGCGACTGGACAAGACTTATCATTTGATAAAGAGCCAGCTGGAAAGTCAGTTCAAGAGCCACCCAAAGACTCAACTGTTGCATTTTCTCAAAAGGCAACCGAACCTTCCTCATCAGCTGCTCCACCATCCTCATCTTCACTTCCTCAATCTTCAAATGCTAATCCACCGCCATATACTGAAGATGAATTGAATCTAGCAAACCTAGATGAGGTCATCAAATCGATCACCTCAGATATTCAGCTAGGCACTTCAAGATCAATTGAAGATATACTTACAACTGAAGGACCAGCTGAGGAGCTCAATTTTGATCAACCTGAACAGCCACTTTTGTCAGAAGTTGTGACTGAACAGGCAATTTTGAACCAAACTGTACAGACAGAACCAATTGTTAAATCAGCTGAAGAATCAGCTATTGATCCAATTGGAGTAGCAGTTGTAGAACAAGCTGAAGAACCTTCTTCTACCTCTGCTCTTCCATCTGTTTCATCTCCTCCCCAAGACCATTTAACTGCAAATATTTCAGGGATACCTGTGCTTATAACAGAACCAACTGACGGTACAATGGTTTTATTTAATCAAGAACAAAGGGAACAGATCCCAGAAACCTCTGGAGCCATGTCTCCTAGAATTTCAGACACTGATGCCCTGTTTGAAGAACTCCAAACCGTTCAGTTGAACCTACTCAGTATGATGAATTCTATCTCTGCAATAAAATCTACTCAGCTTGCACATACCTTGAAGCTTGATTCAAATTATGAATTTACAACAGACAGACTGAATCAGCTTAAAAATAGTGTATCTGCTCTTTATATTCAAACTGAGGAAATCAAGAAAGACAGAATGTCAACTGAATCGCACTTCCAGACTCAAGCCCTAGTTGGCAGGCGATTTGACTTTCTTGAAGAAAAGGTCATTAAAAGAATTGACCTCCTGCACGACATTATGATCAATGCAGCATCATATATTGCAGCATACGTCCGCATACTCAGAAGAAAAGTGGATGTGCTTGACAAAAGGGGGAAATTATTAAAGAAACAGAAGAAGACAAAGGAAAGAAAATGAATGTGTGAAAATCAACTGACTTCTTCTGTTGAATGGTTGAAGATTTTGTATTCTTTATTCTTTGTACGAATCTGTACATAAGATCAGATACTTACTTCATTCTTTGTATGAATCTGTACAATGGCAAAGTTATTTTATCTACAATGAAATTAAAGACTATTTCAAGATCAGTTGATCAGTTCATTCTTAGTTTTGTTAATCACCATAAAGGAGGAAATTGTTGGAAACTTAATTTCGGTGGTTTGACAAAATTAGAGATCAATCTATTAAACTAACTGATCACGAAAACACGAATTGATAAACTGAAGTTATCAGCCGAACTGAATCTACTTTGTCAACTGACTGATCAGTTGGATACCGAACAATTGATATACTCAGTTGTGAGGTTACTTATCAGCTGATCATTCAGCTAAATACGTCATCAGTTGAAAAGGACATTCAACCGACAATAGTACAAAGCAGACTGTAACTTGTAGTGGGACGCCGCATTTCAGAGAATACAGTGTACGAATATCAGAAGAATGTTGGCGTGGCAATCAACGAATACAAAAGATTTAAATTTTATTTATTATTACCGTTGGAAGAAAGCCTATAAATAAGAAAGAAGAGCAGATGAGATACAGAGCTTAAATATACGATTCATCCATTCTCTTAAGCATGCTGTTATTCTGCTAAATTATTACTCTCATTTGAGATTCAAAAAGCTCACACTTATTAGAAATATTCGTAGTATTTGAGGCTACCTTTTGAGCTTATTAGCACAAACCTCTATATAACTTATATCAGTTGTGCTAAAATCCAGTTGAAGAACTATGAAAATTGTTGTTAACTAAGAGTTTCAGTCTTGGCAGTGTTAAGTCCAAAATGAAGTGTGTCTGTACAGATTTGTATTAATCAAAGTCTTTTAGTTTATATCATATCTTTGTGATAGAAGGGTTACGTATGAGTTATTCAAATCTCCGAACATCCATAAAATCCTTGCATTATTATTTTAGTAATTTATTCTATCTTTCAGTCAGTTTATTTCCGCAACTATACCTAGTTAAACTGATTGCCATCGACTGACAAGATTCCTAAGTATCAGTTTATCACAAAACTGATACTTCATTCGAAGAAGATTATAAAAATCGTGAGTGTTTATTCAATCCCCCTTCTAAACACATTTATACCTGTTAACCGATCCTATCAGTATGCAATGCTTGCATGTCATGGAGATATCAGGTCAAATGCCCATCCTCTGAGCATGTATCAGAATCAATCGAATCACTATCAAATCAATGCTCGAGTTGGCACACCAACCTCCGTCGAGTATAAGGGATGACCTGTATGATAACGTCGACAAAGCGCCATCAAATCCCAAATCTCAATCAATCAATCAGAGGGGCCACGAATGGCTATGTTTTATGGGCCACATAATGCCAAACATAGTATCTTACTCAAAACCCCAGAATCAAAATGCAATGATATCAATGTATCCAAGGATCATAGCTCAACGTACATGTCATGTATCGATGTATCTATAAGATGATATGTGTTAATAAAATATTTATTTCATACATTGATCTACCGATTATGGATGTCATGTATGCCACATCAACTCAACAAATAAGGCCTATAGACATATATTTCCATTCAAATCAGTCAAGCATATATCATATGACACAGATACATGTCGTATGTTGCTCGGTCCCAACATATCTCAATTCTTCGTCCCCAATTCGCTATAGCTCTATCCGATATTAGGATTTCAATACAGATAATCAATCTACATAATGAAAATATTTACTTCAATCAATGAATTCAATTAATGCAACTTTAATAGCGTATTTGAATGTATTAATTCATTCTATGCTATTCAATTTAACCTTTACATTATTAGGATAATTATATCACATTATAAATCCTAATAACTTATTATTATACAATCATTTACAATCAAAATTTAATGTTTCACAATTATTTTGAACTTTGAAAATTCATATAAAATTGATATCATTACATAATTCAATTCCTACTTTGAAAGTTAGTTTCTCGTCGGTTATTCTATCACATATATTGATCTCGAATTAAAACACATGCTATTCTAGCGATTCAATTAACAAAAGTTCTGAATCGAGAAGAAAATTACCTCAAAAGAATGCTCTCAACACGAGGATTCTGAATATATAATATGTTTTGAGTTTCGACAGCATTTCGATGTAGATTCGGATAATAGAACTTGATTTCCTTGTTTTTCTCTCGAATCTTCAGCGGTAATGAGAAGAATTCAGAGAAAAGAACTCATTCTTATCAACATTAAATATTGTGCGACTACGATATGCACGCATGGACGCTAGAACTGGCACAGCCGCGCGCCTATTGCTGTCCAGAAGTGTTTTATCAAGCTTGGGACGCACGGGTGCGCAGGATCCTACGAGTGCGTGGGATCCTGCGGGAGTGCACGTCTTGTTCTGTCCGAAACGCTATTTTAGGTTTCGAATTAGCAAAAGTGGTCAACATGAAAGTTGTAGATCTATGTCTTGGCTTTTATTTGTCACCAATCACACTCAATTGGAATATTGGACGCGAGAGTTATGCTCATTAACCCAAAATGTGTCAGTGCAGGAACTCAATGCACACGATACACTTCGGGATGGTTTTGCACCTATTTTCAAATGGATTTGGTCAAAACAAAAGACATGAAAGTTTTAGTACTATGTATTAGCTTTATAATGTAATTGGTTTCATTTCATTTGAACTAATACGTAGATAATTATGCTGAAAATCGTAACCTACGTCACTTCTATATTTGCAGTTCATCACACTTTTCAAACACAAATCAATTACTTATACAATATTTTATTATCACGACATATTTTCTCACTTTCATTGTCAATTATATACTCCTTACACTTAATTGTAATGTACTGTATTTTTGAACCATTTAAAATTTGCGGAAAAATAAAAATTTTCTCAAATGAGTAATCATCATTCAATTTCGATAAAATATAGTGTTCATCCAAAATATTTGCGACAAATGATAACAAATAAAGTTTGCTAAAGTAATCGGTAAACATTGTAAACAATCCCTTAAAAATCCATAGTATTTGAAACATGCATAAAATCTTAAAACACGGGCGGTCCCCGGGTTTAGCCTTCCGCGCAGTCCAAGCCGGCTCATTGGTCCCCACCCCTTGTCTCCTCAAGGTCATCCTCACCTGCATCGATCAAGTCTAGTGAGTCTAAAGATTCAACATGTATGAACTAGATATAACAAGTAATACGTAATAAAACCACATGCATGTTTAAAGTAGGGCTTACATACTTGAAACTTGAATGTAATTACATAAACGTAGACGTGCCATCATCGTAAAATTTTCCTAAACATACTTGTATCATACATACTTGAACATGCATCAACTTCATCATTTTGCGTAGGGATATTTTTCAAAGCAAATGACCCATACATAAATGCGCCTGATCAGACTAAACCACTACTAAATACATGAGATCTCTAGTCATGATTTAACGGGTGGATTGGTCCCTGGTCATGCTTTACCGCTTTCCAATCCTGATCGAAACTCAGTCATGCTTTACCGTAGTGGAGAGGTCCTCGGCCACGTTCACCGACTTCCAAACCCGTTCATAATTGGTCACAAGACATTTAGCATACCTCAAAAACATAAAATATTTTCTTTTGCACGTCGAACATACTTATATAGCGTTGAGAGATGCGTTGGGTCTCCATTGGGGCCACTTCTGCACATAACTAACATGAGTTCAAACACTTATCTTTCATAACTTAGATGTATTGGTAACCAAAAATGACAAATTTCCTTATGACGTTCTAAATCTCTCGGGTCTCAACCTCGCTTAATCATCGTACTAAATCATGACATCAAACACCAAAATAATCCATATATATATACATTTTTTTTAAAAAAAATTAACTTGGAAGACACGGAGCCCGTGTAAGGGTCCAGTTCCAGGTCCTGGTAGACGCTAGAAATTCACACTTCGAAAGAAACAAGGGCACGGACTTCATGTCAGGGTCCGGATAAGGGTCCATGTACCTACTGAATTGGTGAACCAACGGAAATCACTACACTTGTGGCTTAATCCTCCTAACTCGATCGTGCGGACTGTGAACCAACACCTTGAGACCCATCCTAGGATGCTATGACAATGATTCAAACTTCCATGACGCTTCAAAATAACGATGCAAACCATACAACGAAACTCAAACCGTAAACACGACATTTTGACACCAAAATGCTTCCTAGACTTCTAATGCAACCGAGTGCCTATCAACACAAAACAAAGCATCAAAGATCAAACCAACGTCATACTTAATGTACCTAAACACAGCAGCGATCACCTGGCAGTTTCCAACGAAGCCTGCAACAAATAAACTTCAAGAACACGTCAAGAACGCATTTTCAGAAAATTTCAGTTTGAGCAGTCCCACGAAAACGATCATAACTCACTCATTAGTTATCCAAAAATTTCGAATTCACTGTCAATTCGAAAGTATAAAAAAGTTATACGTTTTATATGTTGAAATATTTTCCAGCAAATTGACCGAAAAGTCGCAGTATTTAAAATGACAACAAATTTTGAGTTTTGAGATCCAAAAATCCTTTCAAAAGCGATCCAACCATTTTTGCTCAAACTTTGCACCACATACATGAATTTTTACACAAAATAAACATAAGAACATATAATATAACAAGATCGATGCAGAACAAAAGATTATACACGTCTTTTGATTTTTAAAGTTACCGAAACAACGACACCGAAGCGAGAAAGATGCGAGGGTTGATCCGGGACGAAACGTGGCACAATTTTCTTGAAGAAATGCACAAGAATTTGCTGAAAATTTTTGAAGGGGAGTGGCTGCTGGGGAAAGGGCTTAGAACCCTAGCTATTCTCTCAAAAAATTATAAAACAAACTAAAATAAAATATGTGTGGGTGTGTAACGTATATGGGTGTGTGTAAAAGAGTGTGTGTGTGTGCGTTCTTGTGAAAAAATTAAGGGTATAAAATTTGCTTAATTACCCAATTAAAAATTCTAATTAAAAATGTTAACTCCCATCAACAAAAAAAAATCCCCTAAATTAAAATAAAATGCACAATTGCTAACTCTAAAAGTTTAAAGTCATAAAATCACCTAATAATTAAATTATGCTTTAAAAATACTAAAAGTTAATAAATCATTTAAAAAGACATTTCCTAACTTAAAAATAAAACACCACATTTTAACGTGAACAACAAAAACATAATTAATTTAAAATAATACAATTTCATAAATCATGCATCACTAAAATCATTTTGAACTTAAATAAATAATTTAAAAATTTACTAAATGCATGGGTTTTACGTGCACTCATTTTGGGGCTCTACAATTCCTCCGCCACTTAAATAAATTTTGTCTTCGAAATTAAGTCTTCTATACAACTCCGGGTAGCGATTTCTCATATCTGCCTCGGTCTCCCAAGTGGCCTCCTCCACTGACTGATTCAGCCACCGAACTTTGACCAGCTTGGTCACTTTGTTCCGAAGTCTTCGTTCATGTCGGTCTAGGATTTGGATAGGTATTTCCTCATACGACAGATCTGGAGCAAGTTGTAACTGCTCAAAACTCAACACATGCGAAGGATTTGCTAGGTACTTCCTGAGCATCGAGACGTGGAACATATTGTGTACACCGGCCAAATTCGGCACTAAAGCATCACGATAAGCTAGTGTCCCAACTCTGTCAAGAATCTCGAACGGTCCAATGAATCTCGGACTAAGCTTGTCTCTCTTCCCAAACCTCATGACACCCTTCATAGGTGCTATCTTCACGAAAACGTGATCACCTACGACAAACTCAAGATCCCTCATCCTCTTGTCAGAATAACTCTTTTGACGACTCTGGGCGGTCTTCATCCTGTCTCTGATCTTGATCACTACATTGGCAGCCTGCTGAACAATCACTGGACTAAGTTCTGACCTCTCACCGACTTCATCCCAATGAATCGGCGATCTGAACTTCCTTACATACAATGCCTCATAGGCAGCCATACCTATAGATGACTGAAAGCTGTTGTTGTAGGTAAACTCCACTAGAGGGAGCTTTGATTCCCAATTTTCGTGGAAATCGATCACACAAGCTCTCAAAAAATCCTCCAAAATTTGAATCACTCGTTCAGACTGGCCATCTGGCTGAGGGTGAAATGCTGTACTGAATAGCAACTTCTTCCCCATGGCTGCATGTAAACTCTTCCAGAAGGACGATGTGAATCTCAGGTCCCTATCGGACACAATAGAAACTGGGATCCCGCGCAATCGGACTATCTCCCTGATATAGAGCTCTACATACTGTGTCATGGAGAAAGTCGTCTTCACTGGTAATAAATGTGGTGACTTAGTAAGTAGGTCCACTATAATCCAAATGGCATTGGACCCTCTAACTGACCTCTGCAAGCCAACAAAAAAGTCCATGGTGATGTTCTCCCATTTCCACTCGGGAATAGGGAGTGGCTTAAGCATACCAACTGACCTCTGATGCTCTGCTATCACTTGCTGACAAGTGAGGCATTCAGACATAAATCGGCCGATGTCCTGCTTCATACCTGGCCACCAATACAGGATCTGCAAATCCTTGTACATCTTGGTACCTCCTGGATGGATAGAATACGGAGATGTATGTGCCTCTGTCAAAATATTCTCTCTGATCGAATCAACACTAGGCACCCACATCATTCCTCTGTATCTCACAATACCATCAGACAGTGTGTAGAGTACACTGCCCTTGGCTTCATCCTTCAGTCTCCATTTCTGTAACTGCTCATCCGAAGGCTGACCTTTATGGATTCGGTCTAGCAAAAAAGACTGGACTGTCAGATTAGACAGCTTAGAAGCTCTATCCTTAGGATAAACCTCTAACCAAAATCTTTGAATTTCTGACTGAAGATATCTCTGCACTGACAACTATGCTACGACTGCAACGTTTCTGCTCAAGGTGTCTGTCCACAACATTAGCTTTTCCTGGATGGTAGCTAATTTCACAATCGTAGTCTTTCACTAACTCCAACCACTGTCTCTATCTCATATTCAGCTCTTTCTGCTTGAAGAAATACTTGAGACTCTTGTGATCTGTAAATATATGGCATTTCTCCCCGTACAAATAATGTTTCCATATCTTCAACGTAAAGACAAAGGCAACAAACTCAAGATCATGAGTAAGGTAGTTTTTCTCGTGTACCTTCAACTGTCTAGAGGCATAAGCTATAACCCAACCATGCTGCATCAAACAGCGCCTAAACCGAGCTTCGAAGCGTCGGTGTAAAACACAAAATTTACCTTGTCCTGATGTCATGTCTAACACTAGCGCTGAAATAAGAGCATTGCTTCAAAGTATCGAAGCTTTTCTACAATCATCGCTCCACACAAACTTAGCATTCTTCTTGGTCAATGAAGTGAATGGCACTGCTATCGAAGAAAATCCCCGAATGAATTCCGGTAGTAGCCTACTAAGCCTAGAAAACTGCGGATCTCCGAAGCATTCTTCGGCTCAACCCATTCCTTCATTGCTGCTACCTTAGCTGGATCAACCTCAATGCCATTGCAAGAAATTACATGACCTAAAAACGCTACCTTCTCCAACCAAAATTCACACTTACTGAATTTTTCAAACAACTTGCGACTCCGCAAAATCTGCAAAACTGTACCCAAATGCTGACGTTGCTCCTCATGGCTCTTCGAGTATATGAGAATGTCGTCAATGAACATTATGACGAACTGATATAGGTAGGGCTAGAATACTCGGTTCATGAGGTCCATAAATATCGCTGGAGCACTCGTCAGTCCAAAAGGCATCACTAAGAACTCGTAGTGCCCATATCTGGTCCTGAAAGCTGTTTTAGGAACATCTGCGTCTTTTACCTTCAGCTGATGATACCCTGATCGCAGATCTATCTTAGAGAACATTGTAGCTCCCTACAATTGATCGAATAAGTCCTCGATCCTTGGTAGTGGGTATTTATTCTTGATCGTTACCTTAGTTAGTTCTCGGTAATCGATACAGAACCTCATGCTTCCATGCTTCTTCTTTGCGAAGAGTACTGGTGCACCCCATGGTGAGAAACTAGGGCGGATGAATTATTTATCTAGGAGCTCCTGAATCTGCTTCTTGAGCTCTAACATCTCAGCTGGAGTTAAATAGTATGGTGCCTTTGAGATTTGCACGGTGCCTGGCACAAGGTCAATGGAAAACTCCACCTCTCTTCTCTGGTGGAAGGCCTGTGACGTCATCTGGAAAGACGTCAGGAAAATCTCTGACTATTGGTAAATCAGATATCGACGGAGTGGGCATCTTGGGTTCAGAAATAATGCTAGCCAAGAAAGCCTGATAACCCTTATGAATAGGTCTCCGGGCCTGCATGCAAGAAATCATGCGAGGGAAACTCCTCCATCTATCTGGCTCAAAGAGAAACTGCTCCATGCCCAACGACCTTACCAACATTGACCTTTTCTGAAAGTCAATAAGAACTCTATTCTTCGTTAGTCAGTCCATTCCCAAGATGATATCAAATTCTGGCATCGGCAACCCAATAAGATCAGCATACACTAGGTGACCTTGCAGTTTGAGATCGATGTCTATGACCACGCTAGTAGCTGATAACTCTTCCCCTGATGGGACTGTCATTGAATAGTTAACGTCGAGTCCAATAGACTTGACGTCAAAATAATTAGCGAACGTCTCCGAAATAAAAGAATGAGTGGCCCCTAAATCTATCAAGGCCTTTGTGGCTACCCTCTTTATGAAAATATTTCCTGAGAGACGTTAGCACAACACACAAAACTTATAACCCAAAATGCTAACCTTAACCTCAAGCATAGTTGAAAATCTCTACACAAGTCACCAAGGTACTATCTAGCACACTAATAATCCCAAATAAAACTTCAAAAAATGCATAACAAAATAATGTCGTGATGAATTAAATAAGTTACCAGTAAATAGAGTCGTGTCAGGTTTTGCCTCCAGAGCATGCATGGCGAACACCCTTCCCTGGGTCGGCTGCCTCCACTGCGGGCAGTCCTTCAGCATATGGTCGCTGGCTCCACAATTGAATCACTTTCCTAAGCCCCATAAGCACTGACCCTCATGCCTAAAATTGCACTTTGGACAGACCAGGTACTCTCCCGACCTCTGAGTAGTCTTCTGCTGAGGGATAGGACCCTTGCCTTTCGGTGGTCCCTGAAATGACTTCTTCCCCTGCTGTCCCTGGAAAGGCTTCTTAAACTAGGGTCGCTGCTGCTGCTGCTGAGGTGCCTGATAGGGCCTCTTGCCCTGTCGATCATTCTCGATGTCCCTCTTGTCCTGCTCTGCCGCCAAGGCTCTCGACACGACAATTGCATAAGTAGTCGAACCAGCAACTCTTACATCACGGTGCAAGATTGATCGTAACCCATCAATGAAATGCCTCAGCTTCTCTCGGGCATCGTTTGCAATCAAGGGCACAAAGTGACACCCCCTCTCAAACTTCCTTACGAACTCAGCTACGCTGTTGTCTCCCTGACGTAACGTCATAAACTTCATAGTCATTCTGGCTCGTACCCCTTTAGTGAAGTACTCGGAGTAGAAGACCTCCTTAAAGCCATCCCATGACAGAGTCTGCAGATTCACCGACACAGACGAGCTCTCCCACCACAGTCTGGCTTCCCCAGTCAACAAAAAGGTGGCACATCTAACCCTGTCTGCATCCTGCAGTTCCATGAAAGAGAAAATCACCTCGATGGACTTAATCCATCCCTCAGCTATCATCGGGTTAGTAGTCCCCGAGAACTCTTTTGGGTTGACCCTCATGAACCTCTCATACACAGCCTCTGGTCTTGTCCTCGCTCCTGTATTCACTGTAGCCCGATTTCCCGCAAACTGTGCGAAGAACTGCGTCATCCCTGCAAGCATCTGAGCTAGCATATCTGGCGGTGGACGAGGAGGAGTGGCCCTCTCCCCATCCTGAGGCTCTCTATCCTCATCGCCTGCTGCTCGTACAATCCTACGTCTGGGAGGCATACTGTTACAAAATTTACCCGCACGTAAACCCAAAATGCATGAACATAATATCAATATCATAGGATGCACGTAGTTAAACTTAAAACATGTATATGCTGAAATCATGACTTGATGATTACTACATGAAATAGTTTGAAACCTTAAAACTTACAGACTTAAGGTGTGGCTTCGTGAGCTTCTCGCAATTGGTAGTAGGTATAACCCTTCACAAGAACATTGCTCTGATACAAACTCTAACGTACCGTTTTTTTTAACCATTTACAATTTGCGGAAAAATAAAAATTTTCTTAAATTAGTTATCATCATTCAATTTCGATGAAATATAATGCTCATCCAAAATATTTGCGAAAAAATATGACAAATAAAGTTTGCTAAAGTAATCGATAAACATATCACTTCAAAATCCAGAGTATTTGAAACATGCATAAAAAACTTAAAACATGGGCGGTCCTCAGGTTTAGCCGTCCGCACAGTCCAAGCCGGCTGACTGAGCCCCATCCTTAATCTCCTCAAGGTCATCCTCACCTGCATCGATCAAGTCTAGTGAGTCTAAATACTCAACATGTATAAACTGGATATAACAAGTAATGCGTAATAAAACCACATGCATCTTTCAAGTAGGGCTTACATACATGAAACTTGAACATAATTATATAAACGTAGACGTGCCATCATCGTAAATCTTTTCATGAACATACTTGTATCATACATACTTTAACATTCGTCAACCTCATCATTTTGCGTAGAGATATGTTTCAAAGCAAGTGACCCATACATAAATGCGCCTGATCAGACTAAACCACAGTACTGGGCTGGCAGGAAAAATCCACTACCACATACATGAGATCCTCGGTCATACTTTACCAGGTGGATTGGTCCCTGGTCATGCTTTACTGCTTTATAATCCTGATCTAAACCCGGTCATGCTTTACCGGGGTGGAGAGGTCCTCGGACACGTTCACCGACTTCCAAACACGTTCATAATTGGTCACAAGACATTTAGCATACCTCAAAAACATAAAATATTTTCTTTTGCACGTCAAACATACTTACATAGTGTTGAGGGATGCGTTGGGTCTCGCTTAGGGCCACTTCTGCACATACTAACATGAGTTCAAACACTTATCTTTCATAACTTAGACGTATTGGTCATGCTCACAACCAAAAATGACAAATTTCCTTATGACGTTCTAAATCTCTCGGGACTCGAGCTCGCTTAATCATCGTACTAAATCATGACATCAAACCCCAAAACAATCCCTATATATATATACATATTTTTTAAAAAAATTTAACATGGAAGACACGAACCCCGTGTAAGGGTCCAGTTCCAAGTCCGAGTAGACGCTGGAAATTCACACTTCGAAAGAAACAAGGGCACGGACCCCGTGTCAGGGTCCTGATAAGGGTCCGTGTACCTACTGAATTGGTGAAGCAACGAAAATCACTACACTTGGGGCTTAATCCTCCTAACTCGATCGTTTGGACCGTGAACCAACTCCTCGAGACCTATCCTAGGATGTTATGACAATGATTAAAACTTCCATGACGCCTCAAAACAACGATGTAAACCAGACAACGCAACACAAACCGTGAACAAGACATTTTGACATCAAAACGCTTCCTACGACTTCTAATGCAACCGAGTGCCTATCTGTTAGAGTAGGTGCCCAGCAAGCCAACTTTTGGGCCGGGCTTTATGGACTCTATTGTAAAACAATCTTTATTTTAATAATATTTTATGATTTTATTCGATTATGGAATTATACTTTATCTGTACACCGATGCAAGCTGCATAGATAAAGTCCTTGAATATACAATAGATACCATGAGGTCTGCATCGCAACGTAAGATCATGAAACTCATTAGGATGTGTACCGTATATTCTAAACAGGTTCCAAGTCGAATCAGCCGCTTAAAACAAGGATAAAGGTCCCTCGAGCTTGAGACTAAAATCTATGGTGTAAACGCCATGTTTCATTGGCATGGGCATGGAGATGTCCATTCACACAGATGGGTGATCATATGATGATGCACTGAACAACCCTCTCTCGGACTGTCCAAGTGGTTCTCACTTATCGAGTGGAATATTCCGCAGTTATGGTTGCACACCATTAGTCCTTGGACTCGGGACAATGTAGGGACTATACGTACTAGCATACACTTTGATCCGTTTACCGGCTCCATCGAGGGTCATGAAGTGGCGAGGTTGGGTGTAGTTTCAAAATACGTAGGAGCAAATGCATTGTAGTCGGGGATTCATCGTTAGCCTACGGGTGAAAATATCCTATGTAATCTGATGAGTTAATAGTGCAAGGAGTCTCTGGCCATAGCAAGAAATGTGCTTTAGGGAAAGGTGTATTCCTAGTTGCACATGCCATGCGACTATTAGTACTCAAAGATAAATCACATCGTTATCGAATTCATATGCAACTCTCAATATACCAATGGTTGCAGATTCGATCAGGATATATGTGTTGAAGGAATCGTAATGTACGCTAACCATGACTAAAAGTTCTTACAGGCACTATCAGTAATACCTAAGAGATCATGGGGCGATGCTACTAGACACTCTTACCATGGTCCGATAAGTGCAATCAGAAATGAGTTCTGACATTCTTGATCAAGGAGTTTATGAAAAGAATGTGGTTAACTAGGGTAAACCCGAATAAGAATAAATACTATTCTTAATCACATGGAGATGTGAACCCTACGGCTAACTGTATCTCTGAACCATTGAGGGTCACACAAGTATCGGATTCTGTATTCCCATTGAGATAGTCAAATTTCGAGGAGTTGGAATTTGGCGACTTTAGTTTGATAGAGATCAAATAGGAAGCTTATAAAGGAGCTTATGAACTGATTCCAAAGGATGGAAGAAATGGAAGTTGGCATGATTGCTAAATAAGGAATGAGAGTGGAACTGCCTCTTTTGTGAAGGAGTTCACTAAAACTGGCAGCTGCCCGTTATGGTAAGTTAAAATTTTGATCTTCGAAATTTTTTATTTTCATTATATGAACAAGACTTGTATCCTTGATACATCGGCGCTATCGGATCGTCGATCGGGGTTATACTGAGTTCGGAATCATTTATTTAGTGAATTTGGAATTTACTAATTAAATGGTGGTGCTAGTAGTGGTAACTACTAACATGTACAAATTCTCATAAATATTCTAGAGGAGTCTAGAATTAAATTAACCAATGAGTTAGTTTATAAATTAAATAATGGTTATTTAAATTAATATATATATATGTATATATTTTATATGGTGATATAAAATATGTGTATATGATATTATTATATCATGCATTATTAAAGGTTAATAAATACATTATATATTAATTTTATGGGATTTTAAATTAATGAAATTATTAGAGTCCTAGTGGGAGAAAGACTCCAAATTAGATTAGGAGTCTCACTCTATAAATATACTATTAGAGCTTATTGTTGGAGGATGATTTTTTGCACACAAAAGAAAAAATATCCTTCCTTCCTTTACAAGAAACCCACGGCCACTACATTAAATGGGTGGAAGAAATTTTGGCCATTAGCAAATTGGATTTGATAAATTATTGATTAAGAATCAATAATTATTAGGTTAATTATTGATTAAGAATAAATAAGCAAAATAAAAAAATCTTCCCAATTTTGAAAGAAAAAGTCTCGGCCTGCCTTGAGCAATTTAGAGAAATATTTTCGGCCACTTTGTTCTTCCACCGTCGATACGCCACCGTCGCTGCATCCTCTCCGGATTTTGGAAATTCGGATTAAAATAGTCGGTAATGTTTATTCTGTTTCCATATCAGTATATTTACGATTTCGTCACGTAATTCATATCTGTTATTAAAACAAGCTAATCGAACACTAATTTTCAAGATTGGCTGGGAAAATTGTTCTGAATTTGTAGAGAATGGAGTACACACTAATGTCAGTCTTGCTGAATTGACAAAGCATTCAAGATGGTGGGACCATATCATGCAAGTTAAAGTGTTATGTGCTCGCTTCTATGTCAAATAAACTGTAGAGATAGTTTGAGGAAATGTTGAATGTTGTTGACATTCAAATACACATGCAAGAGTTGCATAGTGCATGAAACTCGCATAATGATGCACACCACTTTCAAAGAAAACATGACTATACGCATGCAAGATGGGGCTCTTGCCAATGAGCATGGTGTAAGTATGATTGGGTCTATTAAGAAGGTGGTGTGCCTGGAATTTGACAAAGCCCGATAACTGAGAACATATTTGCTTCACTGCAAGAAGTCTGGACATAAGAAATTATCTGGGCCAAAAATGTTTTGCCAATGATAAGTGAATGTCCTAGTAAACATGATTTCAACAACAACCAAAGAAAACAAGATAGTCTAAACCAAGCACATTTGTGGCACATTAGGTTACGACATATTTCCCAAAGAAGGATGCACAAGTTAGTGGGAGAGGATATGTTTGACTCGTCAGATATAAACTCTCTGAAAGACAAGTGAGTGTTGTCTGAAAGGAAAAATGACCAAGACCCCTTTCCTAGGGAAAGTGAAACGTGCACATAATCTATTGGATTTGATCCAAATATATGTGTGTGGCCCGCTAAGTGTTAGCACGAGATTTGGCCATTTCTACTTCATTACCTTTACCGATGACCATTCCAGGTTTGGTTATATATGTATTTGATGAAATACAAGTCTGAAGCCTTTGAAAAATTAAAAGAATTCAGAGCAGAAGTAAAGAAACAGTTAGGAAAAAATATTAAAACACTACGATTATATCGAGGTGGAGAATACTTGAGTACCGAGTTTCAAGACTAACTTAAAGAGAATGAGATTCTCTCACAGTGAACTCGCCTGCCACACCATAATTGTATGGTGTGTCAGAACGTTGTAATCGGACGAGATGGACATGGTTCGATCTATGATGGGATTCACTGAGTTGCCGCAACCCTTTGAGGATATTCTCTTGAAACAACGGCAAGGTTGTTGAATCAAGTCCATACAAAGACATTTAATAAAACTTTATATGAGATTTGGATGGGAAAGCCGTCCAAATATTCTTACCTAAGAATATGGGGATGCCCTATTTACGTGAAGCAGGCAGTGGGAGACAAATTGGATAGTAGAGCCAATTTGTGATACTTTGTGGGATATCCAAATAACTCTGTTGGATATTGCTTCTATGTATCCTAGTGAAACAAAGGTGCTTATTTAAGGGAATGCCACCTTCTTAGAGAAGGATTTTCTATTGGATAGAAAAGGCAAGATGATAGAACTCGATGAGATTCGAGAACCTCCTACTACACAACTAGTAGAACCCAAACCCCAACAGCAAATCAAAGAAACACAAGCTCTTAGAAGATCCGAAGGTATCTCAACGTTGCCTAATAGGTTGAGCCTGCTTCTTGAAGAGGGCCAAGGTGAGCCCATTCCTGGATGTAATCCAAGAAATTTCAAGGAAGCATTGTCTGATGCCGATTCATCTAGATGGCATGAATCCATGCAGTCCGAGATGGACTCCATGTATTCGAACCAAGTGTGGTCCTTAGTAGATCCACCTTAGGAAATTGTTCCCAAAGGATGCAAATGGATTTGCAAAAGGAAACTTGGAGCGAATGGGAAGGTGGTGACCTTCGAAGCTAGACTGGTAGCAAAAAGATATACTCAAAGACAAGGTGTTGGCTATGAGAAACCATTTCTCCAGTCGCGATGTTCAAGTCTATTAAGATACTGCTAGCCGTAGTAGCATGGTATGAATATGAAATATGGCAGATGGATGTGAAGACAGTGTTCCTAAATGAGGATATTAAGGAAGAGATTTACATATCTTAACCTGAAGGATTCAGATCAGTAGGAAGTGAGCATAAAGTATACAGACTTCAGAGATCCATTTATGGACTCAAACATGCATCGAGGAGTTGGAACCTCAGATTTGACTACACTATCAAAGAGTTTGATTTTGCCAAAAATCATGAGGAACCTAGTGTATACAAGAAGATTAGTGGGAGTGCAGTGACATTCTAGTGCTTTATGTTGATAACATACTACTCATTGGGAATGATGTAGGGATGTAGCAGTCAGCTAAAGTATGGTTAGCTGGTAAGTTCTCCATGAAGGATATGGGTGAAGCATCATATGTATTAGGAATACAGATCTATAGTGATAGATCAAAGAGGATGCTAGGGCTCACCCAATCCATATATATCGATACCATACTAAGGAGTTTCTCTATGGAGGAGTCCAAGAGAGGATATCTCCTAATGTCTCATGGTGTGAATCTATCCAAGTCTATGTGTCATAAGACTGATGAAGAGATAGAAACCCGCATTCTATATGTGTCTGCCATAGGCAGTATTACGTATGGTATGATATCTACGCGACTTGATATTGCATATGCACTGAGTGTTACAAGCCGATATAAGTCGAATCCCAATCTACTGCATTGGAAAGCAGTAAAGGACATTTTCAAGTACTTGAGAAGAACTAAGAATTTGTTCTTGGTATACGGGAGCGAGGAACTAAAATTGAAGGGTACACTGATTCTAGCTTCCAATCAGACGTGGATGATTCGAAATCGACCTCTAGATTTGTATTCAAGCTCAATGGTGGTGTTGTATCTTGGAAGAGTTCCAAGCAAGATACCACAACAAATTCAACCACTGAGGTCGAATACATAGCTGCATCGGCTGCAACAAAGGAGGGTGTTTGGATGAGGAATTTCATCTAAGAGTTGGGTGTCATTCCTCAAATAGTTGAACTAGTCCCGATCTACGGTGACAACACCGGTGCCGTTGCGCAAGCAAAGGAACCGAGGTCTCATCAGCGATCCAAACATATACTGAGGAAATGCCACATAATCCAGGAGATTGTGGGAAGAGGAGACATATCGGTAGAGAGAGTCACCTCCGCAGACAACGTTGCTGATCCACTAACAAAGCCTCTGCCAGGACCATTGTTTGAGAAGCTTCGCGAATCATTGGGTCTAAGATCTATGGGTAGTTGGATATAGGGCAAGTGGGAGATTGTTACAGTAGGTTCCCGGCAAGCCAACTTGTGGCTCTGGCTTTATTGACTCTAATGTAAAACAATCTTTATTTTAATAATATTTTACGATTTTATTCGATTATGGCATTATACTTTATCTTTATAACCATGCAAGCTGAATAGATAAAATCCTTGAATATAAAATAGGTACCATGAGGTCTGCGTCGCAACGTAAGATCATGAAACTCATTAGGAAGTGTACCGTATATTCTAAACATGTTTCTAGTCGAATCAGCCACCTAAAACAAGGATAAAGATCGCTCGAGCTTGAGACTAGCATCTGTGGTGTAAACACCATGTTTCATTGGCAAGGGCATGGAGATGTCCATTCACACAGATGGGTGATCATATGATGATGCACTGAACAACCCTCCCTCAGACTGTCCAAGTGATTCTCACTTATCAAGTGGAATAGTCCGCAGTTATGGTTGTACACCATTAGTCATTTGACCCGGGACAATGTAGGGGCTATATATACTAGCATGCACTTTGATCCGTTTACCGACTCCATCGAGGGTCATCAGGTGGCGAGGTTGGGCGTAGTTTCGAAATACGTAGGAGCAAATGTATTGTAGTCGGGGATTCATCGTTCGCCTATGGGTGAAGATATCCTATGTGATCTGATGAGTTAATAATGCAAAGAGTCTCTGGCCAGAGCAAGAAATGTGCTTTAGGGAAAGGTGTTTTCCTAGTTGCACATGCCATGCGACTATTAGTACTCAAAGATAAATCACATCGTTATCGAATTCATATGCAACTCTCGATATACCAATGGTTGCAGATTCGATCGGGATATATGTGTTGACGAGACCGTACTGTACGCTAACCATGACTAAAGGTTCTTACAAGCACTATCAGTGATACCTAGGGGATATTAGGGCGATGCTACTAGACGCTCTTACCATGGTCTGATGGGTGCAATCAGAAATGAATTCTGACATTCTTGTTCAAGGAGTTGATGAAAAGGATAGGGTTCACTAGGGTAAACCCGAATAAGAATAAATATTATTTTGAATCACATGGAGATGTGAACCCACGGCTAGCTGTATCCCTGAACCATTGAAAGTCACACAAGTATCGGATTCTGTGTTTCCGTTGAGATAGTCAAATTTCAAGGAGTTGGAATTTGACGACTTTAGTTTGATGGAGATCAAACAGAAAGCTTATAAAGGAGCTTATGAGCTGATTCCAAAGGATTGATGAAATGGAAGTTGGCATGATTGCTAAATAAGGAATGAGAGTGGAACTGCCTCTTTTGTGAAGGAGTTCACTAAAACTTGCAGCTGTCCGTTATGGTAAGTGAAAATTTTGATCTTCGAAATTTTCGATTTTCATAATATGAACAAGACTTGTATCCTTGATATCTCGGCGCTATCGGATCGTCGATCGGGGTTATCCTGAGTTCAGAATCATTTATTAAATGAATTTGGAATTTACTAATTAAATGGTGGTGCTAGTAGTGGTAACTACTAAAATGTACAAATTCTCATAAATATTCTAGAGGAGTCTAGAATTAAATTAACTAATGAGTTAGTTTATAAATTAAATAATGGTTATTTAATTTAACATACATATACATGTATATATTTTATATGGTGATATAAAATATGTGTATATAATATTATTATATCATGTATTATTAAAGGTTAATAAATACATTATATATTAATTTTATGAGAGTTTAAATATAATGAAATTATTAGAGTCCTAATGGGAGAATGACTCCTAATTATATTAGGAGTCATACTATATAAATGTAATATTAGGGCTCATTGTTGGAGGATGATTTTTTGCACACAAAAGAAAAAATTTCCTCGCTTCCTTGACAAGAAACCCACGGCCACTTCATTAAATGGGTGGAATAAATTTTGGCCATTAGCAAATTTGATTTGCTAAATTATTGATTAAGAATTAATAATTATTTGGTTAATTATTGATTAAGAATGAATAAGAAAAAAAAAATAATCTTCCAATTTTTGAAAGAAAAAGTGTCGGCCTACCTTGAGAAATTTAGAGAAAAATTTTCGGCCACTTTGTTCTTCCACCGCTGTTGCGCCACCATCGCTGCATCGTCTCCTGATTTTGAAAATTCGGATATTGTAGTCTCAACACACAAATCTTTTGAGATTTCTAGTGCAATCTAAGCGAGGAAGATAGTCATCGATCGTGGACCTAATTAGACGATCAAAGGAGAAGAGCCGTTCGTAGGGATTTACAAGAAGGTCTATCTCCGCGTAAAAATCGGAATAGTTTGGAGTCCAGCGTTAAGAACACAAAAGTATAATTTTAAATACCATATGGATGTTTTTAAACACACGACACCCAAGAACAAAAATTTTAAACTTCCGCTGCGTCTTGGGTGCAAGAAAATGATGTCCCAACACTATCAACACGAAACGAAGCATCAAAGATTGAACCAACCTCATACTTAATGAACCTAAACACAGCAGCGATCACCTGGCGATTCCCAACAAAGCCTGCAATAAATAAACTTCAAAAACACGTCAAGAACGCATTTTCAGAAAATTGTAGTTTGAGTTGTCCCACGAAAACGATCATAACTCACTCATTACTTATCCACAAATTTTAAATTTACTGTCAAATCGAAAGTATCAAAAAGTTATATGTTTTATAAGTTGAAATATATTCCAGAAAATTGACCGAAAAATTCGCAGTATTTAAAATGACAGCAAATTTTGAGTTTTGAGATCCAAAAATCCTTTCAAAAGTGATCAACCATTTTTTCTCAAACTTTGCACCACATACATGAATTTTTACACATAATAAATATAAAAACATATAATATAACAAGATCGATGAGGAACAAAAGATTATACATGCCTTTTGATTTTTAAAGTTACCGAAACGACGACACCGAAGTGGGAAAGATGCGAGGGTTGATCCGGGACGAAACGTGGCACGATTTTCTTGAAGAAATGCACGAGAATTTATTGAAACTTTTTGAAGGGGAGTGGCTACTGGGGAAAGGGCTTAGAACCCTAGCTATTCTCAAAAAAAAAAAAAACTAACTAAAATGAAATATGTGTGTGTGTGTAACGTATATGGGTGTGTGTAAAAGTGTATGTGTTTGTGAAAAATTAAGGGTATAAAATTTGCTTAATTACCCAATTAAAAATTCTAATTAAAAATATTAACTTCCATCAACCAAACAAAATCCCCTAAATTAAAATAAAATGCACAATTTCTAACTCTAAAAGTTTAAAGTCATAAAATCACCTAATAATTAAATTAGGCTTTAAAAATTCTAAAACTTAATAAATCATTTAAAATGACATTTCCTAACTTAAAAATAAAACACCACATTTTAAAATTTCCAAAATCAACGTCGGTCTCTTTTCCTCGATCTTGCATCGAATAATCGCCTGAAACATGAAAATCGAGGAAACATTTTAACGTGCACCACAAAAGCATAAATAATTTAAAATAATACAATTTCATAAATCATGCATCACTAAAATAATTTTGAACTTAAATAAATAATTTAACAGTTAACTAAATGCATGAGTTTTACGTGTACTCATTTTTGGGCTCTACATTAATAATATAAACATTTCATGAATTATCGAGAATCAAAATCTGATTTACGATAATATGATGCGAGTCCTCACATTTCTCCCACACTTAAAAGATTTCGTCCTCGAAATCTTAACTATCTATATATACATAACATTGGCAAACATATAATACTTCACCAGTTATAGTCCATATAAAAACTAAAATCAGTAAGTGGATCATCATACGTAGAATACAATGGAACAGATGGAATAGAATCAAACAAGTGTGGATATGATTCTCGCATCTTTCTTTACAATTCTCACGTTGACTCCTTCACACCATGTCGTGTCCATTGTACTCAAACTAAAAGAATTGATTTTTTACGCAATATTTTATCATTCCGATCCATAATGCAAACAGGTTGTCAAATATATGAATGAGAAGGATCAAGCTCAATCTCATCAGGTCGAAGCACATGTGATGGATCGGGTTCATACTTTATCAACATAAGAACATGAAACACATCATGAATAGTAGATACAGCTGGTGGCAATACTAATCGATAAGTAAGATCTCCAATTCGATCAAGGATCTCGTATGGACCAACATATCGAGGAGATAAGTTTGAATGCCAAATTGAATAGTGCCTCTGAAGGGAGATATTTTCAAAAACACTTTATCACATTTCTGGAATTCTAAGGGTCATCTCCATTTGTTAGCATAACTCGTTTGACGATCATGAGTGTAACGTACCGTACTTTTAAACTACTTGAAATTTGCGGAAAATAAAAATTTTCATAAATATAAACTAAACTTTCAATTTGATCATGAATAAGCTGTCCAACAAAGTATTTGAAATAAGATGGATCACGATAAATTTTGCTAGAGAAAGTGCTTGTTTAAAGATCAAAACTAAAACTAAACAAAAAAAAGAGAATTTTGAACATTTCATAAACTTAAAATATTGTGGTCCTCGGGTTTAGCCTCCCGCTCAGTCCAAGCCAGCTCACTGGTCCCCACCTCTCGTCTCTTCAAGCTCATTCTCACCTGCATCGATCAAGTCTAGTGAGTCTAAAGACTTAACACGTATAAACTGGAAGTAAAGAGTAATATGTAATAAAATCACATGCAACTTCAAAATAGAATGTACATACTTGAACTTCAAAGTGCATAAAAAAGCTTGATCATACGTACATACATACTTAGACGTTCCATCAACATAAACTTTTCGTAAACATGCTTACTTCATATATACTTGGGCATACATAACAAAATTTTGCGTAGAGGCATGTTTCAAAGCAAGTGACCCATACATAAATTCGCCAGATCAGACTAAACCACAGTACTGGACTGACAGAGAAGATCCACTGCTACATGTGATTTCCATTCATAATTTAACGGGTGGATTTGTCCCTGGTCATATTTTACCGCTTTCCAATCCTGATCTAAACCCGTTCATAATTAAACAGTGTGGATTGGTCTCTGGTCATACTTTACCGCTTGCCAATCTCATACATAATTGGTCACAAGACATTTAGCATACCTCAAAAACTTGAAAGTATTTTCTTTGCACGTCGAACATACTTACTTGGCGTTGAGGGATTCGTTGGATCTCGCTTGGGGCCACTGCTGCACATACCTATCGTGAATTCCGACACTTAACTGGCATAACTTAGACGTAGGTGTTCGTGCTCACCACCGAAGTAAATACATAGCTTATGACATTCTAGATCACTCGGGACTTGATCTCGTTTGATAACCATACTAAACCATGATATAGAACCCCAAAACAAAGCCTATGTTGAAATTAAAACCATTCCCAAAAATGAAGGTACACGGACCCCGTGCCCAGGTCCGGCTCTGGGTCCGTGTAAGTACTGGAATGACACACCGAAAAGAAGGAAGGACACGGACCCCGTGCTAGGGTCCGTCTAGGGGTCCGTGTAGGCTCTGTAAAAAGACACTTCGGAAGAAACATTGGCACGGACCCCGTGCCAGGGTCCGTGTACTGGTCCGTGTACTCACTGTTGACGCGAACCAATGTAAATTCAATACACATGATGCTTAATCTCCCTAACTCGATCGTACGGACTATGAATCGGCACCTCGAGACCCATCTTAGGATTTTATGACATTGAACCAAACTCGTACAAACACGCCAAAGCAACGAAGTCCACCCTACGACACATTACAACTCGTGAACACGGACTTTGACACCAAATTAATTCCTACGACTCTAAATGAATTACAGTGCCCCTCAACACTAATCGACACGCCAAAAACAATTCCCACATCATCTTCAACTTGTCTAAATGCAGCAGCGGTCACCCTTCGATCCCCAACGAAGTTTGCAACTCAAAAACTTCAAGAATGCACCAAAAACATAATTTTCAGAAAATGCAGTTTGAGTAGTCCCACGAAAAACACCATAACTCACTCATTTTTTATCCAAATATTTCGAAATTTATATCAAATCGAATGTATCAAAAAATTCTACGTTTGATATGTTGAAAGGTTTTTCATAAAAGCGACTGAAAAATAACAGTATTTAAAAGATCAGCAAAAACGTGTTTTGAGATCTCAAAAATGGTTTCAAAAACGATCCAAACATAATTGCTCAAAATTTTACACATTACACTTGTATTTTTTTGCATAAAAACATCGCAACACATAATATGACTAGATCGACGCAGGAAAAACAGAATATACATGCCTTTTGATGTTTAAAACTCACGATACGGCGATACCGAAGCGGAAACGGTGCGAGGCTTGATCCGGGACGAATGTGGCACAATTTTCTTTGAAGAAAACTTAACGAAATTCTTGCTGGAAAAATCGAAGGATGGATGGCTGCTGCTCTAGTGCCAAGAACCCTAAAATTCTTTTAAAATGATGAAATGGTAACAAGAGAAATATGTGTGTGTGTTATACATGTAAGTGTGTGTATAAGTGTGTGCGCGTGTGTTTTGATATATATAAAACAATTGTAACGTGTGTGTATATTAGTGGGGCAATTAGGGCTAATTAATATGATTAAAATATATCTAACAATTATTTAATCATGCTAATTTAAAGTTAGTTCCATATTAACCCAAATAAATTTCTTAAATTTAAATAAAATGCACAAGTGCTACAACTTTAAAAGTTTGAAATCATATAATTACCTAATAATTTAATTAGGCTATTAAAATGCTTAAAACTAATAAATCATTTAAAATGCTCCTTTTCAATTTAAAATAAAATACCGCATTGTAAAATTGCCAAAATCGTCGCCGGTCTCTTTTCCTCGATCCCGCATCGAATAATCGCCTGAAACATGAAACTCGAGAAAACATTTTAATGTGCATCACATAAACATAATAAATATTTTAACAATTAAATAAATGCATGAGTTTTACGTGTACTGATTTTGAGCTCTACAATGAGAAGCTTTCATTCATTGTTGAATCAACTGAACCTTGTCATTCATTTCCTGTATCATTTCAGGTCCAATCATTTGTTGTTCACCAATTTCTTCCCAGAATAATGGTTACCTACATCGTCTCCCATATAAGGCTTTAAACGGTGCCATGCCAATACTCGTTTAGAAGCTATTATTATAAGAAAATTCTACCAATGGTAAGGCATCTTGCCATCCAATTTTAAATCCATCACAATTGCACGTAACATGTCTTCTAATGACTCAAATAGCATCACAACTCTTGGGCGAACAAGGTAAATGAGTCACAAAGTCCATAGCAACATGTTCCCAATTCCATTCTGGAATTTCGAGACTATGGAGTAATCTTCCGATTTCATTCTCTCGGCTTTCAGTTGCAGGCAAACAAGGCATTTTGAAATAAATTCAGTAATGTCCTTTTTCATACGTCTCCACCAGAATTGAGATCTCAATGTCAAATACATTTTTTGGCCTCCAGGGTGAATATTGTGTTTGTTGCAATGTGCTTCACGAAGATGAGCAGATTTCAAATCAAAATTATCAGAGACTACCAGCCGATCATTAAGTTGTAAAGAACCATCAGAAGTAATCTGAAAGCCAGAATGATGTCATGCGTATACAAGTTATTTAGACTTTTGAATCTGAGCACCGCTTCGTTGGGCCTTTCGTATTTTAAATATCAGTTTAGTCTCAAATTGCAACACTGAGACGATAATAGAATTCCGATTCGAGTGAAAATTCTAGCCAGAAGTACATATATCCTCGTGTACTTTGGCGACATTAACAGAGGCTAAAACAGAGTCATGAACTTTACGACTAAGGGCATCCGCAGTAACGTTCACCGATCTAGGGTGATACTGAATCTAACAATCAAAGTCCTACAAGAGATCCATCCACCTGCGTTGCCTCATATTTAAGTCAGATTGAGAAAATAAATATTCAGAATCTTATGGTTCGGATAGATAACGAACTTTTCCCCATGTAAATAATTGCGCCAAATTTTAAGAGCAAACACAATGGCAGCCAATTCAACATCATGAACAGGGTAACGAGTTTCATGAGATTTTAATTTATGAGACGCATAAGCAACCACCTTGTCATGTTGCATCAGAACATAGCACAAACCTTTACCAGATGCATCTGTACACACTATAAATCCTCATTAACCTAATGGAATAGTAAGCACATGTGTTGTGGTTAATCTCGTCATCAATTCAAGAAAGATAGCTTCACATTCATCTGACCAAATGAATTTCTGATTCTTCTGTGTCAGTTGAGTAATAGTTTTTGCTATTTGTCGAAAACCCCTCAATAAAATGGCGATAATAACCAACTAAACCCATGATGCTATGGATTTTAGGGGCATTCGTAGGTCTCAGACAATTCAGTACACCTTCAACCTTAGTAGGATCAACAGATATGCCATGTCTCGAAATGACGTGGCCCAAAAATACTATTTTGTCCATCCAGAATTCACATTTGGACAAGTTAGCATAAAAATGGTCATTTCGAAGACTTTGAAGTACTAGTCTCAAATGTTCAGCATGCTTCTTTTTTGATTTCAAATACACAAGAATATCATCAATAAAGACGATAACGAATCGATCAACAAAATCTCGAAAGACACAATTCATTAGGTCAATAAAGACAGCAGGAGCATTAGTGAGACCAAAAGGCATTACCAAAAACTCATAGTGGCCATACCTAGTATGGAAAACAGTTTTAGGTACATTTTCTTCTCGAACTCGTAATTGATGATAACTAGAACGAAGATCAATCTTAGAGTAGAGAGAAGTGCCCTGAAGCTGATCAAATAAATCATCAATACTAGGAAGTGGATACTTATTTTTCACCATATTCCGATTCAATTTCCTATAATCAATACACATTCGCATAGTATCATCTTTCTTTCGAACAAATAAAACCGGAGCTCTCCAAGGTTATACACTCGGTCGAATATATCCTTTATCGAGAATCCTGTAATTGATCTTTCATTTCTTTCAATTCCAAATGTTTCATGCGATAAGGAGCTTTAGAAATAGGCGCAGTTCCCGATACAAGGTCAATACTAAATTCGACTTCTCGATGAGGAGTAAGATTGTAGAACCCGTAAGTCAGTAGACGTATAAGCCGTGCATAATTCTAGATTTTTAAATTTAATTGACTTCATTGCATGATTATTTTAAATGCATTTATTTGAAGTTAATTATTTTATTATTTCAGTTCAGTAGTTTGATTTTTAGCATTTCAGTTATTTCAGTGAGGCCGGACCGGAGTTGGAGTTTTGAGATAGAATTTAAGATTCGAGAAATATTTCCAGAAGTTAATTTAGCTAGCAACCAAGTTCATTTAAGTTAGAAAGGGAGGTTTGAGGATTTAATTTAATTATTTGAGGTGATTAAGAAATGAACTCATTTAAGTTATTAAATTAAGGGGTTAGCTCACTAAAATTATTTAAAGGATTAGTAAGGCTTTCAAGGATTATTAGTTGACTAGATAACCAACATTTCCCCTTTATTTTATTATGCATTTTTCGGCCACCCTTAGTTGCTAGAAGATTCATTTTCCAACTCATCAACTTTGACCAATTCTTTGCATGTAATTAGTAGGATAATTCTAGGATTTTTGGGAGCACAATTTAATTAATTAATGGACATATCCTAGACTAGAAAACAAGCTAATATTCGGCCACCTCATCCCCAAGTAGACTTGATATCAAACAACAATTCAAATTTCAAAGGAGAGTGGACTTAGTCTTGATTCATTCCTTATATCTTGCACCCTTTCTCCTCACCTTCCTAACCATTTTTCCCCCTCTCTTTTCTTTCGAAATCTGAGTGAAATTTTAAGCTGAGAACCGTGAGAATCCAGTAGGAAAATAAGGGAGAGAAATCGAGAGCAAGAAAGGTAGACAAGAAGCGCTCCACCTCCTCCGTGCCGCGTCGTCGTCGTTTCGTTCGTTTTCTTTCGAAACGAAACCAGGCATGTCTAGATCTCTTTCAAACCTCAATCAAGTCATATTATTAATTATTTTTCAGTACATGATCAGATTTTATCATTTCAAAAACCGAAATTTTCAGCAAAACAAGAAAGAAAATTCTGCACAGATTTTTATCGACTTCCATGCTTCACGATTGGTATGTTTCGTTTCGATTTCAGGGATGGATCGTTCCAGGGGCTCGAGGCTTCATATAGACATGTACTAGGACATGTTAGGGCCATGATAGATCGTGAGTTTCAGTTCCATACATGCTGGAACGAGCACATGACAGCAACCTCCCCATTAGTGCAGAATGTTGTTCGAAAAATTCAGTTTCTTGTCATGGAGGAAGGATCTGATCTTGGCTACCCAAAGGGCCTATAGCCATGGTTGGATCACATCCCTAGCATGTCTAAGACATGACTAAGTTGCCCTTTTGGTGGCTTGGTCAATGGTTCATCGGTTTATAATAAAAACGTCAAAACAGCCCCTATACCCCTTCGGCTTCTTCATTTGTTCAGCTTTTGGTTCGTTCTTTTGTTGCTTGGTATGGATCTTGCTTGGCCTATGGCCCTTAGCCACGGTTCATATCATGCTCCTAGATGTCTAGATCGTGCCATGGTCAATCAAATGGCCACTGGAATGACGCAAGACATCGATCATAGCATAAACACTACACACGCATTCAAGATGCTCTTGGTTGGACCCTTCGGTTGATTTATGGTGTGATGCGGATTGTGGCTGGCCTAGGGCCCTTAGCCATGGTTCAAATCATTCCTTGGGATGTTGGTAAGAGTCTCTGGTCGGTGGTTCACTCCCCTAATGGCCGATAGTCTCGAAACCAACGCAAGTCTTGTAGTTGCGCAGCTGCTGGAAATTACAGCAAGTTGCTGTGTCGGTTCAGAGGCTCGTTCGAGTTCTTGGTTGGCTTTTAGCCCATGGCCTTAGGATTGGACAGTGCCTCATTGAGTTAGGAAGGTCATGTTTTCAACCGTTCGTCATTTGGATCATTTTTGAGGTCGTACGAGAAATTACGGTGCAATGTGCCAAATTGACTCTCGAAAGAGCGTTTCGTGTTTTGGCCTCCATTCCACCTAGATTTCGACCCTATCATTTTAGGAACATTATTTTATGATTTTTCAGCGTATTTTAATCATGACTATACGTCGGTTCAGTGTCGGTTCAGGTTGGCTCGGAGTCATGATTAAATGCGAAGTCATTAGGCGTCATAGTCGCATCTTTTGAACGTAAATTGCATAGTTGGTCAAGTTTAAGCTATTGCATAATTTTCATGGCACAGTTAGGTTGCAGCGAGCCTGGGAACGATCCAATCCAATCCAGTTGGTAAAATTATGGGACATTTTCATTATGCCAGTTAATTATTTTACGTGCATTAAATAGAAAATGATTATTTTTGAGATTTATGCGATATGGCTTGTGGTTCATTCACTATGTGGGAGTGTTATTTTATACGGTCGTCAGTGATCGATCAGTTCAGTATGGTACCACCCGGTCGCCAGTGACCGGCCAGCTCAGTTCAGTTTCAGCCACCCCGATAGCCAGTTACCGATCAGTTCAGCTTAGTGCAGTGGCCACAGGCGTAAAACATAATCTCAACAGAAAATTTTACCAGATATTTCAGTACAGGCTCCAAGGAGCAAATATTTTTACAGTGATTTCCAGTTCAATTATGCACGTAATATAATTGCTCAGTACAGATTATTTTCAGTATGCCTCAGGACAGGATATGTTAACTCATGCATATTTTTAATTCAGATTTTTACTCGTTACCTGTGATATATGCATGCTGAGTCTTTAGGCTCACTAGACTTGATTGTTGTAGGTATTGATGAGGCCAGGGCCGAGGGCGGGGACCAGTGAGCCAGCTTAGGTCGGCAGTAGTGGCACCCGAGGACCTCAGAGCAGCAGTTGTTTTTTTTTTCCGCAAACAATTTTATCAGTCGTTGGATATTTTTAAATCGTTGTTGTTGGCAAAACTTTAATTTTCTTCCGCTGCAATATTTTGAAATATTGAACTTGATTCACCAGTGATTTTATGAATGAGGCCATTTAAGTTCTTTTAAAAAGAAAATTTTTAATTTTCCGCAAAGTTTCAAGAAAGGAGTTTTAGGCCCTTCACAGTTGGTATCAGAGCGGTGGTTCTGTATAGGGTTTCACTACTACTGACCGCGAGAAGCTCACGAAGCCACGCCTTTGGTCTGTAAGTTTTTCAGTTCAGCATTTTGTTCAGCATTTTAGTTAAAGCATGAATTAGTTTGTCAGCATGCTTCCAGATTTTTAGTATTTCAGAGTTCATTTAAAATAAATTATGGAATTATGCATGTTAGTTACGTATGGGTTATGTTGGAACAGTATGCCCCCTAGACGCATTTTAGAGCGCAACAGAGAGGAGGAGCCTCGCCGAGAAGACAGGGAGGAGCGTAGACCAGAGGGAGACCTACCACCTCCTCCACCGCCCCCACCGGACATGAGTGCCCAGATGTTAGCTGGGATGGCACAGTTCTTCGCACAGTTTGCGGGGGGCAATGCCGCAGCCGTAGCCGCAGCCGCAGCCAGGCCGACAGGGCCCGAGGCTGTGTATGAGCGATTCATGAAGATGCGCCCGAAGGAATTCTCTGGGGCATCTGACTCCATGGTTGCCGAGGGATGGATCAAATCCCTCGAGGTTATCTTCGATTTTATGGAGCTAGGGGGACGCAGACCGAGTCCGATGTGCCACCTACCTGTTAACTGGAGACGCCCGCTTATGGTGGGAAGGAGCTTCGGTAGCCCTGACATTGGCTACACTTTCTTGGACCCGCTTTACGGAGGTTTTCTACTCCAAGTATTTTGCTGAGGAGGTTCGCACCAGGCTGACCACCGAGTTCATGAGTCTGAGACATGGGGATATGTCGGTTACGGAGTTTATCCGTAAGTTCGAGAGGGGCTGTCACTTTGTGCCCCTGATAGCGAATGATGCCAGAGCCAAGCTGATGCACTTCCTGGTGGGCTTACGGCCGATCTTGCGCCGGGATGTTAGGGTATCTGACCCTGCTACTTATGAGGTTGCCGTCTCCAAGGCCTTAGCCGCAGAGCAGGATCTGCGGGATATCGAGAGGGATCGCCAGGGCAAGCGCCCAGTCCAGGCACCGCACCGCCCTCCTCCTCATCAGCATCAGCAGCAGAATAAGAGGCCTTTTCATGGACCGCCCAGGAACCGAGGCCAGCAGCAGCAGCAGCAGCAGCGGGGACGCCCAGCCCCGAGGACTCAGGAGCACCCAGTCTGTCCCAGGTGCTCACGTCGCCATCCTGGAGCATGTATGGCTGGCTCAGGAAAGTGTTTTAAGTGTGGCAGTCCAGACCACATATTGCTGCAGTGCCCTCAGAGGAATCTGCCTACCCAAGGCAGAGTTTTTGCTCTCCATGCCGCGGAAACCAACCCGGAGACTATGTTGTTGACAGGTACCTTTAAACTTTAAGCTATTATTTGAATTTCCGTGTTTTGGGAATCGGGATTTAGATTTTGAACTTAGAACTGTTATAGGATTGCATGCTCTACTCAGATTTATTTAGGGGAAATTAAGCTAGAGGAACCTTGACCTTTGCATGTCTATAAGTTTAGATCTTGTAGTGGGATTCAACTTAGAGTTCCGATCTTTCAGGGAGAATTTTTATATCTGGTTCCGCTACCAAGGCCTTGATAGATTCAGGGGCCACTCACTCGTTTATTTCGGAGGTCTTTGCTAACTTCCTCAAGATCCAAACCATTGGGCTAGATACAGCCTTTTCAGTAGTATTGCCGTCAGGCGAGGAGATGGCAGCTACCAATGTTATCCGAGATATAGACCTTGAGTTGCACGGTAATCTTGTTTATGCGGATCTGATTGTGCTACCGATGCCGGAATTTGACGTCATCCTAGGGATGGACTGGCTATTGAGGAACAGAGTGTTGATAGACTTCCAGCAGAGATCTGTTCTTGTCCGACCGCCTGGAATGGAGCAGTTCTTATTTGAGCCGGACAGGTACTTTCCTTTACCGCGCATTATTCCTTATGTTCAGGCTAGGAAGCTCATGCATAGAGGGTGTCGGGCATTTCTAGCAACCTTTTTATCTGTCCCCGAGGAACCCAGCCAGTCAGCCTCAGATGTTCCGGTTGTCAGAGATTTCTTAGATGTTTTTCCCGAAGACGTCTCTGGTATGCCACCAGAGAGAGAGGTGGAGTTTTCCATTGAGCTTATGCCAGGTACGGCTCCGATATCCAAAGCGCCGTACCGACTAGCACCGACAGAGATGGACGAGCTTAAGAAGCAGATCCAGGAACTTCTCGACAAGGAGTTCATTCGCCCGAGCTTTTCTCCATGGGGCGCGCCAGTCTTATTCGTGAAAAAGAAGGATGGCACGATGAGGCTTTGCATTGACTACCGGGAGTTGAACAGGGTTACAGTGAAGAATAAATACCCACTGCCGAGGATTGAGGATCTGTTTGACCAGTTGCAGGGAGCTTCGATTTTCTCCAAGATAGATCTGCGTTCTGGTTATCACTAGTTGAGGGTGAGAGGTGCTGATGTTTCGAAGACAGCTTTCAGGACTCGTTATGGTCACTACAAGTTCCTGGTGATGCCGTTCGGTCTGACGAATGCGCCAGCGATCTTCATGGATCTCATGAATCGCGTATTTCAGCCGTACCTCGACCAGTTTGTGATAGTGTTCATAGATGACATTCTCGTCTACTCCAAGAATCGGGAGGAGCACAGCAGGCATCTGACCACAGTGTTGCAAACATTGCAGAAGCACAAATTATTCGCAAAGTTCAGTAAGTGCGAATTCGGGTTAGAGAAGGTGGCGTTCTTGGGCCACATTGTTTCTAGCAGTGGTATTGAGGTAGACCCCGCAAAAGTTGTAGCAGTCAGAGATTGGGTTGTGCCTCAGAATGCATCCGAGATCCGCAGTTTCCTTGGGCTAGCAGGATATTACAGAAAATTCATCCAAGGATTTTCCTCTATCGCCGTTCCACTCACAGCACTGATGAAGAAAAATGTGAAGTTTGTGTGGAGCGAGGAGTGTCAGAAGAGCTTCGATACTTTGAAGCAAGCTCTTATTTCAGCACCAGTTTTGGCCATGCCATCAGGGCCCGGCGAGTTTGTCCTTTATACCGATGCTTCGAAGCTTGGTTTAGGTGCAGTTTTGATGCAGCATGGGAGAGTGATAGCGTATGCTTCTCGATAGCTGAAAATCCACGAGAAGAATTACCCTACCCATGATCTGGAGTTAGCGGCCGTAGTTTTTGCTTTGAAGATTTGGAGGCACTATCTGTATGGAGAGAAGTGCCAGATCTTTACCGACCATAAGAGCCTCAAGTATTTCTTTACGCAGAAGGAGCTGAACATGCGTCAGAGGCGTTGGTTGGAGCTTGTGAAAGACTACGATTGTGACATTAGCTACCACCCGGGTAAAGCTAATGTAGTTGCGGATGCTTTGAGCAGGAAAGTCGCAGTGATGGCTCATTTGACGATGCAGAAACCTCTTCAGATTGAGATGCAGAGGTTTGATCTTGAGACTTATCCTCGAGGTAGAGTTCCTCGTTTATCTACCTTGACTATCCAGTCCTCTCTTATTGACCGTATTCGCAGCGGTCAGGCAGCAGATGAGCAGTTGGCACAGTGGAAGAAGAGAGATGAAGCCAAGGGCAGTGTTTTGTATTCAGTCAGCGACGGTATTGTGAGATACCGAGATAGGATATGGGTTCCTAGCAGTGATTCTATCCGAGCAGACATCTTATCAGAGGCCCATACGTCCCCGTACTCCATTCACCCTGGGAGTACGAAGATGTACAAAGATCTGCAGCTATTGTATTGGTGGCCAGGAATGAAGAAGGACATCAGGCGTTTTGTATCCGAGTGCCTGACTTGCCAGTTAGTGAAGGCCGAGCATCAGAGACCAGCAGGTTTGCTCAAGCCTCTTCCTATTCCCGAGTGAAAGTGGGAGAACATTACCATGGACTTTGTGACCGGATTGCCGAGGTCAGCCAGAGGATCGAATGCTATCTAGGTGATTGTAGATCGTCTTACCAAATCAGCGCACTTCTTGCCTATTAAGACGACTTTCACCATGGTTCAGTATGCAGAGCTGTATATCCGAGAGATAGTCCGACTCCATGGTATTCCAGTTTCTATCGTATCCGACAGAGATCCCAGATTCACTTCCTCGTTTTGGAAGAGTTTGCATTCGACTATGGGTACGAAGTTGCTGTTTAGCACAGCTTTCCATCCGCAGACAGATGGACAGTCGGAGCGAGTTATTCAGATCTTAGAGGATCTTCTCCGTGCTTGCGTCATTGATTTCTCTGGGAGTTGGGAGTCGAACTTACCATTGGTAGAGTTCACCTATAACAACAGTTTCCAGTCGTCTATAGGTATGGCTCCGTATGAGGCGCTGTATGGCCGCAAGTGTAGATCTCCTGTTCATTGGGATGAAGTAGGAGAGAGAGCAGAGTTGGGTCCAGAGATTGTTCAGTAGGCAGCAGATGTAGTAGTAAAGATCCGTGATAGAATGAGGACTGCTCAGAGTCGACAGAAGAGTTATGCCGATCAGCGGAGGAGAGAGTTAGAGTTTGCAGTGGGCGATCATGTCTTCGTGAAAGTGGCACCTATGAAGGGTGTCATGAGATTTGGCAAGAAAGGGAAGCTCAGTCCGAGATTCATTGGACCGTTTGAGATCCTTGACAGAGTTGGGACGCTTGCTTATCGTGTGGCTCTTCCGCCAAATCTGGCCGGAGTACACAATGTCTTTCACGTCTCCATGCTGAGGAAGTATATGGCAAATCCTTCGCATGTGCTGAATTTCGAGCCGTTGCAGCTTACTCCGAACTTATCTTATGAGGAGAGACCCGTGCAGATCCTAGACAGACAGGAGAAGAAACTTCGGAACAAGTTGGTTAAGCGAGTCAAAGTCAAATGGCTCAACCATTCAGAGGAGGAAGCTACGTGGGAGTCTGAGCCGGAGATGAGAAGTCGATACCCTGAGTTATTCGGTGAGATCAAATTTCGAGGACGAAATTTATTTAAGGGGGGAAGGATTGTAGAACCCGTAAGTCAGTAGACGTATAAGCCGTGCATAATTCTAGATTTTTAAATTTAATTGACTTCATTGCATGATTATTTTAAATGCATTTATTTGAAGTTAATTATTTTATTAGTTCAGTTCAGTAGTTTGATTTTTAGCATTTTATTTATTTCAGTGAGGCCGGACCGGAGTTGGAGTTTTGAGATAGAATTTAAGATTCGAGAAATATTTCGAGAAGTTAATTTAGCTAGCAACCAAGTTCATTTAAGTTAGAAAGGGAGGTTTGAGGATTTAATTTAATTATTTGAGGTGATTAAGAAATGAACTCATTTAAGTTATTAAATTAAGGGGTTAGCTCACTAAAATTATTTAAAGGATTAGTAAGGCTTTCAAGGATTATTAGTTGACTAGATAACCAACATTCCCTTTTATTTTATTATGCATTTTTCGGCCACCCTTAGTTGCTAGAAGATTCATTTTCCAACTCATCAACTTTGACCTATTCTTTGCATGTAATTAGTAGGATAATTCTAGGATTTTTGGGAGCACAATTTAATTAATTAATGGACATATCCTAGACTAGAAAACAAGCTAATATTCGGCCACCTCATCCCCAAGTAGACTTGATATCAAACAACAATTCAAATTTCAAAGGAGAGTGGACTTAGTCTTGATTCATTCCTTATATCTTGCACCCTTTCTCCTCACCTTCCTAACCATTTTTCCCCCTCTCTTTTATTTCGAAATCTGAGTTAAATTTTAAGCTGAGAACCGTGGGAATCCAGTAGGAAAATAAGGGAGAGAAATCGAGAGCAAGAAAGGTAGACAAGAAGCGCTCCACCTCCTCCGTGCCGCGTCGTCGTCGTTTCGTTTGTTTTCTTTCGAAACGAAACCAGGCATGTCTAGATCTCTTTCAAACCTCAATCAAGTCATATTATTAATTATTTTTCAGTACATGATCAGATTTTATCATTTCAAAAACCTAAATTTTCAGCAAAACAAGAAAGAAAATTCTGCACAGATTTTTATCGACTTCCATGCTTCACGATTGGTATGTTTCGTTTCGATTTCAGGGATGGATCGTTCCAGGGGCTCGAGGCTTCATATAGACATGTACTAGGACATGTTAGGGCCATGATAGATCGTGAGTTTCAGTTCCATACATGCTGGAACGAGCACATGACAGCAACCTCCCCATTAGTGCAGAATGTTGTTCGAAAAATTCAGTTTCTTGTCATGGAGGAAGGATCTGATCTTGGCTACCCCAAGGGCCTATATCCATGGTTGGATCACTTCCCTAGCATGTCTAAGACGTGACTAAGTTGCCCTTTTGGTGGCTTGGTCCATGGTTCATCGGTTTTTAATAAAAACGTCAAAACAGCCCCTATACCCCTTCGGCTTCTTCATTTGTTCAGCTTTTGGTTCGTTCTTTTGTTGCTTGGTATGGATCTTGGTTGGCCTATGGCCCTTAGCCACGGTTCATATCATGCTCCTAGATGTCTAGATCGTGCCATGGTCAATCAAATGGCCACTGGAATGACGCAAGACATCGATCATAGCATAAACACTACACACGCATTCAAGATGCTCTCGGTTGGACCCTTCGGTTGATTTATGGTGTGATGCGGATTGTGGCTGGCCTAGGGCCCTTAGCCATGATTCAAATCATTCCTTGGGATGTTGGTAAGAGTCTCTGGTTGGTGGTTCACTCCCCTAATAGCCGATAGTCTCGAAACCAACGCAAGTCTTGTAGTTGCGCAGCTGCTGGAAATTACAGCAAGTTGCTGTGTCGGTTCAGAGGCTCGTTCGAGTTCTTGGTTGGCTTTTAGCCCATGGACTTGGACTGGACAGTGCCTCATTGAGTTAGGAAGGTCATGTTTTCGACCGTTCGTCATTTGGATCATTTTTGAGGTCGTACGAGAAATTACGGTGCAATGTGCCAAATTGACTCTCGAAAGAGCGTTTCGTGTTTTGGCCTCCATTCCACCTAGAATTCGACCCTATCATTTTAGGAACATTATTTTATGATTTTTCAGCGTATTTTAATCATGACTATACGTCGGTTCAGTGTCGGTTCAGGTTGGCTCGGAGTCATGATTAAATGCGAAGTCATTAGGCGTCATAGTCGCATCTTTTGAACGTAAATTGCATAGTTGGTCAAGTTTAAGCTATTGCATAATTTTCATGGCACAGTTAGGTTGCAGCGAGCCTGGGAACGATCCAATCCAATCCAGTTGGTAAAATTACGGGACATTTTCATTATGCCAGTTAATTATTTTACGTGCATTAAATAGAAAATGATTATTTTTGAGATTTATGCGATATGGCTTGTGGTTCATTCACTATGTGGGAGTGTTATTTTATACGGTCGCCAGTGACCGATCAGTTCAGTATGGTACCACCGGTCGCCAGTGACCGGCCAGCTCAGTTCAGTTTCAGCCTCCCCGGTAGCCAGTTACCGATCAGTTCAGCTTAGTGCAGTGGCCACAGGCGTAAAACATAATCTCAACAGAAAATTTTACCAGATATTTCAGTACAGGCTCCAAGGAGCAAATATTTTTACAGTGATTTCCAGTTCAATTATGTACGTATTATAATTGCTCAGTACAGATTATTTTCAATATGCCTCAGGACAGGATATGTTAACTCATGCATATTTTTAATTCAGATTTTTACTCGTTACCTGTGATATATGCATGCTGAGTCTTTAGGCTCACTAGACTTGATTGTTGTAGGTACTGATGAGGCCAGGGCCGAGGGCGGGGACCAGTGAGCCAGCTTAGGTTGACAGTAGTGGCACCCGAGGACCTCAGAGCAGCAGTTGTTTTTTTTTTTCCGCAAACAATTTTATCAGTCGTTGGATATTTTTAAATCGTTGTTGTTGGCAAAACTTTAATTTTCTTCCGCTGTAATATTTTGAAATATTGAACTTGATTCACCAGTGATTTTACGAATGAGGCCATTTAAGTTCTTTTAAAAAGAAAATTTTTAATTTTCCGCAAATTTTCAAGAAAGGAGTTTTAGGCACTTCACAAAAATCAGGAATCTCATCGCAAAATACATCCGAGAACTCTTTAGCAACATGAATATCAGATAAAGATGGCTCTTTTTTAGAGACATCAATAGGTCTAATCGAACCACACCATACTAAATGAATTTTAGCTTGGGAACCCTTGCCATAAAAATTCTCCTTGGGTCCATCAACAGGTCTAATCGAACCACCCCATGCCAACAATTCAATCAAAGTCATGCATTGGAAGGACTGTCAGGTTTAGAAATATCACATTATCCTCATAGATCAATACACAATTATGCACAACTTGTTCAGATAGAATAATATTTCCTGCTAGCATGGTTATCAGTAAAGTATCAAAAAATGTAGTGTTAGAGTAGGTGCCCGGCAAACCAACATGTGGCTCGTGCTTTATTGACTATAATATAAAACAATCTTTATTTTTATAATATTTTTCGATTTTATTCGGTTATGACATTATACTTTATCTGAATACCCATGCAAGTTGCAAAGATAAAGTCCTTGAATATACAATATGTGCCATGAGGTCTTTGTCGCAACATAAGATCATCAAACTCATTAGCAAGTGTACTTCTAAACAGGTTCCTAGTCGAATCAGCCATCTAAAACAAGGATAAAGGTCATTCGAGCTTGAGCATATGTGATGTAAAAACCATGTTTCATTGGAAAGGGCATGAAAATGTTCATTCACACAGATGGGTGATCATATGATGATGCACTGAACAACCATTCGTCGGACTGTCCAAGTGGTTCTCACTTATCGAGTCGAATAGTCCGCAGTTATGGTTGTACACCATTAGTACTTTGACCCGGGACAATGTAGGGGCTATACATATTTATAAATTAAATAATGATTATTCAATTTAATATACATATACATATATATATTTAATATGGTGATATAAAATATGTGTATATGGTATAATTATATCATGTATTATTAAAAGTTAATAAATACACTATATATAATTTATATGGGAGTTTTAATATAGTGATATATGTACAGTCCATGTGAAAGAGGGACTCCTAATTAGATTAGGATTCTCACTCTATATATACACCATAAGGCTCATTATTTAATGATGAAAACTTTTGCACAAAACACACAAGAAGCTTTCCCTTTCCTTGAAGAAAACCCACGACCACCACAACAAAATTGGTGAAGAAAATCATGGCCACAAAAGAAAATTAGGTTTGCTTAATTTTTTAATTAAGAATCAATAATTGTTTGATTAAGAATCATGAACTCACGGTCACCTCACAATTTTTGTGAAAAGAAATTCGGCCATCATGCTTCCTTCCACTGCCGCACTGTCGTCGTTGCTCCATCTCCATATTTTGGAAATTCAGAGAGTACAGTCTCAACGCACAAATCGCTTTTGATTTCTAGTGAAATCCAAGCGACGAGGATAGCTTCTGATCGTGGACCTAATTATACGATCAAGTTTGAAGGGTCATTCATATGGATATACAAGAAGGGCTATATCTGCTTAAAATCTGGAATAGCTTGGAGTCTAGCATTATATACGTAAGGTATGATTATAAATGCCATATGATTGTTTTGAACATACGACGCCAAAGAAAAAAAATAAAAAATTTAAACTTCCGAGAGGCTAGAGCACAGCGCAACCACCAGCGCCCGATTGGATCGAGCAGCGGGCGGGCAGCGTGGCCGTGGGCTTGAATTTTTCGAGCCTTGGGGGCGATTTCTGATATTTCAAAATTTTGGGTTAAGTTGATATTTTATGAAAATACGGACAATTTTACCCTTACAATAATTTTGATAAAATTAATTTCTTACAAATAAATAACTGAAATATGATTTTAATTATTTATGATAAAAGGTGTTTTACAAGAAATTTAACTATTTGAAATTAAATAAAAGTGTTTATTTAATTTGATAATTATGGCAGTTAGTGATGATTTACGAGATACATGATTTATTGATAATATGTGATATTATCGAATTTATATTATATATGATATTATATGGTAAAAAGATGATATAGAGCCATGACCAATGTGCTAAGTGTATGTTAGGATATTTTACGTGTTGTAATTTTGAATATTTGATAATTAAAAGTGGACCTAGGTTTATGGTCCTTTCACACCCTCTAAATTTGTATCCCAATGTGCCATGGATATTTTATGTAAATATTAGAATTAGTGGGAGATCAAGATTTGAAGACGATGGGCTCGATCTTCGGAAGAAGTTTTGAAGATCGAAGACATGTAAAATATTGGAAGCTTGTGTAATATAGCATTTCCATCCATGCATTTACCTAGGTTATGGATATGGATCCGTATGTGGCTCGTACAGATCAATTAGCTCTCGGTTATCGATCATCCTTTATTATTTATTATGTACGTGATATATACATTATCAATATGTTCATTACTATTAATATAATAACAAGAGTTGGATGAATTCGGCAATCATACAAATAATCAAGGCACGAGTTTTAAAATTAATGATGATATAAATTTTTTAAAATTAAAATCCATCATTTTGGACAAGATCCAAAATTTAAATCTAGCCCATTAAAATAATTTAAAGAAAGTTTAATAATTCATTGCCTTCCATCAACAGTGATTGTATGATGAATGCTACCCACGGTCAGTGTCTGACCTATATTATTGGGAAGGCTTGGATACCGGAAACATGTGACTTCCACTGACATATTTTATGTGAACTACGTGGAACTTCCATGACTTCGGCTCATATTATTATGGGATCTCATGGAGACCGTCCACTAATATTTAACATTAATGGGCCGGGCTCCACACGTGAAAAGAAAGTGGATCATATTATTTGACCCTCCTCAAACGTGAGGCAAAATTACGTAAAGGTTGCAAGGAGTTGCAATTGGGCTCTATCTTTTGGAAGTAATGATCGGCTGATATTATTCGGGATCATAATTCCATAATTGGGCCTTGCGTACTCGCTAAGGAAATTGGGTTTCTCGTTTTTCATCAGAGGCTGGTGAAAATGTCAAAATAGTGGGAGGTATTTCGTAAAAACAAAAGTCCATATTTTACGTCTTAAAATATTTTAAAATAGTCGGTTACGTTATTCTGTTTCCATATCATTACATTTATGATTTGGTCGTGTAAATCATTTCTGTTATTAAAACAACCTAACTGAACTCTAATTTTCAAGATTGGCTGGGAAAATTGTTCTGAATTCTGAGAAAACTGTATACACACTAATGTCAGTCTTGTTGAACTGACAAAGCATGCAAGATGGTGGAACCATAATATGCAAGCTAAAGTGTAATATGATCGAACTGTAGAGACATTTTTGAGGAAATGTTGAATTCTGTTGACATTCGAATACACAAGCAAGAGTTGCATAATGAATAAAACTCGCACAATGTTGCACACCACTTTCAAGGAACACATGACTACATGCATGCAAGATGATGCTCTCACCCATGAGCATGGTGTAAGTTTGATTGGGTCTATTGAGAAGGTGGTGGGCCTGGAATTTTACAAAGATCAATAAGTCAAAACATGTTTTCTTCACTGCAAGAAGTCTGGACATAAGAAATTATCCGGGTCAAAAATGTTTTGGCAATTATAAATGAATGTCCAAATAAACACAATTTCAACAACAAACAAAAGAAACAAGAGAGTCCGAACCAAGCACAATTTTGGCATGCTAAGCTGGGACATATTTCCCAAAAAGAGGTGCACAAGCTAGTGGGAGAAGGCATATTTGACTCGTCATACATAAACTCTCTAGAGACATGTGAGTCCTGTCTGGAAAAAAATTTACCAAGGCCCCTTTCCTAAGAAAAGTGGAACATGCACGTGATCTATTGGATTTGATCCATAAAGATGTGTATGACCCGCTAAATGTTAGCATGAAATTTGGTCATTCCTACTTCTTTACCTTTACCAATGATCATTCGAGGTATAGATATGAGTATTTAATGAAATACAAGTCTAAAACCTTTGAAAAGTTCAAAGAATTCAGAGCAGAAGTAGAGAAAAAGTTAGGAATGATTATTAAAACACTACGATCATGTGGAGGTAGAGAATACTTGAGTACTGAGTTTCAAGACTATCTTAAAGAGAATGAGATTCTCTCACAGTGAACTCCGCTTGCCAGACCCCAGTTGAATGGTCTATCAGAACGTCGTAATCAGACATTGATTGACATGGTCCAATCTATGATGGGATTCGCTGAGTTGCCGCCATCCCGTTGGGGATATGCGCTTGAAACAGCGGAAAGGTTGTTGAATCAAGTTCAAACAAAGGGAGTGGATAAAACTCCATATGTGATATGGACGGGAAACCCGCCCAAATATTCTTACTTAAGAATATGGGTATGCCCTGCTTACATGAAATAGACAGTGGGAGACAAATTGGATAGTAGAGCCAATTTTTGCAACTTTTTGGGATATCCAAAAACTATGTTGGATACTACTTCTATTATCCTAGTGAAACAAAGGTTTTTGTTTCAAGTAATGTCACCTCATTAGAGAAAGAATTTCTATTAGATAGAAAAGGCCAGACGATAGAACTCAATGAGATTCGAGAACCACCCTCTCCACAAGTAATAGAATCCACACCCCAACAGCCAATAAAAAAAACAAGCTCATAAGAGATCCGAAAGGATCTCAAGGCCGCCTAATAGGTTGAGCCTGCTTCATGAAGAGGGCCAAGGTGAGCCTGTTCCTTGATGCAATCCAAGGAATTTTAAGGAAGCATTGTCAGATGCCGATTCATCTAAATGGCTTGAAGCCATGTAGTATGAGATGAACTCCATGCATTCAAACTACATATGGTCCCTAGTAGATCTAGCTGAGGGAAATTGTTCCCATAAGATGCAAATGGATTTGCAAAAGAAAACTTGGAGCGGATGGGAAAGTGGTGACCTTCAAAGCTAGATTAGTAGCTAAAAGATATACTCAAAGGCAAGTTATTAACTATGAGAAAACATTTTCTTCAGTCGAAATGTTCAAGTCCATTAGTATACTGCTAGCCATAACAGCATGGTATGACTATAAAATATGCATATGGATGTGAAGACAACGTTCCTTAATGGGGATATTAAGGAAGAGATTTACATGTCTCAACCTGAAGGAATCACATCAGTAGGAAGTGAGAATAAAATATGCAAACTTCAGATATCCATTTATGGACTCAAACAGGCATCAAGGAGAAGGAACCTCAGATTTGACAACAATATCAAAGTGTCTGATTTTGCCAAAATCATGATGAACCTTGTGTATACAAGAAGGTTAGTGGTAGTGCAGTGACATTCCTAGTGCTTTATGTTGATGACATACTATTCATTGTGAATGATGTAGGGATGTTGCAGTCAACTAAAGTATGGTTAGCTGGTAAGTTATCCATGAAGGATATGGGTGAAGCATCATATGTATTTGAAATAAAAATTTATATGGATAGATCAAAGAGGATTCTAGGGCTCACCCATACTGAGAAGATTCTCTATGGAGGAGTCCAAGATATATATCCCAATGTCTCATGGTGTGAATCTATCCAAGTCTATGTGCCCTAAGACTGATGAAGAGATATATAAACCATGAGCCACATTCCATATGCGTCTGCTATAGGCAGTATTATGCATGGTATGATATCTATTCGACCCGCTGTTGCATATAGATTGAGTGTTGCAGCAGATATCATTCGAATCCCGGACCAATGCATTGGAAAGCAGTGAAGGACATTCTTAGGTACTTGAGAAGAACTAAGAATATGTTCTTGGTATACAAGAGTGGAGAATTAAAATTAGAAGGCTATACTGATTCGCAATCGACCTCTGGATTTGTATTCAAGCTCAATGGTGGTGTTGTCTCTTGGAAGAGTTTCAAGCAAGACACCATAGCGGAATCAACCACTAAGACCGAACACATAGTGGCATCGGCTGCAGCAAAAGAGGGTGTTTGGATGAGGAATTTCATCCAAGATTTGGGTGTCGTTCCTCAAACAGTTAATCCAATCTCGATCTACTGTGACAACACCGATGTCGTTGCGCAAGCGAAGGAACCAAGGTCTCATCAACGATCCAAACATATACTGAGGAAATTCCACATAATCCGAGAGATTGTAAGAAGACGAGACATATCGATAGAGAGACTCACCTCCGCAGATAACGTTGCTAATCTACTGACGAAGCCCCTGCCAGGTCCATTGTTTGAGAAGCATTGTGAAGCAATGGGTCTGTTGGAACTTTTCATGTTCGCAATATTGATTTTGATGATAACAAAACTTGTTAATTATGTTACTAATAATCTATTTTAGTGTTCAGCATCTAGGATCACTCACGAGCTGTTTACATCACAAGCTGAAGATCTAACTGATCGCATAAATTGAATAAGTCTAACTGTTACGTCAATTGAGCAGTCCAGCTGATTGTCCAGTTGATAGGTGGTTCAGCAAGAGAACCTTAGAAGCCTGACCATCCAAAGGAGTGTTCAACTAATGAAGAAACCCAGCTGATCAGTTCAACTGAACAAGAGTGAAATCAGTTCAACTGACGAGTCAACTGATTTTACCAGTCCAGCTGACCAGTTCGAAGCATCAGTCAGAATCTTTCAGTTATGGATGAAGACAAACTCTTTCAGTGGAGTCCAGCTGTACGTGAAGGTACAAAGCCATTGTCCATTCAAAGAACAATAATGGACGTTGCATCAGAGCATTAAAGACAAAACGTTTCAGAAGAGCAGTCAAAAAGTCAAAACACAAAGTCCAAGAAACGAATTCAAGATGCAACGGATACAAAAAATGAGTATCACTGTACGTTCAGTTTTTCCGCCTATATAAAGATAGGATCGGTGGAGACTCAACAAGAAGAGTGAGCAAAAAGAAGCTTTTAAGCATATACGGAAGAAAAAAAAGGGCACGCTAATTGCACATCAGCTTTTAGAAGCAATCAGTCCAGAGAGAACTCTTCACAGTTATATCAGCTTAGATTAGAAGCTTATTTCCCTTAGTATGTGAGAACATCCTTGTTCAGTTCTCACACACAAACACTCTCAACCACTCAAATACAGTCTTGCACAAAGACGTTAAACTTGTGTATGTAGTCTTTGACGCATAGAAGTTAAAGAAATGTTGGCTGGAAGGTGCTGCCTTCAGTCGTAACTAGGAGTTCAGTTTAGGCAGTAGTGTAAGTCCTAGATAAGTGGGTTTGTACAAGTATTTGTATAAATCAAAGTCTTCTAGTGGATCATACCCGAGGCGGTAGAAGGGGTGACGTAGGAGCTGTTGAAGTCTCCAAACATCCATAAACATATCTTGTGTATTTAACTGATTAACTATTGTTTTCAAACTGTTTGGATCAATTAGAGTATCCGTCAGTTCAGTTGTAACCATAACTGAACTGATGAATACAAAAACTAATCTACAATTTTTTGATTATTCAGTTTACATAAGTTAAAACGTCTTCTAATATAACAGTTTTCTTCACGAATGATTACTTCGAGTTTCTTCCGCTTGGTTTTAACCAAACTCGATTTAATTCATCGGTGTTAATATTCTTAGAACACGAGCTATTGCAGCTCATTAGATAATATAGTGTTCGAAATGACTTCGAAGGCACTAGCGCACTCGATCCTTCAGGGTCTAAGATCTATGTGTAGTGGGCTATAAGGAAAGTGGGAGATTGTAAGAGTAGGTACCCGGCAAGCCAACTTGTGGCTCGGGATTTATTGACTCTAATGTAAAAAAAAGTTTAATAATACACACTGAGGAAAATATGCTTCTAATCTAAAGCTGATAACACGTTTAAGTGTTCCCTCGACTGGGCTGAATGCTTCTCTCTTAAGCTGATATGACTTTGACGCGTGCCCTTTTCTCTGATCTTCACCTTCTATTTATAGGCGCGAAGTTTGATCGTACAGTGAGACTCAATTATTGTATTCGTTCCATTTTGAATCTGTTTCTCGAAATTTGCCTTGTTATTTCTGGAACACTTTTGTCTTTAAGCTCTGATGCAACGTCCATTATTGTCCTTTGACTGGACAAAAGTTTTTGTACCTTTGAATACAGCTGGATTCCACTCAGTTCAGCTAGTCTTGATCTGCAAGTGATTGCTCCAAACTGATGTTATGAACTGGTCAGTTGAACTGGTCTTCAGTTGGGCTGTTCATCAATTGAACACTCCTTTGGCTGGCCGGACTTCTGAGATTCTCCTGCTGAACCACCTATCAACTGTACAATCAGTTGAACTCATTTACGATACATCATTTGAACTGGTCTAGTTTGGTTGATCAGTTGATGCTTTCAGTTGGCGTCTTCGACAACTTCAGTTTTGGATCGTAACTGATTATTTCTGTTTCAGCTATCTGCGCACTAAGGTAGATTATTAAAAGCAAACAAACAAGTTTTGTTAACATCAAAATTAAGATTGCGTACATGAAATGTTCCAACAACAATAGGTACCATGAGGTTTGCGTCGCAACATAAGATCATAGAACTCATTAGAAAGTGTATTGTATATTATAAACAGGTTCTTAGTCAAATCAGCCGCATAAAACAAGGATAAAGTTCGCTCGAGCTTCAGACTAGCATATGTGATGTAAACATCATGTTTCATTGGCAAGGACATGGAGATGACCATTCACACAGATGGGTGATCATATGATGATGCACTAAACAACCCTCCCTTGGACTATCCAAGTGGTTCTCACTTATCGAGTAGAATAGTCTTCAGTTATGGTTGTACACCATTAGTACTTTGACCCGGGACAATGTAGGGGCTATACGTACTAGCTTGCACTTTGATCCGTTTACCGACTCCATCGAGGGTCATCAGGTGGTGAGATTGGGTGTAGTTTCAAAATACGTATGAGTACATGCATTGTAGTCGGGGATTCACCATTCGCATATCGGTGAAGATATCCTATGTGATCTGATGAGTTAATAGTGCAAGGAGTCTCTGGCAAGAGTAATAAATGTGCTTTAGGGAAAGGTTCTTTCCTTTTTGCACATATTATGCCACTATTATTACTCAAAGATAAATTGCATAGTTATCGAATTCATATGCAACTCTCGATATATCAATGTTTGCAGATTCGATTGGGATATATGTGTTGAAGGGATCGTACTATATGCCAACCATAACTAAAGGTTCTTGCAGGCACTATCAGTGATTTCTAAGGGATCATGGGGCGATGCTACTAGACGCTCTTACCATGATCCGATGGGCGCAATCAGAAATGAGTTCTGACAATCTTGATCAAGGATTTGATGAAAAGAATGAGGCTAACTAGGGTAAGCCCGAATAAGAATAAATGTTATTCTGAATCACATGGAGATGTGAATCGACGGCTAGCTGTATCCCTGAAATATTGAGGGTCACACAAGTATCAGATTTTGTGTTCCCATTGAAAAATTCAAAGTTCAAGGAGTTGAAATTTGGCGAATATAGTTTGATAGAGATCAAACAGGAAGCTTATAAAGGAATTTATTAGCTGATTCTATAGGATGGAATAAATGGAAGTTAGCATGATTGCAAAATACAGAAGGAGATTGGAGCTGCCTGTTTTGTGAAGGAATTTACTAAAACTGGCAGCTGCCCAATAAGGTAAGTGAAAATTTTGACCTTCGAAATTTTTTATTTTCATTATATGAACAAGACTTGTATCCTTAATACATCGGCACTCTCAGATCGTCGATCGGGGTTATAATGAGTTCGGAATCATTTATTTAGTGAATTTGGAATTTACTAATTAGTGAATTTGAAATTTACTAATTAAATGTTGGTGCTAGTAACAGTGACTACTAACAAGTACAAATTATCATAAAAATTCTAAAAGTGTCTAGAATTAAACTAATAAAGGAGTTAATTTATAAATTAAATAACGGTTATTCAATTTAATGTACATATACATGAATATATTTTATATTGTAATATAAAATATGTGCATATGATATCATTATATCATGTATTATTAAAAGTTAATAAATATATTATATATTAATTATATGGGAGTTTTAATATAGGATGAAAACTTTATATGTGAGTTTTAATAAATATTTTATATATTAATTATATGGGAGTTTTAATATATTTTAGGGCTCAATATTTAATGATGAAAACTTTTGCACAAAACACTCAAGAAGCCTTCCCATTCCTTGAAGCAAACCCACGACCACCACAACAAAATTGGTGAAGAAAATCATGGCCACAAAAGAAAATTAGATTTTCTCAATTGTTTATTAAGAATCAATCATTGTTTGGTTAATTATTGATTACGAATGAATAAGTGCAAAATCATTATTAAGAATCATGAACTCACGGCCGTCTCACAATTTTGGTGAAAATAAATCCGGCGATCATGCTTCCTTCCACTGCCGCGCCACCGTTGTTGCATCTTCTCCGGATTTTGGAAATTTGGAGACTACAGTCTCAACGCACAAATCTCTTGCGATTTCTAGTGCAATCCAAGGGAGGAGGATAGTTTCTGATCGTGTACCTAATTAGACAATCAATTTTGAAAAGTCGTTCGTAGTGATATACAAGAAGGGCTATATCCGCTTAAAATCCGGAATAGTTTGGAGTCTAGCGTTATATACGTAAGGTATGATTCTAATAGCCCTATGAATATTTTTAACACACCATGCCCAAGCAAAAAAAAAATTTGAACTTCTGATACGTCTTGGGTGCGAGAACACGATGTCTCAAAATGGAATACACATAATATCATGGGATGCAACAAATGCATGAGATATGAATGAGTGAGATATTCCTGTATCAAATAAAACACGTATAGGATAATCGCAAGGCATGCAGATACCTAAATCACACCACCAGGAGCTTCATTTGCCAGATCCTCAGTCATGGCATACACTCTAGCATGAGGAGGGCATTCGACAGTGTAGAGCCCAAATTCATTACACGTATAACCCATGCATTCATTTAATAGTTAATTATTTATTTAAGTTTAAAATGATTTATAGCAATGCATGACCTATTTAAATTGCATTGTTTTAATTATTTATGTTTTTGTGATGCACGTTAAATGTTTTCTTGAGTTTCATGTTTCAGGTGATTATTCGATGCGGGATCGAGGAAATGAGTCCGACGACGATTTTGGCAATTTAAAACGTGATATTTTATTTTAAGTTAAGAATGGGACATTTTAAATGATCTATTAAGTTTTTAGCATTTTAAAGCCTAATTTATTTTATTAGTGATTTTAAGATTTTAAAACTTTTAAAGTTTAGCAAGTGTGCATTTATTTTTTTAAACTAAGGGATTTTTATTAGGTTAAAAGTGGGTTAATATTTTTAATTGTTTGCTAATTATTTATTAAGCAATATTTAGTCCATAATTATTAATAAACCCACACACACACCGAGACACACACACACATACACGTTTTAACACACAACGCACACATACACATGTCATTCATATTGTTGTGAGCAAAACCTAGGGTTCTCCTACCAAAAGTGCAGCCGCCCCATCCTTTGTACATTTTCCAGCGAGATTTGCTACTTTTCTTCAAATAAAATTGTTCCACATTCGTCTCAGATCAATCCTCGCACCGTTCCCGCTTCGGTATCGTTGTTTCGGTATTTCAAATCATCAAAAGACATGTATATTCTTTCGTTTCTGCATTGATCTTGTCATAGTAAATATTTTGATGTTTATTGTATGAAAACCATGTATATGTTATGTAAGAGTTTGAGCAAATATGGTTGGATCACTTTTGAAATGGTTTTTTGATCTCGAAACTCGAATTTGTTGTTCTTTTAATTACTGCGACTTTTCGGTCAATGTTCTGGAAAAACTTTTGACATATGAAACATATAACTTTTTGATACCTTCAATTTGATATAAAATTAGAAATATTTGGATAAGAATTGAGTGATTTATGGCCGTTTTCGTGGGACTGCTCAAACTGTGTTTTTCCGAAAAATATGTTCTTGATGCGTTCTTGAAGTTTTATTGTTGCAAGCTTCATTGGGCATCGACAGGTGAGCGCTGCTGCATTTATGTATCTCGAGAATGATGTTAGGATGATTGTTGGTGTTTCGTTTCGTGTCATTAGGCTCCGGGTCGAATTAGAAGTCGTAGGAGTGCTTTTGGTGTCAATTGTCGTGTTAACGGATTTGTTGCGTTTTTTCTGATGCGTAGTTGTTTTGGGGCATTTGTATAGGCTTGATTATCCTAGGATGGGTCTCGAGGTGTTGTTTCAAGGTCGGAATGATTGAGTTCGGGAGACTAAGTCACAAACACATAAATTCTCGTTGGTTTGCCTCTCCCGCAGGTACACGGACCCTTAAAAGGACCCTTACACGGGGCCCGTGCCCTTGTTCCTTCGAAGTGTCAACTTACAGAGCCTAGACGGACCCTGACACGGGGTCCTGTCCTTAATTCTTTTTAGGCATAGTTTACAGAGCCTACACGGACACGTAGCCGGACTTGGGCACGGGGTCCGTGTACTCCCTTTTTGAGAAAAAAATTATGTTGATTGTTTTAGGGTTCGGTGTCTTGGTTTAGTACGATGATTAAACGAGGTCAAGTCCCGAGTGATCTAGAATGTCATAAGCTATTTATTTACTTCGGTGGTGAGCACGAGTACCTGCGTCTAAACTATGAAAGATAAGTGTAAGGCCCGAGATTTTAATTACTGTAATCCGAGATTAATCTGTAATGATTTATTGATTAATTGATATTATTATAGACAGAAAAGATCAGACCGGGAGAGCCGAAAGAAGATTTGACATGAGGTGCAAGAAGAGTCCCCGCGCACATGCGCGACATGTATGGGCGCACATGCGCGAGGAAGACAGAACCATGCGCGACTTAGATGCGCGCATATGCGCGAGAGGTCAAGAGAGTTGGGCGCACATGCGCGACCTCAATACGCGCACATGCGCGGAACGTCCAGAGAGTTCGGGGCACATGCGCGGCAGAAGGCGCGCATATGCGCGAATGGTGAAGGCACGAGACAGTAGGTCTCGCGCATATGCACGATTTATGTGCGCGCATATGCGCGAGCAGTCCGGTAGTTGGGATAAGGCTTCCGGCGCATATGCGCGACCTTGTGCGCGCATATGCGCGCGACGTGCAGAACATGCAACAAGCCACTTGCCTTGCATGCTGTGAACGTGTATATATATATATATAGGTACAAGCAATTTGTTCCTCAGAAGTGAAAGAGGAAGGAACCGAGGGAAACTTCGGGTGAAATTTAAGTTACGAGCAATCCGTCCGTCTGAATTGTAATCCGACTTCAGTACTGTGTTCCTATCAACGCAGGCTACAACTGGACGTAAGTTTTGTTACGTTTAGATACGATTTGAAATTATGATGTTGTTAGAATTGAATAGGAATCATATATGGTGTTTCTGATACAGTGGACATCGTATAATCGAAGTCAGATTAAAGAACAGACTGGTTATGTAATTGTTACGATTTTTAGAATTGATTAATTGAGATTCGATATCAGATTTGTATTGTTATTGAAATTATGAGTTTCACCGATATTGATTATGAGTTCTGGTATTATATCTGTGGTGTTGGAATTGACGGGGTTATCGAGACCGTATTGTTATACCGTCGAAACATCCGTAAATTGATATTGATCAGACTCGGTATTGGTTGAGATGGTATTGTGGTATCATATGTCGATTGGCATTGATCAGATTATGTTTTGATTTGAGTATTAATCAGAACAGGTTTTGAACTGAGTTATATACTGATATTGTATCTATTCGATTGTCATTATCAGATTGGGTATGGACAGAGTTGACTTCAATACTTCGTCTTCGTCGGACCGAGAAGATAAAGGTATAAATTAATATTGAGTTGGGATTGCACAACTCGAGTGAGGTTTGGCTCGAGTTTCCCTAAATCACATACTTTACCTTATTGTATTGATTTGATTGATGTACTTGTTCTCTTGATTTATAGACAACAGGTATTAGACGAGAAATCTTGTGACAGAAGTGTCCTGATAGTGGTGGGATCTCCACGGGCACATTGCACGATGTCACAAGATAGTGTATTGGCGATAGTGCCAAAGTCTGTCACGGGATGTTTGGCTATCGATGTGGATAGAATTGTAGCTTCTTCTATTACTGGTGATAGGTACCGTATCGATGTGGATAGAATCATAACTTCTTCTATTACTGATGATCGATATCATATCGATGTGGTTAGAATCGGAGTTCCTTATATTACTGGTGATCGATACTATACCGATGTGGATTGAATCCGAGCTTCTTCTATTACTTGTGATCGATACCCTATCGACGTGGATAGAACTGGAGTCTTTTCTATTACTGTTGGTCGATATGAGAATACCCACTTCTGGAAACCGGGATCCCTAGACTAGGATTGAGTCTAGTCTAAAATGTGGAGTCATGAGTCTAATTGACAGTTTATATTGAGTTATGTTGATTATGTTCCTGAATATGGTACATGATGAGTTATGTTCCTGATGATGGTACATGTTTGGAATAGGATTTATTCTTGATATGGATTTATATTCTGATTTGAATACATGTTAGACATATCTGTTATATGCTTTTATATTGTTTTTATGATTGCATGTATACATGATTTATACTGAGAATGTAATTCTCACCGGAGTTATCCGGCTGTTGTCTTGTTTGTATGTGTGCATGGCAACATGTGGGATAGGATCAGGGTCAAGAAGAGAACGAGGCTGGACTAGATAGCGTGGAGATCCGGGCTTCGAAGCAACTTAGGATTCAGCACTGAAATATAGTTGAACCTAGTTGAATTCTTGTAGATAATAAAAGATTTATATGTTTATGTTTAGTATGTAATCTGAATTGAATTACATTACGTTTTCCGCTTTGTATTTTAAAAAAAATTTAGACCCTGTTTATTATATAATTGTTTGAATTATTCCTAAAGACGATTAAGGAATGAATTAGCGTCCGGGTCCCCACAATAAGTGTTTGAACTCATGTTAGTATGTGCAGCAGTGGCCTCAAGCGAGATCCAACGAATCCCTCAACGCCAAGTAAGTATGTTCGACGTGCAAAAGAAAATATTTTCATGTTTTTTAGAATGTTTTGTGACCTAAATATGTATGGGATTGGAAAGCGGTAAAGCATGACCAGGGACCAATCCACCCCGGTAAAGCATGATCGGGTTTAGATCAAGATTGAAAAGCTGTAAAGCATGACCAGGAACCAATCCACCAGTTAAAGCATGAACATGATCTCATTTATGTGGTAGTCGATCTTCCTTGTCAGCCCAGTACTGTGGTTTAGTCTGATCAGACGATTTATGTATGGGTCACTTGCTTTGAAACATATCTCTATGCAAAATGATGAAGTTCATGTATGTTCAAGTATGTATATTGCAAGCATGTTTCAGAAAAGTTTCACGGTATGACACGTCTATGTTATGTATGTAAGTTCAAGCTTTTACATGCATGTTCAAGTTTCAAGAATGTACACTTTACTTTAAAGATTCATGTGGTTTTATTACGTATTACTTGTTATTTCCAGTTTATGCATGTTGAGTCTTTAGACTCACTAGACTTGATCGATACAGGTGAGGATGAATTTGAGGAGATGAGAGGTGAGGATCAGTGAGCTGGCTTGGATTGAGCGGGAGGCTAAACCCGAGAATCGCCCATGTTTTTAAGTTTTTATGCAATGCTTCAACTACTCTGATTTTACGTTTTGGTTTATGATATTTAAACAAGTATTTTTCTTTAACAAACTTTATATGTGATCTATCTTATTGCAAATACTTTTGGTTGGATAGTTTATTTATGATCACAATTTGAAAGTTTTGTTTATATTTAAGAAAATTTTGATTTTTCCGCAAATTTCAAGTGTTTCAAAATACGGTATGTTACAGTTGGTATCAGAGCGGTGTTCTTGTAAAGGGTTATGCCTACTGCCAGTTGCGAGAAGCTCACGAAACCACACCTCAAGTCTGTAAGTTTTAAGGTTTTGAATTATACCTTGCATTAAGCATTAAGTCATGATTTCAGCATGTCATGTTTCAAGCTCAAATTACGTGCATCTTATGCTATTGATATTATGTTCATACATGTTGGGTTTACGTGTTGGGTAAATTGTTGGATCAGTATGCTTCCCAGACGCATGATTAACCGGGAAGCAAGGGATGATGATAGAGAGGTTGGAGAGGAGGGGAGAGATGCTCCTCCTCCTCCACCGCCAGACATGCAGGCACAGATGCTTGCAAGTATGACTCAATGCTTCGTACAGTTTGCGGGGAACGAAGCGGCAGTAAACACGGGGGCGAGGCCCAGACCAGAGGCAGTGTATGAGAAATTCAGGAGAATGAACCCAAAAGAGTTCTCGGGGACTACTGACCCGATGATAGCTGAAGGATGGATTAAGTCCATCGAGGTGATTTACGCTTTTATGGAACTGCAAGATGCAGATAGGGTCAGGTGTGCCATATTCCTTCTGACACGGGACGCCAGACTGTGGTGGGATAGTGAATCAGTGTCAGTGAGCTTGCAAACACTGACGTGGAATGAGTTTAAAGAGATATTCTACTCCAAGTACTTCACTGAGGAAGTACGATCCAGACTGACCAGGGAATTCATGAAACTGCGACAGGGAGACAGCAGCGTGGCAGACTTTGTCAGGAAGTTTGAAAAGGGGTGTCACTATGTGCCCCTCATAGCTAATGATGCCCATGGGAAGCAGAGGCATTTCATGGATGGTTTGCGGCCGATTTTGCGCCGTGATGTGAGGGTTGCTGGTCCGACTACGTATGTTGTTGCCGTGTCTAGAGCTTTGGCGGCAGAGCAAGACCAGAGAGACATCGTTGTTGACAAGCAGGGCAAGAGGCCCTATCAGGCACCGCAGCAGCAGCATCAACGACCTCAATTTAAGAGGCCTTACCAGGGGTAGCTAGGGAAGAAATCATTTCAGGGACCACCGAAGGGCAAAGGTTCTGTTCCACGGTGTGCCCGAAGTGCCACCGTCAGCATCCGGGGCAGTGTTTATATGGATCGGGCAAGTGCTTTAAATGCGGAGCCAGCGATCACATGTTGAAAGATTGCTCACAGTGGAGGCAGCCAACCCCGAGAAGAGTGTTCGCTATGCATGCTCAGGAGTCGAACCCAGACACGATATTATTGACCGGTAAACTAATTTAGTTAAGCACCGTATTATTTTTGCCATGCATGTTTTGAATTTGATTTTGTGATTTTTAGTGCGTTAGTTAGCATTCTGTGACTGGGTGTAAAGATTTCTACTGTGCTTGAGGTTAAGATTAGAATTTTTTGGAATGGACTGGCTAACGAATAACAGATGTTGTGGCTTTGATTGTTGCACTCCCAAGAGCAGGTTGTCCACAAGCAGTATAATTCGGTGAGTCCGAATATCGTATCTACAGGAAAGCTAAGGTAATTACAAATCCACTACAATCTCTTTTTGTTTTTGTTTTTCTTTTAATGGTTTGAATCTTTAATTGTTAATTTTTAATTGTTCAATTTTTAATTTAAGTAGTTGAGATTAAAGGATCCACTCTTGGTATTTTAATAAAGTTATCATTAATGAACATTATTGAAATCCACTTAATAAAATGGTTCCAATATATATTAAATAATCATATTTATATTATGTTATATATTATTATCTTATAAGTGTATAATATATACCAAAACTTGTAAATGTTGTCAATTATTTATTGTGCTATATATATATTTGTAAACACTAAATCAAGGTTCCCACTTTAAATGGTTGGTAAAACCAAACAAACATTTAAATGGTACCAAGAAATTAATATTATGATATTATTATATAATAAATCAAGGCATCCACTTTAAATGGTTGGTAAAACCAAACAAACATTTAAATGGTACCAAGAAATTAATATTATGATATATTCATATATAATAAATCAAGGCATCCACTTTAAATGGTTGGTAATATCAAACTAACATTTAAATGGTTCCAAGAAATTAATATTATGGTATAATCATATATAATAAATCAAAGCATTCACTTTAAATGGTTGGTAATACCAAACTAACATTTAAATGGTTCCAAGAATTTAGTGTAACATATAGCAACAATAAATGAAAACTCTCACTTATAAGTAGGGTATAATAATACTTAAAGAAATAAAAATAACATAAACAATAAATAATGATTAAATAATATAAAACATAGATTCTTACCTTTTAATAACCTTATTATCATGCCAAAAGTTTCACCTTTTCATCTCAAATTTGGGAAGTTAGCTACTCATTATTCAAAGTGTAAAACTTTGAATATGAATTTAACATGCTAATTATATTTAAATAAAAAAATAAAGGAAAAACAAAGAGAGAAATATTATGAACTCAAAGGTTTGTTCATAAAAGGAGGGATATCTCAATACATTACAATGCACCCCTATTTATAACCAAATTTGGGGAGACAACCACAAATAAAATAATATTTTTTACACATAAGTCTTCATTGGTGTTTCAAGAAATTAATATTTTAGTACACATTACTTTTGAAAATCTTCCCATCCGAATTTTCTTCTCCACATAAAACAAAACATGTAGATATCTGAGTTGTTTGAATTGTGGTGTTTTTTTTAACCATCTGACCAAGTAATTTGAGAGATATGATCAAAATGCTAGAGCATGGTAAAACTGCCACTTCTTTGGTAACTTTATTTGTTGCTTAATTTGATCCCACTTGTGAGAAGATTTTTATCTCATGCTTGCCACCAATATTGTAGATATTAACATCAACTTTCTACATGTCCAAAAATCATCTTAATCCCATTTGCAACGCCAATGTTATTTTTGTTTTATCGAACCTGTAAAAAATAGTAAAAACTTATAATTACACAACAACTTATATTTTATACAATTTATTATAAAACATATAATATTTAAACATTTAATAAAACAAAAACTATATATTTATATTATAAAACATTTAATTAATATACAATTTTTTATCTTTATCACACTCCCCAACTAGCTTAATTCTAGTTCCTAGCAATTTAAGAATTTAATAACAACACAAAACATATTGATTAATTTAAATAGAAATGTAATCAGAACTATCCAAGTGTTTAAATTAAATTTGAAAACTGTCAAAGTTATATCACGATCATTATAATTATAATTTATGAAATAATCTGAACTGATCAATTCAAAGCATATTTTCAGGTAGTTAAATGTACATGGCCTTCAGAATTCCTAGTAAGAGTTTTAACTCCATATCCTCACAGGTTAATAAGTGTTTCAATTTATGGGAATGATTTATCTCATTGAGTTGGAATACAAATAAATGCTCAGGAAAATGGTTTACAGAATGCAGAGAGACAAACGAGCCAAACTAATCAAAAGATAGGAAATTCATTGATTTAAAATCCAGTTGTTCTTATTATATATTTTTTTTCTGATCTTTTTTTTTTACATCATGGAATCAGAATAAGTTTATGCTTCTTGACCACATATTTATTTAATTTGTACAATGTATTTCTCTCTTTCTTTCTTTTTTTTTTCTTTTATTATTTGTATTTTTATGAGAGATAAATGGGTCGCAGCATATAACTTAAAAATTACATAGATCTTCAACATCTTTCTTTTTTTTTTTCTCTCTTTTTTTCAGGAAATATCAATTTTTTTTCCAAAATAAGAACTCAAGATCTAAACAATAGATAGCCTCTCTGACGATCAATAAAGACTCGCAAGCCGTTTTCTCAATACTCTCCACTCACTCACAAAATATGTGTGAGTTTAAAAATTTTAGGCACTCTTATCAGGTATATCTTGGGCCGTATACTTTAATAACTGCTTTTATCACAATGGTTAATCATTCAAAAAGATTTCATAAATCATATTTTTATTGTGATCAAAATATTAAAATTGACTTTTTTTTTTAAAATAAAAATTTAAACATCCTTAGATAGATTATTACAATTTCTAATCTAAACCTTTCAAACATGTAATGTATGATATTTTTGCAAAAATTACTAAGATACAAACAATAAACATGTTTTTATTTCAAAATAATTTTTTTTAAATTTTTTTTAAAATTTTTAAGTTTGTTCTCCCTCCAATCAGAATATGGCATTGTCCCTAATGTCAAAATAACTATTAATAAAGAGTACATAATGAAAGAGATATCACCTAGAATTTTATTGAATATAACAAACTGAAATAAACGTAAACCAATCCACGATTTTTGAATCAATGATCCAATTTTCTTTTCTTACTGCTTGATTGCGACCAATTGATATTTGTTATCATCAGATCAGATTTATGAACAAAAGCTTCCAAATCATCAATTAATTAAGTGGCAGTCGAAGAACAGATGAGCATCCATCGTGAATTTTCTGAAATGAAATTCTGTTCCACAGCTTTATCAAGAAATGTCAACAAACTGTCATAATAATTATTGATATTCAACAAGCCCATAGGTTTATTATGGTATTAAGTTGTGCCCAAGAAACAATGTCAAAAATTTCTTCTAATGTACCAAAACCACCTAGTAGTGCGATAAAAGCATCAGAATTTTCAATCATTTTGGTGATTCTTTCATACATAGAAGAAACTTTTAATTCCTCCCCAATCGTAACACCTGTAATATTTCCTTCAGCTAAAGCTGTAGGAATAATACCCAAAACCTGACTACCTCCAAGATAAGCAGATGTTAAAAGAGATCCCATTAACCCAATATTACCTCCCTCATATACCAAGTGAATTTTTCTCTCAGCCAATATCTTTCCAAGATTATTCGCTGCTTCTACAAATACTTCATTTTTTCCTTGACTCGACCCACAAAATACACAAATATTTTTCAATGTTTGTGCAGAGGATCCAACCATGTTTTTACTTTCTTTTTGGTCCGCGAAAATAGAGAGAAAGATGAGAGATTTTGTAGAAATAATATGTTATCATGACAAAACTATGGGTCATAGCTGTAAGCAGAATAAACAGTAAAAATAATAATGACACACATGCATAAAATAGTAGTGTGATTGTGGCTCACAATTTTCCTCTGATTTTACGTCCAGAAACAGCTTCAACGCCTTCAATGAGTCGAGGATATGCTTCCCATCCAATTTTCTTATAAATTGACAAATATGGTCTTTTTTAGTCGGATTCCCAAGACTATGACGCTCATCTTGAAATTGTTTCCATAAACGCAGAAGTTCAATATGCACATGTCCACTAGAATGCTTCTCAAGAGTCAATAAGATGTTATCTAAGGACTCTGTGGGGACCCGGACGCTAATTCATTCCTTAATCGTCTTTAGAAATAATTCAAACAATTATAATAAACAGGGTCAAAATTTTTTTTTTTTAAAATACAAAGCGGAAACGTAATGTAATTCAATTCAATTACATATTAATTATAAACATACAAATCTTGTATTATCTACAAGAATTCAACTAGGTTCAACCATATATCAGTGCTGAATCCTAAGTTTCTTCGAAGCCCGAATCTCCACGCTATCTAGTCCAGCCTCATTCTCTTCTTGACACTGATCCTATCCCACCTGTTGCCATGCACACATACAAACAAAACAACAGCCGGATAAATCCGGTGATAATTACATTCCCAGTATAAATCATGTATACATGCAATCATATAGAAACATATACAAAAACATATAACAATTATCATTAACATGTAGCAATCAACAAACATGAATGATATAAAACTGTAAATCAACTAGTCATCACAGACTCGACTAAAACAACTCGTCGTCTCAGACTCGACTCAACTCTAACCTAGGGATCCCAATGTCTGGATATTGATAATTATATCGAATCTCAGTCGATAGGAATGAATCAACCCTAAACGGCATCGATATAATTCATATATCCAGTGTCTGGGCGAAAAAGCCGCAGAATTGACGAATCAATCAAGAATTAAGCGAATCAGCCAATAACTAGACGAATCAGTCAGTAATTAAGCGAATCAGCCGAAGTTTAGACGAATCAGTCGATAACTAGACGAATCAGCCAATAACCAGACGAATCAGCCGGTGACTAGGCGAATCAGCCAATGACTAAACAATCAGTAGTCAATACATGCAGTGGCTATAAATCAATAGACTATAAACATCAATCTCATCAATTACAAATATCAATGCAATAAACTAAGTATGTGATTTAGGGAAACTCGAGTCAAACCTCACTCGAGTTGTGCAATCCCAACTCAACATTAATTTATACCTTTATCTTCTCGCTCTGACGAAGACGAATTTCTGACTTCAACTCTGTCCATACCCAATCTGATAATGACAATCGAATATATACAATACCAGTATATAACTCAGTTCAAAACCTGTTCTGATCAATACTCAAATCAAAACGTAATCTGATCAATGTCAATTGGCATATGGTACCGCACTATAATCTCAACAAATACCGAATCTGAACAATATCAATTTACGGATGTTTCGACGGCATAATAATACAATATCGATAACCCCGTCAGTCCCAACATCACAGATATAGTACCAGAACTCATAGTCAATATCGGTACGAATCATAATCTCAACGATAATAAAAATTTGATATCGATTCTCAATCAAATCAACTCCAAAAATCATAATAATTACATAACCAGTTTGTTCTTCAATCTGACTCCAAATATACGATGTCTATTGTATCAGAAACACCATATCTGATTCCTATTCAATTCTGACAATATCATAATTTCAACTCGTGTCTAAACGTAACAAAACTTACATCTAGTTGTAGCATGCGTCGATAGGAGCACAGTACTGAAGTCGGATTCAAAATCTGCCGGGCAGATCTTTCATAACCGTCGAATTCCTAAACTAAAAGGCATAAGGTTTTCGAGAGGATTTGATCGTTCTTCTTTCTGTTAGATTCTGAAGAGTAGACATATGTATATATATATATACATCCCACCTTGCATGCTTACAAAACGTGGCACATTTCATGTTTTCCAGGTGGCGCTCGGGCGACTAATCTTTACCGCTCGGGCGCGGAAGTTTCTGTCGAGATGCTCGGCTGAACATCTCCTGGCACTCGGGCGGTAATATTCTACCGCTCGGGCGCCAAACATTCTGTCCAAGAAGTAAAATTGGCGCTCGGGCGGTTCTTTTCTACCGCTCGGGCGCGAGATGTTCGGCCCAACATCTTGAGATGTTCGGTTCAACATCTTGGCTTAAAATAAACCAACACCCGGCTTCGTCACTTGAACTCCTAAAACCTTCATTCATCACAATCTTGTCAATTAATCAATATCTGATTACAATAATTAAATCTCGGGCATTACAGACTCCTTACTCAGCCCATTATTAATGAAACCAATTTTATCTTCTCTGTTATTGGAAACACATCCCAAAGATCTGCATCGTTTGTCACAAGTCCATCTTGCACACATGACAAACCTCTAACCTTTAGGCCCTTCGTTTTTTCGCGTAAGTGCTTTTTCCTAATCCAGGCAAATACCGAATGAGCAATGATTGTGGAACTTCTCCTCCTAATCGGACCTTAGCTTCTATTACAAGATGAATATCTTCTGGAATTCCATTTGTCATCAGCAGTCTCAATCTTTCACACCTACCTGAATAAATTTTTCTTAGAACATTTTTAGAAACAAAGGGAAAATATTTACAAATTTTTGAGAGATTTTCATCCATTTTGAAAAGAAAAGAAATGATTCTTTTTATTTTTGTATCAGCAATTATGGGAAACTGATTTAACCGACTATGAGAGTCACGGAGTACCTATATCCGCCATTTAATCGGGAAAATAAAAAGATTAAGGAAACCTGAAATAAAAACAAACAAAATTAAATGCAACATAAAAATTTAGGGATCCGAAAGGGAAATAAACTCTTCTTGAAAGATTTCATTTTCTAAAAATGGTTTAAGCCTTTGTCCATTTACTTTAAAAACATCACCATTTTTAGGATTTTCAATATCCACAGCTCCATAAGGATACATATGCTTTACAACATATGGGCCTGTCCATCTTGATCGTAATTTTCCTGGGAATATGTGAAGTCGAGAATTATAAAGCAAAACTTTTTTACCAATCTCAAAAGATTTTCTAAGAATTGTTTTATCATGAAATGATTTGATTTTTGCTTTATAAATCTTTGAATTCTCATACGCATCATTTCTGAGTTCATCAAGTTCATTAAGTTGCAATTTGCGCAATTTGTTGCAATCATCCATACTTGAATTAAAAGTTTTGATCGCCTAATAAGCTTTATGTTCCAATTCCACAGGCAAATGGCAATGTTTTCATAAACCAACCTATAGGGAGACATATTCAATGATGTTTTAAAAGCTATTCGATATGCCCAAAGTGCATCATTAAGTCGCAGAGACCAATCTTTTCTATTTGAGTTAACAGTTTTTTCTAAAATTTTCTTTATCTCCCTATTAGCTAATTCAACTTGTTCATTTGTTTGAGGATGATAAGGAGTAGTTACTTTGTGAGTAATACCATATTTTTTCATTAATGAAGTAAATGGTTTATTAACAAAGTGAGTTCCCCCATCACTTATCATGGCTCGAGGAATTCCAAATCTACTAAAAATATTTTCTTTCAAAAATTTGATGACGATTTTATGATAATTTGTTCGACATGGAATTGCCTCTATCCATTTGGAAACATAATCAACTGCAACTAAAATATACAAGTATCCAAACGATGGTGGAAAAAGTCCCATAAAATCAATTCCCCAGCAGTCAAAGATTTCAATGATAGGATTCAAAGGCATCATGTTTCTTTTTGAAATCGCACCCAATTTTTGACATTTTTCACAGATCTTGCAGATTTCGTAGGTGTCTTTGAACAAAGTGGGCCAATAAAATCCACAGTGCAAGATTTTTGCAGCCGTTTTCTTTGAAGAAAAATGTCCTCCGCATGCTTCTGAATGACAACATTTAATGACACTACTTACCTCATTGTCGGGTATGCAACGTCGAAAAATTTGATCTGGACAATACTTGAACAGATACGGATCATCCCAATAAAAGTTTTTTACCTCATTCAAAAACTTTCTTTTATCTTGGGAACTCCATTGCGGTGGCATTTTTCCTGTCACAAGAAAATTTACTATGTTAACAAACCAAGGTGTAGTAGTAACTGAAAATAGATGTTCATCAGAAAATTATCATTAATTGGTTTCATTTCAGAAGATGATCCTGTTACTAGTCTTGATAAATGATCGGCTACGACATTCTCGGTTCCTTTTTTTATCTTTGATCACAATGTCAAATTCTTAGAGCAAAAAAATCCATCATATCAGTCATGGCTTTGCATCCTGTTTGGTCAACAAATATCTAATAGCAGAATGATCAGTAAACACAATAGTCGTTGATCCAATCAAATATGAGCGAAATTTATCTAATGCAAATATTACAGCAAGTAGTTCTTTTTCAGTTGTGGAGCAATTCATTTGAGCATTGTTTAAAGTTTTACTTGCATAATATATCACGTAAGGCTTACCGTTTCTTCTTTGACCCAGTACTGCACCGACTGCATAATCACTCGCATCGCATATGATTTCAAATGGTAAAGACCAATCAGGAGGTTGCATGATAGGAGCTGATGTTAAATGTCGAACGATTTTATCAAAAGTATTTTGACATTCTTGAGTCCACTCAAATGCAGTGTCTTTTGTTAAGAGGTTACAAATGGGTTTAGAGATTGAACTGAAGTCCTTTATAAACCTCCTATAAAATCCAGCATGTCCCAAAAATGAGCGAATTTCTTTAATGGTTTTTGGAGGGGGTAAATTGACAATAACATCAATTTTGGCTTTATCAACTTCAATTTCATGAGATGACACGACATGTCCCAAAACAATCTCAGAAGTAATCATGTAATGACATTTTTCCCAATTTAAAATAAGACCTTTTTTCCTCGCATCTTTTTAAAACTTTTTCCAAATTTTCAAGACAATTATCAAATGTATTCCCAAAAACAGTTAAATCATCCATGAAAATCTCCAAACAATTTTCAACCATGTCGCTAAAAATGCTTAACATACATCTTTGAAATGTTGCTGGGGCATTGCATAATCCAAATGGCATATTTCTAAATGCAAATGTTCCAAAAAGACATGAGAATGTAGTTTTATCTTTATCTTCGAATGCAATGGAAATTTGATAATAACCTGAATATCCATCAAGAAAACAGTAGTATGGATGACCTACTACTCTTTCTAAAATTTGATCCAAAAATGGTAATGGAAAATGATCTTTTCTAGTGGCATCATTTAATTTTCTATAATCAATACACATCCGCCAACTAGATAGGACTCGACTTGTTAACAATTCACCTTTTTCATTTTTTATCACTGTGATGCCAGATTCTTTTGGAACTACTTGTGTTGGGCTTACCCACTTAGTATCAGAAATAGGGTAGATAATCCCAACATCAAGTAGTTTGAGAACTTCAGTTTTCATAACATCTTTCATGTGTGGATTTAATATCCTTTGTGGTTGTTGAGATGTTTTTGCATTTTCTTCTAAATGAATTTTGTGAGTGCAAATTAGTGGATTAATACCCTTGAGATCTTTTATTATCCAACAAATTGCATTTTTTTGTCTTTTAAGCATATCAACTAATTTACCTTCTTCATCACTTGCTAGTTTGGAAGAAATTACCACCGGATATGTTTCATCTTCTCCAAGAAATGCATACTTCAATTCTTCTGGCAAGGGTTTTAACTCCAATATGGGTGGTTCGTCTTTGTTCTCATATTTTGCCTCAAATTCTTTCTCTGATCCTGGTAACGAGTGATACCTGATAAAATCATCAAGATCAATTTCAATATTTTCTTTAATAGTTTCAATTGAACAAATATCTAATTGATCACGTGTACTCTCTTCTTGAATGTTTTCTTCCACAAGAGTTTCAATAAGATTTTCATCTTCACTTTCATATCCTTTGTCATGTGGTTGCTTACAAAGATTAAAAACATTAAGCTCTAAGGTCATGTTACCAAATGACAACTTCATTATTCCATTCCTGCAATTTATAAGAGCATTATAAGTTGCTAAAAATGGACGACCCAGAATTACAGGAATTGCATTACAAGCTTCGATAGGTTGTGTATCTAAAACTATGAAATCGACAGGATATACAAAGTTATCAACTTGAACCAACACGTCTTCTACCATACGTCTTGGCGCTTTAACAGATCTATCGGCAAGTAAAAGTGTTACCGAAGTAGATTTTAACTCGCCTAGATTGAGTTCTTGATAAACTGAATATGGAAGTAAATTCACACTAGCTCCAAGATCAAGCAAGGCTTTCTTAGTCTTTCGTTCTCCAATAATACATGAAATAGTAGGACAAAAAGGGTCTTTGTATTTCAAAGTATTATTATTTTGAATGATTGCACTTACTTGTTCGGCTAAAAATGCTTTCTTTTTCACATTCAATTTTCTTTTCACAGTGCACAAGTCTTTCAAAAATGGCATATAATGGTACCTGTTTTATTGACTCTATTAAACAAATATTAACTTTTACTTGTTTAAAAATATCATATATATCAGAATTCAAATTTGATTTTTTCGTATTTTTCAATGCATGAGGGAATGGTGGTGACACTGTGTAAGGCCTGAGATTTATTAGTCTTCATAGATGTGATATTCGAAGATATGAGAATGCATGACATGTAATGAGAGGCACTAAATGAGATTATGAAGTGTTGCATGAGATATAGACCGCACCCGCGGTAAGAAGAGGATCGCACCCGCGGTTGTAGTTCATGAAATGTGGAAGAGTTACAGTAGCATGAGCGCACACGCGCTAGGAAGCTACTGCACCCGCGGTTGATGGATAGAGAGTTGGACATTTTTACAGAACCAAGACCGCACCCGCGGTCCACAATACACCGCACCCGTGGTCGTCGAATGTCGGAAAGTGAAAAGTGATGCCGAAGCTTAAGCGCACCCGCGGCTTAGATGGAGCGCACTCGCGGTGCTGCATGCGAGAAATCCAACTTTGTTTCTTATGATGACACATGGCATATATATATATAGAATTGCACTGAGTCTTCATTTTTGAGCATTCCAGCAGACCAGCAACGAGAGAGAAAGGGGTTTCCAAGCTTTCCTTTCAACTTTATCATTTGGTTGTGTAAGATTTATCCATCCAAAGTTTAATCCAAGTTGAGATTCTTGTTCCTCTTGACAAAGGCTTCGAAAGGGTATACTTTTGATATCTTTTTAGCATGATCTAGATTCCATGTGTTGAAAGAATTATAATATGATGGTTATATTGTGTTCTTGACATATTGAGCATAGTATATTCGCAAACGGATCGATTATCGGATGTCGTATGCTATTGATATGAATTTCAGCATATATTGTATATGAGATTATGCAGATTTCAGAAGTTATGTATGCTTTTGATGAAGATTATGAGTTGTGGATATTGATTATGTTGTTATTGAGTTATCGGTATCACAAGATTATGCCGTTGTACTGTCGAGAGGTATGGAGATTTGTTATTGATGCATATATGTGTTGAATGGAATTATATCTTGATAGAGTACATCTATACATTGCCATTTCAGATTTGATTGACAGACTTGATATTCGACTTCGAGATCTCGATTGATTCCAACGACAAGAAGGTATATTCATTTGAATTCGGGAGATATGACTCGAATCAGATTTGATTGGATTTTCCCAAAATCACATACTAGATTGTTGTTTATGTTTGATTACGATTATGCCTGGTTTATAGATTTATATTCCAGCATTGAGATAGGAGTCATTGGCAGACTTGCCAAACTAGACGTTTGGTGGTATCGACTCATAGGAGCATTTTTCCTCCGATTGTAGACATTCGATACAGACAGGGCCGAAGTCTAGGAATAAGACGTACCATTACCCCGATTGGGAGGGTAGGTGACAGACAGTGACGTCTTATTCACACCGGGATCCCTAGAGTAGAGTCGAGTTGAGTCAAGACATGAATTGAATTAGATTGCATGCTTATATTGTTTATGTTTCATAGATTGTGGAACATATTGTTATTATTGTTTTCATGATAGCATGTTCATGATGTATGATTGTGTATATGTATGCATACATGTTTTATACTTGGATTCGTTCTCACCGGAGTTTCCGGTTGTTGTTGTGTCTGTATGTGTACATGGCAACAGGTGGGGCAGGATCTGGGTCTCGACGAGGATGAGAGATTGATAGAGTGGCGATCACGAGCATGGAAGAGGAACTAGTAGCCTAGATGTTTGGACATTGCTATACTAGTTTGTATATAAATGTTGAAACAAGACATGTTTGTATTTATTTTGTTGAAATAAAATAGAGACATCTTGCTTTATTTATACATTTGATTTAATGTTAAAAGCAAAATTTTGACCCACATTTTATAGTAAAGATCAAATAAATCTCAAAAAGAATTGAGTTAGAGCCCGGGTCCCCACAACAGGTGGTATCAGAACGATAGATCCTTTAGACTGAGATAGAGTAGAATGAGCGGGGTAGATGAGTCTTTTTCCTTGCTTTATGATGTGCTAGCATGATTTATTGCTTTCCTTATTACATGTTGTATTGTTATCTGAGTTGATTGCAGCATGTATTTGTAAAGACTGAATCAGAACCGATTCTGGGTCAGAGGTATATGATCAGAGGAGGACTGAGACAGATTGTATATAGACTGTGTACTAATCTGTTTGATAATCAGATATGCCGCCTAGAAGAATACCACAACCAGCTGCAGGACAAGTGCCAAAACAGGGTAGTACGTCGGGTACTCAGATGGACGTGACTGCGACACCGATGGAGACTTTGTTGAAACGGTTTCAATCATTCAATCCACCTACCTTGAAGGGCACGGAGACTGCAGTGGATTGTGAGAGCTGGTTAGACGATATAGAGATGTTGTTTGAATCTCTTGCCTATACAGATGAACGAAGAGTGAAATTAATTGGGCATCAGTTGCAAGAAGTGGCCAAGAGCTGGTGGCTTACAACGAAATGAGCATTGGAGCATAGAGGTATCGATATTACTTGGAAAGTATTTAAAGATGAATTTTATCAACGTTTCTTTTTAGTGTCATATCGAAAAGACAAAGGGGCAGAATTTGCAAACTTGAGACAGGGGCAGTGGAACATAGAAGAGTATGTTGCTAAGTTTTCTTCCTTGCTCCGATTTGCGCCACACGTGGCAGAAAATGATGAAGCGGTCGCCGATCAATTCATCAATGGTTTGAATCCGGACATTTTTACTTTGGTGAACACGGGACGACCCAACACTTTTTCTGATGCACTGAATAGAGCGAAAGGAGCAGAGGCTGGCTTGATTAGGCAGTGAGGAGCTTCCTATAGCGTTCAGAGTCAGAGACAGCCACAGCCTGCCGCACGGTTTCCACCACCTCCTCCTCGATTTGATAGTGGAAGCAGTAGTAGTGGCAAGAAAGATTCTTTGAAAGCTAGAGGCAAACAGTTCAAGAGATCAGGGAGCAGTTCGTCGAGCTCCAGTGGGTCATGACAGAGAGGTCCCGGCTAGAGTCCCAAGTATACAAGTGTGTACTGTAGTTCTTGTGGAGGCAGGCATGCCACTGAGTAGTGTCAGGGAGTCATGGGCCGATGCAATATTTGAAACTTTGCCAGAGTCTGTCCACAGAGAGGTGCACAACAAGCTCAGAGTATTGGGGCATCTGGTTCAGTATCTCAGCCGGAGCGGCAAGCATCATCTGTTAATTCCTTCCAACCGCCACCTGCACCGACTCAGTCCCGATCCAGAGGTAGCCAAACAGTGAGCCAACCTTCCAGACAGCAGGCTCGAGTGTTCGCACTGACAGAGGAGCAGGCCCAGGATGCGCCAGACGATGTGATTGCAGGTAACTGTTTTCTTTGCGGTTATCCTGCATATGTGTTGATAGACACAGGTGCATCCCATACATTCATTTCTGAACATTTTGCATTAACACATGCATTGCCTGTCGAGTCATTGTCTGTTGTAGTGTCTATTACTTCTCCGTTGGGAAGTGGTTTGATATCTGTGACTTCAGTTAGACATTTCATGCTACAGTTTGAAGGTCACGAGATTGAGCTAGATTGTGTTGTACTTGGTCTATCTGATTTTGATTGTATTTTTGGGATTGACATGTTAACCAAGTACAGAGCCACTGTAGATTGTTTCCAAAAGATTGTCAGGTTCAGACTAGAGATGGCTGACGAATGGAAATTCTACGGTAAGGGTTCCAGATCTCGGATTCCCTTAGTGTCTGCTCTGACTATGAGTAGATTGTTGCAGAAATGGAGCAGAGGGGTTCCTTGTCTATTCTGTAGATCTACAGAAATCGAGCCTGGCATTGGCAGATTTGCCAGTAGTACAGGGAGTTTGCAGATGTATTTCCTGACAAGATTCCAGGGTTACCCCCAGCCAGAGAGATAGATTTCAGCATAGATCTTGTTCCAGGTACCGTTCCTATATCTCGAGCTCCGTATAGGATGGCGCCGATAGAGTTGAAAGAATTGAAAGCATAGTTAGAAGATCTTCTGACCAAGGGATACATTAGACCGAGTGTGTCTCCTTTGGGCGCTCCAGTACTTTTTGTACGAAAGAAAGACGGTTCAATGAGATTGTGTATCGACTACCGGCAACTGCACAAGGCGACGGTAAAGAACAAGTATCCTTTGCCTCGTATCGACGACCTATTAGATCATTTGCAGGGATCTTCTATCTATTCCAAGATTGATTTGCGATCGGGATATCACCAGCTCAGAGTTCGAGATGTTGATACACCGAAGACAACATTCCGAACCAGGTATGGACATTATGAGTTTGTTGTCATGCCTTTTGGTTTAACGAATGCTCCAGCGGTGTTTATGGGGTTGATGAACCGTATCTTTCAGGGGTATTTGGAGGAGTTTGTGATTGTTTTTATTGATGATATCTTGGTTTATTCTAAGAATTTGAATGAGCATGCCAATCATTTGAGAATTGTGTTGCAAACGTTGAGAAATGAAAGATTATTTGCTAAACTGTCAAAGTGTGAGTTTTGGCTGAGACAGGTTGTTTTCTTGGGTCATATTATATCTGGAGACGGTATTTCGGTAAATCCGAGTAAAGTTGAAGCTGTGATCAGTTGGCCTAGACCAACTTCTGTGCCAGAGATACGCAGTTTCATGGGTCTGGCAGGATATTACCGACGATTCATCAAAGATTTCTCCAGTATTGCGAAGCCGATTACCTAGTTGACACAGAAGAATGCACCGCTTGTGTGGTCTAAGGATTGTGAGTCTAGCTTCATAGAGTTGAAGAAGAGGCTGACCAGTGCACCTGTCTTTATGATTCCTTCAGGTACTGGTGATTTCGTTGTGTATTGTGATGCATCTCACAGAGGGTTAGGATGTGTTCTTATGCAGCGAGGACATGTGATCGCATATGCCTCTAGACAGCTGAAGCCACATGAGACCCGATATCCAATTCATGATCTTGAATTGGCGGCTATTGTTTTTGAATTGAAGATCTGGCGTCACTATCTTTATGGCGAGAAATTTGAGATCTACTCTGATCACAAGAGCCTGAAGTATCTGTTTTCTCATTCAGAATTGAATATTAGACAGCGTAGATGGCTCGATTTGTTGAAAGATTTTGATTGCGAGATCAAGTACTATCCAGGGAAGTCAAATGCAGCAGCGGATGCCTTGAGTCGAAAAGTATGTGCCCTATCCTTATCGACGATAGGTGTTTCGAATTTAGTTGAAGATTGCTGTTTGTCTGGTTTAGCATTTGATACAGATAGTAGACCGCTACAACTTGCTACGATTCAAGTTGAGCCAGATTTGATTATGAGAATCAAGAAAGCCCAAAGAACTGATCAGAATGTGCATAAGTCTATTAATATGGTCAGATCAGGGCATCAGTCAGAGTATCAGGTACATGATTATGTTCTGTATGTGAATAACCGTATGGTAGTGCCAGATGTTCCAGAATTGAAACAACAGATTATGTCAGAAGCGCACTGTAGTCGGTTTAGTATTCATCCTGGTGGCAGAAAGATGTACAACGACCTAAAGACACAATTCTGGTGGAAACAGATGAAGTCAGATTGGCGATCGAGCATATCGACTTGCTCTTCATCCTTCTTTATCTGGGATATATGACATTTTTCATGTATCGATGTTGCGTAGACATATTCCAGATATTTCTCATGTCATTCAGCCTAACGAAACCGAGCTTGATCAGACATTGAGTTATGTTGAGCAATCGATATAGATTCTTGATCGAAAAGAGAAGCAGCTCAGAACGAAGACTATTCCGCTTGTAAAAGTTCAATGGAGTCGTCATGGCATCGAGGAAGCGACTTGGGAGACAGAAGCAGATATGAGACAGAGACATCCCGAGTTATTTACATGATGTAAGTATTTCTTCAGTTTTGACTATATTGTTTTTCATATATGATATGATAGATTGCCTGCGATTTCGAGGACGAAATCATTTTTTTAGAGGGGGAGAAATGTAAAGCCTGAGATTTATTAGTCTTCATAGATGTGATATTCGAAGATATGAGAATGCATGACATGTAATGAGAGGCACTAAATGAGATTATGAAGTGTTGCATGAGATATAGATCGCACACGCGGTAAGAAGAGGACCGCACCCGCGGTTGTAGTTCATGAAATGTGGAAGAGTTACAGTAGCATGAGCGCACCCGCGCTAGGAAGCTACTGCACCCGCGGTTGATGGACAGAGTGTGGGGACCCGGACGCTAATCATCTTCTTAATCATCTTTGGGATTTAATTTTCAATTAAGATAAACAGGGTCTAAAAATTTTTCTTTAAAATGCGGAAGGTAATGGAATCAATCTATTATACAAACCAGTATAATAATACAAATCTTACACAACATGCTTCTAATTCAAACTAGTCTAGGGTTTAACTACTAAATTTCAAGTATTAAACCAAGTCTACATCCAAGTCCAGAATCACCACTCGAATCTCAATCTCTCATCATCTTCTTGACCCCGATAATGTCCCACCTGTTGTCATGCACACATACAAAACAAGACAACAGCTGGATACTCCGGTGAGAATAAATCCCAGTATAAAACATGTATACATGCATATACACAATATAAATCATAAAGCATATTATCATGCATAAAATTCATAACAATAGGCTTCATAGTCTATGAAACTAAATCAAAATAAGCATGCAGTAACAATGGGTTCCATACTCTCTGAAACCAAAATAACATAAGCATGCAACTCAATTCAATTCATGTCTTGACTCGACTCAACTCTAACTCTAGGGATCCCGGTGTGAATAAGACGTCACTGTCTGTCACCTACCCTTCCAATCGGGGTAACTGTACGTCTTATTCCTAGACTTCGGTCCTGTCTGTATCGAATGTCTACAATCGTATTGAATCTGATCCGAAGCGTCGATACCACCGAACGTCTAGTTTAGCAAGTCTGCCAATGACTCTCCTATTTCAATGCTTGAATATAAATCTATAAACAAGACATAATCATAATCAAATATAAATAATAAATCTAGTATGTGATTTAGGGAAACTCCAACCAAGTCTGATTCGAGTCGTATCTCCCGAATTCACATGAATTATACCTTTGTCTTCCCGGTCTGACGAAGACGAAGTCTTGTATTCCAATCTGTCCATAACTAGTCTGGCAATGACAATTGCATAAATACAATATCAGTACATAATTCGATTCGAAACCGGTTCTGATCAATACTCAATTAAATATATAATCTGATCCATATCTGAACAAGGTACAATCTAATTCATATAAACGATATCACGATACACTCGAGATCATTACTGAATCTGATCAATCTAAATCAACTGATGTTTCAATGGCATAACAATGAAATCTCGATAATCCCGTCAATCTCAACATCACAAATATAGTACCAGTACAACTCATAATTTCAATATCGGTATATTAAAAATAAGTAACAACACTACTCTGATTTCAAATCTCAATCAATATCTTTCGAAAATCATAACAATTGCATAACCAATCTATTCTTTAATCTGACTTCAATTATACAATGTCTACTGTAGCATAAACATCATATCTGATTCGTATTCAATTCTGACAATATCATAAATTCAAATCATGTCTAAATGTAACAAAACTTACGTCCAGTTGTAGCCTGCGTCGATACGAACACAGTACTGAAATCGGATTAAAATTCCAACGGGCTGATCTTTCACAATCACAAATCTACAAAGGCGTAAGGATTTTTCTCTCAAAGCCTCGACCCTTTTCTGAATTTTGTGAAGGAAAGGCGTGAAATTCTTATATATATACTGCATGCAACACCAGAAAATGTGGCTTATTTTTCATGCTGCACGTCGCACCGCGGGTGCGCTCATTCAGTAACCGCAGGGTGCGCTCAGTGTAAGGATATACATCAACTTTTCCGAAAGCTTCGACCGCGGGTGCGCTCAGTCCTGTAACGCGGGTGCGCTGACCTCACTGTAGCAGAACCGCGGGTGCGGTCTGTCTAGCACCGCGGGTGCGGTGTCACTTCCGTAATTAATCTCCAACTCTCTGTCCATCAACCGGGGGTGCGGTCTTGTTCATAGCGCGGGTGCACTCATGCTACTGTAAGTCTTCCACAATTCATGAGCTCAACCGCGGGTGCGGTCTATATTTCATGCACCACTTCATAATCTCATTTAGTGCTTCTCATTACATGGCATGCATACTCATATCTTCCGAATATCACATCAATGAAGACTAATAAATCTCGAACCTTACATTTCTCCCCCTCTAAGAAATGATTTCGTCCTCGAAATCACAAGTAATCAATTCAGATATATCAGAAGAAATGTATACAGAGTTTAAATCAAAACTCATCTCAATGAATCCATTCTGAAATCATAATCTCATGCCAAATTCTGTCTTTCAGATAGTCTCTTTGAGGCCCTGTCACTTACTGTATTTTCAATAATAGAATAGTCTTCATTCTGAAATATCTTTCTTGTACGGATCTGTGATTCTAAATTGGAATAATAATTCAAGAGCATAATATCATAATACCCTTCGAAATAACTCTGACCGAATCAATCTCACAATACTGGCTATACAACATCCGTATATATCAATCAACGGCTCGTACCAAATCAATATCATCAGCTGTTATCAAATCTGTTTATCCCAGTCAAGGATATATTCAATCTTCGGCACCAAATACCAATCGTCATCATCCGACGTTGGCGTATTAAGTCTGTCTGGTCTGAGCTATCTTCATTTTCTTCTGAATTAGCTACATTTTCTTTGTCACATCTCTGACTGTATCAAATCTTATCTCAGGTATCTCTGAGATATTATTCTTATACCAAAGAAATCTGCAGTACTCACTGTACACTATATCATCTGTAACTATCTCATTACTTTTCTGATGGCTATTATCATACTATAATTCATAGGATGACAATATGTCATATTAACTAGTGCTATCATCCAGCACTACAACTCCATAATTATCTTTCAATATCTAGATAGTACACTCTGGCTATCTGTCAGTCTGTGGATAATATATGAATGAGTTCATGGTGTATTCTGCCACAATTACAAACTCAATCAAAATCACAATCTGATATAGTCTAGTTCTACATTCTGATCAATCTGACCATTTCTTTGACATCGATCTGTGTCATTTGGTCATGTTTGTACGTCATCTTGTACAAACTAATAGATATAGATTGAAAGACCTGTCAATCACAATCATATCATATCACAATCTGGAAAGTATTGCAGTAATTTCATTACGAATTTCATCGAAATATACTCCCCATGTCTAGTCAAGAATATACAAACTCTGTAATAAATCTTCCGATCTCTATCTTTCTATCTTCATTTATTGGCGGTTCAGACATTCAGTACAAATTCTGCCAACCTTTCATTATAAATTCTATCATACTGATTTAATCTGTCCAGGTCAGCACTATCTGTTCGAATATCATACATTCTCAGTCACCAGAATGAAAACTGAATTCACTACGGTGCGTTTCGGACCCTATCTGTCATTTCAGATTCGAACTATTTGGTACAAACAAATCAATTAATAATATAAATTAAAAAAAATACCTACCTGGTACTCGGTTCTGATTGTCGATATCAAATTCTGTTGTACAATTCTGAAACATTTGGCATCACAAGATAATCACTCTCATACCGTAAAGTCACATATCTGTCACTCTGATCGATGCTCTGTTCTGATTATTGAAATTAAGCTCTGAACATTCTGATTATATTTCTGATCTACTGAAGTTCTCGAATTCAACCCTGATTCGGATTGAACTGTATATAATCTCAACGGTTCACAATAATCTGTATCACATACGGATTCAGAACAACAGTAATATCAAATCAGATTCGAAATATCAAGAATCTATACTGATCTGATGAGTTTAGTAAACTCATAAAACTGCAATTTCTGGCAATACAGTCAATTCTGCCTAATCAATCACATCTTCATATCGCTCAGATCAACTGCTATATATCATCTACATCATGATATGCCCCAAACAATACAATCTGTATCAAATACCGTGTTAGAACAATAACAATACTCAAGCAGATACAAAACAACAATCGTATAAGAAAATCTGCCAACTCAGACTAAAATAAATTTTCTGACATTTCAGAAATTTCTGATATTTCTGATCTTTCTGATAGCGGTATCATTCTCAGTCACTGATCATGATCTCAACTGTGTCAAAATCAATCAGTATACTAACTTCAGATATCACATACTCTGAATACAATCTGTTTCAAGCAGGATTCTTATCTGAATAATTTATGTATACAATAATCACAGTTCTCAGAATATTCAATACAATCTTCAGATATTCGATTCAATCAATCAGATGCTGCAATTATATAAAAATATCATAGATACAACAAGCATGAAATCATCAGAATATCTCTGAACTTACTGAAATATGCCAAAGAAAAACATTAAATCAAATGTAACTCCTGGCCCGTACTCTTCTACTGATCTTTCAATTCTTTCACTTCATTCAGTGACATTCTGCACATTCAATATCATTCTGCACTGAATTCTAATTGTGACACCTCGACCCGTTTACAATAAAAACACAGCGGAATTTAAAATTTTCTTTCAAATGAAAGGAAGTTTCAAAATACATTTCTATAAAAATGTTTACACCAAAATCAAAACATGATCATTTAAATGATATACAAGCCATCAAAAGATTTTCCTTCCAACATGGTATGCATATGACTCCGGCCTCAATCAACGTCCCGGCCCGTCGCTCTTATCTGCATCACATGAAATAACTGAAATGAGTATAAAACTCAGCAAGTGGAACTCTTACATAACAATGTACATATCATACTCTGTAAAACATGGCTTTGAAATCACAAATACCATCAACTCTGAAACATGAATATCAATAACATAGCAATAGCATATCAATGAGATGATATTTCTCTTTACTATGGTGGATTGATATCAATAGTAACTCTGTCTGTGGTGGTCGTATCCCATCGATATAAATCTACAACTCTGAGGGATATAAGCCTATGGTCGTTGATCAACTAATTGCATGCAATCTCTGACTATGTATCTATCAATCCATAAATCAATTTAAATTCTCTCTTTGGCATTTAAACAAACACTTTGTAAACTCTTTTCTCTTGTATTCCCTTTTCAATAATTGAGACATAAAATGCCTCCAATATATATAACAAGTGTATCAATACATAAACATGAATCAAATGAAGGGAATAACACATTAAAACCATTGAAATACCATACATATATTATCATGTGAGCACAAACGATGAAATTCCACTTACAAACCACAAGAACACCTTGAATCTATAATCTTGGTAGCAATCCTACAACAATAAACCATAATTAGCACCATCAATAACCCAATAACCCAACAACAATACCATAAAAGCCAAAGAATCAACACCATCACAAACCCATAACATCTCCAACACCAAAAACTAAGAAATAACCAAACCAAAAGCTTACCTTAGCTTCCTTGATCCCAAAATAATCTTGCTCTCAACACAAATAACTAACAAGAAGCTTGGATTAAAGAAAAGAAAGGAGAGAAATTGGAACCCTAGTCTCCCAAGAGAAGAAGAAACGAAAAGTGAGAAGGAAGAATGAGAAAAATGAGACCAACTCTTGCATTTAAACACTTAAAATCCGAAAACACGTTTTAAAAATCGCTGGCCGCTCGGGCGGACATATTTTTCCGCTCGGGCGCGGAACTCTCGGCCAGAAATCCAAAATTTTCGAAGTAGGCTCGCCCGGGCGGACATTTATTCCCGCTCGGGCGCGCATTCTGCGCACTGCCACTCCAACAATCGCTTCTGAAACGCCTCTTCCATTCATAATTTGGAAAAGTGGTAAACTACAAAGTTGTAGCTCTATGTCTTGTCGTGAATTTCTCAATATTTCAGATCAATTGGACGTCTGAGTAAAAAGTTATGCCCATTCTCCTAACATGTGTCACTGGAGGAACGTCGAAACACACGAAACACTTCGGGGCACTTTTGGCTTACCTTCCACAATAATTTGAACAAAACTCAAAATAAGAAAGTTACACCTCTATGTCTTATCTTTCTAATGGAAAAGGCCTCACCTCATTAGGATCAATATACAATTTATCATGAATTTAATCGTAACGCCGCTACAAAAGCACTACACATCATCTATAACCAACCATACTATAAATCATAAATCGAAACTCTTAACATCCAAACTATACCTAAACTTGACCAAGTAGTCAATAAACTTATGAAAACTTAAACCGTACCGTACACCAGGCTTGGCTATTACAATCTCCCCTCCTTAGAGGAATTTCGTCCTCGAAATTGACGTCACTGCACGAACAACTCAGGATACTTCTCTCTCATCTCATCTTCCGGTTCCCACATAGCCTCTTCAATCATATGATTCCTCCAAAAGACTTTAACGATGCCGATATCTTTGTTCCTCAAAACTTTAACTTTGCGGTCCAGTATCTGAACCGGAATCTCTTGGTACGTCAAATTCGGCGTCAAGTCCAATGGCTCGTGGCGAAGAACATGGGAAGGATTCGCAATATACTTCCTGAGCATCGATACGTGAAAAACATTGTGAATTCTGTCAAGATCTGGCGGTAGGGCTAATCTGTAGGCTCGATCTCCAACTCTATCCAAGATCTCAAATGGGCCAATGAATCTCGGACTCAACTTACCTTTCTTGCCGAATCGCATCACACCCTTAAGAGGTGCTATCTTCAAAAACACATGGTCGCCAACCTCAAACTGCAACGGCCTACGACGCACATCTGCATAGCTCTTCTGTCTCGACTGCGCTGTCTTCATCCTCTCTCTAATAACAGCAACTACATCAGCAGTCTGTTGGACCAACTCTGGACCCAACATCTTCCTCTCACCAATCTCATCCCTGCCATAAAGTGCTTCATACGGTGCCATCCCAATCGTCGCCTGGTAACTGTTATTGTACGTGAACTCCATAAGAGGCAATTTAGAATCCCAGCTACCAGAATAATCAATAGTGCAAGCTCTGAGCATATCCTCTAGAATCTGAATAACTCTCTCTGATTGACCGTCGCTCTGAGGGTGATATGCTGTACTGAAAGCTAGCCGTGAACCCATAGCTCTGTGCAAACTCTTCCAAAACTCTGAGGTAAATCTAGGGTCACGATCAGACACAATCGACACAGGGACACCGTGAAGTCTAACAATCTCTGCTATATAATCCTCGGCATACTGGTTCATGGAATACGTCATCTTGACTAGGAGAAAATGCGCTGACTTGGTCAATCGATCCACAATAACCCAAATAGAATTAAAACCCTTCTGCGTCCTTGGAAGACCAGTCACGAAGTCCATCGTAATATGCTCCCATTTCCACTGAGGAATCGGCAATGATAGCAATGTCCCAGCAGGTCTCTGGTGCTCAATATTCACCTGCTGACAAGTTAGGCACTGAGAAATAAACATGGCAATATCTTTCTTCATACCTGGCCACCAGTAGAGTCTATGAAGATCCTGATACATCTTGGTGCTGCCTGGATGTATCGAATATGGTGCGGTATGTGCCTCTGTCAAGACGTCTCGTCGAATATCATCGCCAATAGGAACACAAATACGGCCTCTGAAAATCACCAAACCATCTCCATTCACCCCAAACTCTGAGTTACCTTTCTCCTCTGCTCTAGCTCTCATCTCTGTCAACTGAACATCAACAGTCTGCTCTCTATGGATCCTGTCCGTCAATGTAGCCCGAATCACCAACGCTGAAAAGCGAGCAATGGTTCCAGGGACTACCAAAGAAATCTCCTCTCGTTGCAAGTCCAACAACAACGGCTTCTGAATCATCGAACTCAAGGAAGAACTCGATTTACGGCTCAAAGCATCAGCGACTACATTCGCCTTCCCCGGGTGATAACTGATCGTCACATCATAGTCTTTGACAAGCTCTAACCACCTCCTCTGTCGCATGTTGAGCTCTTTTTGGGAAAACAGATACTTCAAGCTCTTGTGGTCCGTGAAAATTTCACACTTTTCGCCATATAAGTAATGTCTCCAAATCTTCAAGGCGAAAACCACAGCTGCTAGCTCCAAATCATGCGTCGGATAATTCTTCTCATAGTCTTTCAACTGGCGAGAAGCATAGGCAATGACCTTACCACGCTGCATCAACAGTGCACCAAGACCCTTCTTCGATGCATCGGTGTACACAACAAAATCCTCTGAACCACTGGGCAATGAAAGAACAGGAGTTGTCGTCAACTTGTCCTTCAACTCTTGAAATACACTCTGGCAATCATTGGACCACTCGAACTTCACAGTCTTCCTCGTCAGATTGGTTAACGGCAGGGCAATCTTAGAAAAATCTGAGATGAAACGACGATAATAACCTGCCAACCCAAGAAAACTGCGTACCTCTGAGACAGTGGTAGGAATAGGCCACTTCTGAATCGCTTCAATCTTTGCTGGATCAACAGCTATACCATCCTTCGAAACAACATGGCCTAGAAAAGAAATCTGCTCCAACCAGAACTCACACTTCTTCAACTTAGCATACAGCCTCTTCTCTCTCAACAACTGAAGAACAACTCTGAGATGTTCTGCATGAAGCTCTCTGGTCTTGGAATAAATCAAAATGTCGTCGATGAAGACAATGACGAAGCTATCCAAGTACGGCTTGAACACACGGTTCATCAGATCCATGAAAACTGAAGGAGCATTGGTCACACCAAAAGACATCACAAGAAACTCATAGTGACCATACCTGGTCCGGAACGCTGTCTTAGGGATATCAGATTCCCTAACCTTCAACTGATAGTAGCCAGACCGAAGATCAATCTTTAAAAATACAGTAGCACCTTGAAGTTGGTCAAACAAATCATCTATCCGTGGCAACGGATACTTATTCTTGATAGTCACTTTGTTGAGCTCCCTATAGTCAATACACAGCCGCAATGACCCATCTTTCTTCTTGACAAACAGAACCGGAGCTCCCCAAGGCGAAGAACTCGGTCGAATAAAACCCTTGTCTAAAAGATCCTGCAACTGCGTTTTCATCTCCTTCATCTCGGTAGGAGCCATCCTATACGGAGCCTTAGAAATAGGAACCGTACCTGGAGCTAGATCAATCACAAACTCAACATCCCTGTTCGGCGGCAAACCCGGCACATCATCCTCAAACACATCAGCAAACTCCCTCACCACATCGATATCATCTATATTCAACTTAATCATTCTATCCACATCCACAATCGAAGCCAGAAACACATCACAACCTCTACACAGCAACTTCTCAGCCTCAAGACAAGAATTAAAAGTAAGGACCAGCGAAGTACCTGCACTGGCGAGCATACCTTCCCTATTGCCATCATCTGCAAAAGTCACCGTCTTAGCAACGCAATCAATCACTGCACGATAGGTTGATAGCCAATCCATGCCAAGAATAACATCAAATGCAACCATCGGGATGACAATCAAATCAGCAAAAACCATACGCCCATCAATTTGAACAGAGCACGCATACACAATCGATGTCGGGCACAACACATCTCCCGAAGGCAAAACAACATTGAACTGGAGGGAAAGAACAGAAGGAACTATACCCAAAGATCTCAAAAACAATTCAGACATAAAAGAATGAGTAGCACCTGTATCAATCAAAGTCGTAGCTACTTTGCCTGAAATTAAAATAGTACTAGAGATCATAGAAGAATCATGGTTTATACCTTCCTTGGTCATCGTAAAGATACGACCCTGCACCTTCTCTTGGCTAGCACCTCTTGGACAGTCTTTGGCAATGTGGGCTGCCGTGCCACAACGATAACAAGAATGAGTGCCAAATCTGCACTCTCCCCGATGATGTCTACCGCATTTGGGACACAATGGCTTCTCAGGATTAGATGGGACTGTCGGTGGTCTAGGACTCGGCTCCATTTTGCCTTTCCCCTTGAATCGATCCTTGCCTCGCTGACTCGAACTCTGACCCCTCTGAGCAATGGCCTAGTGCCTCGTTTGCCTCTCCCTGGCAATGTCTTTCTCGTCCTGCTCGGCCAACAAAGCCTTAGACACAATCTCTTTGAAAGTCACAGCCTTGGACATGTTGATATCTCTCCTGATCTCAGCTCTAAGGTCTCGAATGAAATGAGCACCTTTATCTTTGTCATTTGAAGCAATATACGGAGCAAATAAACAACCCTCCTTGAACTTGAGAATGTACTCATCAACGTTCATGCCTCCCTGTCGAAGCTCCAGAAACTCAGTCACCTTCCTAGCTCGAAGTGCGTCGGGAAAGTACTTGTCATAGAACAGGTCTGTGAACTCTTGCCACTTCAAAGTTGAAACATCGACTCCAACCTTAGTGGCATTCTACCAGATACGTGCAGCCTTTATCAACATGAATACTGCACAGCTGATCCTGTCTTTATCCTCATACTGCAGATGGTCGAAGATTGCTTCAAGCGCCTTGACCCACTCGACAGCCACTAACGGATCAGTGCTACCTGCGAATTCCGGTGGATCCATTCTCTTGAAAGCAGAAAAGACGGCATCAGTGCCAACTGCCTGAGCTACTTGGCCTCTCACTTGACCTCTACCCTGCCCTGTTCCTTGCAATCGAAGCAGCTGCTGAATTTGCTCGCTATGGACTTTGGCCTGCTCTTTAAGCAACTTGCCGAACTCGTCGACAACCCTCGAGGAAGAACTATCTTCACCATCTGACGCCTTACGCTTAGGAGGCATACTCTACAATGTGCTCGCAAAAGACATATCAATAAATAACAATGAATAGATGCAAAAGAAAACATACCCGGACAGTTGAAAGTAGACGAAGTCATATGCATTGTTCGAAGAACGGTGCTCTGATACCACTAAATGTGACACCTCGACCCGTTTACAATAAAAACACAGCGGAATTTAAAATTTTCTTTCAAATGGAAGGAAGTTTCAAAATACATTTCTATAAAAATGTTTACATCAAAATCAAAACATGATCATTTAAATGATATACAAGCCATCAAAAGATTTTCCTTCCAACATGGTATGCATATGACTCCGGCCTCAATCAACGTCCCGGCCCGTCGCTCTTATCTGCATCACATGAAATAACTGAAATGAGTATAAAACTCAGCAAGTGGAACTCTTACATAACAATGTACATATCATACTCTTTAAACATGGCTTTGAAATCATAAATACCATCAACTCTGAAACATGAATATCAATAACATAGCAATAGCATATCAATGAGATGGTATTTCTCTTTACTATGGTGGATTGATATCAATAGTAACTCTGTCTGTGGTGCTCGTATCCCATCGATATAAATCGACAACTCTGAGGGATATAAGCCTATGGTCGTTGATCAACTAATTGCATGCAATCTCTGACTATGTATCTATCAATTCATAAATCAATTTAAATTCTCTCTTTGGCATTTAAACAAACACTTTGTAAACTCTTTTCTCATTGTATTCCCTTTTCAATAATTGAGACATAAAATGCCTCCAATATATATAACAAGTGTATCAATACATAAACATGAATCAAATGAATGTAATAACACATTAAAACCATTGAAATACCATACATATATTATCATGTGAGCACAAAGGATGAAATTCCACTTACAAACCACAAGAACACCTTGAATCTATAATCTTGGTAGCAATCCTACAACAATAAACCATAATTAGCACCATCAATAACCCAATAACCCAACAACAATACCATAAAAGCCAAAGAATCAACATCATCACAAACCCATAACATCTCCAACACCAAAAACTAAGAAATAACCAAACCAAAAGCTTACCTTAGCTTCCTTGATCCCAAAATAATCTTGCTCTCAACACAAATAACTAACAAGAAGCTTGGATTAAAGAAAAGAAAGGAGAGAAATTGGAACCCTAGTCTCCCAAGAGAAGAAGAAACGAAAAGTGAGAAGGAAGAATGAGAAAAATGAGACCAACTCTTGCATTTAAACACTTAAAATCCGAAAACACGTTTTAAAAATCGCTGGCCGCTCGGGCGGACATATTTTTCCGCTCGGGCGCGGAACTCTCGGCCAGAAATCCAAAATTTTCGAAGTAGGCTTGCCCGGGCGGACATTTATTCCCGCTCGGGCGCGCACTCTGCGCACTGCCACTCCAACAATCGCTTCTGAAACGCCTCTTCCATTCATAATTTGGAAAAGTGGTAAACTACAAAGTTGTAGCTCTATGTCTTGTCGTGAATTTCTCAATATTTCAGATCAATTGGACGTCTGAGTAAAAAGTTATGCCCATTCTCCTAACATGTGTCACTGGAGGAACGTCGAAACACACGAAACACTTCGGGGCACTTTTGGCTTACCTTCCACAATGATTTGAACAAAACTCAAAATAAGAAAGTTACACCTCTATGTCTTATCTTTCTAATGGAAAAGGCCTCACCTCATTAGGATCAATATACAATTTATCATGAATTTAATCGTAACGCCGCTACAAAAGCACTACACATCATCTATAACCAACCATACTATAAATCATAAATCGAAACTCTTAACATCCAAACTATACCTAAACTTGACCAAGTAGTCAATAAACTTATGAAAACTTAAACCGTACCGTACACCAGGCTTGGCTATTACACTAATAAAACAAACAGTACCTGGTATCAATTCAATTCTGACATCTATCTTTCTGATATAAGGCAAATCTGAAATCTTATCTGGCAATTATCAGCCAACTCGTACATCACTGGCAAATCTGCCAATGCTAGGCTCGATTTCAGTATGTCTACTGAATACATAAGGATGCTATCTGCTCCTTTCTGTAATAATCGAGTCATAAACAATACAGATATCCAAGGAATTCTAGATCTAGAATCCTTACCGTGGAATTTCTACTCATCAGCCCTATCTGGTCTGAATCTTATACTCTCCTGAAAGGAATCTATCATAATTCTGTACTTGTTCAGCATATTAATATCAATACTACAGTCAAATCAGAAATACAAGTACATCATAATCTAACTCGACCTCATTCTCACCTTACCGTAGTATACAATATTTCAAAGAAATCTCTGATATCAATCTTTCTTTCCCAACAAGTAAGGGAATCAATACTACAGTACAATCAAACTCAACAGATACAGTATATCTCAATGCAACTCAGTCAAAGATAATCGTAGGGAATGCATTAGTATATATCGATACCTATGCAATATAATCATAAAAGAACAGTACCTGCCACTATATCATCAGGCGTGTCCGGTGTCTGTTCCTCAGTCTTCTGCTCCCTAAAATCTTCGGGAATTTCTCTGAGGACAAACTCTAGCAAGGTGTCCCGGCTGCCTACAAATATGGCAACTACTAGTCACTCCCTGACATTGCTCTGTGGGATGTCTCCCTCCGCAAGTTCTGCAATAAACTCCGACATAACTTGGGCTGGAACCACTAGAGCTAGACAAACAACTCAGTCCGTTCCTTAACTTCTTGAATGGCTTCTTTCGAGCTTTCAGCAAATCTTGCTTTCCACTCGTGCTGCAGCGATCAAATCGGACAGGGGATTGCTGTGTCTGGGGTTGCATCGTACACACCCTTTTTAGTTGTCTAATCAGACTCGCCTCCGCTCTGTTTGCTTTACTCAAGGCATCAGCAGAATGGTAAGGTCGCTGCATATTCATCAATGCAACTATCTCCGAGTTCAATCCTCTGATGAACTGATCCGCTACAGCTTCATCATTCCCAATTACATGAGGAGCAAAACGCAGTAGAGTAGAGAATTTAGCAACATATCCTTCCATATTCAGTTGACCTTGTCTCAAATTCTCAAACTCTGCTTTCTTGTCCTCCCGGTATGAAACTGAGAAAAATCTTCGATAGAATTCAGTTCTGAATATTTCCAACGAAATCACTATATCTCTCTGTTCTAGTATTCTTTTACTTGTAATCCACCAACTTCTGGCAGTCTCTCGTAACTAGTGGAATATCAGTTTAATTCTCTGATCATCTGAATAATCAAGTAAATCAAACAGTATTTCCATGTCATCAAACCAGTTCTCACAATCTTCAGACGTCTCGACACCACTCAGAATCGGCGGCTGAAATAACTGAAATTCTTCCAACTGTATTTCCATCTGAGTTTCTGATACATCTATCTGTTCAGTCGAAGTACTACCCCTCTCTGGAATTCTCCGTGGAGGTATATCTACTTATCAAAACATTAGTACTCAAATACTACAAATTTGTTCCAATCTTTCTCTGATCATCTTACTGCTGATGATGAATCAGATCTGATTCATACTCAATAATACATAATACCAACTCAAATCAGATAATCAGGTAAACATGTATTTCAAAGCTGTAAATCCTAGTATCATGCTAGCATACATAATGTAAATCAACATTAAAATAAATCTCACGCTAGCAATCACATGCAAGGAAAGAAAACTAAATCTACCCCGCCTATTTCTTCTATCTCAGTCTAAAGGATCTATCGCTCTGATACCACCTGTTGTAGGGACCCGGACGCTAATCATTTTCTTAATCATCTTTGGGATTTAATTTTCAATTAAGATAAACAGGGTCTAAAAATTTTTCTTTGAAATGCGGAAGGTAATGGAATCAATCTATTATATAAACCAGTATAATAATACAAATCTTACACAACATGCTTCTAATTCAAACTAGTCTAGGGTTTAACTACTAAATTTCAAGTATTAAACCAAGTCTACATCCAAGTCCGGAATCACCACTCTAATCTCGATCTCTCATCATCTTCTTGACCCCGCTCCTATCCCACCTGTTGTCATGCACACATACAAAACAAGACAACAGCCGGATACTCCGGTGAGAATAAATCCCAGTATAAAACATGTATACATGCATATACACAATATAAATCATAAAGCATATTATCATGCATAAAATTCATAACAATAGGCTTCATAGTCTATGAAACTAAATCAAAATAAGCATGCAGTAACAATGGGTTCCATACTCTCTGAAACCAAAATAACATAAGCATGCAACTCAATTCAATTCATGTCTTGACTCGACTCAACTCTAACTCTAGGGATCCCGGTGTGAATAAGACGTCACTGTCTGTCACCTACCCTTCCAATCGGGGTAACTGTACGTCTTATTCCTAGACTTCGGTCCTTTCTGTATCGAATGTCTACAATCGGATTGAATCTGATCCGAAGCGTCGATACCACCGAACGTCTAGTTTAGCAGGTCTGCCAATGACTCTCCTATTTCAATGCTTGAATATAAATCTATAAACAAGACATAATCATAATCAAATATAAATAATAAATCTAGTATGTGACTTAGGGAAACTCCAACCAAGTCTGATTCGAGTCGTATCTCCCGAATTCACATGAATTATACCTTTGTCTTCCCGGTCTGACGAAGACGAAGTCTTGTATTCCAATCTGTTCATAACCAGTCTGGCAATGACAATTGCATAAATACAATATCAGTACATAATTCGATTCGAAACCGGTTCTGATCAATACTCAATTCAGTGTATAATCTGATCCATATCTGAACAAGGTACAATCTAATTCATATAAACGATATCACGATACACTCGAGATCATTACTGAATCTGATCAATCTAAATCAACTGATGTTTCAACGGCATAACAATGAAATCTCGATAATCCCGTCAATCTCAACATCACAAATATAGTACCAGTACAACTCATAATTTCAATATCGGTATATTAAAAATCAGTAACAACACTACTCTGATTTCAAATCTCAATCAATATCTTTCGAAAATCATAACAATTGCATAACCAATCTATTCTTTAATCTGACTTCAATTATACAATGTCTACTGTAGCATAAACATCATATCTGATTCGTATTCAATTCTGACAATATCATAAATTCAAATCATGTCTAAATGTAACAAAACTTACGTCCAGTTGTAGCCTGCGTCGATAGGAACACAGTGTAAGGAAAGGCGTGCAATTCTTCTATATATACTGCATGCAACACCAGAAAATGTGGCTTATTTTTCATGCTGCACGTCGCACCGCGGGTGCGCTCATTCAGTAACCGCGGGTGCGCTCAGTGTAAGGATATACATCAACTTTTCCGAAAGCTTCGACCGCGGGTGCGCTCAGTCCTGTAACGCGGGTGCGCTGACCTCACTGTAGCAGAACCGCGGGTGCGGTCTGTCTAGCACCGCGGGTGCGGTGTCACTTCCGTAATTAATCTCCAACTCTCTGTCCATCAACCGGGGGTGCGGTCTTGTTCATAGCGCGGGTGCGCTCATGCTGCTGTAAGTCTTCCACAATTCATGAGCTCAACCGCGGGTGCGGTCCTTTCCTTACCGCGGGTGCGGTCTATATTTCATGCACCACTTCATAATCTCATTTAGTGCTTCTCATTACATGTCATGCATACTCATATCTTCCGAATATCACATCAATGAAGACTAATAAATATCGAACCTTACACAGAGAGTTGGACATTTTTACAGAACCAAGACCGCACCTGCGGTCCACAAGACACCGCACCCGCGGTCGTCGAATGTCAGAAAGTGAAAAGTGATGCCGAAGCTTAAGCGCACCCGCGGCTTAGATGGAGCGCACCCGCGGTGCTGCATGCGAGAAATCCACCTTTGTTTCTTGTGATGACACATGGCATATATATATATAGAATTGCGCTGAGTCTTCATTTTTGAGCATTCCAGCAGACCAGCAACGAGAGAGAAAGGGGTTTCCAAGCTTTCCTTTCAACTTTATCATTTGGTTGTGTAAGATTTAATCCAAGTTGAGATTCTTGTTCCTCTTGACAAAGGCTTCGAAAAGGTATACTTTTGATATCTTTTCAGCATGATCTAGATTCCATGTGCTGAAAGAATTATAATATGATGGTTATATTGTGTTCTTGACATATTGAGCATAGTATATTCGCAACCGGATCGATTATCGGATGTCGTATGCTATTGATATGAATTTCAGCATATATTGTATATGAGATTATGCAGATTTTAGAAGTTATGTATGCTTTTGATGAAGATTATGAGTTGTGGATATTGATTATGTTGTTATTGAGTTATCGGTATCACAATATTATGTCGTTGTACTGTCGAGGGGTATCGAGATTTATTTTTGATGCATATATGTGTTGAATGGAATTATATCTTGATAGAGCACATCTATATATTGCCATTTCAGATTTGATTGACAGACTTGATATTCGACTTCGAGATCTCGATTGATTCCAACGACAAGAAGGTATAATTCATGTGAATTCGGGAGATATGACTCGAATCAGATTTGATTGGAGTTTCCCAAAATCACATACTAGATTGTTGTTTATGTTTGATTACGATTATGCCTGGTTTATAGATTTATATTCCAGCATTGAGATAGGAGTCATTGGCAGACTTGCCAAACTAGACGTTCGGTGGTATCGACGCATAGGAGCATTTTTCCTCCGATTGCAGACATTCGATACAGACAGGGCCGAAGTCTTGGAATAAGACGTACCGTTACCCCGATTGGGAGGGTAGGTGACAGACAGTGACGTCTTATTCACATCGGGATCCCTAGAGTAGAGTCGAGTTGAGTCAAGACATGAATTGAATTAGATTGCATGCTTATATTGTTTATGTTTCATAGATTGTGGAATATATTGTTATTATTGTATTCATGATAGCATGTTCATGATGTATGATTGTGTATATGTATGCATACATGTTTTATACTTGGATTCGTTCTCACCGGAGTTTCCGGCTATTGTTGTGTCTGTATGTGTACATGGCAACAGGTGGGGCAGGATCTGGGTCTCGACGAGGATGAGAGATTGATAGAGTGGCGATCACGGGCATGGAAGAGGAACTAGTAGCCTAGATGTTTGGACATTGCTATACTAGTTTGTATATAAATGTTGAAACAAGACATGTTTGTATTTATTTTGTTGAAATAAAATAGAGACATCTTGCTTTATTTATACATTTGATTTAATGTTAAAAGCAAAATTTTGACCCACATTTTATAGTAAATCCAATAAATCCCAAAAAAAGAATTGAGTTAGAGCCCGGGTCCCCACACACTGTCTGTTGAACCTCCTCTTCGCAAGTTATGGGTTCCACTTCTTTACCCTTTGGAGTTGATTTACCATCATCTTCACAAGGTTCAAGAATGGATTTTTCCACAACCTTACCACTTCGAAGGGTAATAACAGATTTTACCTGATCCATCGTTTGAGTTCCAGAAGTTCCAGTTTGTGAATGATGATCCTTGGGATTAGGCTGTGGTTGTGAAGGAAATTTACCTTTTTCATGAACATTAAGTGCAGATGCAAATTTAGCAAGAGTATCTTTCAAATCTGTCATGATTTGAGCAGTTTGAGTATTGATAGACTCTTGCTTTGCTATGAAAGAATTCAATATATCTTCCAAGTTTCTTTTAGGTGGAGGAATATAGTGTGCATAATTTTGAAAATTTTGTTGATTTTGGAAATGTGGTTGTGAAAATTGTGCAGCATTATCATTCCTCCAACTAAAATTTGGATGATTTCGCCAACCTGGATTGTAATTTTGAGAAAATGGTTCAAAATTTGGCCTTTTGAAATTGTTCAAAACATTGGCTTGTTCATGGAGACATTTTTTAAAAGAGGGCAAAATTGGACAATCTTTTGTAGAGTGATCACTTGTATCACAGATGTGACACGCAATTTCTTGAACAAATTTTAATTGACCATTCTTTTTCAATTTAAGTGCCTCAACTTTTCTTGCCAAAGTGGTAAATATTGCTTGGAGATCATTTTCATCTTTGAGGGTGTACATACCTCCACCAGATGTGGGAGATTGAATCTTGTTTGATGGTTCGATTGTACCTATAGTGTCCCAAATTTTGAGCATTTTCAGCTAATGAATCGAGATACTCTATTGCCTCGTTTGGATCTTTATCTTGAAATTTTCCATTATACATAAATTCAATCATTTGCCTATCTTTAGGTGTTAAGCCTTCATAAAATTGAGAAACAACTCTCCAAATTTCAAAACCATGATGTGGACAAAGATTAAGCAATTCTTTGTATCTATCCCAACACTGATAAAAAGTTTCTCCTTGTTTTTGAGTGAAAGTGATGAATTGCCTTTTGAAAGAATTTGTTCTATGAGATGGAAAAAACTTTTTCAAAAAATGTTGTTGCAAAAAGAAAAAGGAAAAAGCTTAAGTCGAATGGTGTTCATGCTACAATTTAGATCATTATATGTGTTGCACACTTCTTCAAACTCTCGTAAATGCATGTATGGATTTCAGAATCTAAGCCATGAAAATTGGGTAAAAGTTGGATTGTGGGGACCCGGACGCTAATCATCTTCTTAATCATCTTTGAGATTTAATTATCAATTAAAATAAACAGGGTCTAAAAATTTTTCTTTTTAAAATATAAGTGCGGAACGTAATGGAATTTAACTAATATACATCTCAGTATAAAAGTACAATAATGTACAACAATTATTCAAACTAGTCTAAGGTTCAACTACTAATTTCCAGTATTAAACCAAGTCTACATCCAAGTCCGGAATCACCACTCTAATCTCGATCTCTCATCATCCTCTTGACCCTGATCCTGTCCCACCTGTTTTCATGCACACATACAAACAAGACAACAGCCGGATACTCCGGTGAGAATAAATCCCAGTATAAATAATGTATACATGCAGTTAACTGAATTAACATAAAAGCATGAATTATATCTTATCACATGTAGCATAATCAAACAACATGTATCAATACCAGTCTGTAAATAAAACATGAATCGTAATCTACGAAACATAAATCAATACGGATCTGTAAATCAAATTCTAGTCTCAATATCTAAGACTCGACTCATCTCTCATTCTAATCTAGTCTAGGGATCCCGGTGAATAAGAACGTAACAAGTCTCCCACCTACTACCACCAGTCGCAGTGGCGGTACGTTCTTATTTCTGAACTTTGGTCTAACTGTATCGAATAATCTACAATAAGAACAATATCTGTATCTTAAGCACATCGATACACCAAACGTCCAGTGCCTTGGCGTATCTACCAAGACTAAGCCTAGTCTGACAAGGTGCAATGGGTCAGTGACTATACTGTCAAAATCTAACCCCTCTGTCAGTGACTCTCACTTTATAGCTCTCTGCTTTCTACTTCTAATTCAATAGAATAAACATAATCACTAAAACACAAAGGTATAAAAACAATACCATACAACTATGTGGTTTAGGGAAACTTGAGTAGAATCTAACTCAAGTCGATCTCCCAGTTAACATCGATTTATACCTTTCTCTTCTCGGTTTGATGAAGACGAAGTCCTGTATTCCAATCTGTCCATACCCAGTCTGGAAATGACAATCTCATAGATAAAATATCAGTATATATCTCAGTTCAGAATCTGTTCTGATCAATACTCAAATCAATACAAAATCTGATCACTGTCAACGACATAATAATACAATCTGAATCAATACTGAATCTGATCAATATCCTGGAATGCACAATTTCGAACTCCACACTATCAATATCAAATTCCATTCAAGTCATGACATTGATTAAAACTCATTATATATCAAATTCGGCGGCATAACGGTGCAATTTCGGTATCCCGATAAATCTAATACCAATCAATTAATATCAACAACTCATAATTCCCAACAATACCAAGCACAAAACATAAAAATCCACACCTCCAAGTTTCGGCCCACAATCTGAATTTTTACAAAAATTATATACGGCATCTGATCAACGATCCGTTTACGGTGTTATGATCTCTATCTACTCAAGAACACATTGCACCAATAAAATCCATAATTCCCCAACATATTATTTTCGAAACTTGGTGGAAATGTATAAAAATTACCTCCTTTTGAAGCTCTTGAGGCAAGGAGCGAGAATCTATACTAGGATTGACAACTTGATGGTTGGATCTTGAGATATGAAATTTTGAAGATCAAAATCCTTGAAGGAAACCATGGAAGCTCACGTCTTTTGTAATAGCCAAGCCTGGTGTACGGTACGGTTTAAGTTTTCATAAGTTTATTGACTAATTGGTCAAGTTTAGGTATAGTTTGGATGTTAAGAGTTTCGATTTATGATTTATAGTATGGTTGGTTATAGATGAGGTGTAGTGCTTTTGTAGCGGCGTTACGATTAAATTCATGCTAAATTGTATATTTATTCAAATGAGGTGAGGCCTTTTCCATTAGAAAGATAAGACATAGAGGTGTAACTTTCTTATTTTGAGTTTTGTTCAAATCATTGTGGAAGGTAAGCCAAAAGTGCCCCGAAGTGTTTCGTGTGTTTCGACGTTCCTTCAGTGACACATGTTGGGAGAATGGGCATAACTTTTTACTCAGACGTCCAAAGGATCTGAAATTTTGAGGGTTTCAAGATAAGACATAGAGATACAACTTTGTAGTTTACCACTTTTCCAAATTATGAAGGAAAGAGGCGTTTCAGAAGCAATCTTTGGAGTGGCAGTGCGCAGAGTGCGCACCCGAGCGGGAATAAATGTCCGCCCGGGCGAGCCTACTTCGAAAATTTTGGATTTCTGGCCGAGTGTTCCGCGCCTGAGCGGAAAAATATGTCCGCCTGAGCGGCCAGCAATTTTTAAAAAGCGTGTTTTTGGAGTTTTAAGTGCTTATATACAAGTGTTGCTCCATTTCTCTCATTTCTCACCTCTCATTTTCGGATTTCTCTCCTTGGGAAGGCTAGGGTTCCTTATTTCTTTCACTTCCTATCTTCGATTCAGGCTTTTAGTTGGTGATTTGAGTTAAGATCGAAGTTCTTCTTGGTGCTAGGAAGCTAAGGTAAGCTTTTGGTGTTGTTATTTCTTGGTTTTGGAAGAGAGATGATATGGGTTTGTTGTTTATGTTGGTTTTATGGATTATTTGGCATGGGTTTATGATTATTGAGTTGTTGATGGTTCAATACATGGTTTATTGTTGTAGGTTTTGTACCAAGATTATAGATTCAAGGTGTTCTTGTGGTTTGTAAGTGGAAATTCATCCCTTGTGCTCACATGATGTAATATGTATTGTGTTTTAAAGGTTGTAATGTGTTGTTCCCTTCATTTGTTTCATAGTTATGTATTGATTCATTTGTTATATCTATTGGAGGCATTGTATGTCTCAATTGTATTGAAAGGGAATACAAAGATATAGTATTCAAGGTGTTTGATAAAATGTCCCAAAGAAAGAGTTTAAATGTTTTATAGATTGATAGATACATAGTCAGAGATTGCATGCAATTAGTTGATCAACGACCATAGGCTTATATCCCTCAGAGTTGTCGATTTATATCGATGGGATAAGGGCACCACAGACAGAGTTACTATTGATATCAATCCACCATAGTAAAGAGAAATACCATCTCATTGTTATGCTATTGCTACGATATACATGTTTCAGAGTTGATGGTATTTTATGTTTTCAAAGCCATGTTTTACAGAATATACTATGTATCATTTCTATGTAAGAGTTCCACTTGCTGAGTTTTATACTCATTTCAGTTATTTCATGTGATGCAGATAAGAGCGACGGACCAGGACGTTGATTGTGGCCCGGAGTCATATGCATACGAAGTTGGAAGGAAGATGTTATTTTGCAAGTATTTTTGGATCATGATCATAGGAATGTTATTTTGTATTTTGTTATATCATTTGAATGATCATTTATTTACTTTTAAACATTTCATGGTGATGTATTTTTGAAACCTTCCTTCATTTTATAAGAAAATTTTAAATTCCGCTGCTATTTTTATTGTAAACGGGTCGAGGTGTCACATCTTTACCCTTTAGAGCTAGGCATCCATGCAAAATGAAATTTGGAAGGGAATGCCACGTTCAAGAGGTGAATCAAGCCAAGTGTCCCATGAAAAATACATTAATTACACTTTAGTCCCTCAATTTTTCACTAATTGCAAATTGGCCCCCGCTCAATCTTTTTAATTCAATTCAATCCTAAATAATTACATTTCAATCCTAAATAATTGTAAACATCTTGGAATATAATTCAACACTCCAAAAGTTTCCAATTACATACTCTCGGATTAAAATAATATCATCTTTATTATCTCGGGCCTTACATTTCTCCCCCTCTAAGATACGATTTCATCCTCGAAATCACAGGTAATCAAGTCAGATATCAACACGAAACGTATACAAGAGGTAAATCAGAAAACTTATCTCAATGAATCAATTCTGAAATTTCAATCTCATATCAGATTCTGTCTTTCAGATAGTCTCATTTACCTACTGACAATCTTACTGTGTTTTCAAAAACAGAATAATCCTCGTTCTGAAATATTTTTATTTTACGGATCTCTGATTCCAATCTGTAATAAGAATTCAAGCAGTATAATATCGTAATACCCCCTTAAAATAACTCTAATAAAATCAGTCTCGCAATACTGGCTGTATAACATCCGTATATACTAATTCATAGCTCATAATAAATCAATACCATCATCTGTTACCAAATTTGTTTATCCCATTCAAGGATATATTAAATCTTCAGCCTCGAATACCAACCGTCACCATCCGACGTTGGCATATTAAGTCTATCTGGTCTGAGCTATCTTCATTCTTTTCTGAATTAGCTACTTTTTCTTTGTCATATCTTTGACCGTATCAGATCCTATCTCAGGTATCTCCGAGATATCATTCTTATACCAAAGAAATCTGCAGTACTCACTGTACAATGTGTTATCTGTAACTATCTCATTATCCATCTGGAAATCTGATAACTATTATCTTACAATAATTCACACAGCGACAATATGTCATATCAACTAGTGCTAGCATCCAGCACTGCAGCTCCCTGGATAACTTCTAATATCTGGATAGTACACTCTGGCTATCTGTCAGTCAGTGGATAATATTTGAGAAAGCTTATGGTATATTCTGCCACAAGTACAAAATCAATCAAAATTCGCAATCTGATATAATCTATTTCAACATTCTGGTCAATCTGACCCTTCTTTGACATCGATCTTGGTCATCTGGTCATGTATGTACATCATCATCTTGTACAATTAATAGATATAGATTGAACAATCTGTCAATCACAATCATATCATATCACAATCTGGAAAGTATTCCAGTGGTCTCATTACGAAATTCATCGAAATATATACTCCCCATGTCTAATCAGAAATATACAAATTCTGTAATAATTCTTCGGATTTCTATCTTTCTGTCTTCATTTATTGGCAATTCAGACATTTCAGTACAATTCCTGCCAACATTTCAGTATAAATTCTATCATCACTGATTTAATCTGTCTATATCAAAACTGTCTGTCCGAATATTATACATTCTCAGTCACCAGAATGAAAACTGAATTCATTACTGTGCGCTTCTGACCCTATCTGTCATTTCAGATTCGAACTATTTGGTACAAACAAATCAGTTAATAATATAAATTAAAGAAAAATACCTACCTGGTATTCGGTTCTGGCTATCGATATCAAATTCTGTTGTGCAATTCTAAAACATTTGGCATCACAAGATAATCATTCCCATACAATAAAAATCACATATCTGTCACTCTGATCGATGTTCTGCTCTGATTATCGAAATTAAGTTCTGAACATTCTGATTAAATCTCTGAACTGCCGTAATTCTCGAATTCAACTCTAATTCGGTTTGAATAATCTGTATCACATACTGACTCTGAATAACGGTACTATCAAATCAGATTCGAAATATCAATAATCTATACTGATCTAGTGAGTTTAGTAAACTCATAAAACGGCAATTTCTGGCAATATTGTCAATTCTGACTTATCAATTATGTTTTCACGTCGTTCTGATCAACTGCTATATATCATATGCAAATATAATATGCCCTTAAACAATACAAGATGTCTCACCTACTGTTAAAGAACAATAACGACACTCAAGCAGATACAAAACAATAATCGTATAAGATAATCTGCCAACTCAGACCAAAATAAATTTTCTGACATTTCTGAAATTTCTGATATTTCTGATCTTTCTGATATCGGTATCATTCTCAGTCACTGATCATGATCTCAACTGTGTCAAAATCAATCAGTATACTAACTTCAGATATCACATAGTCTGAATACAATCTGTTTCAAGCAGGATTATTATCTGAATAATTTATGTTTACAATAATCACAGTTCTCAGAATATTCAATACAATCTTCAGATATTCGATTCAATCAATCAGATGCTGCAATTATATCAAAATATCATAGATACAACAAGCATGAAATCATCAGAATATCTCTGAACATACTGAAACATGCCAGAGAGAAACACTAAATCAGATGTAACTCCTGGTCGGTACTCTTCCACTGATCTTTCAATTCTTTCAACTTACTCTGTGTCATTCTGTACATTCAATATCATTCTGTACTGAATTCTAATAAAACAAACAGTACCTGATCTCATTTCAATTCTGAAGTCTATCTTTCAATCAGAAGCAAATCCGAAATCTCATTTGGAAAATATCAGCAACTCATACATTATTGGCAAATCTGCCAATTCTAGGCTCGATTTCAGTGCGTCTACTGAATACATACGGATGCCATCTGCTCCTTTCTGTAATAATCGAGTCATAGACAATCTAAATATCAAAGGAATTCTGAATCTAGAATCCTTACCGTAGAATTTCTACTTATCAGCCTTATCTGGTCTGAATCTTATATTTTCCTGAAAGAAATCTATAACAGTTCTGTACTTGTTCAGCATATTAATATCAATAATGCAGTCAAATCAGAAAACACAAGTACATCATAATCTAACTCAATCTCATTCTCCTCTTACTGTAGTATACACTATTTCACAGGAATCTCTAATATCAAGCTTTCTTTCCCAAAAAGTAAGGGAATCAATACTACAGTACCAACAGACTCAATAGATACAACATATATAATCAATGCAACTCAGTCAAAGATAATCATAGGAAATGCATTAGTATATATCAATATATATGCAACGTAATCATAAAAGAACAGTACCTGCCACTATATCATCAAGTGCCTCTTGGGTCTGTTCCTCGGTCACTGCCACCAGATGATTCAGCTCCCTGAAATCTTCGGGAACTTCTCTGGGGACAAACTCTAGCAAAATGCCCCAGCTGTCGGCAGATACGACAACTACCAGTAACGCCCTGGCATTGCTCCATGGAATGTCTTCCTCCGCAAATCCTGCAATACACTCCAGTATAACTCGGGCTAGAACCACTAGAGCTAGATGAACCGCTAAGTCTGCTCCCTAACTTCTTAAACTGTTTCTTTCGAGCTTTCAGCAAATCTTGCTTTCCACTCGTGCTGCCGCGATCAAATCGGAGAGGGGATTGCTGTGTTTGGGGTTGCATCGCACACACCCTTTTTAGTTGTCTAATCAGACTCGCCTCCGCTCTCTTCTCTCTACTCAAGGCATCAGCAAAATGGTAAGGTCGCTGTATATTCATCAATGCAACTATCTCCAAATTCAATCCTCTGATGAACTGATCCGCTATAGCTTCATCATTCCCAACTACATGAGGAGCAAAACGCAGTAGAGTAGCGAATTTAGCAACATATCCTTCAATATTCGGTTGACCTTGGCTCAAATTCTCAAACTCTGCTTTCTTGTCCTCTCAGTACGAAACTGAAAAAAATCTTCGATAAAATTCAGTTCTGAATATTTCCCACGAAATCACTGTACCTCTCTGTTCTAACATTCTTTTACTTGTAATCCACCAACTTCTGGCGGCTTCTCGTAACTGGTTAGTCACCATTTTAACTCTTTGTTCATCTGTACAACCAAGTAAATCGAACAGTATTTCTATGTCATCAAACAAGTTCTCACAATCTTCAGACGTCTCGGTACCACTCAAAATCGGCGGCTGAAATAACTGAAATTCTTTCAACTGTATTTCCATCTGAGTTTTTGATACATCTATCTGTTCAGTCGAAGTACTACCCCTTTCTGGAATTCTCCGTGGAGGTATATCTGCTTATCAAAACATTAGTACTCAAATACTACAAATCTGTTCCAATCTTTTTCTGATCATCTTACTGCTGATCAAGAATCAAATCTGATTCATACTCAATAATACATATTACCAATTCAAATCAGATAATTAGATAACATGTATTTTAAAGCAGTAAAGCATAATGTCATGCTAGCACACACAATGTAAGTCAACATTAAAATAAATCTCATGCTAGCAATCACATGCAAGGAAAGAAAACTCACTCTACCCCGCTCATTCTCTTCTATCTCAGTCTAAAGGATCTATCGCTCTGATACCACCTGTTGTGGGGACCCGGACGCTAATCATCTTCTTAATCATCTTTGAGATTTAATTATCAATTAAGATAAACAGGGTCTAAAAATTTTTCTTTTTAAAATATAATTGCGGAACGTAATGGAATTTAACTAATATACATCTCAGTATAAAAGTACAATAATGTACAACAATTATTCAAACTAGTCTAAGGTTCAACTACTAATTTCCAGTATTAAACAAGTCTACATCCAAGTCCGGAATCACCACTCTAATCTCGATCTCTCATCATCCTCTTGACCCTGATCCTGTCCCACCTGTTGTCATGCACACATACAAACAAGACAACAGCCGGATACTCTGGTGAGAATAAATCCCAGTATAAATAATGTATACATGTAGTTAACTGAATTAACATAAAAGCATGAATTATATCTTATCACATGTAGCATAATCAAACAATATGTATCAATACCAGTCTGTAAATAAAACATGAATCGTAATCTACGAAACATAAATCAATACGGATCTGTAAATCAAATTCTAGTCTCAATATCTAAGACTCGACTCATCTCTCATTCTAATCTAGTCTAGGGATCCCGGTGAATAAGAACGTAACAAGTCTCCCACCTACTACCACCAGTCACATTGGCGGTACGTTCTTATTTCTGGACTTTGGTCTAGCTGTATCGAATAATCTACAATAAGAACAATATCTGTATCTTAAGCACATCGATACACCAAACGTCCAGTGCCTTGGCGTATCTACCAAGACTAAGCCTAGTCTGACAAGGTGCAATGGGTCAGTGACTATACTGTCAAAATCTAACCCCTCTGTCAGTGACTCTCACTTTATAGCTCTCTGCTTTCTACTTCTAATTCAATAGAATAAACATAATCATTAAAACACAAAGGTATAAAAACAATACCATACAAGTATGTGGTTTAGGGAAACTTGAGTAGAGTCTAACTCAAGTCGATCTCCCAGTTAACATCGATTTATACCTTTCTCTTCTCGGTCTGATGAAGACGATCTGTATTCCAATCTGTCCATACCCAGTCTGGAAATGACAATCACATAGATACAATATCAGTATATATCTCAGTTCAGAATCTGTTCTGATCAATACTCAAATCAATACAAAATCTGATCACTGTCAACGACATAATAATACAATCTCAATCAATACTGAATCTGATCAATATCGTGGAATGCACAATTTCGAACTCCACACTATCAATATCAAATTCCATTCAAGTCATGACATTGATTAAAGCTCATTCTATATCAAATTCGGCGGCATAACGGTGCAATTTCGGTATCCCGATAAATCTAATACCAATTAATTAATATCAACAACTCATAATTCCCAACAATACCAAGCCCAAAACATAATAAATCCACACCTCCAAGTTTCGGCCCACAATCTGAATTTTTACAAAAATTATATACGGCATCCGATCAACGATCCATTTACGGTGTTATGATCTCTATCTACTCAAGAACACATTGCACCAATAAAATGCATAATTCCCCAACATATTATTTTCGAAACTTGTTGGAAATGTATAAAAATTACCTCCTTTTGAAGCTCTTGAGGCAAGGAGCGAGAATCTATACTAGGATTGACAACTTGATGGTTGGATCTTGAGATATGAAATTTTGAAGATCAAAATCCTTGAAGGAAACCATGGAAGCTCACGTCTTTACCCTTCCAAGCTAGGCATCCATGCAAAATGAAATTTGGAAGGGAATGCCACGTTCAAGAGGTGAATCAAGCCAAGTGTCCCATGCAAAATACATTAATTACACTTTAGTCCCTCAATTTTTCACTAATTGCAAATTGGCCCCCGCTCAATCTTTTTAATTCAATTCAATCCTAAATAATTACATTTCAATCCTAAATAATTGTAAACATCTTGGAATATAATTCAACACTCCAAAAGTTTCCAATTACATACTCTCAGATTAAAATAATATCATCTTTTTTATCTCGGGCCTTACATGGATAATACCAGGCTTAAAATTGAAATGAGATGCATCAGGGAGAAAAACTAGACATGAAGGTGCACTAGTACGTGTAGTATTTATGTGATCTCTAAGTCTTCTTCGTCTATCACGATCATGTTGAGATTGAATTTCATCTTCATTTTCTTGGATGGGTTCTTCCGCCATGTTTTGTAAAAATAAAGGGTTATTTCGAATGAGTCGACCACTAAGTGTACGTGACCAAATGCTCATGCAAATACAAAAGAATAAAACACACAAAAGCAATAAAAATTCAAATAAAGGAAAATAAACTATAAACAAAATTAAATAGACTTGAAATTAAATTATACTTCTCCGGCAACGGCGCCAAAAAAACTTGTTGCAACTTTGATTGTTGCACTCCAAAGAGCAGGTTGTCCACAAGTAGTATAATCTGGTGAGTCCGAAAATCGTATCCACAGGGAAGCTAAGGTAATTACAAGTCCACTAAAAATATCTTTTTGTTTTTGTTTTTCTTTTAATGGTTTGAATCTTTAATTGGTAATTTTTAATTGTTCAAATTTTAATTTAAGTAGTTGATATTAAAGGATCCACTCTTGGTATTTTAATAAAGTTATCATTAATGAACATTATTGAAATCCACTTAATAAAATGGTTCCAATATATATTAAATAATCATATTTATATTATGTTATATATTATTATCTTATAAGTATATAATATATACCAAAACTTGTAAATGTTGTCAATTATTTATTGTGCTATATATATATTTGTAAATACTAAATCAAGGTTCCCACTTTAAATAGTTGGTAAAACCAAACAAACAATTAAATGGTACCAAGAAATTAATATTATGATATTATTATATAATAAATCAAGGCATCCACTTTAAATGGTTGGTAAAACCAAACAAACATTTAAATGGTACCAAGAAATTAATATTATGATATATTCATATATAATAAATCAAGGCATCCACTTTAAATGGTTGGTAATACCAAACTAACATTTAAATAGTTCTAAGAAATTAATATTATGGTAGAATCATATATAATGTGGGGACCCGGACGCTAATCATTTTCTTAATCAACTTTGGGATTTAATTATCAATTAAGTTAAGCAGGGTCTAAAAATTTTTCTTTTTAAAATGCAAGTGCGGAAGGTAATGGAATCAATCTATTATACAATCAGTATAATAATACAAATCTTGTACAACAATTATTCAAACTAGTCTAAGGTTCAACTACTAAATTCAAGTATTAAACCAGGTCTACAATAAGTCCGGAATCACCACTCTAAACTTGTCTTCTCTCATTATCTTCTTGACCCCGATCTTGTCCCACCTGTTGTCCTGTACACATACAAACAAGACAACAGCCGGATACTCCGGTGAGAATAAATCCCAGTATAAACAATGTATACATGCAATTAACTGAATTAACATAAAAGCATGCATTATATCTCTGCACATATATCAAAATCGAACATGTATCAATATAAATCTGTAAATAACACATAAATCGTAATCTACGAAACATAAATCAATACAGGTCTGTAAATCAATTCTAGTCTCAATATCTAAGACTCGATTCATCTCTCATTCTGATCTAGGGATCCCGGTGAATATGAATGTAACAAATCTCCCACCTATCTCTTACGTTCGCGGTGGTTGTAATTGCTACGTTCCTATTTACGGACTTGGCCCTCGCTATATCGAATATCTATGATAAGAGCGGCTCTACTCATAATCACATCGATATGACCAAACGTCCGGTGTCTTGGAGTATCTACCAAGACTATGCCTATTCTGACAATGTGCAATGGGTCAGTGACGACTCTGTCATAGTCTGGCCCCTCTGTCAGAGACTCTTATTCAATATCTCTCTGCTTTCTACTCTCTATGTCAATAGAATAAACATAATCAGTAAAACATAAAGGTATAAAACAATACCATACAAGTATGTGGTTTAGGGAAACTCGAGTAGAATCTAACTCAAGTCGATCTCCCAATAAATATCAATTTATACCTTTGTCTTCTCGGTCTGATGAAGACGAAGTCTCGTATCCCAATCTGTCCATATCCAAATCTGATAATGACAATCATATAAATACCATATCAGTATATAACTCAATTCAAGACCTGTTCTGATCAATACTCAAATCGGTATATAATCTGATCCATATCTGAACAAGGTACAATCTAATTCATATCAATGATATCACGATACAATCGAAATCATTACTGAATCTGATCAATCTCAATCAATACTGAATCTGATAAATATCAATCTACTGATGTTTCGACAGCATAACAATACAGTCTTGATAACCCGTCAATCTCAACATCGCAGATATAATACCAAAACTCATAATCAGTATCCGTACAATTCAAAATCTGAATAATAACACAACTCTAATATAGAATCTCAACTAAATCAACTCTGAAATTCATAACAATTTCATAAACAGTCTATTCTTTAATCTGCTTAAGTTATACAATGTCTACTGTAGCAGAAACATCATATCTGATTCATATTCAGTTCTGACCATATCATAAATTCAAATCATGTCTAAACGTAACAAAACTTACGTCCAGTTGTAGCCTGCGTCGATAGGAACACAGTTCAAAAACAGACGGACGGATTTCTCACAAAAGGCGTAAGAATATTTCAATTCTTTCTTGTGCTTCCCTCGGCTCTTTCTTTCCTTCATTCTGATGGATTTGCATGTAGGTATATATATATATATATACACGTTTCTTAGGTAGGAGGCAAGTGGCGTTGTGCATGTTCTGCACGTTGCGCGCATATGCGTGAACAAAGTCGCGCATATGCGCCGGTAGCTCGCACCAACATTTTGCCTGCTCGCGCATATGCGCCATTTACGTCGCGCATATGCGCCGATCCTTCTGCCCAACCCGCGCATGTGCGCCATTTACGTCGCGCATATGCGCCGATCATTCTGGACGTTCCGCGCATGTGCGCGCATTCAAGTCGCGCATGTGCGCCGATGCTTCTGTAATTCTCGCGCATGTGCGCCGATACATGTCGCGCATGTGCGCGGGAGCTCTCCTTATAATTTATGTCAAATCTTCTCTTGGTTCTCCCGATCTGATCCGTTCTGTCTATAATTTTCTCGATTAATAAATAAATCATTTCAGATTAATCTCAGATTATAGTAATAAAATCTCGGGCCTTACATATAATAAATCAAAGCATCCACTTTAAATGGTTGGTAATACCAAACTAACATTTAAATGGTTCCAAGAATTTAGTGTAACATATAGCAACAATAAATCAAAACTCTCACTTATAAGTAGGGTATAATAATACTTAAAGAAATAAAAATAACATAAACAATAAATAATGATTAAATAATATAAAACATAGATTCTTACCTTTTAATAACCTTATTATCATGCCAAGAGTTTCACCTTTTCATCTCAACTTTGGGAAGTTAGCTACTCATTATTCAAAGTGTAAAACTTTTAATATGAATTTAACATGCTAATTATATTTAAATGAAGAAATAAAGGAAAAACAAAGAGAGAAATATTATGAACTTAAATGTTTGTTCATAAAATGAGGGTAATCTCAATACATTACAATGCACCCCTATTTATAGCCAAATTTGGGGAGACAACCACAAATAAAATATTATTTTTTACACATAAGTCTTCATTGCTGTTCCAAGAAATTAATATTTTAATACACATCACTTTTGAAAATCTTCCCATCCGAATTTTCTTCTCCACATAAAACAAAACATGTAGATATCTGAGTTGTTTGAATTGTGGTATTTTTTTTTAACCATTTGACCAAGTAATTTGAGAGATATGATCAAAATGCTAGAGCATGGTAAAACTGTCACTTCTTTGGTAACTTTATTTGTTGCTTAATTTGATCCCACTAGTGAGAAGATATTTATCTCATGCTTGCCTATTAACATCAAATTTCTACAGGTCCTAGAATCATCTTAATCCCATTTGCAACGCCAAGGTTATTTTTGTTTTATCGAACCTATAAAAATAGTAAAAACTTATAATTACACAGCAACTTATATTTTATACAATTTATTATAAAACATATAATATTTAAACATTTAATAAAACAAAAACTATATATTTATATTATAAAACATTTAATTAATATACAATTTTTTATCTTTATCAACAGAGTTCTTATCGATTTCCAGAAAAGGTCGGTGTTGGTAAGACCTTTGGGCATGGAGCAGTTTCTCTTTGAGCCAGCAAGATGGAGGAGTTTCCCTCGCATGATCTCTTGCATGTAGGCGCGGAGACTTATGCACAAGGGTTCTCAGGATTTCTTGGCCAGCATTGTGTCTACACCTGACGTACCCACTCCGTCAATAGCTGATGTACCAGTGGTCAGAGATTTTTCTGACGTCTTTCTGGATGACGTCACAGGCCTCCCACCAGAGAGAGGTGTGGAGTTTTCAATTGACCTTGTGCCAGGCACCGTGCCAATCTCTAAGGTACCGTACCGTTTAGCTCCAGCTGAAATGTTAGAGCTCAAGCAGAAGATTCAGGAGCTCCTAGACAAATAATTCAGCCGCCCTAGATTCTCACCATGGGGCGCACCAGTGCTTTTTGTGAAGAAGAAAGACGGGAGCATGAGGCTGTGTATCGATTACTGAGAACTGAACAAGGTAACGATCAAGAATAAATACCCACTTCTAAGAATCGAGGACTTGTTCGATCAGTTGCAGGGAGCCACGGTGTTTTCTAAAATAGACCTTCGATCAGGGTATCATCAACTGAAGGTAAAAGATATAGATGTTCATAAGCAGACTGCAGATGTGGTGGTCAAGATCCGGGACAGTATGAAGACCGTCCAGAGTCATCAAAAGAGATATGCTGACAAGAGGAGGAGGGACCTAGAGTTTGCCGTAGATGATCACGTTTTCGTGAAGATAGCACCCATGAAGGGTATTATGAGATTTGGGAAGAGAGGCAAGCTTAGTCCAAGATTTATTGGACTGTTTGAGATTCTTCACAGAGTTTGGACACTAGCTTATAGTGTAGCCTTACCGCCGAATCTGGCGGGGTACACAATGTGTTCCACGTCTCGATGTTAAGGTAGTACCTAGCTAATCCTTTGCACGTTTTGAGCTACGAGCCGTTGTAGCTTACTCCAAATCTGTCGTATGAGGAAAGAGCTATTCAAATCCTAGACAGACAAGAACGGAGACTTCAGAACAAAATAACCAAGTTGGTCAAAGTCCAGTGGCTGAATCAATCAGTGGAGGAAGCCAGTTGGGAGACCGAAGCGGATATGAGAAGCCGCTATCCGGATTTGTTTGGTAAGATTTAATTTCGAGGACGAAATTTATAAAAGTGGTGGAGGAACTGTAGAGCCCAAATTCATTATACGTATAACCCATGCATTTATTTTATAGTTAAATTATTTATTTAAGTTTAAAATGATTTATAGCAATGCATGATCTATTTAAATTGCATTATTTTAATTATTTATGTTTTTGTGATGCACGTTAAATGTTTTCTTGAGTTTCATGTTTCAGGCGATTATTCGATGCGGGATCGAGGAAATGAGACCGACGACGATTTTGGCAATTTAAAACGTGATATTTTATTTTAAGTTAAGAATGAGACATTTTAAATGATCTATTAAGTTTTTAGCATTTTAAGTCTAATTTATTTAATTAGTGATTTTAAGATTTTAAAACTTTTAAAGTTTAGCAAGTGTGCATTTCATTTTTTTAAATGAAGGGATTTTTATTACGTTAAAAGTGGGTTAACATTTTTAATTATTTGCTAATTATTTATTAAGCAATATTTAGTCCATAATTATTATAAACCCACACACACACCAAGACACACACACACATACATGTTTTAACACACAATGCACACATACACATTTCATTCATATTGTTGTGAGAAAAACCTATGGTTCTCCTAGCAAAAGTGCAGCCGCCCCATCCTCTGTACATTTTCCTGCGAGATTTGTTACTTTTCTTCAAAGAAAATTGTTCCACGTTCGTCCCAGATCAATCCTCGCACCGTTCTCATTTTGGTATCGTCGTTTCGGTATCTCAAATCATCAAAAGGCATGTATATTCTTTCGTTTCTGCATCAATCTTGTCATAGTACATATTTTGATGTTTATTGTATGAAAACCATGTGTATGTTATGTAATAGTTTGAGCAAATATGGTTGGATCACTTTTGAAACGGTTTTTGGATCTCAAAACTCGAATTTCGCTGTTCTTTTAATTACTGCGACTTTTCAGTCGATGTTCTGGAAAAAAACTTTCGACATATGAAACGTAGAAACTTTTGATACCTTTGATTTCATATAAAATTCGAAATATTTGGATAATAATTGAGTGAGTTATGGCTGTTTTCGTGGGACTGCTCAAACTGCAATTTTCCGAAAAATATGTTCTTGATGCGTTCTTGAAGTTTTATTGTTGCAGGCTTCGTTGGGGATCGACGGGTGAGCGTTGCTGTGTTTAGGTATGTCAAGAATGATGTTGGGATGATTGTTGGTGTTTCATGTCATTAGGCAGTGGGTCTAATTAGAAGTCGTAGGAGTGCTTTTGGTGTCAATTGTCGTGTTCACGGATTTGTTGCGTTGTTTGTGATGCGTAGTTGTTTTGGGGCATTTGTATAGGCTTGATTCAGTGCTATAGTATGCTAGGATGGGTCTCGAGGTGTTGTTTCAAGGTCGGAATGATCGAGTCGGGGAGACTAAGTCACAAACACATAAATTCTCGTTGGTTTGCCTCTCCCGCAGGTACACGGACCCTTACACGGGGCCCGTGCCCTTGTTTCCTTCGAAGTGTCAACTTACAGAACCTAGATGGACCCTTAGACGGACCCTGACACGGGGTCCGTGTCCTTAATTCTTTTCGGGCATAGTTTACAAGGCCTACACGGAACCGTAGCCGGACCTGGGCACGGGGTCCGTGTACTTTCTTTTTGGGAAAAAAATTATGTTGATTGTTTTGGGGTTCGGTGTCTTGGTTTGGTACGATGATTAAACGAGGTCAAGTCCCGAGTGATCTAGAATGTCATAAGCTATTTATTTACTTCGGTGGTGAGCACGAGTACCTACGTCTAAGCTATGAAATATAAGTGTTTGAACTCATGTTAGTAGTATGTTCAGCAGTGGCCCCAAGCGAGATCCAACGAATCTATCAACGCCATGTAAGTATGTTCGACGTTCAAAATAAAATATTTTCATGTTTTTTAGATATGCTAAATGTTTTGTGACCAAACTATGTATGGGATTGAAAAGCGGTAAAGCATGACCAGGGACAAATCCACCCGTTAAAGCATGAACAGGGATAACATGTATGTGGCAGTGGATATTCCCTGTCAGCCCAGTACTGTGGTTTAGTCTGATCAGGCATTTTATGTATGGGTCACTTGCTTTGAAACATATCTCTACGCAAAATCATGAAGTTCATGTATGTTCAAGTATGTATGTTGCAAGCATGTTTCAGAAAATTTTCACGTTATAGCACGTCTATGTTATGTATGTAAGTTCAAGCTTTTACACGCATGTTCAAGTTTCAAGTATGTACGCTCTACTTTATTGATTCATGTGGTTTTATTACGTATTACTTGTCATTTCCAGTTTATGCATAGTTGATTCTTTAGACTCACTAGAGGATGAATTTGACGAGACGAGAGGTGAGGATCAGTGAGTTGGCTTGGACTGAGCGGGAGGCTAAACCAAAGGACTGCCCATGTTTTTAAGTTTTTATGCAATGCTTCAACTACTCTGATTTTACGTTTTGGTTTATGATGTTTAAACAAGTATTTTTCTTTAGCAAACTTTATATGTGATATATCTTATTGCAATTTCTTTTGGTTGGATAGTTTATTTATGATCACAATTTGAAAGTTTATTTTATATTTAAGAAAATTTTTATTTTTCCGTAAATTTCAAGTAGTTTAAAATACGGTACGTTAACGACAGTCTGACCACCAGGTCCTTGATAACGTGGAAAGTTCGACTGCTAAAAAGAGGGAATAGGAGCAACATGTCTCATCGTACTAGGGCCACCTCAAAATCCTGGCTGGGGTTAGAAAGAAGGCATACCCTTATTCAGACATACACATTAAAAATTGTCTTCCTGTTTACAAAGGTAACATGCACCAAACATACCCCGACATTGCTCAATATAATGCTTCCATCCACAGTAGCCACAATAAGGGGCAATAGAGGGACTCCCTCGCTGGGATCCACTGGAGCTAGAAGAAGATGAATAAGTAGTAGAACCAGTCTTTTTAAGCTTTTTACCTTTTGGACGCAAAGTAGGCTGCTGAGCTGACACTTGAGGTGGAGCAAATTACTAAGGACCTCCTCGCTTTAATCCAACTTCAGCTGCCTTGGCTCGTTCAACTGTCTCTGCGTAGCTAGTAGGCAAACCAGAAATAACAAAAGTATATATAGCAGGATGCAAACAATTCACAAACATGTTATATTTCACCTTTGGTTTGCAGCTACATGAAGCGCATATTTCAACAAGGTAGATAATTTTGAAGCATATTCTGCAACATTCATCGTTCCCTGCTGCAGACTGTTGAATTCATTTTCCTGGGCCGTATAATAAGATGGAGGAGAGTACTTCTCAAGAAACCAGGCCTTGAAGACATCACACGTGACTTCAACACCGGCCTCATTCAATCCAATCTCACTGGCTTCCCACCAAGATTTTGCACGGTCTTTTAATTGATAAAGGGCAAGTTTCATCCTTCGAGGCTTGGAATGTTCCACAATATTAAACAATTGCTCGATATCCTTTAGCCATGTCTCTGATCTTTATGCACTCTCAGTGCAAAAGAACCTAAGTGGCTTCAAATCCTGGAATCGAGCCATAACCATATCCATGGACATTCCTTCGATTTTTCTGACCGTCCTCTCATTACTACTACTCGTAGTAGTTTCAAAATTTGCGGGATCTATCTATAAAACTATAGTATGAATATCACAAATAAATATCAATTAAATATCTATATCATATCAAATCTTCAATCATCAACTTACTCAAATTAAATCAAGCAGGAGCAATTAATACAAATAATTCAAACACACGCACAATTCATTCGTGCCTATTAACTGTACATGAGACTCTATCGAGCATTGTCAGTTATGCTCTGATACCATATCGTGTGGGGAACTTAACTTCTAATCTTTATTACAATACAATTTGATTAGAGTTAATTAATTACAGCGGAAAACGAGTAAAAAATTTATTTACAATGAGCCAAAAATGTGTCTACTTTAATTATAATACTAAAAATAGTATATATTAAAGTCTCGTCTAAACACATCACATCATAAAATAATCGCACACATGACTGGAATAAACTATATACAAACAACTCATATCCCCATGACATGCCCAGTAAATAGATACATATATACACTGGGATAGACCACTCAACCTCAACTCAGATATGACTCCCTCCAGAAGTACCCTCTCCAGTCTCTTAATAACATGGAGTACCTGCCATTGTCCACACACAAAGAAAACAACAGCCCCTTTGGGGGTGAGCAAACGCTTCGTATGGAACAACCATAATAAATACAACATGTGTCTACACAACGATATATGATATGCAATTCATGCATGTCTTGGAGATATCAGGTCAAATGCCCATCCATTGAGCATGTATCACAATCAATCGAATCACTATCAAATCAATTCTCGAACAAACACACGGGCCTCGATCAACTATAAGGGATTATCTGCATGATAGCGTCAGCAGAGCGCCATCAAAATCCATTGATATCAAGATATCCAAGGATAATAGCTCAACGTGCATGTTATGTATCTATGTATGTATAAAATGATGTGTGTTCATGGATGTCATGTATGCCACATCAACTCAACAAATAAGCTATATAGACACATATTTTGATTTAAATCAATGAAACATATATCATATGACACAGATACCTCTCGGAAAATATGTTACTCGATCGCAACATACCTCAATTCTTAGTCCCCAGTTCACTGTAGCTCTATCTGGTATTAGGATTTCAATATTGATAATCAATCTACATAATCAACATATTCATTTCAATCAATGAATTCATTTATATGTAACTCTAATAGCGTATTTGAATGTATCAATTCGTTCTATATACTATTCAGTTTCGCCTTTACATTATTAGAATAATTATATCGCATTATAATTCCTAATAACTTATTATTATACAATCATTTACAATCAAAATTTCAAGTTTCACAATTATTTTGAAACTTTGAAAATTCATATAAATTTGAAATCATAACATAATTCAATTCGGACTTTGAAAGTTAGTTTCTCATCGGTTATTATATCGTACGTATTGATCTCGAATTCAAACACATGCTATTCCAACTATTCAATAAATAAAAGTTCTAAATCTCGAAGAAAAGTACCTCAAAAGAACGCTCTCAACACTAGGATTCCGAATATATAATTTGTTTTGAGTTTTGACAACGTTTTGATGTAGATTTGAACAATAGAACTTGATTTCCCTGTTTCTCTCTCGAAGCTTCAGCGATAATGGGAAGAATTCGGAAAAAAAAAACTCATTTTTATCAACATTAAATGTTGTGTAGCTAATAAATGTGTGCAGGGGCATAAGAACTAGCGCTGCCGAGTTCTTATTGCTGTCCGGAAGTGTTTTATCAAGCTTGACGGACGCTGGTGCGCGCCTTGTTCTGTCCGAAACGCTATTTTGTGTTTCGAACTCGCGAAAGTGATCAACATGAAAGTTGTAGATCTATGTATTGGCTTTCATTTTCCACTAACGTTACTCAATTTTTATATTGGATGCAAGAGTTATGCTCATTCTCCCCAAATATGTCAGTGCAAGAACTTCAATTCACACGATACACTTCGGGATGATTTGACCCTATTTCCAAATAGATCTGGACAAAATCCAAAACATGAAAATTTTAGTACTCTGTATTAACATTCTAATGAAGTTGGTTTCATTTGATTTGAATTAATACTTACATAATTATGCTGAAAATCGTAACATGTATAACTTCTATATTGCGTTTCAGCACACTTTTCAAACACAAATCAATTACTAATCTTTTATTATCATAACATGTTTTCTCACTTTCTTTGTCAATTATATACTTAATACACTTAATAATATGAAATTTTCATGAATTATTGAGAATCAAAATATGATTTACGATAATACGATGCGAGGTCCTTACATCCTCCTTCACCGCACTTATAGTTCTACCAGTGTCTGATCAAGCAGCTCAGATAACCACATACAATGATGAAGATTTATCTTTAGCTAACCTGGATGAGCTCCTACTATCAGTCACTGAAGAAATTCAGCATGTGTACAGAGAAGAACAAGTAAATGAACCGGTCACTACAGCTGAGGTTCAAACAGAATAAGTTCAATTGGGAACTTAATAAATCATTCTTCCTGAAGCCAAGCAATCAGTCTAGGAACCATTAGTTTCATCAGAACTGATGTAACGCCCAAAAAACCCGAACACACTAACCACATGCATGCATGAAAATTTATTTTGAATTTATTTAAATGTGAGGTCTAGAAGCCTGTTTAAGTATGAACATAGTTTAATGATTATTTAATCAAATGTTATGAATGTGAACTGTCTATGTGAGGCCCGAGGCCGAAGAGGGCTGGGGTTGATCGCTTGTGCCATGAGGTTGCACGGACAATGAGCGGCTCCTGGCAGGCTTATAGGTGGATGGAACTTGAATGAACCGATCTTACACCGGAAGGAGAGGTATTCCGAAACTGTCCAGGTATGAAATTATGCATTTGAAGAGGGCTTAAAATATTTGATATGTACTATTCATATCGAGAAAGTGCAACTTATTTTCGAAAGCTCATCACATAAGAACTCCAAAGTTATGCGTGTTTGACTTGAGCCAATTTTGGGATGGGTGACCCCTGGGAATTTTTCTAGGTTGTGTGTGAGTAAGGCCATAAGCACGCTGAAAAGACTCGTCTTTGTACAGTGGGAACATTCGTCGAATTTTGGGCATTTCAATTGTTATCAGAGTTTACCTCTCCTAGTACTGTGTGGTTCGGGGACGAACCAAACGGAAGCTGGTGGGCATGTGAGGCACGAGGCCGAAGAGGGTGGGGGTGATAGCTGGTGCCATGAGGTTGCACGGACAATGAGCGGCTCCTGGCAGCCTTCTAGGTGCAGGGAACATGAATGAACCGATCTTACACCGGAAGAAGAGGGATTCCGAAACTATTCAGGTATGGGACTGTGCAGTTGAGGAAGGCTTAAAAGGTTTTATATGATCTACTCGTATCAGGAAGGTGCATCTTATTTTTGGTAGCTCGTCACATAAGAACTCCAAAGTTAAGCATGCTTGACTTGAGGCAATTCTGGGATGGGTGATCTCCTGGAAAGTTTCCTAGGGTGCGTGTGAGTGAGTACATAAGAACGCTAAAAATACTCGTCTTGGTACAGTGGAGACAGTCGTCGAATCTGGAGTGTTTCAGTCTGTATTCGAATAGACGATGTACAGTAAAGGAGAGAGAACCAGGGATGATTTTGAAAAAATTTCTACTTTTAAAATGTTATAAATAGAAATTCTATATTTAGTAAGTCCAAAATATGAAAGCGGCAATCTATTTATAGTAAGGGACGAACTTAATCGATAAAAACCTTTTGCTATGGAATGAAGAGTTTCAGTCGTACGATACTAGAAACAAGTAGCACCAAATATTTTTAAATATTGTTATGAGTTTTAGTAGGATTAATTATGTTTTTAATTAACCCCTTAATGGGCCTAGATTAGCAAAGAATTAACTAAATAATTAAGGTTAATTAAGTAAACTTAAGCCCTCAAAGATTAATTAAATAGAATCCTACCCTATACTCCCCAAAAACACCACGCCACTCACCTTGAAGAACACACAAAAATACACACTAAGACTACTAGAGGTGGCCGAACCATAGAGGAGAGGAATGAAGGAAAAAATCGCACCTCGTTCCTCTTTCGTCGCGCTGTCTCTCGTAGCTTGTATGAATAAAGGATCAAGGCATGTTTTCAAACCCTTCTTGATGCACCATTCAATCCATAATATTGCATAATTCTAATTTTGTGTGTGAAGTTTACAAGGATGATAGTTTTCAAATTCTTACATGTACATCTCATGTTTTCATAAAGATTTTTTATGTTTATTAAATTGTTGAGGGAAGGATGCAAACCAAGGTAAGAAAGGACTGGTCTAGATGTTTAAGAAGAGGAGTTAAGGGACAAAGGGTGAATCTAAAAGCCTCATCGGTCTATCCAGCCCTGCATGCAAATGCGTTCAGGCCTTGAGTTCAAAGAGGGGCGCGGCTTGGGTGCTAAGGCCATGGGGGCTGCATGGCACCTAGACATGGTCTAGAGGGGTTGTTTATGGTCCTAGGTGAGTCTTGGTGGGGTTCAGATAGGGCCTGGATGTGCTGGTGCAGCACAGTGGCCGAGACTCCAAAGGTTGATCATGTTGTCTTGTTAGGAGTCGTGTGGTTCCTAGGGCAAGGGGATGGTGGAAAGGGCTGTTCCATGGGCTAGGGACATGCCTTAGGGTCCTGGTGATGGTCTATTATGAGCCAAAAGTCGAACCAAGGGCTGGGATAGCAATTGGTGCGCAAGGAAGCCAAGTTGAGCGCGAGGACGCGTTTTGTGTGCTGCTGATGCGTGAGCTTCACGGCCTCGAGCATCGGGTTTGCTTCAAAAATGGCCTGACCATTGTCGTATTTAGTGTCTAAGGAATGGGTATAAGGCTTGGTTTGAGTCGTTTTGAACCGTGGTCCGTTCGGGGTCGTGAATTGCCCGAACGTGTCAAAATAGGAGAGAAGTGAGCCTAGGTTAAATTTTAAATCCTTGTTTCAGTTTTGGCATGGGCTTGGGGACTTCCAACAACTTATATTGAGTCTTAGGATATTAATAAAGGTCTGGTCTCGGGTAGGTTTGAGTCGGAAGGGTAGTTTGGTCATTTGTTTAAACCTAAAACGCAAAAACGATAATAAAAGAGTCATTCGGTAAGAGAATCAAGTCGTTTTTGAAACGTAGATCCTAAGATTGAATTTCCAGCAAGCTACTGGATATTTTGAGTGTTTTTAAAGTTTTGAAATCGAGTCGTCTCCTTGAGTCAATGTTTAAGGTCGTACGAGTATGTATAGCGTCGAATCGTGAGTGGTCGGTTCGAGGAATGTCGAGGGCGGTTTGCAACTTTCAAAAACAATTTGAAATCATGTTAAATGCTATTTTTAGAAGTTTTAAATTTTATGGATTATATATGCTATTTTTAGAAGTTATAACGTATTTGCATGTATTTGCTATTTCTAGCAATCTCGACGTATGTGAATGATATAAAGCATTTTTTTGGAATTTTAAAGAGTATGGAAATTTATGAATATTTTATGAAATGATAAAGTAAATAAAAAATGTTTTTGAGAAATGTGAATTGATCGTGACGAAAAATTAGTAAGGGATCCATTGAAAACGGGAACGATGAACTTGCAATGAAAAGAGAGTGAACTTTCGAAAACGGGGGCGGGAATCTCAATGATAATGGATCTGTTGAAAACGGAAACGGTGAAGTTATTTTTATGATAGTCGGTGGGATCATCGAAAAAGTGGACTTTGAACCCAGCGGCCTAGTACTGTGGTTTATAGATTGATCAATCGAATAAAATTTGTCACTTTCGAGGATCGGACAACACAAAAAGGATGATTTAAATGGAAAATGTTCATATGTAAGCATGGTTTAAAAATTTTCATATTTTGAAGGTTTCATGATTGCATGGAAAAATCTATTTTTAGTAAAAGTAACTTTATGGGTGTGATTGTATATTTACGTACTTGCTATATAAGATTTGAGCATGCTGAGTCATTAGACTCACTAGGTTTGAATGGTTGCATGTGATGATGATGTTGAGTCATGAGGTGCGGACTATCAAGTAATCCGGGAGGCGCAGTGCATACCCGAGGACCTAGAAATTTCGCACATGTTATAGACTTTTGATGATTTATGGATTATCGCTTTTATTTATAGATTGTTATGATTCTAGAATTTATTGAGTTAAATTTTAGACTTTTATCGCTTGTTTTGCTTATTCCGCATGCTAGTTTATTTATGATGAATTAAGTATGCATGGTGTAAAAAAAACTAGTGCAAATTAAATGAATTTAGAAATAGGGTCGTTTCAACTGTTCTCCTCTAGCTTGATGGTTCCTGAGACATTATTTATTTCAGAAGCCGCCCAACAATTGATCTCGGGTGAAAAGAAGACTGTTGAGACACCAAGTACATCAAATGATCATCAGGATCAGTCTCAAAGTCTCTCTGTACAAGAAGAAGCAGTTAATGAGGTAGCTGAAGATGTGGACCAAGATGCTGGCCCTAGACAGTTAGCGGTTGTTGATTTCAGTGGGAGAGGGAAAGTGAAAGCTCAAGATGTTGCCGAACCCTTCTCTCCTGAACTACCGATCGTAATTGATGTAATGCTCGAGAGTATCTTGTCCAGTTTGACAGATATTGGGTCAACAGTCTCTCAAGTCAAGTCTACTCAACTACTTCATTCTTTAAGTCTAGACACTCTAAAAGATCATACAATGAAAGACTTATAGAAGCTAACCAAGGACATATGCTTTATTCATGACGGTTGAAAAGATGAAAGAGAAGCAGTTACGACTTCTAAGCTGATCACCTCCCATGAACTAATCATTAACCGAAATGACTTTGTTCACACAAGCCTATCAAAGAAGATTGATATTGTGCAAAATCAGTTGGCTGATGTATCCGCTCAAGTCAGTTTAGCATTCCTCATATTTTCCAAGGTGGGGTATTGACAAAAGGGGGAAGAGCAGAAGAAGACAGCAGTGACTAGCAAAAAGTACAGTGAACCAGACAATTCAACTAATCAAGGACCAGCTGACAAGAAAGCCAAGAAATGATGAAATGTCCAGCATCAATTATAAATTCTGAAGAGCGTATATATTTTTTAATTTTTATTTTGAAATGTTTGTACGAATATGTACTTACCTCATTCAAATGTAATGAAAAGTTCATTTTTATTTTGTACAAATCCGTACATTTTTGGAAAATTATTTTATCTACAAATCAGTTTCAGATTATAAGTTGTAAAAATATCAGATAGTCTCAAGAATTTCGGATAATTCAGATAAACAGTTCAGAAATCTATATTTTGTCAAACACTGAAAAGGGAAAAATTGTTGGACTTCATAAGTTTCAGAGTTTGACAAACTGACTAGTAACCGATCAGAAGACCTGAACTGAACCAGTAACTGAACTGAAAGAATGAAACGACCAAGAACTGAAGTAAATAAACTTAAGTTTTCATAAGTATCAATAAGTCTCAAACTGATAAATAAGAGATTGAAAAACAAATAGGATATTAAAACTGAAGAATGTAACTGATAATATTCACAGAAGTGATATAGCTAAATTGATAAATAAAAAATGAACTAGAACATTCAAATTGAAAAGACATCAGTTAGAACTGATATAAACCAGCTAAACTGGTCAGTCGATCATCTTGACTTCTGATCAGTTACCCAAGTCATCAGTTGAAATTTGAATCTCAGCAGACAAACTGAAAGTATGTACCAAAGCAGAACAGATGAAGCTTAACAGTCTGATACGTCGTACCTCTGTCAGAAAAGGTTGTCTACATGGACTAAAATACGAATAAGCGGATATCATTAATTAAGTCATTCAATGTGATCGTTGAGAACAAAAACTATAAATAGATGAGAAGTTCGTTCTTGAAGCAGTTAGAAAAAGTGAATGAAAAACAACAGCGATTAACGAATGATAAGTGCAAGAATTGCACGTAATTTATACGAGAATCCATTTGTATTATGTTAGTTTCGGACAAAATTATGCTTGGTATTTGTTGTTTTCGTGTCATCCTGGGGATGAACGACTACTGGAGGATTGATGACGAGTAGAGAGTTTAGTTAAGCCGTGTTGGGTTTAAAAAATTTGAAAAAAAAAGAGTAATTGATGTGATTATTCGACCACAAAAAGCAAACGCGCTCAAAAACGGAGTCACGCCCTCGATTTGATGAAACAAAGAAAGGTTGTGTTGTCCCGATCTTTTTGAATCAAGTAATTGTGTAATATTCACATCTAAATTACAAAGAATTTAGCAACAAATATTAACGACATAAACAATCGAAATTCAAACGGACCTTCAAAGAACTCATCTTTGACAATCCGAGTGAAGAACAATCGACAAACGCCACAAAGTATAAACTTTGATAAGTTCGATTTGAGAAACACACGAATGTGTATACAAAGCCAAGCTTTGAAATTGAGAGAAAAAAATCATAAATATGATAAAACTCAATAATCTATGTCCTAGTTTACAATAAAATTCGTGTATATATTGTTACAAAATCAAAGGATACTCAAAATCTAGTTACCTAATTAACTAGGACTCTAAATTTGGTTTAGATAAAATATTCTCGTAAGGCGGCGCACTCGGGCGTGGGGCGGGGTCTTCTAGACAATGCGCGCTCGACCGGTAAGATGCTACCGCTCGGGCGCCGAGTGTTTTGTACATTTTCGCCTGGACAGTGACTTTGGCGCTCGGACGGTAGGATTTGAACGCTCGAGCGCAGATCATTCTTCCTTCCTCTTCATTTAACACATGCACAACGATCCTATGGCCCCCAAGCTCATTTCCTTGCGTTACGAACCCTTCGAGGCTGGAACCTTGCTTGCAAGCTCTTCTCAATTGTTCATGATTCTCTGCAATGCTCCCTTGAACCTCCTTCCAATCATTTGCATGCCATGTCTGGCCAGATTCATATCATACTCCCCTTCTTCAAAATGATTTGTCCTCAAATCTTGTCTACCTACACAAAAACGAAGCAAGTTAGTAATAACAAGGATTATATTATCAACATGCTTATCTTTGAGATCAATTTTGTAGGTGCTATCTTTTGCTCGCTCCATCAGCAATGGAAATCCCAACTTCGCGGTCGCTTTTCCTATGTATTCATACATTGCTCCATACGATAAATAATAAATGATACAAACGACATTAATAAAATCTCATTAAGCATCACGAAAATTAAATTCCTCCCCTTCTTAGACCTAGTTAACAACACAAAAATTTTCACACAACTGTACTAGCATAGTTCACTAGGAATAAGAATTATCACATGCAATGTATAAAAATTTAGCCTAGAAGCTATTTTCCTATATGCAACGCATGATTCACAACCCCACTCAACATACCGCTTCATATGCAACCAACACATATAATCATGGATTATATCAACGATAAAGCCACAATTATGTGTCTCAAGAACACGCCGATCATGAAATGAATACAGACCAAATAATTTATTCTCTTTAACCCAATAATTTTCATGATCATAGAAATCATTATAACCAACCATGTTATCTTCACAACCATCACCAATCGAATGTAACTCATGCAAATAGAACATGCCAAATGTACTATCCATGTAATCCTTTAGCATAACACCATAATTTAAGTCTAACGCATACAAACCATTGTCACTACGACATCCCACCAATTTAGAAACTCGTGGGAAATCAAAAATCCCAATAGGTACATGCAATATCTCATTACTCTCAACTCCATGCCACTTACACAAAAGTGTCGAATCACAGTCATATCTACCCACTAACCTTACCTCATCTCGATTGCTCTTAGATTCACATGGATCATCCAATTGCATTCTCATATCTCAACACTTGCTCGCCCCCTCATCATGACTTCATCAAAATCCTGCAAAAGATAAATAATAATGCTCGGAATTGAACCAGCTATATCATCACAATGAGAATAAACCATTTTGTACAAAGGTACATGAATAGGTTTATGCAAAAACTAGTAACTCTCAACCTCACTCTTTTGGGCTTTCAATTAATTTTTCTTTTCTTTTCCATTGGCCTCTTTTTCTTTTTCTTTCATCTCATTTTTTTCATCATTTTTCTTTTGATGACCATCTCACTCTTTTTTTTTCTCTTTCTTTCGGCCATTTTTAATTCTTTTTCACTCACTTCAATAAATTTCAAATGATCATCAAGAACTTCTTGTCGATTCAATTGACCAAAAGAAATATGTTTTTCCTCAGTGCATTCAAAAACCATCGTTTCATCATGTTTACTCTCCACCTCCATAGCAGACAAATTAGGCACTTCTTCTACACCTAATGGTTCAACATCCAATGTACATCGTTTAACATCATTTGACTCATAAACTAGTGGAATACTATCATCAACAACTTTCTAAACCACAACCTCAGATACAGGCTCAATTACAACCTCAACTGCAATTTGAGGCTCAAGCTCAACGAACGATTCTATTATGGTCACCTCCTCACGTGGACATTGGCTAATATCATGCCCAACTACTAAACACCAACAACATATAATATCACAGGTACTAGAATTTGAGTTGTTAAATGTACCTTGATATTCATATTTGGTAATTTCACGTCTCGACTCCCTCATAGGCCTAGCAGTGATTTTCTCTTCCAAGCTCGTCCTCTATGTGGATGCCAACGACTCCCTATGCACATCACGTTCACCTCTTTTGCCTACTCCTCTATTTTTCTCACATCGCTTATCATCATCACGATCCAAATGCAACGCTCTATTCCCTCCAAATATACTACCTAACCTATTCTCATCACCCTGCCTATCATACATCTTATCTTCTTCACACCTCCTATACCTCTCACGTAGAGGCTTAAACTCCTTCTCCCACATTCTTTCCAACCCTCTAAACATTATTTGAAATTGGCTATCGTTAAACATTATACCTGCAAGAAAAGGTTAGTATAAAAAAATAAAAGATCCAGTTTCCTCACCACGAATACTCATTGTTCACTCCAATGAAAATTCACTCGACTCTCTCTCTTTCTTTCTTTTTCCTCACTACAAAACCTCGCAGGTCACTCCAAGAAATAAACTCTCGCCCTGAAGTATTTTCACTCGATTTTTTTTAGAGTTCTCTCGTAGGGTACGCTTTTGGCTCTGTAGCTTGTGTGTATCAAACTCACAAGTTCAAACTTCACGACACTTGCAAACTGACTTACACGGACTGCGAAAAACAAGAAATTTGAATCTTTTTCTGATTGTGGGTGTCACTTTAATATGACTCACAACAGATATAAGAACAAGATCAAATGCTAAATAATAACACTTTTTTTTATTATGGAGACACTTGAATATGGCTCCAACAAAAGAATAGAACAAAATAACAAAACCAATTTATGGGAATTTTCAGAATTTTTTTTTTTTGGATTTCACAAAGATTGTGCAAATTCGAAAAAAAAATATGACTCTAAAATTTGAGAATCACAAGATTCACGAAACCACAAATACAAGATTTCAATGAAAAATTTTGCGACACAAGGGGAATGAAGAAAACAAAGAATAGACAAAAGAACAACTGATAGATAACTTACTTTCATCAAAGGAACCTAAACCTATGATATCAAATGATATGATTCTTCGACCACAAAAAGCAAACGTGCTCAAAACAGATTCACGCCCTCGATTCCTTGAAACAAAGAAAGGTTGTGTTGTCTCGATCTTTTTGAATAAAGTAACTGTGTAATATTCACCTTTAAATTACAAAGAATTTAGCAACAATTATTAACGAGATAAATAATCGAAATTCAAACGAATCTTAAAAGAACTCGTCTTTGACAATCCGAGTGAAGAACAATCAACAAACTTCACAAAGTATAAACTTTGATAAGTTTGATTTGAGAAACACAAGAATGTGTATACAAAGCCAAGCTTTGAAATTGAGAGAAAAATCTCACAAATATGATTAAACTCAATAATCTATATCCAAGTTTACAATAAAATTCGTGTACATGTTGTTACAAAATCAAAAGATACTCAAAATCTTGTTACCTAATTAACTAGGACTATAAATTAGGTTTAGATAAAATATTCTCGGAAGGCGACGCGCTTGGGGTTGGGTCGGGGTCTTCTGGACAATGCGCGCTCGGGCGGTAAGATGTTACTGCTCGGGCACCGAGTGTTCTGTGCATTTCCACCTGAACAATGACTTTGACACTCGGGCGGTAGGATTTGACCGCTCGAGCGTGGAGCGTTCTGCTTTCCTCTTCATTTAACACCCGCACAACAATCCTACGGCCCCCAAGCTCATTTTCATGCATCACGAACCCTTCGAGGCTTGGAACCTTGCTTGCATGCTCTTCTCGATTGCTCATGAGTCCATGCAATGCTCCCTTGAAACTCCTTCCAATCATTTGCATGCCATGCCCGACCAGGTTCATATCTATCATTTTAATTATTGCATGCTAGATTTGTTAGAAAAGACTCATAGATAAGTCTTTGTGTGGTCGATGATGAGAACGAAGTTGTGGTTTTGAAGCATGTATGTGTTCATGATAACCTGGGAGTCACATATTTTGCATTGTCATGTTTGTTGATGCTATCGATGCTTAGAGACAATTTACATACCTGTGATATTAAATAGACAATGGAGATCATGATTTTTTAGTTATTTTTGTATGACATTGACTGACACTTTTGCAAATATAGAGATGATCTAGGCAATTTTTTCAATATCTTTGGGCCTGTTTTCATTGGTTATTATCGATTGTTAGCCCATTGAGCCTCGAGTTGATTGAGATGCTTGAATTTTTTTGTGTTCCTACCGCAGATATCATTTTCGTTGAATAGTGCATGTGATTGATATGTATGAGATAACTAATGAATTGAGGGTAATATAGAAACTGCTTGAACATTTTTTGAGGCAACCGTTTGAGTCTTTCGAGCCTATCAAATGAAACGAATTATCCCTTGTGTCCCATTTTGAGCTTACTAAAAATCAAATGGCGTGTGTCAATGCCATACAATTAGCCCCCACTTGTATCTATTCTATATCCCACAACAACTACCAAATAAAGCTTAGACACTTACTATTCAACCTAACTTTGAGAGAAATAAGTTCGTTGGTGTTGAAATGATTCAACTGCTCCTTAAAAAGAAAAAGAAAACAAATGTGTATAAAGGAGTTGAAAATAAACAAAACAAAAAAACAATAAAAAGAATGAATCAAAAACGGTGAAGGAAAAAATATGAGAAATGGAGGATGTGAATGATAATAAAACAGTAAGTAGATGGTGAATGAAATGAAAGTGAAAATTAGTGAAAATGAAACTTCTCTCAAATTTTGATTTTCATACCCTTTATTGTATCCATGAGCCGTATCCTAACGTTATAAGCCTACAAGACATATTAACCTTGTCACATTTATTCAATATATTAGTGGAGAGATGTTGTTCAAATCAATCTTATGGATATCTGAAAAACATGATTAGCAAGTATGGACTATAATCTTTTGCATGTAAGCATCTCATTGTTTGACATCAAATTTTTTGTGTACTTGTGTTGAATATCTTATGAGCCAAATAATGAATATCTTATGAGCCAAATAATCACCATTAAAGTCTTTTATGATCTGTATAAGTGAATTTGCATCTTGATGAAGTGTGGGTAGAATTGAGCTGCGAATCTCTTGAGTTTATAAGGCGAGTGGGTTTTGTGAATCTATTTGAGCATTTGATTGGGTAAATGAACTTTGACATATAACACACGCACGTGACTCTTGAGTAATTGTGAAGTACATGAAAATGGATAAGTCGGAGGCCAAGGTTGTAATGCCCGAGAATTGTGTTATTGTAATCTGAAATGATTTGTTGATAATTGAGCCGATTGTAGACGGAACGGATAAGACCAGGATAGGCAAAAAGAAGACTGAATTATGTGCGAGGACTGAGCACCTAGTGCATATGCGCGACCAAGCCGGGCACATATGCGCGAGGTAGGCAGAGAACCTCGCGCATATGCGCGACATGGACCCGCGCATATGCGCGAGTATGGCAGAGAGTTTCAAAGGACATTGCGCATATACGCCAGGCAAGGGCGCGCATATGCGCGAGCTGCTGTGATAGATACACGCCGAGACATAGTGTCTCGCGCATATGCGCCGAAGAAGATCGCGCATATGCGCGAGACGTGCAACTTAAAGGGAGAGCCACCTAGCCTTAGCCATGCATGATATATATACTTTGTATTCATTTCCTTCAGAGAGAACAAGGAAACATCCGGAAGAGCTCCAGAGAATTGGTCAAGTCCTTGAATCGTAAATTTGCAATTTCCGCAAAATCTGTCCGTCTGATTTTTAATCCGACTTCAGTACTGAGTTTCTAACGATGAGAGCTTCAACTGGACGTAAGTTTCTTATGTTTTTGATAGGATTTGAAATTATGATATTGCCAGAATCAGATATGACTGATATATGGCGTTCATGACATAGTAGACATCGTATAATCGAGACCGGATTGAAAAACAGATACCGAATGAAATTTTTATGATTTTCAGAATGGATTTGATTGAGATTTGATATCAAATTTTTATTGTTATCGATCATGAGTTAAGATTTGTATCTGTTGATATTGGTATTGCTGGATATATTGAGATTGTGCAGTTATGCCATTAAAACAGAATTAGATTGAGTTCTGATTATATCCAGTATTGATTTGAGTGGTGTATTGATATTGTACTCCTCGATATTGTCATTACCAGATTGAGTATGGACAGATTTGAATTCGAGACTTCGACTTCGTCAGATCGAGAAGAGAAATGTATAAATCAATGTTGATCAGGGATTACACAACTCGAGTTTGATTTAACTTGAGTTTCCCAAAATCACATACTTGATTGTCATTACCTCGATATGTTGCAATGTTTGAGATTGATATGCTTAATCTATTGATTTATAGTTAAACATATGTTATGTGAGGAGTCATGGGCGGATGTGCCTAGTCCTTGGGCTGATGCCAATTTGGCGGAGAGGCAAGTCTTGGGCAGAGGTGCCAAGACACCGGACGTTTGGTCATATCGATGTTGCCTAGGAGTAGAGCGACTTCTATCGCCAAGAATCGATATGGACAGGACCAAAGTCCGTAAATAAGAACGTACAGCCACCGCGATCGGGAGAGTAGGTGGGAGATTGTTACGTTCTTATTCAGATCGAGATCCCTAGATTAGAAATGAGTTGAGTCAGAGAGTATGAGTCACAGTTTGATTTACATTTTTATATTGATTCAGGTCTTTCAGATTTGATACCTGTTATTGATATCTGTTTCATGCTTATATATTTGTTTATATGATTACATGTACACATTTTTTATATTGGGAATGTATTTCTCACCGGAGTTATCCGGCTGTTGTTGTGTTTGTATGTTGTGCATGACAACAGGTGGGACAAGATCAGGGTCAAGAAGAGAATGAGAGAGGACAAGTTAGCATGGAGATCCGGATCAGAAGTAGATAGGTTTCAGCACTTGATATATAGTAGTTGAACCCTAGTTTGATTTTAATGTATTGAGTACAAGACATGTACTTTTACTTTGATATGTCTATCAAATTGATTCCATTATGTTTCCGCACTTGTATTTAAAAAAAATAAATTTAGACCCTGTTTATCTTAATTGAGTTAATCATTCCCAAAGATGATTAAGAAATGAATTAGCGTCCGGGTCCCCACAGCAGGTGTATCAGAGCAGTAAGTTCCTTAGAATGAGATTGGAGCTAGTGAGCGGGGTAGATTGAATTTTCTTTCCTGCTCTTGCATGCTAGCATGACAGTATAGTTTACTGCTTTCAAATTGCATGTTTACTTGATTATCTGATTTGATTGTAAGCATATATTATTTGAGAATAAATCAGAACCGATTCTTTATCAGCAGTAAGATGATCAGAGGAGGACTGAAATAGGTTTGTTGTATTTGGTTACTAATTCTTTTGGTAATAAGATATACCTCCTCGAAGAATCCCAGAACCGGGTAGTACCTTGACTAATCAGATGGATATGTCGGCAACTCCGATGGAAGAACTGTTGAAGAGGTTTCAGTCATTTCAACCGCCGATTCTGAAGGATACTGAGACGAATGTTGATTGTGAGAGTTGGCTAGACGATATAGAAATGCTGTTTGATTCACTTGATTACCTAGATGAACGTAGAGTTAAACTGATTGGGAACCAGTTACACGAGATCGCGAAGAGTTTGTGGATCGCTACTAAGGAAGCCTTAGAACAGCGTAGTACGGTGCTTACGTGGAAAATCTTCAAAGCTGAATTCTATCAAAGGTTTTTCCCAGTATCGTACCGAAAGGACAAGAGTATAGAGTTTGGCAACTTGAAATAGGGTCAGCCGAATATTGAAGGATATATAGCAAAATTCTCTACCTTACTACGTTTTGCTCCTCACGTGGCTGGGAATGATGAAGCTATAGCTGATCAGTTCATCAATGGATTGAATCCTGAGATATTTGCATTGGTAAATGTGGAGCGACCCCATAATTTTTCTGACGCCTTAAATAGGGCAAAGGGAGCTGAGGCAAGTTTGATCTAACAGCGAGGAATGTCGTATGTTGCTCAACCACCAAACAGCAACAACCTCCAGCCCAATTCTTGCAATCACCGTCTAGATTTGATAGCGGCAGTAGTAGTGGTGGAAAGAAAGATTTTCTGAAAACTCGAAGGAAACAGTTTAAGAAGTTAGGGAGTAGTTGATCTAGCTCCAAAGGTTCTAGCAAGAGTTATACAGGAGTTTATTGCAGAACTTGTGGAGGAAGACATTCCATCGAGCAATGCCGAGGGGTGTTTGGTAGTTGCCGAATCTGCAGACAGTCAGGACACTTTGCTAGAGTTTGTCCACAGCGAGGTTCCCGGGGATCCCAGGAAGCAGAATCCTCTGGATCAGTGGCACAGCCTTATAGACTGTGGGGACCCGAACTTAATTCAATTCTTAATCACTTTCTGGGAATAATTAATCAATTAAAATAAACAGGGTCTAAAATTTTTTTTTAAAATACTAGAGTACGCAGCATATGAAATAAGTCTTATCTCATTTACAAGATCACTATTCAGATCTAAGTACAAGTCATGTACAACCATAAGTCATAATAACTACTGTTTCTTCACTACATCTCAGGTGATATAACAGATATACTCCTAAGTCCGGATCTCCACGCTAACTGTCTTCTCTCATCCTCTTCTTGACCCTGATCCAGCCCCACCTGTTGTCATGCACACATACAAAACAAGACAACAGCCGGATAACTCCGGTGAGAATTACATTCCCAGTATAAATCATGTATACATGCAATCATAAAAACAATATAAAAGCATATATAAACGCATAAATAAGATATCATTAACATGTAGCAACTCAACAAACATGAATGATATAAAACTGTAAATCAACTAGTCATCACAGACTCGACTCAAACAACGCGTCGTCTCAGACTCGACTCAACTCTAACATAGGGATCCCAATGTCTGGATATTGATAATTATATTGAATCTCAGTCGATAGGAATGAATCAACCCTAAACGGCATCGATATAATTCATATACCCAGTGTTTGGGCGAAACAGCCGCAGAATTGACGAATCAGTCAAGAATTAAGCGAATCAGCCAATAACTAGATGAATCAGTTAGTAATTAAGCGAATCAGCCAAAGTTTAGACGAATCAGTCGATAACTAGACGAATCAGCCAATAACCAGACGAATCAGCCGGTGACTAGGCGAATCAGCCAATGACTAAACAATCAGTAGTCAATACATGCAGTGGGTATAAATCAATAGACTACAAACATCAATCTCATCAATTACAAATATCAATGCAATAAACTAAGTATGTGATTTAGGGAAACTCGAGTCAAACCTCACTCGAGTTGTGCAATCCCAACTCAACATTAATTTATACCTTTCTTTCTGATACTCTGACTCTGTCGAAGTCTCGAACTCAAAGCCTGTCAATACTCAATCTGACAATAACAATATTGAGAGTACGACATCAATACACCACTCAATCAATACTGGATATAATCAGAATTCACTCAAATTCCGTTTCAACAATATAATGTCATAATTTCAATATATCCAGTACTACCATATCAGTAAGATATCAATTCCAACACCTCATAATCGATAATAGTTCAATTCTGATATCAAATCGACTCCAAAACTACTCCGAAAATCATAACAATTTCATATGGTATTTGTTCTCCAGTCCGATTTCGATTATACGATGTCTAACATGACAAGAACATCATATATAAATCATATCAGATTTTGACAATACCATAATTTCAAATCATATCAAAACGTAGCAAAACTTACGTCCAGTTGTAGCCTACGTCGATAGGAACTCAATACCGAAGTCGGATTCAAAATCGGACGGGCGAATTTCTCCCAAAAGGCGTAAGGATTTTCTTTCCCAATCCTTCGACTCTTTCTCTCTGAATTCCCGACGATAATTGCAATTCATATATATATATATATATATATACATACCCATACATGCAGCAAGGCAAATGGCACATCCTTCAAGCAACACGTCTCGCGCATATGCGCGACATCAACCGGCGCATATGCGCGAGACCTTAAGTCTCGGCGCGTGTCAGCACGGCAGCTCGCGCATATGCGCGCACCTCTTCCGCGCATATGCGCGAGGAATTCTTCACAACTCTCGGGTACCCTCGCGCATGTGCGCGAATCCAAGTCGCGCATGTGCGCCCAACTCTCTGGACCTCTCGCGCATGTGCGCGTATACAAGTCGCGCATGTGCGCCCAACTCTCTGGACCTCTCGTGCATATGCGCGAGACCTTCGGCTCTCGCATCAACAATCTTACATGCAAACTTTCAATTCGTGTCTCGATTAGCCCTTTCATAATCGTCTCAATTAAAATCAATAATCGTAATTTAACACGATATAAAATCTCGGGCATTACATAGACAATCATCTCTTGTTTGCTCTTTTCAACCACCGACGACTCCTCAGTCACAGCCAAGGCCAGGAGGAAGCCAGACAGTTACCCAACCTCCTAGACAGTAGGCCAGAGTGTTGCCTTGACTGAGGAATAGGCCCAGAACGCAGCTAATAATATTGTGGCAGGTAATTGTTTCCTGTGTGGTTATCCTGCATATGTATTGACAAATACTAATGCATTCCATACGATTATCTTTGAACGAATTCCGTTGATATATGCTTTGTCTATTAAGTCATTATCTGCTGTAGTATTTATCTCATCACCTTTGAGGAGAGGTTTTGTATCAGTTACATCTGTTAGGCTTGGTATGCTACAGTATGACAGACATGAGATTGAGTTAGATTGTATTGTACTTGGGTTGTCTGATTTTGACCGCACTATTGGTACTGATATACTGACCAAGTACAGAGCTACCATTGAATTGTTTCCATAAGATTGTGAGATTCGGACCTGAGATGATTGAAGAGTAAAAATTTTATGGTAAGGATTCTAGATATAGAATTCCTTTGATATCTGTGATGTTTATGACTCGATTATTACATAAAGGAACAGAGGATTCCTTATGTATTCAGTTGACGTACTGAAATCAAGCCTATCATTGGCTGATTTGTAAGTCATATATGAATTGCTGATGTTTTCCCAGATGAGATTTCAGAATTGCTTCTAGTCATAGAGATAAATTTCAGCAATGAATGCGTACCATGTACAGTTCTTATCTTGAAAATACTGGACAGAATGGTACTGATTGAATTGAAAGAGTTGAAAGAACAATCTGAATATTTATCGGCCAAGGGTTACATTAGACCAAGTGTTTTTCCTTGGGGTATTTTAGTTATGTTTAGAGGTTAATGAATCGTGTATTTAGAAGTACTTTGATGATTGTATGATTATTCTGTCGATGACATTCTGATATATTCGAAGAATATGACTGATTATACCGAACATTCGAGAATTGTGTTGAATACTTCGAGAACATAGAATATATTCGGGGCACAATATATTCGAAGATGGTTTAGCGGTTGACCTGAATAAGTTGAAGACTTGATCAGTTAGCCAAGACCGATATTAGTATCAGAAATTCACAGTTTTATGAGTTTAGCAGATCAGTATCGATGATTAATGTTTGGAATCTGATTGAATATTGCTGTTGTTCTGAATTCTGTTTGAAACAGATAGTAGACCATGGAGAATTTATATTGTGCAGGCCGAACCAGAGCTGATTTTGAGAATTAAAGCGGCTCAGAAAGTTGATCAGAACGTTCAGAACTCGATATCGATAGTCAGAGTAGGGCATTGATCCGAGTATCAGGTTTGTGACAGTGTGTTTTATGTGAATAATCATTTTGTTGTGCAAGATATTTTAGATTTGAAACGACATATATTGTCAGAATCGCATAGCAGTCGGTTTAGTATTCGTCCTGGTAGCAGGACAATGTACAATGATTTGAAAAGACAGTTTTGGTGGAAACATATGAACGCTAATATGGATGAATTTGTATCCAAGTGTCTGAATTACCAACATGTAAAAGCAGAAAGAAAGAAACCAGGAGAACTGTTACAGAGTTTATCCATTCCTGAATGGAAATGAGATTACATTTTCATGGATTTTGTAACGAAGCTACCGAGATCCTCCCGAGGTTGTGATGTGATTTGGGTTGTGATTGACAGATTGACCAAATCAACATGTTTTATTCCGTACAAGATGAAGTATAGACATGACCAGATGGCAGAGATCTATGTCAGAGAAATTGTCAGATTGCACGGAGTGCCGAAGTCGATTGTATCAGACCATGATCCTCGGTATACTTCGCACTTTTGACACAGGTTGCAACAGACTCTAGGTATCAAGTTACATCTGAATACTGCATATTGCCACAGATCGACGGACAGTCAGAGCTGACTATCCAGACATTGGAGGATATGCTTAGAGCTGTAGTGCTTGATTTTAGCACTAGTTGGCAAGAATCTTTGCCACTTTGTGAGTTTTCGTACAACAATAGCTATCAGACGAGTATTGAGATGGCTCCTTTTGAAGCGTTGCACGGTAAGAAGTGCAAATCCCCTCTGTATTGGGATGATATCTCTGAGGTACCTGAAATTGGACCTGACATGATTAGAGATATGACTGAGAAAGTGAAACTAATTCAGAAAAGAATGAAGACAGCTTAGTCAGACGAGGCAGAACTTGATGCGACTCTGAGTTATTTTGAGAAACCGATTTAGATTCTTGATCGTAAAGAAAAGCAGCTCAGAACGAAGACTATTCCGCTTGTGAAAGTTCAGTTGAGTCGTCATGGCATCGAAGAAGCTACGTGGCAAATTGAATCAGATATGAGGCAGAGATTCTCAGAGTTGTTTCACTGATGTGAGTTCTCTAATTTATCTCTGTTATACACTTCTTTCTGATATGATCTGATTGCCTGTGATTTTGGGGACGAAATCGGATCTTAGGGGGGGAGAAATATAATGCCCGAAAATTTTGTTATTGTAATCTGAAATGATTTGTTGATAATTGAGGCGATTGTAGACGGAATGGATCAGACCGTGATAGGCGAAAAGAAGAGTGAATTATGTGCGAGGACTGAGCACCTAGTGCATATGCGCGACCAAGCCGGGCACATATGTGCGAGGTAGGCAGAGAACCTCGCGCATATGCGCGACATAGACCCGCGCATATGCGCGAGTATGGCAGAGAGTTGCAAAGGACCTCGCGCATATGCGCCGAGCGAGGGCGCGCATATGCGCGAGCTGCTGTGATAGATACGCGCCGAGACGTAGTGTCTCGCGCATATGCGCCGAAGAAGATCGCGCATATGCGCGAGACGTGCAGCTTAAAGGGAGAGCCACCTAGCCTTAGCCATGCATGATATATATACTTTGTATTCATTTCCTTCAGAGAGAACAAGGAAACAACCGGAAGAGCTCCAGAGAATGGTCAAGTCCTTGAATCATAAATTTGCAATTTCCGCAAAATTTGTCTGTCTGATTTTTAATCCGACTTCTGTACTAAGTTTCTAATGACGATAGCTTCAACTGGACGTAAGTTTCTTATGTTTTTGATAGGATTTGAAATTATGATGTTGCCAGAATCAGATATGACTGATATATGGCGTTCTTGACATAGTAGACATCGTATAATCGAGACTAGAATGAAGAACAGATACCGTATGAAATTGTTATGATTTTCAGAATGGATTTGAATGAGATTTGATATCAGATTTGTATTGTTATCAATCATGAGTTGAGATTTGTATCTGTTGATATTGGTATTGCTGGGTATATTGAGATTGTGCAGTTATGCCGTTAAAACAGAATTAGATTGAGTTCTGATTATATCCAATAGTGATTTGAGTTGTGTATTGATATTGTACTCCTCGATATTGTCATTACCAGATTGAGTATGGATAGATTTGAATTCGAGACTTCGACTTTGTCAGACCGAGAAGAGAAAGGTATAAATCAATGTTGATCCGGGATTGCACAACTCGAGTTTGATTTAACTTGAGTTTCCCAAAATCACATACTTGATTGTCATTGCCTCGATATGTTGCAATGTTTGATATTGATATGCTTAATCTATTGATTTATAGTTAATCATATGTTATGTGAGGAGTCATGGGCGGATGTGCCTAGTCCTTGGGCTGATGTGCCTCATATTTGGCGGAGATGCCAATTTGACGGAGGGGCCAAGTCTTGGGCAGAGGTACCAAGACACTAGACGTTTGGTCATATCGATGTTGCCTAGGAGTAGAGCGACTTCTATCGCCGAGATTCGATATGGACAGGACCAAAGTCCGTAAATAAGAACGTACTGCCACCGCGATCGGGAGAGTAGGTGAGAGATTGTTACGTTCTTATTCAGATCGGGATCCCTAGATTAGGAACGAGTCGAGTCAGAGAGTATGAGTCAGAGTTTGATTTACAGTTTTATATTGATTCAGGTCTTTCAAATTTGATACCTGTTATTCATATCTTTTTGATGCTTATATATCTGTTTATATGATTGCATGTACACATTGTTTATACTGGGAATGTATTTCTCACCGGAGTTATCCGGCTGTTGTTGTGTTTTTATGTGTGCATGACAACAGGTGGGACAGGATCAGGGTCATAAAGAGAATGAGAGAGGACAAGTTAACGTGGAGATCCGGATCAGAAGTAGATAGGCTTCAGCACTTGATATATAGTAGTTGACCCCTAGTTTGATTTTAATGTATTGAGTACAAGACATGTACTTTTACTTTGATATGGATATAAAATTGATTCCATTATGTTTCCGCACTTGTATTTTAAAAAAAAATTTTAGACCCTATTTATCTTAATTGAGTTAATCATTCCCAAAGATGATTAAGAAATGAATTAGCGTCCGGGTCCCCACAAAGGTCGATGTTTGCATATCCATGACTTATAGTTGTTAGCATTACTTCTTGATTGAGTTCTAATTTTTATTTTGCTCGGGACTACCAAAAGTTAAAGTTTGAGGAATTTGATAAGTGAAAGAATTGCACGTAATTTATATGAGAATCCATTTGAATATGTTAGTTTTGGACATAATTAGGCTTGGTATTTGTTGTTTTCATGTCTTCCAGAGGATGAACGACTACTGGAGGATTGATGGCGATTAGGGGCATTTTTGGTTGTGAAATGTTGATGGACAAGTGACGCAACACCAAGAAACAGGCGCCGCAGTGCTAATACGCCACAGGAAGAAAAGAAGCGCCTAAGCGCTGCATCCCAGCCCCGCAACGCAAGGATGGCCGAAGCCTAAGCGGCTAGGCGCTACAAACGAGCGCCGCGGCGCCTGAATTACCGAAGCACAAGCGCCTAGGTTCCACCTACCCAGCGCCGTGGTGCTACCTCTGGACTTCACTAGTGCCTAGGCACCACTCAAGCAGCGCCACAGCGCTAACACCTGCGAAGGAAGACAATTGAGCTTCAATTTATGGGCTCGGACGAAACATAAAAAGAGGAATAGGGTTTCAAGAGGGGGCAACCATTTTTGGGAGAGAAAAAGAGACGTGAAGACGTAGAGTACACACGAGAAGAAGATTTGGAGCGCGAGGATTTATCACGAAGACAAAGAACGACAAATTTAGGGACATAGAGACCACTTCTGATTTTTTATCTAATCTTTCGCCTTTTTAATTCTTGTGTTGAGGTGTTTAAATCTTCAAACATGGTTTGTTTTTGTTTAGATTTCATTATACAGTAACTTTTCAATTCTAGAGAATGATGTAGCTTTGTTGACACGATAATTGTGACTCAGTTGTTTATATGATTGAATTCTTTTTGGTTTAATTATGTTTTCTAGTTCTTATTGATTTCAATTTACTGGTCATAAATTGATTGTTATATTATTAATTCTACAACTCGGGAGAGAGACGAGAATTATGGATCATTAGAGACACATCGTTAAATGTTTCTATTGTTCGGAAGGTGTATAACATTAGTGGGGCTTAGGTAAAATCATCGTTTGCATATATCATTTGAACTTAGATTTTTATTAGGAATTTTTGAATCAAAGTTTGAATGATACAATTTATTCATCACTTGAGAAAGGAGGAATAAAATAATTAAGTGTTCGTGGCTATTGAACGAATGAAATTCATGAATATAAAGTCAACAAAGAATAGTTATCGTGAAAACTAAGTGAAATCACTCTAGATATTTTCTCACTGATATTTGCATAAATTCAGTTCTTTGAATCCTATTTATTTTCAGTTAATTTGTTTTAAGCAGACCAAACCTTTAATTTATTCTTCTAAATAAAGTCGTGAGTATTTTAATTACGAGCACTGATATTCGTTTATATATACACTCCTCGTGGGATCGAGACTTTACTCATTTATATTAAAACTTGACAATTGTGCGCTTGCGAGGGAAAAATACCCGACAACGAACTACAAGCTCAATCAATTTTTCAATCAGTTGCAATTTCTTTCAAGTTTCAGTTTTCAAATCGCAAATTCTAGCTCACACTTCATTGATACTAGTAAAAGATACACACGCGTTGAATGTGTTATTATTATTTTTTATTTGATCAAATAATATTAAACAATTAACACGAAATTATTTCAATTTAGAATAGTTGTTTGATTTTAAAAGAAGCATTGTTTAGATTTTTTTCCATGTAAAACATAGAGTGATTTGAGAAGTTTTTTAGTGAGGTAAGAAGGGTAATTATGGAATTAAATATTTTGGTGTGCTCTAAGGTAGTTAATATGATGACTAAATTTTTAATATAAGATTATAGATATTTGTAGATTCAGGCTACTCATTCAACCTATTCAGTTGTCAACTGAGAAGTTTTGTAAGAAAGGCTAAGAGTTTCAGTTTGACATTGTTTAAGTCCAATTGAAGTGAATTATTATAGATTCATTGTAATTAATCAAAGTCTTTTAGTGAATTCGTATCCTTGATATAGAACAGGTGACGTTGGAGCATTTGAAGTCTCTGAACATTTATAAAATCCTCGTGTTCATCATTTTTATGCATTCAGTTATCACGATACACGAGCCAGAATATTCAATCTATCTTTCAGTTTATTTTCGTACTATTATTATTAGTTAGTTGATTGATATTGATATACAAGATTTCAATATCAGTTTCTCAAAGAACTGATTCATTTTTTAAAAAGACTTCAAAAAGTCAAGTTTTTATTTAATCCCCTCTTTTAAACACTTAACACATATTAACCTATCCTAACAAAGACATCTATGGTCATTTACCTCCTCTTAAAAGTCATTATTCAACCAAATAAATGGCATATTGCAACTTCAATCTCAATCATCACCAATTAATCACCATTACTTGGTGGTTACAATCTCATGGAGGTGAGGAGTCTCACACCAAACATGGGTGCTATTTGACAGACCAAAGAACCATCGTATTGTGGGTTTCAAATGGATCTCTAAGATTAAAGAAGGAGCTTCCAAGGCAGATATGCTAAGGTAAAGGGTAAGATTAGCTGTCAAGGGTTTCACACAGCAAGAAGGAATAGATTTCAATCTATTCACCAGTGGGGAAACATACCTCAATAAGGTTGATCCTAGCACCGATGGCAAATTGCAACCTTGAGTTAGACAACTAGATGTGAAAACTGTTTTTTTTCACGGAGAGCTTGAAGAAACAATATATATGAGCCAACTCTATTGCTATATTACTTCTTAAAATAGAGATGAGTTATATTTACTCAAGAAGTCTCTCTATGGTTCAAAACAAAGCCCACGACAATGCTATAAATGATTCGATGAGTTCATGATGAGAATAAACTTTACAAGATGTAACTATGACGATTTTGTACACATGAAAAAAGAAAGTGATATCAAAACATGTCTCGTTTTGTATGCAGATGACATGTTAATAACTAGTGCTGACAAAAATGAGATTGATTCCATTAAGCAGCTCTTGAACTCAATATTCGATATGAAATATTTGGGAAAAGCCAAGAAAATCATGGGTGTGGAAATCAAGAGAGACATTAAGAACAAAATATTATTTTTTTCCAAATGTCATAATTGATTAAGGTTCTTCAAAGGTTTGATATGCATGAAGCCAAAGTTGTGGGAACCCCTTTATCACAACACTTGATATTGTTTGCATCCCGATCACCAGAGACAAAAGAAGATAACAGGAATATGGAATGCATACCATATGCAACTGGTGTAGGTAGTGTCATGCATGTAATGATCAGTAAAGACTACATTTAGCCTATGCCATGAATGTTGTATCCAGATATATGGCCAACCTTAGACTGCCCCCATTGAAATGCTTTGAAGTGGATCCTGAGGTATATTAAAGGAACTACTGATGTGGGCTTATTGTTTGAAAGACATGAAACAAGTAAAGATCTAGTTGTGGGGTATGTGGACTATGATTATGCAAATAATAGAGACATGATGAAATCATTAACATGTTTTGTATTCACCTTGTATGGCATAGCTGTAAGTTGGAAGGCTATGTTACAATCTGTTGTTGTTTTGACCTCCACAAAATCAGAATATATTGCACTCTCTAAGGCAGTTAAAGAAGCAACGTGGTTAAATGGGATAGCTTCTGAATTGGGGATAATCTAAAACATGGTTATTGTCTACTATGACAATCAAAGTGCTGCTCACTTATATAAACATCAAGTCTACCATGAAAGATCAAAGCACAATGATGTTAGGCTGCACTTTGTGAGAGATATAATCACAAAAGGGGAAGTACTGGTTCAAAAAATTCCTACTGAAGACAACCTAACGGATATGATGACAAAGGCATTGCACAGATCAAGTTTAGACATTGTTCTAACTTGGGCAAGCCCATGAAATGGAAGTAATCTGAAAGGAGGTGGAGGAAAGCCAAATGTTAGAGACCAGTTGGAGATTGTGAAGAATGTGTCTCAAACGTTGTTTATTATATTGGGGCACATCTATTGACTTTGTCTCCCGGTTAGTTGCCATAATTGGGAGTGGTTAAATAAGTCAAACGATGTGGAAGCCAATGAAAATGAATAAATAAGCATGTACTTGTTGGACGAAAGCTAATGGTTGCAAAATGACAAAAAAGGAAGGTGACTAGATGACTTAGTAACACATATACATATATGTGGAAGAGTTCAGAAGTAGGGGGATTTGATCCAGTTCAATTGTTCATAATTCTTTCTTCTCCAGATCACCGCACTTGAGACCAAAAGGGTACAAGGGAAACAAGAGATAAATTGTGAGGGTCAAGGGATTGAATCTTGATTGCAATTTCTCATTGTTGTTCCATACTTGTATTGTAAACTCTTGATCCAATGGTTGTTCAATAAAAGGTGGCTGAATTTTCTCCCGTGGATGTAGGCTGGTTTATAGCCGAACCACGTAAATCTCTTCGAGTCATATTTTCTGAATATTGGTTATAATTCTTGTGCATTGTTCTATCGCCGATGACTCATTCAAATTCATCTGAATTCTTGATCAAACTGAATTCTACGATTGAGTTATTGAACTAGTATCAAAATACTTTTGAATTCTTACAATATTTTTATGAAAGTATTTTTATAAATACTTGTGCGGAGCTTTTGCCAAGTTATGGTGACATTTGTCCCAGATATTGTCTTGCCTAATAAATTTCTTTCCGAGCTATAGAAAGAAGCGTACAATTATTCAACATTCAACCCATAGTATATTCTTATGTCATTTACTTTCTATATTTCACATAAATGCTACTATTTATTCTTTTTGTTTTAGTCATTTGATCGTCAGCGTGAAGTCAGGGTGGGACAAAAGTAAATGATATAATTTAAAAAAATTCAATAAATATACATAAAAAATATTACACTGAAATTACAATTGTTCTCGATGAGAAGTTAAGATCTGAAATAGTTGTGTAATTCCATTGCCAATTGCATTAAAAACAAATTTTTATATGTATGGAAACAAACAAGCATTAAGTCAATCATCTTTCATCGGCTACGCAATTGATATTTATCTTAATTAAAATGGTCTCTCTACAATCGTGTTAGTAATTGGCAAAGTCAAATGCTAAAGTAACAAATATATAAACCAAATGGCAGACCACATGTCTTCTTCTTTTTTATCAATTTCGTAGCAAGATATGAAATCTCATCAACATTGCAGCTGCTGGAAGCCAAGTTGGTTACGTGGAAAAATACTGGCCTATAAACTTAGGGTGGTGTTGTTGCACATGCAACCATTTTTATGGTAAGAGAATATGATCCAATGACTCCATACGACGATCTATTAGATCCTATCCTTAGGCATCTCAATGCATACCCATGGATTTGTTGTTTGTTTACTAGCTTCCAATGGAATCGACCATTTTGTTACATAAAAAAATAATAAATTTGACCTTTTCTGATTCAATTGCACAAGTCCTAGTTACAACTCTAGCTTTTTTCCTTTCCCGTAGAAAGACATCACGAGCCTTTGTGGGGAAAAAACAATTTGCCTTCGGGAACTTGGACACAGGTGGTGCATGGCTATCATAAGCTCGTGCCGTAAGGTGTCCAAGGCCTATTAGAGCTCTCTTCAACGGACCATGGGCTCAAAGAGACTACAAACAATTCTTAATTTGATTGTCGTGTAACAAAAGATCGTATACACAAAAAATCTTAGGATATAATTGAGCAAAACTGACGAGATTTTCCTCATTGAAAGTAGAGAATCAGTCCTTGGGATTAATATAATCACACAATGAAGTAATTCAATATTTTGTCTCAGAGAAACATTTATAAAGCTTCATAACTTGTTTATCTAAAATATCACAAGACAAATCGTAACGAGAATAAATCAAGTTAGCTAGTCTTTTCTTGAGATCTTTGTCTTTGACTGCCATGAGCTATGAACTTTTCATCTATATTTAGGATAATGACTTCATGTGTAGAAAAAAAAAGAAAAAACCTCATTTAATAGAGAATACATAGGGGAGAAAAATACGTAAGGGCGCAAAATTGGAAAATAAAATTATACTAGTTAAAAATTTCCTTTAGAGATGAAAGCAGATTCATCCATGTTTGATCGAGACACTTTAAATACATGTCATGTGCTTGTCGTTGACTGTCTCTATACTATTTCTCAAAAATATATTTCACCCTTTCTCTTAGAAATTAGAATAGTTTCTCTCTCTTAAATAGATTGCTTGACAGCTGACAAGTTTGTTACAGTAGCTAGAATAGAAGTTAGAGTTAGACATCATCTCATGTATATATATTAATATAGACTCTCTGTATAAGTGGCTTGAGATATTTTTCTTCCATTAATGAATAATTCATATCTTTTTGAGCTCGTAGTTCATCAATGGCTGTCATGTATGCATATTCTAACATGGTATCAGAGCATTGGTTCTGCATCTAACTGCATACAGATCTTTGATCTTCATGGCGAGTCATACAACTATATTTGGATTCACCGATCCACTCTACTACACCCCTCAGATGCTCCGGGGATCTTTTTAGTTCAGGATCCGCTCATTGGCACCGAATTACAATGTTTGGAGTCAAGAGATGTTGATTTCTCTGCAAGCAAAGAACAAATTAGGTTTCATCACTCGTCCAGCAATTGTGCACCCGACTCTTCATCAACGGGAGCGGTGCAACGTGATTGTTCTTTCCTGGATTATGAACTCTGTTTCCAAGGAGATATTCAGTGGTATTATCTACTGCACTGACGCCTCCAGAGTTTGGGGAGACTTGAAGGAACGGTTTGATAAAATTTTTGTATCTCAAATATTCTCTATTCATCGAGACATTGCTCATCTTACTCAATGATCTTCCTCTATCTCTGTATATTTTTCAACACTCAAGCGACTATGGAAGAGTTTTCCTCTTTGGTAACACTTCCCTCTTGTGAGTGTGCAAGTGCTAAAGCGTGTATTGATCATGAACAACAAATGCGTCTCCTTCAATTTCTTATGGGATTAAATGATAGTTATGGGCACATTAGAAGTCAAATCCTCATGATGAATCCATTACCCTCTATCAATCAAGCTTACTCAATTATTAGCCATGAGGAATCAACTCTCCATGTTCTATCTTCGTGTTGATCTCCCAACAGCTGTCTTTTACTCTTCGTCTATTAAAAACATGATTTAGTGAAATGTGAAAATTACAATGTCTCTGGTCACGACAAGGAGAATTGTTTTTGCTTGATTGGTTATCCTCCGTGCCACAAACTACATAAAAGATTCCCTCAGACAAAAGGATTCAAGCATCATCATCCCTCTTCTAAGGTTGCTGCTCATTCTTCCTCTGAAAAACTAATTTCACAGCCTCTTCCTTCACATGAGGAATCACGAGTGGATAATGCCTTGCCTCGACATTTTACTGATGTTCAATACCAGCAAATATTGAAGCTCTTGGAACAAAACTCAATTCATATGTCACGAGAGGATAACAAAGTCTCACCAAACCTTGCAGGTAATTTTACAAGTTTAATGACTGTCAATGATGCTAATGATTGGATTTTAGACAGTGGAGCAAATGCTCACATTACAGGTTCTTCTAGTGGCATAAAAAACTCCCAACCACGTGACTGCGCTGCTGGATCTGTTAGGCTGTCAAATGGTAACACTACTCAAGTTTTATCCACTGGTTCCATTCATGTTGCCCATTCTTTTACATTACACAGTGTCCTACATGTACCCGATTTCAACTTCAATCTCTTATCAATTTCCCAATTCACCAAAGAACATCGATGTTCCATTAGCTTCTACCTATATTTTTTTATTTTTCAGGACATTTTGACTTGGAGGATCAAGGGGATTTGTTGGAATACTTCATGTTCGCAATCTTGATTTGATGTTAACAAAATTTTTTATCTAGTTTCTAATGATTTTACCTAACTACGCAGAAATTGGAACCGGTCAATACTCGAACAAATCAGTTATCGATCCAAAGCTGAAGCTATCGATACGTCAAACTGATCGCAGTAACCGAACCAGTCAAACTGAAATGTCAACGAACAGTTCAACTAATTGTCCAGCTGAAAGGTGGTTCAACAGAAGACCTCAGAAGCCTGACCAGCTGATGAAGAGTTCAACTGATGAATAGCTTAGCTGACTAGTTCAACTGAAAGAGTGAAATCAGTTCAACTGACGAGTCAACTGATTTCACCAGCCCAACTCAAAATCAGTTCAGAGCATCAGTTAGAACCAATCAGTTTCAGAACACGAAAAGCATATTCAATGGAATCCAGCTGTGCACAAAGGTACAAAAGCTATTGTCCAGGCAAAGGACAATAATAGACGTTGCATCAATGTTTAAAGCCAAAACGTTCCAGAATGGCTGTCGGAAAGTACAGACATATTTCGAGGAATGAATTCAAAATGCAACGGATACAATTATTGAGTCTCACTGTACGATCAAGCTTTCCCACCTATAAATAGAAGGTGAAGATCAGTGAAGACGAATATAGAAGTGTGAAAAACAAAAGGACATGCATATAGCATATCAGCTTACAAGGAAGCAATCATCCCAGTCGAGGGAACAATCCAAAGTTATATCAGCTTAGTTTATAAGCTTATTTCCCTCACTGTGTGAGAACACCTTCCTGTTGTATTAATTGTTCAGTTCTCACACACACACACACAATCACTCACATATATCAGAGAGTAGAGCTTATAGAATCAGTTTAGTGAGTCTCGCACAAAGACATTAAACTTGTGTATGTAGTCTTTAACACATAGACATTAAACAAGTGTTGGCTAGAAGGTGCTGCCTTTAGTCTAGACTAGGAGTTCAGTTAGGTAGTAGAGTAATTCCTAATTTGAGTGGGTTTGTATATGGTGTTGTATAAATCAAAGTCTTCTAGTGTATCCTACCCAGGAGGTAGAAAGGGTGACATAGAAGCAGTTGAAGTCTCCGAACATCCATAAACATATGATGTGTTATTTCTGTTTAACTACTTGTTTTTAAATGATTTGATCGGTTCAACTGATATCAATTCAGTTCTGTTCATAACTGAACTGATATAAGCCAAAACTGGTCTCATATAATTTTCAGATATTCAGTTATACAAGATATAAAACCGATTAGTTTTCTTAACGAAAGATTATTTCGGGTATATTTCGCTTGGTCGAAAACTAAACCTGATCTAATTCATCGGTGTTTACATTCTTAGGACACGAACCATTGCAGCTCATTGATTTATTGTGTTTGAAGCACCCTCGTAGGTGCCCTCACACGATCCATCGAGATTGTTAGACAAATCGTGGACTATATTACCTTCATCAGCTCTCTTCTGTCGTGGTGTCATCTTCATCTACCCAGGCCAAGAACATACACAAGTCTGCTCCAACGGTCCCTTCTTCCCATGCTTGTAACCTTTCTCATTGTAATGACGTTGATATTGATATATTGCATAAAAGATTTGGTCACTTATCGGTGTCCCGTTTACAATTCTTGCCCTTTATTAAGCAATAATCTCTTATGCATCATTGCACAGTATGTCCTCTGTCTAAGCAAACCAGAAATGTATTTCCCACAAATGCTAGATCATCATCCCCTCATGCCTTTCACGTAAGATCTAGAAAATTCGAACTACGTAACCTGACTACATGCAATCTAGGGTTTCACTAAAATATGTTTTTAATTATTTTAAAGCATTAAATGCATGATTATTGCATAGATATGTGGTTTATTGCATTGTTTATTAAATTTTCACGTGTTATGGCTTTTAGTAGTATTTCGTGCTCGAAAGAGGAACGGAGACCGGGGATAATTAAGGAAAAAATTATTTTTATTAAATAATTATTTTTAATTATTTAATATATGGTGTAAATATGTATGATCTTTCGAAAATGAGCTTTGATTGTGTATTTTTACTCATCCGGTCATATTTTAAGCCGGTATGCAATTTTTAGCAAAACGGAGGGTGTTTTGAGGGTTTGGGTAATATTTCAAAAACATAATTAAACAAAATTTTTTTTGAGGGTGTTTTTGTGCTTATTGGGACTTATTTAAGTTTTATTGGGCCCAAACTCCTTCGCCTTTTAATTATTTTATTAAGGGCCCATCATACAACCTTTTTATAACAAACCATACCCCAAAACCCTAATCCCCTCACCCTTATTACTAGGCCGCCCCCTTCATTTCTAGCATCCATTTTTGAATATTGCAGAAAGTTCTCTCTAGTTTCTCAAGCTTCTTTCAAAGGATTTCTTCCCCCCTCTTCGGTGCAAGTTCTACGCGAACATCTATAAGGTCTCGAGCGTATAAACGCAAAGGCACGCCCGATATCTCTATCTTCTCGTCTTTCATACCATAATATGAGTTTTTTATTGATTGTGCATGTTTATTGTCGTTCTAATGTTTTATGTGAGTTTTGAATGCATGTTCATAAAGGAAACCAATTTTCATGAATTGATCTCACGATTTTCTCTCTTGCTTGAAGGGGCTGCCTGGATGGGGGGGTAGGGGACTCAAACATGTATGAATTATGGTGTTTAGATGTTAGGGTCAGATCGTGAATCGGTTTTGGTGATGGTGCGATCGGTTTTCCTCGATTTAGGGCTTGGGATGGCTAGGTTGTGCGAAGGGTTGAGAGCAACGTGCATGGGGCTAGGAACCACGACTAGGTCGATCCAGGAGGGTCTTAATGTGGGTAAGGAAAGGTTGGTTCGAGCCTGATCCGAGCTAGTTGAACGTGGGGTAGAGGTTGGATTCAAATGTCATTTGGGATTTTTGATCCGCAGAACTAGCGCCGCGGCGCTGCCCTTTAGGCACTGCAGCGCCCGGTCTTCGGAGCTGGTAGGACAGTAGCGCTGATGTCGGGCGCCTAGGCACTAATCAAGTACCGCAGCGCCTAGGCGCAATCCCAGAGTGGATGAAGTAGTGGTTTTAGCGCTTATGACTCGTTTGGGTGTTGATGTGTCGATGTGACCGAGGTTATTGTTAGTTAAACTAGGTCATATAGAGTTCGATTAGGAATCTTCGGACAATGGTTTAATTTTGATTGAGTTCGGGTTAAAACCAGGTTTTTGGGCCAAGTTTTAAAACGAACTATAGAATTCAGGCTTGGACTTGAGTTTACATATGGGAAATAGCTATAAGTATATTTTGAGGTGTTCTAATAAGTTTGGTTGACTTCAAGTCGGAATTTTGATGTCCAGGGTAAAATGGGCAATTAGGGTTTCCAGGGTCAAAATTGTCATTTTGCACCCGTCGAGTTAACATTCCTGGCAGCGCCCTGATCACAAATTGATATGTTTTAAATGTACATGCTAACATGAACATGAATGTTTGTAGAAATATGGAAAAATACGTTGCATGCTTGGTTTTAAGAAAATGTATGTATATGATGATTTTTATACGTGATGAATATGATTATATATTTTGAAGGATGGGAGTTGGTTGTGACTTATACAAACATGAACACGAACACGAACATGTAAGGTTGAGACTCAGTGGATTGGTAATACTATGCTGATGTCTCCGCCGCCGAGTACCGCAGTTTATATGTATATGGATCCATCGGCTAGAGCTGATATGAAAGTCGCAACTAATTATCTGAATTCAAATAAAGAATATGCTGATAAGATGAGATATGTTATGGACACGTCATGCTATGTTCAAGTGCATGATTTTAAGATCATGAAATTTATGTTAATTATAGTACTTTTCATTGTTGTATGTTATGTATATGTACTTGTTATAATGTTTTGGGTGTGTTGAGTCTTTAGACTCACTAGGTGTGATTGATACAAGTGAGCATGATTAGTTTGAGACTAGAGGCGCCGAAGACTGAGTAGGCAGAGCTGGAAGTGTGCACGATTACCCAAGGACCTTGCATTTTTCTGCACTATATGTTTATGGGTCATGGATGAATATTTTTTTACACATTTTATACCTTTTTATACGTTTATGATATGACATGCTTTGATTGTTGCGTTTGAGTTCTTTTAAGCACAGTACTCTAGGGATTTGATGATATTTAGATTTTATTTAACTGCAGTATTTTTAGTCAGTAGTTGAATGATTCTTTTTAAATGCATGCGTTGATTAATTTTCGAAAATAGTTTGCCAAAAAAAATTTCTAGCAGTATTTTGGTAGTAGAGGTTTCATTTCATCTTTTACACATCGATATTGTAACATACCATACTTTTTAAACATACTTAAAATTTACGGAAAATAAAAAATTTTCTTCAATAAGTAATAAACTCTCGAAAATGAAATACAAATAAAATGCTTGTCTAAATATTTGAAATATAAAAGAGTCTAAACTATTTTCGTAACATCAAGTCGCAACCAACTAGCTTGCAAAAGTACCTGTTTAAACGACGACATAAAGTAGTTTCATAAAAATCAGAGTAAATGAGTTCAACATGCATAAAAATCCTTAAAACTTAAGCGATCCTCAGGTTAGTCCTCCGCCCAGTCTGAGCCATCTCACTGGTCTCCGCCTCTCGTCTCCTCAAACTCGTCCTCACCTGCATGATCAAGTCTAGTGAGTCTAAAGACTCAACATGTATAAACTGATAACAACAAGTAACACATAATAAAGCCACATGGGTTTTAAAGTAGAACATACATATTTAAACTTTGAACATACTTACAAAAACATAGACGTGCCGTCAATTCATAAACATTTTCATAAACGTGCTTGCATTTTACATATTTAAACATGCATAATCCTCATCATTTTGCGTAGAGATATGTTTCAAAGCAAGTGACCCATAATATAGTGCGCTTAATCAGACTAAACCACAGTACTGGGCTGGCAGGGATGTCCACTACCACATACATAAGATCACCGGTCATACTTTACCGGCTGGATTGGTCCCTGGTCATACTTACCGCTTTTAAATCCTGATCAAAACCCGATCATACTTTACCGGGGTGGAGAGGTCCCCGGACACGTTCTCCGGCTTCCAAACCCGTTCATAATTGGCCACAAGACAAATCGCATACCTCAAAAAGATAAAACATTTTATTTGGCACGTCGAGCATACTTATATAGCGTTGAGGGCTTACGTGGGATCCTACCTGCTAAAACATTGTTTAAAAATTTTCCAAAATTCCTGGCGCTCGGGCGGTAATATTTTAACACTCAAGCGCCGCCCGTCCAGATCTTACCGCCCGCACCGCCCAGTTCTTACAAAGCCTGCAACTCGAAAATCTTCAAAAGCACATTTTATAACAATTTGAGCAGTCACACGAGAAAAATCACGACTCACTCGTTTTTTCTCCGAAAATTAAGAATTTACTGTCAAATCAAAGATAACAAAAAATACTACATTTTGAGTTTTGAAAGTTTTTCTAGAAAATCGATCGAAGATTCACAAGACTCAAAATGACAGCAGATTCGGTTTTTAATCTCTAAAAACCATTCCAAAATCATTTCAAACATTTTTGCTCAAACTTTGCATAACATAAACGAATTTTTACACATAATATACATCAAAATATTTACTATGACAATATCAATGCAAAAAATGGAAGAATATACATGCCTTTGCGTCTAAACGCTAGAAGATAACGAATACCGACGCGCTGAATTGCGGGAGATGACCGGGAGACGCTTGCTACACGATTCTTGCTCGAAGAAGGGACGAAAATCACCAGAAATATGCAAGGGGGAAGTGGCGGCTGCAGATAAATATGAAGAACCCTAGTTCTCTTCTCCAAAACCAACTTGTATGTGTGTGCAGATTTGTGTGTGTTATTAACGTGTAAGTGTGTGTGTAGATTAGGAGTTAATTAGGGGTTAATTAGTTAAATAAAAAAATAATAATAAATAATTAACATGTTAATTAAAATACTATCCCCCACTAATCAAATTAACACTTTGAAAATTTTGAAAATCTTTACATCACCTAATAAATTAAATTCAGCTTTAAGATGTTAAAAATTCCACAAATCATTTAAAATATCAATTTACTGGACTTGAAATAAAATACCACATTATCATAAATCGTCTAAAACGTCACCGGTCCTTTTCTCGATCCCGCATCGAATATTTGCCTGAAACATAAAGCTCAAGAAAATATTTTAACGTGCTTCAAATAAACATGTAATAATTTAAAATAATGCAAATCATAAATCCTGCATCGTAAAAAAATAATTTCAAAATTAAATAAATAATTTAACAATTTAATAAATCCATGGGTTTGCGTATACTGATTTTTGGGCTCTACAGATATATTGGGTCCCTATAGACATCAAACTCATAATTATTTCAAGTATTTCCTTACTGTGGTTGATGATTTTTGAAGAAGAACTTGGATTTTTCTTATGCAGTTCAAATCAGATACTCTACAAATCCTTAAGCAATTTTTTGCCTTTGCTTCGAATCATTTTGACAACCCCATAAAACACGTTCGAACTGACAATGTAACATACCGAAAATTTGAAAGTCCACGTAAACCACATGCATGCAAGTTATAAAATATCTTTTAGATTTTAATTAAATTATTTTAATGCATTAAATGATTTTTAATTCATGAATTTGTGTTTTAATTCATAGTTTATTTAAAGTTTCATGCATTAGGATTTTATATTGCATTTTGTGCTCGAAGGAGGAACGGAGACCGGAAAATTATCCGGAAAATTATTTTTATTACATGATTAATTTTTAAATATTAATATAAGATGTTTTCAATGTATTTTTCAATAAATGGTTTTGTTGGGTAATTTTAACCCGCCAGAGCATATTTTTCAGCGGTACGTAAATTTTATCGAATCGAGAGACTTTTTGGGGGTTCGAGTAATATTTTCAAAAAGTTACCAACTCGAAATATTTCTCGAGTGAGACCATCAGCCGACAAACCCTCTCCAACCACTCTCCTCTCTCATTTTCAGCAATCCTTCAGCAACCAAGCATCGGCCGTAGCTTTTCTATCAAGAGAAAATTCTTCGGCGCTTCCCCCGACACCCGTTCTTCGACGTTCTTGCGTAGAAATCATCAAGGCACGCTTGTATCTTTATTTTCTCATCATACACGTCATAAGTATGCTGATTTTAATATTTTTTTTATGGGAAATTCTATGATCTACATCATGCGTGCTTTTGGAGAAAATGTTGACATTAAATTTAGGTTTTTATGCTTGTCACTCATGTATTTTTGTACAATGTGAAAGGGGGCTGCCGAACTAGTGTCCTTAGAGGCTGAACACGTTAATGTTGAGGGTGTTTTGCTGCTGGAGTCACGGTTTTGTTCATGAGAGTAGGAAGAGCAGGTGTTTTTTGTGGGATTGGGTTGGGTTTTTGGTGACTAAGGTTGAGGAAGGGGGAGTTACGACCTAGGGGTTGAGGAGGCTATGCAAGGGGCTGTTTGGGGCTGTTATGCTGACCCTGGAGATTCCAAAACGTGAACCATAGTGGCTGGTCGAGGTTGTCTAAGGCTAGGTTAGGATATAAGGCTTGAGAGCTTGTGTGCGCGTGGAGGAGCTTCGGTGGGAGCTAGCGTTCGGGCGTGTTAGTTGGGGTGCATGGGACTATAGGCTTTGTTCAAATAGGTCCCGTAGGGTCTGGTCAAGGGCTAGGAGTGGCTGGCCTTTGGCTGGTCCTCGATGGTTTGGGATAGGAAGGTTAAAATGTGAGTTCGGGGCACGTGAGTTCCGGCTCAAGACTTGCTGGATTTTTCCAGCAGCCGTTCAGGGATCCATTCAAAAATTTTAAGGTCTAATTTTTATGGTTTTAGGGCCTTTTAGATGTGTCCTAAGTATGGTAAAAAGTTGGGAAAATTTTGGTTAGGTTTCAAGTCTATTCGGGTTAAAACCAGGATACCGGTCCAAGTTCTAAAAACGAATCGGCTAGGTTTGGTATTGGGTTCAAGTTTACGTCTAAGAATAATTTTAAATACGTTTTGGACATTTTGAGAAGTTTAGTAAGCTTTGGGTCAGATTTTAGAGGTCCAGAGGTAAAACAATAATTTTGGGTTTCCAAGGGCAAAATGGTCATTTTGCCCCCGGGATGAGATTTTGGTCCTAGCAGCGCCAGCGCCCTGAGCACAATTTTACAATTTTAAATGTTTACACATCATGATCACTATTTTTAAGATTTTATGAAAATATACGTTGTCTGCTTGGATTTAAAGAAAATTACATAGGTGCATTATTTTTCTAAGTGATGAAAATGATGATGTTTTGAATTATGAGAATTAGTTGTGGTTGTCGAAGCATATGTTAATGCATAAGACGTATATGTAAAAGATGATGATGAGGCCTAGGCACAGTGGATGGGTAATCCTGTCAATGATGTCCGACAGCCGCTGGGTACCGCGGTTCTATGTATGATGGATCCATCGTAAATGATGATGTACGATAGTCACCTCTAATTAACTGAATTCACTAAATGATAAATGAGGAACGATGAACGATGAATGATGAATGATGAATGATGATTAACGATGAGCTGTTTTGACTTGTCACGATTTCACACGAAACGTTTATGTTACGCTTTTAAAGTTCATAAAAGGTATGTTTATTATGTTATTTTTCACTGATGTGTGCCATGTATATGTACTTTTTTTTTTGGTACAGGTGTGTTGAGTCTTTAGACTCACTAGGCATGTGTGATGTAGGTGAGCTTGATATAGAGGGGACTAGAGGTGCTGAACTCAGAGTATGCAGACTTGGTGGGGCGACACGACCAGAGGTTCTCATGTTTTTCCGCACATATATGATTTTACGATTTGAGAGGATATGAGCTTTTTATACGCTGTTTTATTTTACTATTTGATGGTGGGATTTTTATTCGTTTTGCTCCGTTATATTTTTATTGGTAATTACTTATGATTATTTATTCTTCAAAGAAAATCGAGCCGCCATCGTCCCGGACCAACCTTCGCTCCGTCTCCACATCGGTATCGTCGTTTCGGTATTTTAAATATCAAAAGGCACGTATATTCTATTTTTCATGCGTCGATCATGTCATACTATGTGTTGCGTTGTTTATATGCGTAAAAATACATGTGTGATGTGTAAAGTTTGAGCGAAAAATGTTTAGATCGCATTTTGAACGTTTCTGGATCTGAAAATATCGTTTTTGATGTTCTCTTAAAAACAGCGATTTTTTGGTCGCGATTTTGAGAAAGCTTTCAAAATGCAAATCGTAGAACTTTTTGATACCTTCGATTTGATATAAAATTCGAAATATTTGGATGAAAATTGAGTGAGATATGGTGTTTTGCGTGATACTGCTCAAACTGCATTTTCTGGAAAATTATGTTATTGATGCGTTCTTGAAGTTTTATCGTTGCAGGCATCGTTGGGATCGACGGGTGACCATTACTGTATTTAGGTATGTTTAGTATGATGTTGGGTTGGTAATTGGTGTACCGGTTAGTGTCGATAGGCACTTGAATTCATTAGAAGTCGTAAGAAGCGATTTGGTTTCAAGTCCCGTGTTTTTGAGTTGCATCGTGTCGTAGGTTGGATGTCGTTGATTCGAGGTGTTTTTACGGGTTGTATCAATGTAGTGGCATCGTAGGATGGGTCTCGAGGCATCGGGTCATATTCCGTACAATCATGTTTAGAATGTTGAGCATCACGTGTATTGAATTTTCGTTGGTTTCCTTTCACCGAGGTACACGGACCCAGGCACGGGGTTCGTGCCTTTGTTTTTCTTCGAAGTGTCAACTTGCAGAGTCTACACGGACCCTTCGACGGACCCTGACACGGGATCCGTATCCTCACTTCTTTTCGGTGCGTTTTTACAGTATCTACACGGTCCCCTACACGGACCTAGGCACGGGGTCCGTGCCCCCCCCCCTTTTCTGCACACATCTTTTACAGTACCTACACGGATCCGGACCCGGACCTGGACACGGAGTCCGTGTACTTCATTCTTCGGAAAACTTAGGTTCATAGCTTTGAGGTTCGATATCTTAGTCTAATGCAATGGTTAACAAGGTCGAGTCACGAGAATTTTAGAACGTCCTAAGGAAATGAATGAGCTTGTGTGTAAGCATGGTTATTATGTCTAAGTTACACCAGTTAAGTATTCGAATTCATGTTAGTATGTTGCAGCAGTGGCCCCAAGCGAGATCCAACGAATCCCTCAACACCAAGTAAGTAAGTTTGAGTGCAAAGAAAATATTTCAAGTTTTTGAGGTATGCTAAATGTCTTGTGACCAAATTTATGTATGGGATTGGAAAGCGGTAAAGCATGACCAGGGACCAATCCACCCCGTTAAATCATGAACGGGTTTAGATCAGGATTGGAAAGCATTAAAGCATGAACGGGGACCAATCCACCCGTTAAAGCATGAATGGGGATCTCATGTATGTGGCAGTTGATTTTTCACTGTCAGCCCAGTACTGTGGTTTAGTCTGATCAGGCGTATTTATGTATGGGTCACTTTCTTTGAAACATGCCTCTACGCAAAATGATGAAGTTTATGTATGTTCAAGTATGCAAGCACGTTTAAGAAGTTTCGTGTTATGGCACGTCTATGTATGTATGTAAGTTCAAGCTTTTATATGCACGTTCAAGTTCAAGTATGTACATTCTTTTTTGAAGCTGCATGTGATTTTATTACGTAGTACTCGTTACTTCCATTTTATACCTGTTGAGTCTTTAGACTCAATAGACTTGATCGATGTAGGTGAGGATGCATTTGAGGAGACGAGAGGTGGGAACCAAGGAGCTGGCTTGGACTGAGTAGGAGGCTAGACCCGAGGACCGCCCAGTTTTAAGTTTTATTGAATGTTCAAAAGTACTCTGATTTCATGTGATCGATTATGAGTTTTAAACAAGTGCTTTTAGTAAACTCCATTAAGACCTTTTGTTGCAACATTATTTGGGGATGAACAGTTTAGTTTATCGAATTTGAAGGTTCGCCTTTTATTAAAAAAAATTTTTAATTTTTCCGCAAATTTTAAATAGCTTAAAAGTACGGTACGTTACAGTTGGTATCAGAGCGATGTTCTTGTAAAGGGTTATGCCTACTACCAGTTGCGAGAAGTTCACGAAGTCACACCTCAAGTCTGTAAGTTTTAAAGTTTTGAGTTATGTTACGTATTAAGCATTAAGTCATTATTTCAGCATGTCCATGTTTTAAGTTCAGATTACGTGCATCTTGTACTATTGATATCATGTTCTTGCATATGGGTCTTACGTGTTGGGTAATTGTTGGAACAGTATGCCTCCTAGACGCATAATTAACTGGGAAGCAAGGGAGGAGGATAGAGAGGCTCGAGAGGAGGGGAGAGACGCTCCTCCTCCTCCACCGCCAGATATGCAGGCACAGATGCTTGCAGGGATGACGCAGTTCTTCGCGCAGTTTGTGGGGAACCAGGCTGCGGCAAATACAGAAGCGAGGCCCAGACCAGAATCAGTATACGAGATGTTCAGACGGATGAGCCCAAAGGAGTTCTCGGGGACCACTGACCCGATGATAGCCTAGGGATGGATTAAATCCATCGAGGTGATTTTTGCCTTTATGGAGTTGCAAGATGCAGATAGGGTGAGGTATGCCACATTTCTACTGACCGGGGACGCCAGACTGTGGTGGAGAGCGCGTCAGTGGCAGCAAACTTGCAGACCCTTTCTTGGGATGGCTTTAAAGAGATATTCTACTCCAAGTACTTCACTGAAGAAGTACAATCCAGACTGACTAGAGAATTTATGACCCTGCGACAGGGAGACGGTAGTGTTGCAGAGTTTGTCAGGAAGTTTGAGAGGGGGTGTCACTTTGTGCCCCTGATAGCTAATGATGCCCAGAGTAAGTTGAGGCATTTTATGGATGGGTTGCGGCCGATCTTGCGCCGTGACGTCTGAGCTGCTGGTCCTACTACCTACACGGTTGCCGTGTCAAGAGCTTTGGCGGCAGAGCAGGATCAGAGGGATATTGAGGATGACACGCAGGGCAAGAGGCCCTATTAGGCTCCACAGCAGCAGCAGCAGCAGCGACCTCAGTTTAAGAGGCCGTTCCAGGGGCAGCCTGGAAAGAAGCCTTATCAGGGACAGCCTAAGGGCAAGGGTCGATCCTATGCCACAGTAGAAGGCACCACAGAGGCCGGGAGATCACCCAGTGTGCCTGAAGTGCAACCGCCAGCACCCAGGATAGTGTTTGTATGGATCAGGTAAATGTTTCAAATACGGAGCAAGTGACCACATGCTGAAGGAGTGCCCACAGTGGAGGCAACCGACACAGGGAAGGGTGTTCGCCATGCATGCTCAGGAGACGAACCCAGACACGACGTTATTGACGGGTAAACTATTTAATTAAGCATCGTATTACTTTGCCATGCATGTTTTGGAATTTCATTTGGGTTTATTAGTGCGCTAGTAATATTTTTGGGTGTCATGCGATATAAATTTCTTCTATGCCTGAAATTAAGGTTAGAATTTTGAGGAGATAAGTTTTGTGTTGTGCTAACGTCTCTCAGGAAATATATTCATAAAGAGACTAGCCACGAAGACCCTGATAGACTCAGGAGCCACCCACTCCTTTATTTCGGAAACATTCGCTAGTTACTTGGACGTCAAGTCTATTGGACTCCACGTGAGCTACTCAGTTACAGTCCCATCAAGGGAAGAATTGTCAGCTACTAGCGTGGTCAGAGACATTGATCTGGAACTGCAGGGCCACCTAGTGTACGTCGATTTGATTGTGTTGTCGATGCCATAATTTGATATCATTCTGGGAATGGACTGGCTGACGAAGAACAGAGTTCTTATCGACTTCCAGAAAAGGTTGGTGTTAGTAAGACCTTTAGGTATGGACCAGTTTCTCTTTGAGCCAGCTAGCTGAATGAGTTTTCCTCGCATGATCTCTTGCATGCAGGCGCGGAAACTCATTCACAAAGGGTGTCAGGCTTTCTTGGCTAGCGTTGTTTCCGTACGTGACGCACCCACTCCGTCTATATCTGAAGTAACAGTAGTCAGAGATTTTCCTGACGTCTTACTAGACGACATCACAGGCCTTCCACCAGAGAGAGAGGTGGAGTTCGCAATTGATCTTATGCCAAGCACAATGCCAATCTCTAAGGCACCGTACCGTTTAGCTCCAGCTGAGATGTTAGAACTAAAACAGCAGATTCAGGAGCTCCTTGACAAGGAATTTATCTGCTCTAGTTTCTCACCGTACGGCGCACCAGTACTCTTTGTAAAGAAGAAAGATGGAAGCATGAGACTGTGCATCGATTACCGAGAGTTGAACAAGGTGACGATCAAGAATAAATACCCACTTCCTAGAATCGAAGACTTGTTTGATCAGTTGCAGGGAGCTACAGTGTTCTCTAAGATAGATCTTCGATCAGGATATCAACAGCTGAAGGTAAAAGATGCAGATGTGCACAAGACAGCCTTCAGAACCAGATATGGGCATTACGAGTTCTTAGTAATGCCGTTTTGACTGACGAATGCCCCAGCAATTTTCATGGACCTCATGAACCGAGTATTTCAGCCGTACCTTGATCAGTTCGTCATAGTATTTATTGACGACATTCTCATCTACTCGAAGAGCCATGAGGAGCACAGCTAGCATTTGAGGACAGTTTTGCAGATCCTGCAGAGTCGCAAATTATTTGCGAAGTTCAGTAAGTGTGAATTTTGGTTGGAGAAGGTAGCGTTTTTGGGTCACATAATATTTAGCAGCGGTATTGAGGTGGATCCAGCTAAGGTAGCAGCTGTTAAGGATTGGGTTGAACCGAAGAATGTATTAGAGATCCGCAGTTTTCTAGGTTTAGCCTGTTACTACCGTAAGTTTATTTAAGGATTTTCGTCGATATCAGTGCCGTTCACTTCACTGACTAAGAAAAATGCTAAATTCGTGTGGAGTGATGAATGTCAGAAGAGCTTTGATACCTTGAAGCAAGCTCTCATTTCAGCGCCAGTGTTAGCCATGCCAACAGGGCAAGGAGATTTTGTACTTTACGTCGATGCATCTAAGCTCGGGTTAGGCGCAGTGTTGATGCAGCATGGTCTGGTGATAGCTTATGCCTCCAGACAGTTGAAGGTGCATGAGAAGAATTATTCGACTCATGATTTAGAATTAGCCGTCATTGTCTTTGCATTGAAGATTTGGGGACACTACTTGTACGACGAGAAATGCCAGATATTTACTGATCACAAGAGTCTCAAGTATTTCTTCACACAGAAAGAGCAGAATATGAGACAGAGACAGTGGTTAGAATTGGTAAAGGACTACGATTGTGAAATTAGCTACCATCATGGAAAAGCTAATGTTGTGGCCGATGCCTTGAGCCGTAAAGTTGCAGTCGTAGCACAGTTGTCAGTACAGAGATCTCTTCAGTACAGAGATCTAGAGATTTGAGTTAGAGGTTTATCCTAAGGGCAGGGCTCCTAAGCTATCTAATCTGATAGTCCAGTCTTCCTTACTAGACCGTATCCGTGCAGGTCAGCCTTCAGATGAGCTGTTACAGAAATGGAGGCTGAAGGATGAAGCCAAGGGCAGTGTACTCTACACAGTGTCTGATGGTATTGTGAGATACAGAGGGAGAATATGGGTGCCTAGCGTTGATTCGATCAGAGAGGATATTCTGATAGAGGCACATGTATCTCCGTATTCAATCCACCCAGGTGGTACCAAGATGTACAAGGACCTGCAGGTTTTGTATTGGTGGCCAGGGATGAAGCGAGACATCCGCAGATTTGTGTCTGAATGCCTCACTTGCCAGCAAGTGAAGGCAGAGCATCAGAGGCCAGCAGGAATGCTTAAGCCACTCCCTATCCCCGAGTTGAAATGGGAGAATATTACAATGGACTTCGTTGTTGGGTTGCTGAGGTCAGTCAGGGGATCCAATGCTATTTGGACCATAGTGGATCGACTCACTAAGTCGGCGCACTTCTTGCCAGTGAAGACGACCTTCTCCATAATGCAGTATGCGGAGCTTTATATCAGGGAGATCGTTCGATTGCACAGGATCCCAGTTTCTATTGTGTCCGACAGGGACCCGAGGTTTACATCGTCCTTTGGGAGAGTTTGCATGCAACCATGGGGACGAAGTTACTATTTAGTACAGCTTTTCACCTGCAGACAGATGGCCAGTCTGAGCGAGTGATTCAGATTTTGGAAGATCTATTGCGAGCCTGTATGATCGATTTCCAGGGGACTTAGGAATCTAAGCTACCTCTAGTGGAGTTTACATACAACAACAGTTTCCAAGCATCTAAAGGTATGGCTCCCTACGAGGCATTATATGGAAGGAAGTGCATATCGTCGATTCATTGGGATGAAGTTGGTGAAAGAGCAGAACTTGGTCTTGAGATAGTTCAGCAGACTGCAGATGTGGTGGTCAAGATACGAGACAGAATGAAGACCGCCCAGAGTCGCCAAAAGAGTTATGCTGATAAGAGGAGGAGAGATCACGAGTTTGCCGTAGGTGATCACGTTTTCGTAAAGATAGCACCCATGAAGGGTGTTATGAGATTTGGGAAGAGAGGCAAGCTTAGTCCGAGATTTATTGGACCGTTTGAGATTCTTGACAGAGTTGGGACACTAGCTTATCGTTTAGCCCTACCGCCGAATCTGTCCAGTGTACACAATGTCTTTCATGTCTCGATGCTGAGAAAGTACCTAGCAAATCCTTCGCATGTGTTGAGCTATGAACCATTACAGCTTGCTCCAGACCTGTCGTATGAGGAAAGACCTGTCCAAATCCTAGACAGACATGAGCGTAGACTTCGGAACAGGGTGACCAAGTTGGCCAAGGTTCAGTGGTTGAACCAATCAGTGGAAGAGGCCACTTGAGAGACCGAGAAAGATATGAGGAATCGCTACCCGGAGTTGTTCGATAAGATTTAATTTCGAAGACGAAATTTATATTAGTGGGGGAGGAATTGTAGAGCCCAAATTCAGTACACGTATAACTCATGCATTTATTAATGATTAAATCATTTATTTAAATTTAAAATGAGTTTTAGCGATGCATGAATTATTCAAATGCATTATTTTAAATTAATTATGTTTATGTGATTCACGTTAAAATGTTTTCTCGAATTTCATGTTTCAGGCGATTATTCGATGCGGGATCGAGAAAAAGAGACCGGTGACGATGTTGGCAAATACTTTATGTGGTATTTTATTTTATTTTTTGGTTAAGGTTTGGGCATTTTAAATAACTTGTTAAGTTTTAGCATTTTAAAGTCTATTTTAATTTATTAGGTGAATTTAAAATTTTAAATCTTTTAAGGTTTAGCAATGGTTCACTTTATTTTAGATTAAGGGACTTTGTTAGTTGGTGAGAATTATCATTTTTATTAACATTTCTAATTGTGTATTTTAAATGTTATAGTAGGATATTATTTTAATTAGTTGTTAATTACCTATTTAGCATAAAATTACCCTAATCACCTACACAAACACATGCACACACCCACACTTGCACACACACAAATTCGGCTATCACATACCCCCACTTCCCCTTATTCATTCCACTTCTAAATTTTTAAGAAAAACCTAGGGTTCATAAAAATAGAGCAGCCGCCCCTCCCCTTTAGTTTCCAGCAAAGTTTTGTCGAATTTTCTTCAAAGAAAATCGAGCCGCCATCGTCCCGGACCAACCTTCGCTCCATCTCCGCATCGGTATCGTCGTTTCGGTATTTTAAATAACAAAAGGCACGTATATTCTATTTTTCATTCGTCGATCATGTCATAGTATGTGTTGCGTTGTTTTTATGCGTAAAAATACATGTGTGATGTGTAAAGTTTGAGCGAAAATTGATTAGATCGCATTTTGAACGTTTCTGAATCTGAAAATCTCGTTTTTGCTGTTCTTTTAAAAACTGGGATTTTTTGGTCGCGATTTTGAGAAACCTTTCAACATAAAAATCGTATAACTTTTTGATACCTTCGATTTGATATAAAATTCAAAATATTTGGATATAAATTGAGTGAGTTATGGTGTTTTTCGTGGGACTGCTCAAACTGCATTTTCTGGAAAATTATGTTATTGATGTGTTCTGGAAGTTTTATCGTTGCAGGCTTCATTGGGATCGACGGGTGACCGTTACTGCATTTAGGTATGTTTAATATGATGTTGGGTTGGTAATTGGTGTACCGGTTAGTGTCGATAGGCACTTGAATTCATTAGAAGTCGTAAGAAGCGATTTGGTGTCAAGTCCTGTGTTTTTCAGTTGCATCGTGTCGTAGGTTGGATGTCGTTGATTCGGGGTATTTTTACGGGTTGTATCAATGTAGTAGCATCCTAGGATGGGTCTCGAGGCGTCGGGTCATAGTTCGTACAATCATGTTTAGAATGTTGAGCATCACAGGTATTGAATTTTCGTTGGTTTCCTTTCACCGTGGGTACACGGACCCAGGCACAGTGTCCGTGCCTTTGTTTTACTTCGAAGTGTCAACTTGCAGAGTCTACACGGACCCTTCGACGGACCCCGACACCGGGTCCGTGTCCTCATTACTTTTCGGTGCAGTTTTTACAGTATCTACACGGACCTAGGCACGGGGTCCGTGCCCCCCCTTTTCTGCACACATCTTTTACAGTACCTACACGGATCCGGATCCGGACCCGGACCTTGGCACGGGGTCCGTGTACTTCATTTGTCGAAAAACTTAGGTTCAATGCTTTGAGGTTCGATATCTTAGTCTAATGCAATGGTTAACAAGGTCGAGTCACGGGAATTTTAGAACGTCCTAAGGAAATGAATGAGCTTTTGTGTAAGCATGGTTATTATGTCTAAGTTACACCAGTTAAGTATTCGAATTCATGTTAGTATGTTGCAGCAGTGGCCCCAAGCAAGATCCAACCAATCCCTCAACGCCAAGTAAATATGTTTGACGTGCAAAGAAAATATTTCAAGTTTTTGAGGTATGCTAAATGTCTTGTGACCAAATTTATGTATGGGATTGGAAAGCGGTAAAGCATGACCAGGGACCAATCCACCCCGTTAAATCATGAACGGGTATAGATCAGGATTGGAAAGCGTTAAAGCATGAACGGTGACCAATCCACCCGTTAAAGCTTGAATGGGGATCTCATGTATGTGGCAGTGGATTTTTCCTTATCAGCCCAGTACTGTGGTTTAGTCTGATCAGGCGTATTTATGTATGGGTCACTTGCTTTGAAACATGCCTCTACGCAAAATGATATAGTTTATGTATGTTCAAGTATGTACAAGTATGCAAGCACGTTTAAGAAGTTTCATGTTATGGCACGTCTATGTATGTATGTAAGTTCAAGCTTTTATATGCACGTTCAAGTTCAAGTACGTACATTCTATTTTGAAGTTGCATGTGATTTTATTACGTAGTACTCGTTACTTCCAGTTTATACGTGTTGAGTCTTAAGCTCATTAGACTTGATCGATGTAGGTGAGGATGCATTTGAGGAGACGAGAGGTGGGGACCAAGGAGCTGTCTGGGACTGAGTAGGAGGCTAGACCCGAGGACCGCCCGGTTTTAAGTTTTATTGAATGTTCGAAAGTACTCTGATTTCATGTGATCGATTATGAGTTTTAAACAAGTGCTTTTAGTAAACTCCATTTAAGACCTTTTGTTGCAACATTATTTGGGGATGAAAATTTTAGTTTATCGAATTTGAAGGTTCGCCTTTCATTAAAGAAAATTTTTAATTTTTCCGCAAATTTTAAATAGCTTAAAAGTACGGTACGTTACAACAACCTTATGCACCAGTTTGTCTTAAAGCTTCCAAATCTTCTAAAAACTGGTTGTGGCATAAGAGATTGAACCACCTAAACTTTAAATCTATTGCCTATCTGAGTAACCATGATCTTGTAACTAGTTTTCCCAAAATAGATTTTTCAAGATAAAATTTGTTCAGCATGTTAGTTTGGTAAGCAAGTAGAACTTCATTTAAAAACAAAGGTTGTAAATCATCTTCTCGATGCTTAGAACTGCTACATATGGATCTTTTTTTTCCTATACCAGTCATGAGCTTAGAGGGAATGAAATACACTCTAGTAGTCGTGGATGATTTATCAAGATTTACTTGGGTTATCTTTTTCAAATTCAAAGACCAAATTGCTGCACTACTGATTAATCTTTTCAAAAGACTATTAAATGAAAAATCAGTTGGGATTGATCAAATAAGGTCTGATCGAGAGACTGAATTCATCAATCAAAATCTTTCACAATTTTTAGAAAATACTGAAATCAAGCATGAGCTCTTAGCAGCAAGAACTCCTCAGCAAAATGGTGTAGCTGAGAGGAAGAAACCGGACCCTTAAAGAAGCTTCTAGAACAATGCTTGTTGATTCTGGTATTTCTCAAAGGTTTTGGGCAGAAACAGTAAACACTGCATGTTACACTCAGAACATATCAATGATTAATAAGAATCATGTGAAAACATCATATGAGATCTGGCATGGACGCAAAAGTGTGGTTTCTTATTTCAAAATATTCGGCTGCAGATGTTTTATTCTTGACAATGGCTAAAATCATTTAAAATTTTTTGATGCTAAATCTGCAGATGGCATATTTCTGGGATATTCTTCAGTTAGTAAAGCTTACAGAGTTTTTAATAAATGCACTTTGAATGTAGAAGAGTCTATTCATGTTGTATTTGATGAATCTGTGCTACCTGATAAGCCAACTGATCCAGTTGAGCTAGTTGATCACTTTACAGATATCAGTTTGGAGAATGATAATGAAGAAGAGAATCATATTAATCGAAATATCCTTCAAACACCAGAACCAGAAGTGCTGGGTCAGTCAGTTGAACAAGAAATTGTTACTGATAATCAGTTGGTAGAGCAAAATGATAACAATCAGTTACCAGCTGATACAGCAGCAACTGAAGCTGAAGAAAATATTCAGTTGCCAACTGAAGCAGTTGTTGAGATGGATGCAACAAATATTGAATATATATGGAAGAAATCACATCCACCAGAACTAGTGATAGGTAATCCATCCGATCTGGTAAGAACTCGGAATCAAATGTATAATTTATTTGTTCATTCTGCATTCGTTTTCCAACTGGAACCTAAGAAAACTGATGAAGCTCTTGTTGATCTTAACTGGATAAATGCAATGCAAGAAAAGCTAAATCAGTTTACCCATAACAATGTCTGGAACTTAGTTCCAAGACCAGTTTCTAAAACCATTATAGGTACAAAGTGGGTATACATAAAAAAACTGAACGAATATGGTTCAGTTGTGCGCAACAAAGCGAGACTTGTAGCACAAGGATATAGGCAAGAAGAAGGAATAGATTACGATGAAACTTATGTATCAGTTGCAAGACTGGAAGCAATCAGAATGTTCCTTGCCTATGCATCTTTCAAGAACTTTAAAGGCTACCAGATGGACGTAAAGAGTGCATTTCTGAATGGTCAGTTATAGGAAGAAGTATATGTTGAACAACCACCAGGTTTTGTTAATCATTCTCTTCCTGATCATGTCTATCATTTGAACAAAGTCTTATGTGGTCTTAAACAAACTCCAAGAGCTTGGTATGAAACTCTTTCAAAATTCTTAACTAATCATGATTTTACTATTGGATCAGTTGATAAGACTATGTTCAAATTCACTAAGAATTATCACCTTGTGCAAATATATGTTGATAATATTATTTTTAGATTAACTAACCCCAAATTATGTGAGAAATTTGCGAAGTCCATGCAGGAAAAATTCGAGATGAGCATGATGGGTGAACTGACATTTTTCCTCGGTCTGCAAGTGAAGCAACTGGATACTGGTATTTTTATCAGTCGGACCAAATATACGAAGGAATTGCTTGAGAAATTTGTCATTGAAACATACTCAGCTGCAAATGCTTCCATGAGTTCAACAATCAAACTAGACAATGAAGGGGGAATATCAGTTGAGACGACACTTTACAGAGGTTTAATAGGTTCATTATTGTACCTAACTACTAGTCGTCCTTATATTGTATTTGTTGTTTCCATGTGTGCTAGATTTCATGCAGATCCTAAGCAATTGCATTTTTCAGCTGTCAAACGCATTTTAAAATATCTTAAAGGCACACAAAATGTAGGCTTATAGTATGCTAAGGATTCTTCTTTCAATTTAGTTGGATAATCAGATGAAGATTATGCAGGATGTAAGCTAGATCGTAAGAGTACCAGTGGATCATGTCAGTTTCTAGGAGATAGACTGATCACATGGTTCAGCAAGAAGCAAACATCCATAGAAACTTCCACAACTGAAGCAGAATACCTTGCTGCTGGAAGCTGCTGTGCACAACTGATCTGGATTCAACAACAACTGAAAGACTATGGAGTCATTGCAAAAGAATCACCAATATTTTGTAATAATACAAGCATGATTACAATTACGTACAATCCAGTTCTTCACTCCAGAACCAAGCATATTGATGTCAGGCATCACTTCATCAGAGATCATGCTCTGAAGAAAGCAATAAGGCTAGAATACATACCAACTGAACAACAAGCAGCTGACATCTTCACCAAACCATTACCAGATACTAAGTTTTCTCATTTTCGCAATATTCTTGGTCTAATTGATTTATCTTAATTATATCAATCTTTAATGATGATATTTCAGTTGTCATTTTTTTTATTCAGTTAGTCAAATATAAATTAATAATTTTTCAGTTAGTCATTGTCAGTTAGTTAATTATTTGTCAACTGATATCAGTTCGTTTACAGATAAGAAAAGAACAATGAATCAAAACAATAATTTTATTGATAAAATCTAAACCAGGTTACACGATTCATTTCAGTTCCAGCGGCATCTTGCCAATGGGAAAACAAGTTAGTCAATTCATGACTGTTGATTCTCCTGAAGGCTTCTGAAGAAGAAATACTTTCCAGCACATTCCATTCCCTCATAAGCATTAGATGAATAAGAACATCATCAGTGACAAGCTCTGAAGTATGGTTGACTTCAGCACGCCTCTTATACTTTCTTGAAGTTGCTCTCTGCTTGGCAGTAGCAACTAATCCATCATGTTGAATCATTTGGAGTTCATGAACTTTGGTCCAAGTGGACATCACCTTTGAAAAAATGAACTTTTCAAGAGCCTTATTCAGTTTCTCCAAACGGCGAGGTGTCAATGCAGGATGAGGGACTTTGGAACTACTTGAACTATCCATCGATGTCTAAATGTTGTTATCAAATGACAATAGTCTTATTTATAGACAGCTCTTAAAGAGACAGGAGGAAGACGAAGAGACATCAGTTACCAGAATGGACTTAACTGATCCAGACTAAGTTTTTTTTACCATTTCTTTTATTTATTGAGGGGGAATATCGAAAATAAATGGTTAACTGAGAAGACAATAGTCAGTTGGTCTTTAACTGAAATGATTCAGCTTATAACTGATCACTTAGTTGCTGACCTAACTGATCTTCTCCAATAAATTAACTGATAAGTCGATAAATATTCCATAATAAGTGATGTTCCTGATAATTACGCATTAAATGTACGTCTTTCAATGAATAGTGTTTTAAATCGTGGTCCCTCGTAGTTTACTTGAATTCTACACACGCTTTAATCACACGTACACACAATTTTATTCAATTTATCTTGGACTGACACGTGTCCAAAAATTTGAACAGTCACATACAAACGTATCTATCCCCGCCTCATTTCAGTTTTTCTTCTTTTACGTGCATTTCATTCTCCAGAGCAAATCAATACTCTAAGCTTTCCTTCTCGCAGAAAATCAATTCTTCAGAAATGGCAAACCAAGTTCCAGCACATATTTTGAACGCTATGGCTATTGATTTTGATTCAGTCCTGTCTGTTCAGGACGAGGTCATCAAGAGTGTGTCTATCAAAATAGAAGCTGCTAGACTAAAGACATTTCTGGGACTTTCTTCCCAAGAAATTTATCCTAAAGAGATTAAAGATGTCTATGCCAACGGTTTTATCTCTGCTAACGGCAATATCACTATCATCGTCAAGAATCAGTTGCTGATGATAGACGAAGACTCCTTCAGCAACCTCTTTCAGCTGCCAACTGATGGGCTGGCAAATATCTCTGAGGTAATATCTTCTGATGTTGAGTAGATGCAAACTCTTGTCTGCTAATGGTCGGAAAATCAAGGTTTCCGATCCCAAGAAGGAACTGAAGCCTGAAATGCAGTTGATGGCTGATATTGTGGCCAAAGGGCTTCTAGCCAAAGTCGGATCTTTTGTTGCCCTGACATTGGAGAAGTTTCAAGTCATGACTGGAAAAAGACTAAACTGGAAAGGGATCATATTCAACCTTCTGAAGAATATGTTTCAGTCTTCAAAACAGTCAAAGGGATTTGCTGTGCAGCTCAGCTATCTGCTGAAGATCAAGGGCTTAGTGGGTGACTCATCTGAAAGAACATCCAAATTCAAAATCTTCAATGCCAAGAGTGTTCAGTTGCCGAAGATCAAGCTGGACATCTCTCCTGAGCAGTTTGTCAAAGTTAAAAAGGAGATTGGGATGCAGAGGGCTCCCAAATCAGTTAAGAAAGCCAGAATGTCAATTCAGAAAAAGGCAATCAAACGCAAACTGATCGTTAGTGAAACTGATTCTGAGAAGACTCCTTCTCCAAAGATCTCCAAGAAGCCTAGAACTCAGAAGACAAAACCAGCGATCGATGTGGGCACCGTCCCAACTGAGAGGTTAATACAATCTGGAGCTGAACAGACGATCAAGGCTACTCCACTAAGATCAATACCAGTTGGATCCTCAACTGATGATCAGTTACCTCTATCTGCTGCTCCGCTCAAAAAGACTATCACCGAATCTGGTGATAAAAAGAAATCTGTTGGAGTTAAAGCTCCACTCATCATTATCTCTGGCCCAACTTCTTTGCCATCTGCAAGACCTAAAGGGATAGTGATCAGAGAACAAATTGATACAACTAGTGAAACGTCTGCCCTTGTTATTACTTTAAAAATACTAGAAATTTTTTTTAAAAACCTCCCTAGCATCGGCCGAACCACCAAAAATTGCATAAAATATTTTGGACCTTATTTTAAAATAAAACAACCAACTTTATAATTGAGAAATACAGCTCATACTATAATCTCTCAAAAACCTCTCAAAACATGAATAAAAAGTCGTAGAATATTTTTAACGTAACTTGAAATCATAACTAGTGCGAAAAACTAGCGTCGGTCCTCAGGTTATGTGCACCTTCAGTCTAGTCAGATCAACAATCAAAACCTCCATAAACATAATCATGCATAACATATAATTTTGCCTTTTGAAACCAAGCATGCAACATGTCTTTTAAATGTCTTCCTTAAATCATAAAAATCCTATAGACATTTAAAAATCATAATTTAATCATAAACATTTAAAAACAATCATAATATCATAAAAATTGCATTTAGGGCACTGCCATGACGTTTACTAATTTCTAGGCGTAAAATGATCGTTTTACCCCTGGACATAAAATTTCATGTTTTTGAATTTTTCTTAATTATATTGACTCTAACATGTTCCAAATAATTATTAAAGCTTACATGAATTTTCTCATATTTTTATTTAGCATAAATTGAGGACTTTTAAATTAATCTTTAAATGTGGCGTATTAATGTGTTTTAATCCTGAATTAAACCAAACATTAATATAAAATTCTTAAATTTAAAAATTAGACTTATAATAATTATTTAAGCTTAAAACTAATTTTTCATAATTTTATAAACCTTACATTTAGGTGTTTCAATTAATTCGTTAATTAGCGTTTCGTGAGACGATAAAATCCCGATTAAATGTAAAACTCATTATTTTGATCCCAAATTTTTAACGTAACATTTTTATGATTTTTTCTATCCTCCAAGTCATGAGCCACACCCGTAGACCCATGGATTCAATTTTAGCCTTTTAATTTTCGTTTTTGACACATCGACGAACACACCGAGCCATCTCCCAATTAACTCGAGCCACGCCCGAGCCACCTTGAGCCAAAACCTAGCCAACCCACCTAGGGACCCTATTGACCAAGCCCAGCCCAAAAACCAGCCCCTAAGTCGCTCAAACTCGCCTGGACCGAAGCTCCAACTATGTTCGCTGTTGTGTGTTTGTGACTCTTGCAAATCTAGGACTCCTAACCCAACTAGGACTCCCCCAGCTAAGCCACCACCGAGCCCACATGACCCTAACCTTCCCTGGACCATGCCCAAACCCTGGCCAGACCAGCCCACACCCTAGAACCCAAGCTGCGAACCCTTGGACTCAAGGACAGCAAACCGCGCGTTTGCTGCCATCCTCACGTTTCCTTGTTCTCTCGAGCCACCAACCAGCCAACCCCCACCTGACCCTAGGCCATCTACCTTAGACCCCATAGGACCCACCTGGCTTGCCCCCAGGCCAGCCGTGAGCCCCTTCATCAGCAAGTCCAGAAACCTGCTCTTGCGCGAGGAGTCCCTTCTGCATGGGACTTCTCCAAAGCTGCGCTCCAGGGGTCCTAGCCATGCTAGGACCCTTCCTGACTCTGACTCACGTCCATCCCGAGCCCCCCTTGAGACATGGTCAAACCCCAAGCCCCCATGCATAGTGATCAAGTCCCATGAATTTTTTTGCAAAACTCACGGCCCCTACTTGCTGTTTTTTTTTTTCTATTCTACTGTTCCATGCTTCTTCTACTCTTGTTTGCAGTGTTTTGGGGTGATTAGGACTCTTTAAACTTGTATAAAACATGACCCTATCCTCTCCTAATCATGGCAGCCCCTTAGATACATGAAATTCATGGTTTTTGGATCAAAATTCATGTTTTAAAAATCATATAATATGTATATACGAAAATAATAAGGTGTGTACCTTGTTTTTCATGCAAAACAATTTTAAATAATTACTATGGTGTGAAAGATGAAAAAAGGAAGAAATATGGCGTGCCTTTGCGTATTAAACGCACGATTAAACGTTGACGATGACGAAGAACGGGGCAAGACCTTGGCTGAATTCTCCTTATGCTTTCTCGATATTTTCTTCTTCAAATTGTGGAGGTGAGTGCCGTGTGTTTGAAGGGTATTGGGGTGCCAAATTCAGAAAAGTTGCAAGGATATTGTGAAGAGTTTAGGGTGTGTTTTACATATTATATTCTAATCAATTCACTAATCAAGGCTTTAGGCCTACTAAGCATAAGTTTAGGCCCATTAGTGCTTAATTAGAATTTTTAAAATAGTTTTGTTTAATAAAGTTTGTGAATTTATTAGTCAGGTTGCTAAAACGTTCGTATTTTTGTTGAAAATCCAACACCGATAAAAATTACGTCCTGGCGTATAAAATCACCTCAAAAATCATTTACTTTCAAAAATAAGAAAAAGCATCACCTTTATTTTAAATAATTAAAAAAATTTATTTAATAAAAATATTTTCTATTTTTTAGCCATCGGTCTCCGTTCCTCAGTCGCAACTCGAATAACCTTTAAAAATAAATTTTAATGCAACCATGTAGAAAAAAATATATTTTTAACATGTAAATATGTACAACATAATTAATTTATGTAATTAAAACAATTAATTAAAATGCAAAGGAATTAATAATTGTATGCATGTGGTTCGCGTGAACCTTTAAATTTTCGGGGCGTTACAATCTTCCCCCCTTAAATTGAATTTCGTCCTCGAAATTCGCTTATCCTTAATAACCCGAAGTTTAGACTTAGTTCTAGTATCCCAAATATCCAAGATTCCGCTGCTCTACTCTGATCAAACTTAAGTTCTAGAATGTCTTTACATCTCCTTGATCCCATTTAATTTTACCTTCTAAATCTTTTTTTTCAAATCGCAACTTAAAAAGACCCAAATGACTTAGTGCTACTACTATTATAACCTCGAATTTCAATTTTTCTTACAATTCTCAATATTAAAAGATGGATGATCATACTTATCGTATATTAATTTCCTTATTTTATACCCAAAATATTCATCAACTTATCATATTTCAACCTTAAAATCTCAAATGCATCCGCTAACGCTTAGATTTTTCAAGCTTAGTATTGATTCATCCTTAAAAACCCATGATCAACATTCCTTATAACACTATAACCAAGATATCCCAAGGTTCCAAGTATTCTTAAAAGTCTAAATCATCGAAAACACTTATCAATTAACCATTCAATTCTCACTTATTGATAAAATAGTCTCCAAATTCCGTAATAATTGCAAAACAAATTCTTAATTTCCTCAAAAATTATCCTAACTGGTCCTTAATTTCAAAATCCTACGATTAACCCATAAGTTCTTAACATTCTTAATTATCCTCTACGGGTTTCCCATAACATAAATTTCGATAATTTAAACTTATTTACCCAAAATCAATTGCTATAACCCATTTTTACCTTTCATCAAAACTGTTGGGGATCGATGTAGAGTTTAGAGAGGGGATGAATAAACTCTTTCCTTTACTGATAGATTTTTGCAAAGGGTGCTAGAATCATGTTAAAGATTGTAGCTGATCTTGTTCAATATTACGTCCAGCAGATCACAATGATAAGTGCGGAAACAATCCGATGGAGTAGGGTGAAAAACAGTAACAGCAGTAGGTAATAGAACAGTAGTTGTTTCTGGAAGTTCGAAGATAAAATCTTCTACGTCTCCCCTTCTTCTGTTTCCAGAAGGTATCACTAAAAAACTTTGGATTTTACAGTACAACACTTGTACGCACCCACTTCAGCAGGGCTTATATTTTGCCTGCTGAAACTCTTAGTAACTCAACACACTATGATTCAATATAACAAGGTTCTGGAAAAGACTCTTTTCCAGTTTACAAACTCTTCTTTGAAATATAGTAAAATGTTTTGCTTGAAGAGATGAAGAAGCAGCATTACAAAATGATCTCCAAAGATCAGATATAATATGAAGTGTGTACTGCTTTTCTGCAATTTTGAGCTTAGAAGATGATGATTGATTCGCGGTTGCTCAATGTAGTATTGGATAGATAAGATGATCAGCGTTCTTCTTCAAATGGTTTTGATCCATATATATAGATAACTTAAATCCAACGTCTATAATCACAACGGCTCTCTTGATTTCTGATAGAAACAGTTTTATTTCCTAAAGAGGATCCTACAAAAAGCTTTCAACATAGTCAGTCTTGTTTTATTCCAAAACTGGCAAAACGAATTAAATGGCTTCGTGTAGCATTAATGGTGCAACAAATACTCGTACTCGATAAAGTAACGGTAACATTTAAGACTTGTTCCGTTAGCATAGAAGACATCAAGTTATTCTAATTTTAGACTAGGTTCTGCTTCTGGTTTTCTAAGTTCTGAAGACTTAGTCCTGCTTTTATATTGCCTGCTGATTTTAATTAACAGCCTGCTAGTTTTGATTCTTATCGCTACAATTAAGTTAAGTCTAACAATTTCCCCCTTTGTGGTGATGCCAAAACTTGAACGTTAGCAAAGATAGATAATGGGAATATAAAACAACAAAATATATTAAGAGAATTAAACAACAAAAGTTTTAGTTATCAGTGCCAATGTCCCTGAAAATAATTTCATCATTCTGAGCATCAGCATTTAGATCTCTTCTGGCAGAGGATTCTGCTAAGTCTCCAGTTCTTCTATCTTCTGCTTGTCTTCCTTCTGGTTCTGTTTCTTCCCCCTTTTTGGCATCAACGGCCATGACTTGAGCAATTAAGTAGTCCATACGCCCAGAGAGATTCATAATTTCATTGTTGAGCATCTCCAGATATGGTGCATGATGAGATACTCGTTCATTTAAAGTATTAAGAGATTGAGATTGAGACTCAATCTTGGCATCCATTACTCCATTGTAGTAGAGACTGAACGAATAACATCATCATGGTCAGTGAGTCGTTGGAGAATGTTAGTTTGTCCAAGCATGATAGCACCTTGGCTTCTGGAAACAGCCTATCTAAAAACAGTTGTCTCAGCATGCATTTTGTTTACAGATTCCGCCGTGCGAAATATCTCTTTAGAGATACGGTCTCGGAAAAACGTTGAGTGCTACTACTTAAATAATAATTCACCCAAGTGTAGGTTGTCTGCAAGTAATATATTTCGTAAGTACGAGATCGATCCTCAAAGAGGTTATTTTTAGTTTAAATTTATTAATTTATAGATTACCAAATGCAAGAATGAAGTTTACAAATTATAAATTTTGTCAAGGCTTGAGGATTTATTCTTGGTTTATGTAATATTGTTTAACTAAAAGTAAAACAAAAGAAACCACCATAAATAATGGTTCCAAGAAAATTAAACACACACATAATATAATATAGTTCCCACTATAGAAAATACCGAATTAACCGATATTTTATATATGGTACCTATAATTATAATTATAACTATATAAATAAATAATTGCATAAAGTAAATGATAAATTAAATCATTATATTTCATTTAGAACAACCGGCAGAGCCACGCTATTGCCTAAATGAAATATATTGATTTAATAAGTTAGTTGCGGTAAAGTAAAAGTTAGTTACGATAAAGTAAATGTTAGTTGCGGAAAAATGAAAGTTAGTTGCGATAAAGTAAATGTTAGATGTTAGTATTAAAACATAATATTTCATTTAGAACAACCGGCAGAGCCACGCTATCGTCTAAATGAAATATTATGATATTATTATATAAATATATATATATATAAATAATAATAAGTGATGAAATATTTATTGTATCAAAATTAAACAACAAATCAAGATAACCACTTTAATGGTATCAAGCATTTGATGTAAATTGATAACAACAAATAATTCATTTTTATACCTACAATAAAAATAAGTTAGCTAAATGAAAAGAAATAAAGAAAGAATATACAAAATATAAACAATCTTACTTCACCAAGAATGCATCCTCTTCACCTTGACATAATAGATTTAGCTTGCCATAAGCTTACTTTTGATCAACACTAAAATATCACTCATAGTTGAGAACATGAAAGAAAATATATTGGAACTTAGAACTTTGATACACACTCACACTATATTTTACAATGAGATAGAATGATTTTCAAGCTAGCACAAGGCCTCTATTTATAGGCCAAATGAGAGAAAGGGTCAAAATTTTTATTAATGCCATGTAGTTGCAATAGTATTCTTTGTCTCCTCCAAGTTCAATTCCATGTCCCTTCTTTCAATGCTTTGTTTCACAACTTTAATCACCGAATTTGACTCTGCTCAAAACGGTAAACATGTGGGGAATTGTCTGTAGATGAATTTGGCCACTTGGTTCACCTCATTTGGTTAAATATTGAAATAGTTATGATTTGTTTACTATATGCTGGTCATAGTAAAAGTAAATTTGTCCTCCTTTTGATATTTGCACAATTTGATCATCTTAATGAACTTTTTAGGCAATCATGTCTTCTGCGAAGTTGTAGATAATTTATCAAGGATTCCAAACATGTTTGAGTCACCTCCATTTGAATTTTCTAGCTTGAGTTATCATTATTTTACCAACACGTAGAAAACCTGAAAATAAAACATATTTAGTAAGACAATTAAATATAAACAAACAATACTAAAATAACATAATTTTATAATTTTAATGAAACTTAAATTTTAAAATACAGATTTTAACATATAATAAATTATTAATTTTAAGTTTCATCACACCCCCATACTATCTTATTACTAGTCTCTTAGTAATAAAATTTATCAAAAAATCACAACCTAGATTCTATATTTCTTTTATATATTCAAATACAAACATATTTATTAAAAACAAAATCATATACCGATTTATATATATATATATTTTCGTTTAATATAATAATATATAATTAAATGTGTTTTTATTATTATTCTTATTTTCACATAATATATAAAGTAACAATATATATATATATATAGTTTTTTTTAAATTTCTAAATTTTTTATAATAATATAGTCAAAAAGATAATATCAAGAATATTATTGTAAAAGCCTCAACTCCATATATTTTTTCAGGTCAAAATGTTTAAGGAATAGCTAGTTTTCACTCATGGAGTTGGAATGAATATTAACTCTCATTGAAAAAGGCTAAGTATTAAAGCAGGCAATTAATTAAACTAATACTGAAAACAAAATAAGAAAATTTACGAAGAATAAAATCCCTATTTTTTCTTTTTTTTATTGTTTTTTTTTTTTAAATAATATGACTGCAAAATTTTACAATAACATAAAATTTTTTATCCAAACATTCTACCATAAATATATATATATATATATATATAAACATTTATATAACGGATACATCCGACTACCTTTGAAACTTATCTAGCACAAACAAATCTTTTTGTTTGTTTGTTTGTTTTTTTTTTTTTTTTTTTTGTACACAATATTGATGTTTTTAGAACACATTGATAGTACATCAATTAAATCTAAAAAAATTACAATGAATGAAGTATTTTGCAGTCCGTTATATATTTACTTCTTTTTTTTTCTTTTTTCAATAAATATTTTTTTAGGGGAGTTATATTCTTGTAATTAACCATTTTTTAATAATCAATAAAAGTTTATTAATTGTTTTCTCATTTCTCACCACTCACTCACAAAAGATGTGTGAGTATATATTATACTTTTACAAAAGAATTCTTTCAATTATACATGTTAACAACCATACAAACCATATCTTTTAAATATATTCTCATAAAAATTTTAAAAATTATTTTATTTGAAAACACATACAATTATATATATATATATATATGAACACATCTATTATATATTTTATATTAATTGATCAAAATATATATATAAATTGGTACATATGAAAAACTAATTTTTCTTTTAGTCTGTATTTTGAATATAATGAATATTAAAATCTAGTGTATTGTGATTTTCAAATAATTATTAACTAATGCGTCTCAGGTGCATTTTACTGACACCATACTCGACATTGAACTAAAAATTATTATTATTATTACTATATATAAGTATATATTTTAATTTTTATATAAAAAAACTAAGATGAGAAGAAGAAGAAATTATTCATACCTTAAAGAAAAACATTAAAACATACCGTTGAATCACAAGTTTAGCATCACATGAATTTTCTTTTCTTACTTTTGGATGTTGGCCAATTAAGTTGAGATAAGGATGGATCTGGTTCATGACTAAATCCTTGCAGTAAATCAAAACGTTCACCTTCACTTGTAGCAGAAACTAACATCCTTCGCGAAGCTAATGAAATAAATCCATGTTCCACAACATCATCAAGAAACGATAACAGTTTATCATAATAATTGTTAACATTTAACAAACCAATTAGCTTATTGTGGATATTTAATTGTGCCCAACAAACAGTATGAAACATTTCTTCCAAAGTACCGAAACCTCCTGGCAAAGCAATAAAAGCATCTGAATGTTCAATCATTTGAGTAATGTGTTCAAACATGTTGTCCACTTTCATTTCTTCTCCTATTGTTGGTCCTGTAAGATTGGCTAAGGTAATCGGAATAATGCCTAAAACTTCACTTCCACCTGCATGCGCAGCTTTTGCAACTTTTCCCATGAGGCCAACTTCACCACCACCATATACCAAATGAATCTTTTTTTTAGCAAGTGTTATTCCAAGATTTTCTGCTACTTCTTCATAAATTGAATCTTTTCCTGCACTAGATCCACAAAATACACAAATATTTTTGATTTTACTTATCGTGGACGTTGACATGTTGAGAAATATGTTTTTTGTAATTGTTAGAACACAGCATATGAATTTATAAGCGTAACATGCCAAAAGTCAATATTTGAACAGGAAATTATTATTATTAAAAGAAAATAAAAATGACAAAATTAAAACAAATATATACAGCGTAGTTGTGATTGTGGCTCACATCTTCCTCTGATTTTACGTTCAGTAACGGATTCAACGCCTTCTATGAGTCGAGGATATGCTTCCCATCCAATTTTCTTATAAATTGGCAAACATGGTCTTTTAACGTCAGATTCCCAAGACGAAATTATGTATATATATTTACTTATCTAAATAGATATGCGTTACTACAGTAGGATCTTTGTAAGGCTGATTCCACCGTCCATATTGATATTCCTCCTGTTGAAATTGCCACCATAGTTTAAGAAGTTCATTTTGCACGTACCCACTAGAATGCGTATCAAGAACCTCTAGAAAATTATTCAAAGGCTCTTTACTCAGACCATTTTCAATGAATAAAATTTTATCTTCTCTATTCATTGATGTCATTCCAACATTTTTGCATTTTTCCCTTACAAGTCCACCTTGCACATTTATGACATCCACCTATACGTTTAGCTCTTTGCTTTTTGGCATATGTGCTTTTACCAAATCCTGGCATATGTCTTATTATTAATTCACTTGCTTCCCCAACCAATCGGACTTTTGCTTCAATTATCAAACGGACATCATTCGGTATGCCATATGACATCATCAACCTTAGCCGCTCACATCTAGCTTTATAAATTTTTTTCAACGCATTATCAGGTAAACAAGCAAAATATTTACGAAGATTCATAATACACGGATCCATATTATTATTATATATATTTCAATTATTTTGGGAAAACTAAAGAAACCGACTTAAACAGTCACGGAGTACCGTTATCCGCCACTTAACCGGGAAATGAACTAGAATCTGCAAAACAAAATGAAAATATCAAACAACTATTGTGGATCATATAAAGGCATAAACTCATTATTAAGAATTTCATTTTCTATAAAAGGCTTAAGTCTTTGCCCATTAACTTTAAACACGTAATTATTTTTAGGATTTTCAATATCAACAGCACCATGAGGATAAACAAATTTGACTATAAATGGTCCTGACCACCTCGATCTTAGTTTACCTGAAAATAAATGCAAACGAGAATTATAAAGCAAAACTTTTTGTCCAATTTCAAATGACTTTCTCATAATATTTTTATCATGAAAGGCTTTAGTTTTATCTTTATAAATCTTTGAATTTTCATATGCATCATTTCTTAATTCTTCAAGTTCATTTATTTGCAATTTTCTTAATTTAGATGCATCATCTAAATTAATATTAAATGCTTTAATTGCCCAATAAGCTTTATGTTCAATTTCAACCGGTAAATGACAATGCTTACCAAAAACTAACCTGTATGGTGACATCCCTAATTATGTTTTAAATGAAGTTCTATATGCCCATAATGCATCAGTTAATCTTAAAGACCAATCTTTTCGATTTGAATTAACTGTTTTTTCTAAAATTTGTTTTATTTCTCTATTTACAAGTTCAACTTGACCATTACTTTGAGGATGATATGGGGTAGAAACTTTATGTGTAATGCCATATTTTCTTAACAAAGAAGAAAATGATTTATTTATAAAATGACTTCCCCCATCATTAATTATTGCTCTAGGTAATCCAAATCGGCTAAAAATATTTTCTTTTAAAAACTTTATAACAACTTTATGATCATTAGTTCTACATGCAATTGCTTCAATCCATTTTGAAACATAATCAACAGCGACTAAAATGTACGTATATCCAAAAGATAATGCAAATGGACCCATAAAATCTATCCCCCAACTATCAAATATTTCAATAATTATGATTGGATTTAAAGGCATCATGTTTCGTTTTGAAATTGATCCCATCTTCTGACAGTTTTCACAAGATTTGCAAAATAAATGTGTATCTTTGAATAAAGACGGCCTATAAAATCCACATTGTAAGATTTTGTAGCTGTTTTATTGGATGAAAAATGACCTCCACATGCTTCAGAATGACAAAATTTAATAACATTACTTATTTCATTGTCGGGTATGCATCGTCGAAAAATTTGGTCAGGACAATACTTAAATAAGTAAGGATCATCCCAATAAAATTTTTTAACTTCTATCAAGAATTTATTCTTATCCTGTGAATTCCAATGAGAAGGCATTTTATTTGTCACAAGAAAATTTACAATGTTAGCAAACCAGGGCATAATAGTAGCATAAAACAACTGATCATCTGGAAAATTTTCATTTATTGGTATTTTATTATGAGATGATTCAGTCATTATTCTAGATAAATGATCGGCTACAACATTTTCTTTTCCTTTTTTATCTTTAATTATAATATCAAATTCTTGTAACAATAAAATCCACCGTATTAATCTTGGCTTAACATCTTATTTATTTGATAAATATTTTATGGCAGAATGATCGGTGTAAACAGTAGTAGTAGAACCAATTAAATAAGATCGAAACTTATCTAATGCAAATATTACTGAAAGTAATTCTTTTTCAGTAGTTGAATAATTTATTTGGGCACTATTTAAGGTTCTACTAGCATAATAGATTGCATAAGGTTTTCCTTCTTTTCTTTGTCCTAACACAGCTCCTATAGCATAATCACTTGCATCACACATTAATTCAAATGGTAAAGACCAATCTGGAGGTTGTAAAATAGGTGATGTGACTAAAAGATTAATAATTTTTTTAAAAGCATTTTCACATTTCTGAGTCCATTCAAATTGTGTATCTTTTGTTAAAAGATTTGAAATTGGTTTAGATATTATGCTGAAATTTTTTATAAACCTTCTATAAAATCCTGCATGACCCAAGAATGATCGAACTTCTTTGACCGTTTTTGGTGATGTTAAATTAGCAATAACATCAACTTTGGCTTTATCAACTTCAATTCATTTTTCAGATATCACATGTCCTAAAACAATCCTAGATTTAACCATATAATGACATTTTTCTCAATTTAAAACAATATTTTTTTTCTTCACATCTTTTTAATACTTCTTCTAGATTTTTAAGACAATTTTCAAATGAGTTTCCAAAAACAGTTATATCATCCATAAAAACGTCTACATATTCTTCAATCATATCACTGAAAATACTTAACATGCATCTTTGAAAAGTAGCCGGAGCATTACATAAACCAAATGGCATTCTTTTAAATGCAAAAGTTCCGAAAGGACAAGTAAAAGTAGTTTTTTCTTGATCTTCTAATGATATAGGTATTTGATAATACCCCGAATACCCATCAAGAAAACAGTAATAAGAATTTCCTGCTACTTTTTCTAGAATTTGATCTAAAAATGGTAGTGAGAAATGATCTTTTCTAGTTACATCATTTAATTTTCTATAATCAATACACATACGCCAACTAGATGGAATCCTAGCTTGTAATAACTCTCCATTTTCATTTTTTATAACAGTGATGCCGGACTTTTTAGGTACTACTTGTGTTGGACTTACCCATTTACTATCTGAAATTGGATAGATAATTCCAGCTTCAAATAGTTTTAATACTTCATTCTTAACAACTTCCTTCATATGTGGATTTAACCTTCTTTGTGGTTGTTGATATGTTTTAGCATTTTCTTCCAAGTGAATTTTATGTGTACAAATAAAAGGATTCATACCTTTGATATCTTTCAAAGTCCATCCAATTGCATTTTTATATTTTTTAAGTAATTTAATCAAATCTTCTTCTTGATTTGGCAAAATAGTGGAAGAAATTACAACAGGAAATGTTTTATTTTCACCAAAAAATACATATTTCAATTCTAAAGGTAAAACTTTTATTTCAAGTTTTGTATTATCATCTTCTTTAAAATTATTTTTAGACTCAAAATTTTCTATTGAAAAAACTTCAGATTGTTGATTTAAGTTTTCTTCTTGTATATTTTCTTCCACAATTGTTTCAATTTCATTATCATATTCATTTTCATTAATACTTGGTTGTTTACATAAATTGAACACATTAAGTTCTAGAGTCATATTTCCAAAAGATAATTTCATTATTCTATTTCGACAATTAATTAAAACATTTGAAGTTGCTAGAAATGGTCGTCCCAATATTACTGGAATTTCATTATGTACTTCTATTGGTTGTGTATCCAAAACAATAAAATCTACAGGATATATGAATTTATCAACTTGAACCAACACATTTTCTACAATACCTCTAGGTATTTTGATTGACCTATCCGCCAGTAAGAGAGTAACAAAAGTGAGTTTTAATTATCCTAAATTAAGTTTTTCATAAACTGAATAAGGAAGTAAATTCACACTTGCTCCCAAATCCAACAGAGCTTTTTTAATTTTATTTTCTCCAATAATACATGAAATTGTTGGACAACCAGGATCTTTATATTTTAAACTAGAATTATTTTGAAGAATAGAACTTACTTATTCAGCCAAGAATGCTTTTTTCTTCACATGCAATTTTCTCTTTACAGTACATAAGTCTTTTAAAAATTTTGCATAAGAAGGTACTTGTTTAATAGCATCTAATAATGGAATATTTATCTTCACTTGTTTAAAAACTTCATAGACATCAGAATCACTTTTTTGTTTTTTATGATTTGTTAATGCATGAGGAAATGGTGGAGGTTTATTTGACTTATTTACTATTTCAGATGATTTATCATTCACCATATTATTCTTAAAATTTAAGGTATCTTCATTCTCAAAAGTATCAGGATCATCATCTTTACTCTTTGATTTTAAATGATCCTTGTTTTCATTATTATATGGATCATTAACTATTTTACCACTTCTAAGGGTAATAACAGATTTTATTTGATCAATTTTTTCATTTTTTAATTCTTGATTTTGATTTTTAGGATTAGGTTGAGGTTGAGATGGAAATTTTCCTTTTTCATGAATATTAAGTGCAGATGGAAATTTTCCTTTTTTCCTTTTTCATGAATATTAAGTGCAGATGCAAAATTTTGCAAGAGTTTCTTTCAAATCACTAATAGATTGACTGTTTTGAATATTGATAGACTCTTGCTTTTGGATAAATGCATTAATTTGTACTTCAAAGTTTTTTCTTGGAGATGTAACATAAGAAATATAACCTTGATGATTTTGGCTATTTTGAAAATATTGTTGTGACGGTTGTGCATTATTATCATTCCTCCAACTAAAATTAGGATGATTTTTCCATCCAGGATTATATGATGGTGAAAAAAGATCTAGTATTGGTTTTTTATAATTGTTAACATAATTTGCTTGTTCATGGAGACATTCTTTAAATGAAGGTAATGTTGGACAATCTTTTGTAGCATGATCATGTGTATCACATATATGACAAACAATTTCTTTAATACTTTTTAATTGACCACTCTTTTTCATTTCTAATGACTCAATTTTTCTTGCTAAAGATGCAAGTTTAGCTTGAATATCTATATCATCTTTAAGATTATAGATACCACCCCCATTTGTTGAATTATTGTTTTTAGTTGTTGGTGGTTCTATTGTGCCTATATTATCCCAATTTTGAGCATTTTCTGCTAATGAATCCAAATATTTCATAGCTTCATTTGAGTTTTTATCTTCAAAAGTTCCATTACACATGAATTCTATCATTTGCCTATCTTTAGGTATTAGACCTTCATAAAAGTGAGAAACTATTCTCCATGTTTCAAAACCATGATGTGGGCATGTATTAAGTAATTCTTTATATCTATCCCAACATTGATAAAACGTTTCTCCTTGTTTTTGAGAAAAAGTTGTAATTTGTCTTTTAAAAGAGTTTGTTCTATGGGAAGGGAAAAACTTTTTGACAAATTATTGTTGCATTTCTTCCCATGATCTTATTGAACTTGATCTTAAATTTTGTAGCCATGTTTTAGCTTTATCTTTTAAAGAAAAAGGGAAAAGCTTTAATCGAACTATATCCATGCTACAATTTTGATCATTATAAGTGTTACAAACTTCCTCAAATTATGTTAGATGCAAATATGGATTTTCAGAATCTAAGCCATGAAAATTTGGTAAAAGTTGAATAATTTGAGGTTTGAAGTTGAAATTAGATGCATCAGGAGGAAAAACTAAACAAGATGGGGCACTAGTTCTAATAGGGTTCATATGGTGCCGTGTTCTTAATTGATCATGTTCTTGATTATTATTATTATTATTATTATTATTATTTTTATTATTATTATTATCTTGATTATTTGAATTATCATACATATTTAAATTATTTTCAGATACTCGAATAAGTCTACCACTTTTTTTTCGATTCCAAATACTCATACAAAAAAAAACAACACAATACTTATAAATAAAACATAATTAACAAATATAAACTTAATTTATATCTCCCCGGCAACGGCGCCAAAAACTTGCTACTACTTAAATAATAATTCACCCAAGTGTAGGTTGTCTGCAAGTAATATATTTCGTAAGTACGAGATCGATCCTCAGAGAGGTTATTTTGAGTTTTAATTTATTAATTTATAGATTACCAAATACAAGAATGAAGTTTACAAATTATAAATTTTGTCAAGGCTTGAGGATTTATTCTTGGTTTATGTAATATTGTTTAACTAAAAGTAAAACAAAAGAAACCACCATAAATAATGGTTCCAAGAAAATTAAACACACACATAATATAATATAGTTCCCACTATAGAAAATACCGAATTAACCGATATTTTATATATGGTACCTATGATTATAATTATAACTATATAAATAAATAATTGCATAAAGTAAATGATAAATTAAATCATTATATTTCATTTAGAACAACCGGCAGAGCCACGCTATTGCCTAAATGAAATATATTGATTTAATAAGTTAGTTGCGGTAAAGTAAAAGTTAGTTGCGATAAAGTAAATGTTAGTTACGGAAAAGTAAAAGTTAGTTGCGAGAAAGTAAAAAGTTAGATGCGAGAAATAAAAGTTAGTTGCGATAAAGTAAATGTTAGATTGTTAGATGTTAGTATTAAATCATAATATTTCATTTAGAACAACCGGCAGAGCCACGCTATCGTCTAAATGAAATATTATGATATTATTATATAAATATATATATATATAATAATAAGTGATGAAATATTTATTGTATCAAAATTAAACAACAAATCAAGATAACCACTTTAATGGTATCAAGCATTTGATGTAAATTGATAACAACAAATAATTCATTTTTATACCTACAATAAAAATAAGTTAGCTAAATGAAAAGAAATAAAGAAAGAATATACAAAATATAAACAATCTTACTTCACCAAGAATGCATCCTCTTCACCTTGACATAATAGATTTAGCTTGCCATAAGCTTACTTTTGATCAACACTAAAATATCACTCATAGTTGAGAACATGAAAGAAAATATATTGGAACTTAGAACTTTGATACACACTCACACTGTATTTTACAATGAGATAGAATGATTCTCAAGCTAGCACAAGGCCTCTATTTATAGGCCAAATGAGAGAAATTGTCAAAATTTTTATTAATGCCATGTAGTTGCAATAGTATTCTTTGTCTCCTCCAAGTTTAATTCTATGTCCCTTCTTTCAATGCTCTGTTTTACAACTTTAATCACCGAATTTGACTCTGCTCAAAACGGCAAACATGTTTGAGTCACCTCCATTTGAATTTTATAGCTTGAGTTATCATTATTTTACCAACACGTAAAAAACCTGAAAATAAAACATATTTAGTAAGACAACTAAATGTAAACAAACAATACTAAAATAACATAATTTTATAATTTTAATGAAACATAAATTTTAAAATACAGGTTTTAACATATAATAAATTATTAATTTTAAGTTTCATCATTGAGCCACTCACTTCTGCGGCATGTTCACGAGATATTTGCTTTACCATCTTCGATAGATTGTTGAGATTTCTTTGCAGAGCTTCTATCTCAAATTCCATATTAAAGATTTTCGGTTCCGGAGATGGAGTCCTAGTGAGGAACGGCTTTTGAAACACTTGTCTCAACGGAACAGTGTCCAACTTAGAGATGGCTGATGTCTTCTTGATTCAAAGAATAGTGCGAGCTTTCTTCTTGTTGGGAGTAGGTGGCAGAGATGGTTGAATAGGAGCAGCAGACTCCTCAGAAACTATCTTATCAGAATCAGTGGAGATAACCACTCGTTTTCTTTTAATTTTCTTTTGAGGTCCTAGAGCCTCAGCTTGAGCATCTCCCACTTTCTTTTTCAAAGAAATAAACTCAGTCACGGTTGGCTTTGGTCTCAATGCGAGCACATTATCAGCGTCCAAATCAGAAGTAAAAGCAAAACCAGCATTCTTAAGCATTTGGCTGATCTGCACAGCGAAACCAGAAATCCTCCTAACCACCATTTCCTTCATTATTTTGAATAGAAAACGACTCCAATCCACCTTATATCAAGAAGTGATGGCAGCCATCACTTGAACTTTTTCTTTTGTTAGTCGATCGAACGTTCCGGCTTTGACTAACAGCGCTTTGGCAACAATATCGGCAAGTACTTGAAATTCCAGCTTCAACATATTCTTGAAGCAGGATGGAGACAGTTCTTCTCCAGAAGCTGAGAAATGCAGTAGCGCAGTAGACATTTCCTCCTTGGAAATTCCAGAAAGTTCATTTATCCCTGAAAAAGGAAGAAAGAAAGTCGATCCAAGAAAAGCAACATCGATAGAAATGGATGCATCACCCTGAGAACACATGATTTTCCCTTCTTCCACAGTCGCCTTAGCATAACAGTCCAGAAGGACAGTTTTGTATATCACAGCAGGTGCTTTTAAGAATTTTCCGAGTCCTGATTTCTCAATAGCTTGGAACATCTTGAGAAGATTCTAATCTTTGATAGTGAGGACAGATGCAAAGTTAACTTGGTAAGCATTCAAGATGTAAGCTCCGGCCATTTTTGTAAGTAAAGATGATTTGAACAAAATAAGAGTGCAAGAGAAAGCAATAGCCGATAATCAGAATGCTGGAAGCGTAAAAGAGAATAGAGATGAGAGAGGCGGTTAAAATTCAAAAATGTACAGCCGTCAGTGAAACATAATGACACGTGTCAATATGTTTACGGTTGAGTATTTGAAAAGTTAAACAGAGGGTGTCAGTAAAACTAATGATTTTAAAAAATTTTGAAAAGAGCGGGTTGTCCAATTGGTTACTGAACATAATCAGAAGAAGATTTGTCATTTTATAATAACGTCTGTTGGAAGTTACAGGGTACTAAAATATTTTTCAGTACTTTGATGAAACCAGCAGACACGTTGTTTTATCGGAAAGACAAACATTCTATCTATTATTGATAAAGCACGAAAATCTTAGTCTGAATAAGATACTGTTCCCCCTAAATCAATTTAACTAATAAATGCAACTATACGATTTCAGAGTAAAAGATAACTGAATCTTGGTATTCATGTAGTCAGAGAGCCGTCTCTTCAACTTCCCGAGACTCTATAAAAATGCCTGCAAGTTCACAAACTAAGTCATTTAAGCTTTTTCATCAAATCAAAACAAATGAGCAGTTCAAGCGATCTCTCGGAGTCTTCTTTAGAGTCAGAATCAGCAGAGGAACTCCAAAGACAACGTCCAACCTCTCGTAAGCAGATGTTTGAAGACATCCTTTTTCAAGATATGAAGGCTTGGAAGAAATTCCTTGGTTTATAATACTAACAATCAGTTAGATTGTTTATTTTTATTAGGACTAAGCTGTGGAATAACTTCTCCCACAATCACAATCATTCAAGGAGAGGGGTTCCCAGCAGTCCTTAGATATGTTCCTGCTTAAGAACTTTGCAACATATAAGTACTTCAAGTTGCTGATATCAACAAATGTAGTAGATAAAATCAATGTAATGCTTCTGGTTTTATGAATAAAAAAACTTATTTTGACATGTTTTGTTTATCTACTGCTTTTATTGACTGAATAAATAGATGGTGGATAAGAAACAATCAGTCTGTGTAAATTAGTAGAACGGTTCGGTTGACTTGAGACTTTTCAACTTCTTCACCATTAAATGCAACATGTCTATAAATAAGATAACAACAATTGTTGATGAAATAATAAATCGATATGACGGATTCAAGCAATTCGGATGCTTGTAGCAGCACTCATGTCCTCGTAACACCAGAGACACTTCCGCATCTGGAAACTTTAAAGAGGACCATTGAGGAATATGTCTGGATAAATGTCATGTCTGTATGGTTCAAAGTGCAGGAGCTGCAGAATGTGTATCAGAATGGTTTGGCTTCTAGTACTGCTCAAAGAGCAAGAGTCAGGAAGTACAAACGGGAGTTTAAAGTTGATCAGGTTTCTGAGCTTGCTACTGATAGAGTTCTGCATCAGATGATGCTTTGGAAGGAATGGCATCTGCTTGAAAAGATTTTCAGTGCATGATCCTTTAAAAGGATTAGAAGTCATGAGTTGAGTAATTGGATTTCCGAGTGGCAAGACTCCGTAGGAAATGAATTAGACAGTGTAACCTAGTTTCGATTACATTCTAAATAAAATAACAATGGTTGCGATATGTTGTTTCTTTACTTTTTTGCAAGTAGATCAAAGTTAGTGTAATAACATAAGTTTGATAATATTCAACCGAATGATAACCTCAATAAATTCAAGTTAAATCAATTAAACCGAGTATATCACGAAAATAAGAAAACGTATTCTCAAGCAGAGGTTTTGTAAAGATGTCTGCTGCTTGTAAATCAGTAGAAACGTATTCCAGACGAATATCCTTCTTCTGCACATGATCTCTTATAAAATGATGTCTGATGTCGATGTGCTTCATTCTGGAATGAAGTACTGGATTTTGCGTAATTGCAGTGGCACTGGTATTGTCATAGAGGATAGGTGATTCAGAGGCATGAACTCCATAGTCTTTAAGTTGTTGCTGCATCCATAATATTTGAGAGCAGCAACTTCCAGCAGCGAGGTATTCTGCTTCTGCAGTAGATGTAGCTATCGAAGTCTGCTTTTTACTAAACCATGAGATCAGCTTATCACCAAGGAATTGACAAAAACCACTTGTGCTTTTCCTGTCAAGTTTGCAACCTGCATAATCAGCATTTGAATATCCAATAAGATTGAAAGATGAATCATTGAGATACCATAAGCCGATATTTTGAGTTCCTTTTAAGTACTTCAGAATACGTTTAGCAGCAATATAATGGGATTGCTTGGGGTTAGATTGAAATCTTGCACAAATGCAAACAGCAAATAAGATATCAGGTCTACGGGTAGTAAGATACAATAGTGAGCCAATAAGACTACGATATTGAGTTACCTCTACTGAAATTCCACATTCATCTTTATCAAGCTTGGTAGATGAGCTCATTGGAGTGGAAGCAGCAGAGCATGCTTCCATACCAAACTTTTTCATTAGCTCCTTGGTATACTTAGATTGATTTATAAAAATTCCAGTATCAAGTTGTTTGATCTGCAGTCCTAGGAAGAATGTTAATTCTCCAATCATGCTCATTTCAAACTGATCATGCATCAATTTAGCAAACTTTGCACACAGTTTGGGTTGGTTGACCCAAAAATAATGTCATCAACATAAATTTGTACTAATAGAATATGCTTATCCTTGACTAAAGTGAACAAAGTCTTGTCTACTGTGTCAATTGTAAAATCATGATTGATAAGAAATTGTGACAGAGTGTCATACCATGCTCTAGGTGCCTGTTTTAAACCGTACAGGGATTTGTGTAATTTGAATACATGATAAGGTGAAAAATGATCAATAAAACTTGGAGGCTGTTCGACGTAGACCTCTTCTCGTAGTAGAACATTTAGGAAGGCACTCTTCACATCCATTTGATAAACTTTGAAATTCTTAAAAGCAGCAAAGGCCAAAAATATTCTGATAGCTTCGAGCCTTGCTACTGGTGCAAAAGTTTCATCATAGTCGATTCCTTCCTCTTGTCTGAAACCTTGAGCCACCAGTCTTGATTTATTTCTAATCACAGTGCCTTCTTCATTTAGTTTGTTTCTAAATACCCACCGGGTTCCAATAACAGCTTGGTGAGATGGTCTAGGTACTAGGAACCAAACTTCGCTCTTTTTGAATTGATTCAGTTCTTCTTGCATAGCTTCAACCCAACTTGGATCCAGAAGAGCTTCTTCAATTTTCTTTGTTTCATCTTGAGAAATAAAAGCAGCATGCATATATTCATTAATCATTTGCCTTCTGGTTCTCAAAGGTGCTGCTGGATTTCCAATAACCAAAGATGGAGGATGATATTTTCTCCAAATAAAAGGGTTTAAAGGGATTTCTTCCTGGTTTGATATATTTGGATTGATCTCAACTGAACCAGTAGCAGGTTCTGGAGTGTCAGCTGCTGGTACTGGTAACTCTAATGTCTGTACTTCTGGTTCCACTATTGGAATGTCTGGTTCTGGATTTTGAACATTTTTGATACTTGGTTCTGTATCTTCTTCACTATCTGGTTCCAAATGAATCATGTCTATCCTGTTACTTAAATTTGACATATTAAAAATTTCAAGAGCACTGCTGTCTTCATCGAAGACAACATGAACAGATTCTTCAACATTGAGAGTTCTATTGTTGAAGATTCTGAAAGCTTGGCTAACTGCTGAATAACCGAGAAAAAGTCCATCATCTGATTTTGAATCAAATGCAGGTAAGTAATTTTTACCGTTGTTGAGCACAAAGCATTTGCAACCAAACACATGGAAATAAGATATATTAGGCTTACTCCCTTTCCATATCTCATAAGGAGTCTGATTATGCCTTTTGTTGATCATTGTTCTGTTTTGCGTGTAACATGCAGTGTTGATTGCTTCTGCCCAGAAGCGCTGAGAGATATATGCATCTGCTAGCATTGTTCTAGTAGCTTCTTTAAGAGTTCTGTTTCTCCTGTTAGCTACTCCGTTTTGTTGAGGCATTCTGGCAGCTGAATATTCATGATGAATGCCTTGTTCATCTAAGTACAACTCAAGAAATTTGTTAGTGAACTCAGTACCCCGATCACTTCTGATTTTAATAATAGAAGACGATTTTTCATTTTGAATCTTTTTCAAAAGCTTGATCAGGAGGTTACTGGTTTGATCTTTTCCAGCAAGAAATATTACCCAAGTGAATCTAGAAAAATCATCAATAACAACAAGGGTGTATTTTATTCTCCCTAAGCTCATGATAGGGATTGGACCAAATAAGTCCATATGCAGTAATTCCAAACACCTTGAAGTAGATTTACTACCTTTGTTCTTGAAGCTGGATCTGATCTGTTTCCCAAGCTGACATGCAGAACGGACATGATTCTTAACGAAATTAATATCAGGCAAACCATCAACTATGTTCTGCTTCTTGAGATTAGTGATTGATTTGAAATTCAGGTGATTCAATCTCTTGTACCAGAGCCAATGCTTATCAGTAAGAGAAGCAACTAAACATGTAAGAACAGTAGCATGATATAAGTTCCATGAGACTTTGTAGGTGTTGCCTTCCCTCTTTCCAGTTAATACAGTAGACTCAGCAGAATCTTTAACTGTGCATATGTGCTTCTGAAAAACTACAGAATAACCATTATCACTCAGTTGACGAATGCTAATCAAATTATAGCAGAGATTCTCAACCAGTAGTACATCATTGATAGTTATGTTACCATGGATAATCTTACCCTTACCCACGGTTTTACTTTTGGAGTTGTCCCCAAAAGTTATCTTTGGTCCAGTACAACTCATTACTTCTGATAGCAGATTTTTCTGCCCAATCATGTGTCTGGAGCATCCACTGTCCAGATACCATGTGGAGCTGCTTACTTTAGCTTTCTTCACATGTTCCTGCAAACACAAATTTTAGTATCTGGTACCCAATCTAATTGGGTCCAAGCCTTATTAGTCCCTTAGAAACTCACATTTGTACAATTTTTGGTGATTTTGTACTTCGGGTATTCATAGAAGTGTGTGCAGTAGAGGATCTGTTATTTCTAACAGTATGCATATTGGGATGTTGTTTTTCCCTTCTGTTTGTGTTGTCTGGCCTGTATCTCTTCTGAACAGGTCTAGAATTATAGTACTGGTAGTTTTTAACTTTCATAGGAGGTTGTCCTCCTGAGTTTAATCCTCCACTGGATCCAGCATTCTGGTCAACTTTCTCCTTAGGTTTAACATAGCCCAGACCATAATGTTTTTTTTTTGTTCGTCTGATATACATTTCTTTCAACTTGAACAGTTGGTACCTCTAGTTCATATACCACACTGGATTTAACAAAACGAATGTATTTTGCTTTGCTTGTATCCAGATCTGGCTGAGTACTGGTTTCAGAAGTGCTTTCATTATTGCTGAATCCGAGACCACTTCTGCCACCGGATTGCTTCTGCAATTCTTGCATATTCTCTAAAGAAACGGACGACTTATTCCATGCATTTACCAGAACAGACATCTTCTGATTTTCAGATCTCATTGACTGGTAATCTGCATTTACTCTTTCATTCTCAGTTCTCAACTTACTTATCTCAACTTTTAAATCATTGCAGCTATTCTCTTGTAAACAAGTGAACTTAGTGACTTGATTTTTTAAGTTTTTATTTTCAATCTTAACTTCCTCGAATGACTGAGAAAATCTCGAGTACTCTTCCACCATGTCATGCAGTACTTTAATCAAATCAGTTCGTGTAAATTCATCAGAGTCAAAATCAAATACCTCTTCAGATGTCAAGTTTGGTTCAACATCCGCCATAAGACATTTGATCTCTTCTGCATCACTTTCACTGGAATGACTTTCTGAATCAGATGACTCAGAACTGGAATCCGCCCATTTATACTTGTTTTCTTCAGCAATCATCACTTTGCGGTCTCTTCTGAACTTCTTGTCATTCCTTTTGTATTCTTTCTTCTTCTGGTCATCTTTCTTGGGCTTTGGACAATCAGCAATAAAATGACCAATCTTTCCACAGTTGAAGCACGCCATATCACCAGGTGGTGAATCCTTCTTGAAGTTCCGATTAGGATTTTGGTAAGCTCGGTGATTCTTCTTCATGAATCTGGAGAACTTTTTCACAAAGAGAGACATAGCATCATTGCTGATCTTTTCAGCAGTCTTCTCAGAATTATTCTCAATGAAGGTAGCAAGTACTGCTTGTGGGATGACTACAGCAGCAGCACTAGTAGAATTACTAGCAGCAGTTGCAGCAAGAGCCTTGGTTGGTAGATTTGTTGAAGGCTCTTCTCCGCTTCTCACTTCTAGCTCGAACTCATAGGCTTCTAAGTCGGCGAACAAGTCATGTAGCTCCAACTTGTTTATATCTTTAGAGACTCTCATAGCCATTGTTTTAACATCCCATTCCCTAGGTAAAGCTCTCATCACCTTGAGTGCTATTTCTCTGTTGCTATGCTCTTTACCAAGAGCTGCTATTTTATTAACCAGGCTGCTGAAACGTTCATCAAACTCATTTAAAGTTTCACCAACCTTCATTTTCAGATTTTCAAACTTCTGCATTGCTATAGACAGTTTGTTTTCCTTTGTCTGCTCATTTCCTTCACATATTTGAATGAGCTTTTCCCATATTTCTTTCGCGGTAGAACACATCTTGATTTTACTGAAGGTGTTTTTATCAAGAGTTTTATAAAGAATATCCTTCGCGACATTGTCGAGATTAGCTTTCTTCTTATCTTCTCCATTCCATTCGTTTCTTGATTTTTCAACCATTTGTGGTGCACCTTCAATAACAGCAATAGCTGTATTTGGCTTTAAGATCTTTAATGGGCCGTCTGTGATGACATACCACATGTCATCATCTTGGGCTGCAAGATGATCTTGCATCCGGATCTTCCAGTCATCAAAATATTCCTTCGAGAACATGGGAACCTTGCTAAAATGTGCCAAAACTGTTGCAAATTTTTAGAACACGAGAAATCCGCTCTGATACCACTTGTTGGGGATCGATGTAGAGTTTAGAGGGGGGGGTGAATAAACTCTTTCCTTTACTGATAAATTTTTGCAAAGGGTGCTAGAATCCTGTTAAAGATTGTAGCCGATCTTGTTCAATATTACGTCCAGCAGATCACAATGATATGTGCGGAAACAATCCGATGGAGTAGGGTGAAAAACAGTAACAGCAGTAGGTAATAGAACAGTAGTTGTTTCTTGAAGTTCGAAGATAAAATCTTCTACTTTTCCCCTTCTTCTGTTTCCAGAAGGTATCACTAAAAGACTTTGGATTTTACAGTACAACACTTGTACACACCCACTTCAGTTGGGCTTATCTTTTGCCTACTGAAACTCTTAGTAACTCAACACACTATGATTCAATATAACAAGGTTCTAGAAAAGACTATTTTCCAGTTTACAAACTCTTCTTCGAAATATAGTAAAGTGTTTTGCTTGAAGAGATGAAGAAGTAGTAGTACAAAATGATCTCCAAAGATCAGATATAATATGAAGCGTGTGTTGTTTTTCTGCAATTTTGAGCTTAGAAGATGATGATTGATTCGCGGTTGCTCAATGTAGTATTGGATAGATAATATGATCAGCGTTCTTCCTCAAATGTTTTTTATCCATATATATAGATAACTTAAATCCAACGCCTATAATCAAAACAGCTCTCTTTATTTCTGATAGAAACAGCTTTATTTCCTAAAGAGGATCCTGCAAAAAGCTTTCAACATAGTCAGTCTTGTTTTATTCCAAAACTGGCAAAACGAATTCAATGGCTTCGTATAGCATTTAATGGTGCAATAAATACTCGTACTCGATAAAGTAACGGTAACATTTAAGACTTATTCCGTTAGCATAGAAGACATCAAGTTATTCTAATTTCAGACTAGGTTCTGCTTCTGGTTTTCTAAGTTCTGAAGACTTAGTCCTGCTTTTATATTGCCTACTGATTTTAACTAACAGTCTGCTGATTTTGATTATTATCACCACAATTAAGTTAAGCCTAACAAAAACTTAAAATCCCAATTTATACATTTTCTTACTCCCAAGTCATTGCAAATCCACGAATCATTATTTCTTATGAGTAATTTCCAAAAATTATTTCAACTAGTAACCATGAATCAAAAATATTTTCTTAGAAAATCTTCGTGTCCCAAAGCATTCATAATATTCACGATTAACTTATAGCCCAAAAGTAGAACGTCAATACTAAAATCCAAAAATCAACATAGTCCAATTCCAGCACGAAGCCAACATGCGATGAAATCAAATAATTTTTTATTTCATTTCGTATCACTTATAAAAATTCTCAAAGCATGTAAAACATATATTCTCATCATGCTATTAAACATGTGACGTAAACATATAATTTATATACTTATGCAGGTAACATCATAAAATCATATAAAGCATGTAAAACTTACAACTTTGAGTCTTAACGACTGATCTTCCCGGCGCTGATGGTGGCACAACCCTTTACAGGACCTTTGCTCTGATACTAACTGAAACATCTGCCATTTTTATTGCTTTAAAAGTACTAGAAATTTTTTTTTTTAAACCTCCCTAGCATCGGCAGAACCACCAAAAATTGCATAAAATATTTTGGACCTCATTTTAAAATAAAACAACCAACTTTATAATTGAGAAATACAGCCCATACTATAATCTCTCAAAAACCTCTCAAAACATGAATAAAAAGTCGTAGAATATTTTTAACATAACTTGAAATCATAAATCATAACTAGTGCGGAAAACTAGCGTCGGACCTCGGGTTATGTGCACCTTCAGTCTAGTCGGATCAACAATCAAGACCTCCATAAACATAATCATGCATAACTTATAATTTTGCCTTTTGAAACCAAGCATGCAACATGTCTTTTAAATGTCTTCCTTAAATCATAAAAATCACATAGACATTTAAAAATCATAATTTAATCATGAACATTTCATAAACATTTAAAAACAATCATAATATCATAAAAATAGCATTTAGAGCACTGCCATGACGTTTACTAATTTCTAGGTGTAAAATGATCGTTTTACCCCTGCTCATAAAATTTCATGTTTTTGACTTTTTTCTTAATTCTATTGACTCTAACATATCCCAAATAATTATTTAAGCTTACATGAATTTTCTCATATTTTTATTTAGCTTAAATTCAGGACTTCCAAATTAATCTTTAAATGTGGCGTATTAATGTGTTTTAATCCTGAATTAAACCAAACCTTAATATAAAATCCCAAATTAAAAACTTAGACTTAAAATAGTTATTTAAGCTTAAACCTAAATTTTGAAAATTTTATAAAGCTTACTGTCATTGCCAATTTACCCCCTCCAAAAACCAGTAAAGAAATTCGCTCATTTTTTGGACATGCTGGATTTTATAAGAGGTTTATAAAGGACTTTAGTTCAATCTCTAAACCCATTTGTAACCTCTTAGCAAAAGACACTTCATTTGAGTGAACTCGAGAATGTCAAAATGCTTTTGATAAAATCATTCGACATTTAACATCAGCTCCTATCATGCAAGCTTCTGATTGATCTTTACCATTTGAAATCATGTGCGACGCGAGTGATTATGCAATCGGTGCAGTATTGGGTCAAAGAAGAAACGGTAAGCCTTATGTGATATATTATGCAAGTAGAACTTTAAAAAATTCTCAAATGAATTACTCCACAACTAAAAAAGAACTACTTGCTGTAATATTATCATTAGATAAATTTCGTTTTTATTTGATTGGATCAACAACTATTGTGTTTACTGATCATTCTGCTATTAAATATTTGTTGACCAAACAGGATGCAAAGCCACGACTGATACGATGGATTTTGTTGCTCCAAAAATTTGACATTGTGATCAAAGATAAAAAAGGAACCGAGAATGTCGTAGCCGATCATTTATCGAGACTAGTAACAAGATCATCTTGTGAAATGACACCAATTAATTATAATTTTCCTGATGAACATCTATTTTCAGTTACTACTACACCTTGGTTTGCTAACATAGTAAATTTTCTTGTGACAGGAAAAATGCCACTGCAATGGAATTCCAAGGATAAAAAAAAATTTTGAATGGGGTAAAAAACTTTTATTGGGATGATCCGTATCTGTTCAAGTATAGTCCAGATCAAATTTTTCGACGTTGCATACCCGACAATGAGGTCAGTAGTGTCATTAAATTTTGTCATTCAGAAGCATGCGGAGGACATTTTTCTTCAAAGAAAACGACTGCAAAAATCTTGTAGTGTGGATTTTATTGGCCCACTTTTTTTAAAGACACCCACGAAATCTGCAAGATCTGTTAAAATTGTCCAAAATTGGGTGCGATTTCAAAAAGAAACATGATGCCTTTGAATTCTATCATTGAAATTGAAATCTTTGATTGTTGAAGAATTGAATTTATGAGACCTTTTTCACTGTCGTTTGGATACTTGTATATTTAAGTTGCAGTTGATTATGTTTCCAAATGGATAGAGGCAATTCCATGTCGAACAAATGATCATAAAATCGTCATCAAATTTTTGAAAGAAAATATTTTTAGTAGATTTGGAATTCCTCGAGCCATGATAAGTGATGGGGGAGAACTCACTTTGTTAATAAACCATTTGCTTCATTAATGAAAAAATATGGTATTGCTCACATAGTAACTACTCCTTATCATCCTCAAACAAATGGACAAGTTGAATTAGCTAATAGGGAGATAAAGCAAATTTGGGAAAAAACTGTTAACTCAAATAGAAAAGATTGGTCTCTGCGACTTAATGATGCACTTTGGGCATATCGAACAGCTTTTAAAACATCATTGAATATGTCTCCCTATAGTTTGGTTTACAGAAAACATTGTCATTTGCTTGTGGAATTGGAACATAAAGCTTATTGGGCGATCAAAACTTTTAATTCAAGTGTGGATGATTGCAACAAATTGCGCAAATTGCAACTTAATGAACTTGTTGAACTCACAAATGATGCGTTGTAGAACCCGTAACTTAGACTACGTATAAGCCATGCATAATTCTAGTATTTTAAAGTAAATTGATTTTATTGCATGAGTACTTAAAGTTCCTTTCTGTAAAGTTAATTATTTTATTTCAGTAGTTTAAATTTTATTCTTTCAGTTATTTAAGTGAGGCCGGACTGGAGTTGGAGTTTAGAGATAAAATTTAAGATTTAGTAATCATTTCCAGAATTTATTTTAGCTAGCAAGTAAGTTAATTTAAGTTAATAAAGAAGTTTAAGGAATTATTTAAGTTACTTGAGGTGAGTAGAAAATAAATTCATTTAAGTTCCATAATTAAGGGGTTAGTTCTCTAAATTAATTAGGGATAGGTAAGGCTCTTAAGGTATTAAAATTTATCAACTAAACAATATTTCCTTCCATTTATTAGATGAATTTTCGGCCCCCTTAGATGACTAAGCATTACCTTGCCAACTCAACACCTTTGACCCTTTCTTTGTATTTAATTAGTAGGATATCTCTTCATTTTTTTAGCACCATTTAATTAATGATCAATCTTATCCTAGCCTTGTTGGAAATGCAAAAATCGGCCACACTCCACCCTTGTATCCCTCCAAAAATCCTTTGATAACAAGCAAATTAAAATTTCAAAAGGGGGAGACTTGGTCTTGATTTATCCCCTACATCTTGCACCCACTTCCCTCACTCTCCTAACCATCTTTCCCCCTCTCCCTTGCTCGAAATCTGAAAGAATTTCAAAGCTAAAAACCGTGGGTTCCATAGCTAGGAAGATAGGAGAAAATCGAGTAAGAAGCAAGGTAGAATAGAAAGCGCTCCACCTCCTCCGCGCCGGATCGTCTCGTGCTTTTGTTTTCTTTCAAAACGAAACCAGGCATGCATATATTCTTCCTTGACTCTTCAATCAAGTCATACTATCATTATTTTTATGTTTCATGATCATCCTTTCATGTAAAAACCGAAATACACCAAGAATCTTCATAAAATGTACATGCAGATTTTCGGCCCTCCCTTTTCAAGCTTCACGATTTTCTTTTGTGGTTTCAGGTATTGGTTCGATTCCAGGCTCCAATGGCTGCTCCTAGTCAGGTGCTAGGACATGTTAGGATCACATTTGTCCATTGGTTTGAGTCCCATGCTAGCCGTAATCAAGAAGAGGACAGCAACCTCCCATTTGGTGTCCACATGAGTTTCGAAAATTCGGTTTTGCTGTCAAGGGGAAAGGATCTGATCTTGGCTGCCCTAAGGGCCTATAGCCATGGTTAGATCACTTCCCTAGCATGTCTATTACGTGAATATGTCGCCCTTTTGGTGGCTTGGTCCATGGTGAATCGGTTTTTAATTAAAACGCTAGAACAGCCCAGCACCCCCTTCGGCTTCTCCCTTTGTGCAGCATGTGTGGTTCGGTTTTGGTGGTTTGGTGTGGATCTTTGTTGGCCTATGGCCTGTAGCCACGGTTCATACCATGCCCCTAGATGTCTAGATCGTGTCATGATCAATCAAATGGCCATTGGAACGATTAGTGACATCCAAACAAAAGCAATGCATCCTACGTGCAGAATTTGTTCTCGATTGGAACGTTCGGTTGTTTGCTGGTGTGGATTCGAATTGTGGCTTGCCTAGGGCCCTTAGCCATGGTTCAAATCATTCCTTGGGATGTTGGTAAGAGTTTTTGGTTGGTGGTTCAAGACCCAATGGCCATTAGCCTCGCAAACGACGCAAGCAAACCAAGCACAATTGCTGTATTTTTGGATAGCAACTTGCTGTGTCGGTTCGGTGGCTCGTTCGAGTCCTCGGTTGGCTTTTTGCCCATGGCCTTGGAATGGACAGTGCCTCATTGAGTTAAGAAGGTCATGTTTTTGGCCGTTTGTGATTCGGATCATTTTTGAGGTCGTACGAGAATTTACGGTGCGATGTGCCAAATTGACTCTCGAAAGAGCGTTTCATGTTTTGGCTTTCATTCACCTAAGATTCGACATGCATCATTTGAGGAGCATTAATTCATCATTTTAAGCATATTTTAATCATGACTATATGATGTTTCAGTGTTGGTTCGGGTTGGTTCGGAGTCATGATTAAATACGAAGTCATTAGGCGCATTTGTCTCAGTTTTTGGTTTTTAATTGCATGGTTTGGTCAAGTAAAATCTATTGCATATTTTTCATGGCATATTTAGGTTGCAGCGAGCCTGGGAGCGATCCAATCCATTCAGTAAAATTTTTACAGGATATTTAATTCAGTTATTTAATTATATTACGTGCAAAAATACAAATTTTGAGATTTATGCGATATGGCTTGTGGTCACTTTACTATCATGATTAAATCTGGTCGCCAGTTACCGGTCCGGTCGTCAGTTACTGGTTATGAGAGCATTACTAAGTCCTGTCGCCAGTTACAGGCCCGGTCGCCAGTTACCGGTCAGTTCAGTTGTTTCACCAATACTGTGGCAGTGGTCTGATCAGACGTACATTACTAAGTCATGTCGCCAGTTACAGTCCCGGTCGCCAGTTACCGGTCAGTTCAGTTCAGGGACCACATGCGTAGACCATAATCTCACCAGAAAATTATTACAGGCTATTTTAGTACATGGCTCCAAGGAGCAAACATTTTCACTATGATTTTCAGTTCAGTTATGCACGTATTATAATTAATCATGACACGACATTTTTACGTTATGCCTCATGACATGATATTTTCACTTGCATGCAAACTTATTATTTATTTATTTACTTTCTATTTACGATATATGCATGTTGAGTCTTTAGACTCACTAGACTTGATTGTTGTAGGTGCTGATGATGTCGGGACTGAGGGCGGGGACCAGTGAGCAGGCTCGAGTCGGCAGTAGTAGGACCCGAGGACCTCAGTTCATCATTTATTATTATTTGATGGCTCAGACATTTTAATTATCGTTGGAAAAACCTTTTACTGTTATTCCGTAAATGGTAATTTCTTCCGCTGCCACTTTGAACATCAAACTTTATTTATCAGTTCAGTTATGAATGAGGCAATTTTAATTATTTTAAAGAAAAATTTTAAATTTTCCGCAAATTTTCAAGTAAGGATTTTTAGGCCTCGACAGCTGGTATCAGAGCAATGGTTCTGTATAGGGTTGTACTACTACTGATCTCGAAAAGCTCATGAAGTCACGTTTTCGGTCTGTAAGTTTTACATTTACGCATTTCATTTAAAGCATGAATTATTTTCAACATCATGATTTCATGAGATATTTTTTTTCGCCCAGATTTTTATTGCTCAGTATTTAAATTTAAATAAATTATGGAATTATGCATGTTGGGTACGTTTAGAATTGGACATGTCTAAAAATTCGAATATTGGGCTTTAGGAGAGGTTGAAAATGACTTGACTATATTAATTTTTAGGTCAGTAGTGTTGATGTCCTCCTTATGGGTTATAAATTAATCTTAAAAATTATGAATACTTTTGAGGACTTGTAGAATTTCTAAGAAATTATTAATGGTTCATGGTTGCTAGTCGAGTAAATTTTTGAGGATTTCATATAAGCAATAGCGATTCGAAGACTACGACAATCTTTAGGAATTATAAATGTACAATTTGAGGATTTTAAGTATCTATGGAAATGTAAGATTAATTATGAGAATTTATTTAGGTTGCATGCTCTACATAGTTTGATTTAAGGATTGAATTGCAGGAATTGAGAATTTTAAGGACCTAATTATAATAACCAATGATTTGAGGACCTAAGTTCAAAAAAATAAAATTCTAAGGGACTATTTTCGAATTTACCAAATTTTGGGATTAAATTTAGAGTTCGAGAATCTAAAAGTTTAATGAGGTAAAGATGGAAAATTTTATGGGGACAATGATGCAAATTTCGAAGAGTTGTATGCCAAAATGTAAATTTGGAGAACTGTAAGGGTCAGATTGCAATTTTCAAAACTTTAAGGATTAAATGAGAACTTTCGAGGAATTGGAATTTTAAGTATTTATAGAAATGTAAGACGTGTTATGGGAATTAATTTTGTGTTTAATAAACTCAAGGCTATTGAACCTTATGATGCGGGAAATCTATAAAATGAAATTGGGAATACTGAGGACTAATGGTTAATTGTGGAATTTCGAGATTTAGGGAAAATTTGGATGATATTCGAGGAAAGTAAGAATTAATTTTACAATTTTAAGAAATTTGAGAACCTATTTAGTAGTAAGTGAGAATTGAACGGTTCAAATGATAAAATTTTCGGTTATTTAGGCTCGAAGGAATATAGAATATTTAGATATTTGGATTATAATGTTACAATGAATGGTAACCAAGGACATTGCAGGATGAATCAATCTTAGGCGTGAAAATTTAAGCGTTAGTGAAATCATGTTGTGGCAAATTAAGGATTTAAAGTGATGACGATTTAAGGTAAATTTGATCGGCTAGTTAAGTTATAAGGATAAACATGGAGTTAGTAAATTTTTGGGAACATAAGTTTGATGTGTCACAAGTTTTAGTCATAATCTTAACAGTTAAGATTATGACTTGTGAGAATTTAAAATTTTTAGGAAAGTTGGGTATGATGATGTTTAGTTTAATTGGTAGACGCACGTAAGAGGTGAGGTGGACACCTTGTCTTGAGAAATTTTGGAAATCATTAACAAACTTGGGACTAAACGGATACGCGTATTAGAATTATTTTATTCAAAGCTATTTGGATTAGGTAAGTTTGAATTTCAAATTTATGGGATATTTGTTCATACGGAAATTTTGGGTGAAATAAAAACAAAAGGAAATTAGTTGTGTTCAATATAAGTTATCAATTGATGAATATTAAGATTTTTATCAAGTAAGGAATCTAAAATCTTGATATGGAGATTCTAGAATTCTATGGGTTATAAGTGAAATTGGTTTATTAAAGTTGGTCTAATGCTACCATGGGCTAACTTATTAAGTTTATATGCTAGAATTAAGTAAGCATTAAGGATACATAAGAATGCGACACTTGTTCCAATGAGGAGTTCAGAGTCCTAGGCCTCAACTAGATTGTAATTGGGAAGAGGATAGTTTGAGCAGGTAATTGATGCTAGAAGTGTTATTATTAAGGTAGAAGGTCGATGTTGTATAATTGATTTTTGTGGATTAACGTTATTCGAGGTTTAAGATTTACAACGATTTCACATCCGAGATGCACTTGTAAATAATAAGTTACGTAAGTTTAGTGCCGTAGATAAAGATTCGATTCAAGGATTTTAGGCTAATACTACTATGAGGTTGAAATAAGGTGTAACCTTTAAGCGTTCTACTGAGAATAGTAGTCAATCAGTAAATTTTGGTACAAAGGTTTGTTAAGTCGAACTGCATGACTGCCAATACTTGGACTTGAAGCTTTAACATATCTTGAGTTCAATAAAGTTAAGAAGGGATACTGTTAAGATTTCAATATTGGAATATAATATGTCAATGAACATCTTGGGTATATTATAAGGAAAGTAATGTGCGTTAAATTTGGACAACCATCTCTAGTATGAGAAATTGTGAGATAAGTAAAAATTCGAGGTTATAGAAAAATAGAACTAGGTCACCATGGATCGTTTTAAGTTGCGATCCGCAAACGAGAATTTTGGTAGGCAAATTTAATTTGGATTGGGGAGACTTTAGGACGGGTTAACACTTATCTTATCAGAGTAGCGCATCAGAAGCGTGGATTATTAGAATTCTAGAAGTAAGAGTCTAAACTTTTTGTTTATCAAGGATAAGCGAATTTCGAGGACGAAATTTCTTTTAACGGGGGAAGGATTGTAGAATCCGTAACTTAGACTACGTATAAGCCATGCATAATTCTAGTATTTTAAAGTAAATTGATTTTATTGCATGAGTACTTAAAGTTCCTTTCTGTAAAGTTAATTATTTTATTTCAGTAGTTTAAATTTTATTCTTTCAGTTATTTAAGTGAGGCCGGACTGGAGTTGGAGTTTAGAGATAAAATTTAAGATTTAGAAATCATTTCAAGAATTTATTTTAGCTAGCAAGTAAGTTAATAAAGAAGTTTAAGGAATTATTTAAGTTACTTGAGGTGAGTAGAAAATAAATTCATTTAAGTTCCATAATTAAGGGGTTAGTTCACTAAATTAATTAGGGATAGGTAAGGCTCTTAAGGTATTAAAATTTATCAACTAAACAATATTTCCTTCCATTTATTAGATGAATTTTCGGCCCCCTTAGATGACTAAGCAATACCTTGTCAACTCAACACCTTTGACCCTTTCTTTGTATTTAATTAGTAGGATAATCTCTTCATTTTTTTAGCACCATTTAATTAATGATCAATCTTATCCTAGCCTTGTTGGACATGCAAAAATCGGCCACACTCCACCCTTGTATCCCTCCCAAAATCATTTGATAACAAGCAAATTCAAATTTCAAAAGGGGGAGACTTGGTCTTGATTTATCCCCTATATCTTGCACCCACTTCCCTCACTCTCCTAACCATCTTTCCCCCTCTCCCTTGCTCAAAATCTGAGAGAATTTCAAAGCTAAAAACCGTGGGTTCCATAGCTAGGAAGATAGGAGAAAATCGAGTAAGAAGCAAGGTAGAATAGAAAGCGCTCCACCTCCTCCGCGCCGGATCGTCTCGTGGTTTCGTTTTCTTTCAAAACGAAACCAGGCATGCATATATTCTTCCTTGACTCTTCAATCAAGTCATACTATCATTATTTTTATGTTTCATGATCATCCTTTCATGTAAAAACCGAAATACACCAAGAAATTTCAGAAAATGTACATGCAGATTTTCGGCCCTCCCTTTACAAGCTTCACGATTTTCTTTTGTGGTTTCAGGTATTGGTTCGATTCCAGTCTCCCAAGGCTGCTCCGAGGCAGGTGCTAGGACATGTTAGGATCACATTTGTCCATTGGTTTGAGTCCCATGCTAGCCGTAATCAGAGAAGAGGACATCAACCTCCCATTTGGTGTCCACATGAGTTTCGAAAATTCGATTTTGCTGTCAAGGGGAAAGGATCTGATCTTGGCTGCCAGTAAAGGCCTATAGCCATGGTTATATCACTTCCCTAGCATGTCTACGACGTGACTAAGTCGCCCTTTTGGTGGCTTGGTCCATGGTGAATCGGTTTTTAATTAAAACGCTAGAACAGCCCAGCACCCCCTTCGGCTTCTCCCTTTGTGCAGCATGTGTGGTTCGGTTTTGGTGGTTTGGTGTGGATCTTGGTTGGCCTATGGCCTGTAGCCACGGTTCATACCATGCCCCTAGATATCTATATCATGTTATGGTCAATCAAATGGCCATTGGAACGATTAGTGACATCCAAACAAAAGCAATGCATCCTACGTGCAGAATTTGTTCTCGGTTGGAACATTCGGTTGTTTGCTGGTGTGGTTCGAATTGTGGCTGGCCTAGGGCCCTTAGCCATGGTTCAAATCATTCCTTGGGATGTTTGTAAGAGGTTTTGGTTGGTGGTTCAAGCCCCAATGGCCATTAGCCTCGCAAACGACGCAAGCAAACCAAGCACAGTTGCTGTATTTTTGGACAGCAACTTGCTGTGTCGGTTCGGTGGCTCGTTCGAGTTCTCGGTTTGGTTTTAGCCCATGGCCTTGGACTGGACAGTGCCTCATTGAGTCAGGAAGGTCATGTTTTTGGACGTTTGTGATTCGGATCATTTTTGAGGTCGTACGAGAATTTACGGTGCGATGTGTCAAATTTACTCTCGAAAGAGCGTTTCATGTTTTGGCTTTCATTCACCTAAGATTCGACATGCATCATTTGAGGAGCATTAATTCATCATTTTAAGCGTATTTTAATCATGACTATATGATGTTTCAGTGTTGGTTCGGGATGGTTCGGAGTCATGATTAAATACGAAGTCATTAGGCGCATTTGTCTCAGTTTTTGGTTTTTAATTGCATGGTTTGGTCAAGTAAAATCTATTGCATATTTTTCATGGCATATTTAGGTTGCAGCGAGCCTGTGAGCGATCCAATCCATTCAGTAAAATTGTTACAGGATATTTAATTCAGTTATTTAATTATATTACGTGCAAAAATACAAATTTTGAGATTTATGCGATATGGCTTGTGGTCAGTTTACTATCATGATTAAATCCGGTCGCCAGTTACCGGTCCGGTCGTCAGTTACCGGGTTATGAGAGCATTACTAAGTCCTGTCGCCAGTTACAGGCCCGGTCGCCAGTTACCGGTCAGTTCAGTTGTTTCGCCCAGTACTGTGGCAGTGGTCTAATCAGACGTACATTACTAAGTCCATGTCGCCAGTTACAGGCCCGGTCGCCAGTTACCGGTCAGTTCAGTTCAGGGACCACATGCGTAGACCATAATCTCACCAGAAAATTATTACAGGCTATTTTAGTACAGGGCTCCAAGGAGCAAACATTTTCACTATGATTTTCAGTTAAGTTATGCACGTATTATAATTAATCATGACAAGACATTTTTACGTTATGCCTCATGACATGATATTTTCACTTGCATGCAAGCTTATTATTTATTTATTTACTTGCTATTTACGATATATGCATGTTGAGTCTTTAGACTCACTAGACTTGATTGTTGTAGGTGCTGATGATGTCGGGACCGAGGGCGGGGACCAGTGAGCAGGCTCGAATCGGCAGTAGTAGGACCCGAGGACCTCAGTTCAGCATTTATTATTATTTGATGGCTCAAACATTTTAATTATCGTTAGAAAAACCTTTTACTGTTATTCCGTAAATGTTAATTTCTTCCGCTGCCACATTGAACATCAAACTTTATTTATCAGTTTAGTTATGAATGAGGCAATTTTAATTATTTAAAAGAAAAATTTGAAATTTTTCCGCAAATTTTCAAGTAAGGATTTTTAGGCCTCGACATGCGTATGAGAATTCAAGGATTTATAAAACAAAAATCAAATCAATTCATGATAAAACAATTCTTAGTAAATCTTTTGAGATTGGTAAAAAAGTTTTGCTTTATAATTCTCGACTTCACATATTCCCAGGAGAATTATGATCAAGATGGACAGGCCCATACGTTGTAAAGCATGTGTATCCTTATGGAGCTGAGGATATTGAAATCCTAAAAATGGTGATGTTTTTAAAGTAAATGGACAAAGGCTTAAACCATTTTTAGAAAATGAAATATTTTAAGAAGAGTTTATTTCCCTTTCCGATCCTTAAATTTTTATGTTGCATTTAATTTTGTTTGTTTTTCAGGTTTCCTTAATCTTTTTATTTTCCCGGTTAAATTGCGGATAACGGTACTCCGTGACTCTCATAGTTGGTTAAATCAGTTTCCCACAATTGCTGATACAAAAATTTTAAAAAAAATCATTTCTTTTCTTTTCAAAATGGATGAAATTCTTTCGAAAATTTGTAAATATTTTCCTTCTGTTTCTGAAAATGTTCTAAGAAAAATTTATGCAGGTAGATGCGAAAGATTGAGATCGCTAATGCAAAATGGAATTCCAGAAGATATTCATCTTGTAATAGAAGCTAAGGTCCTATTAGAAGGAGAAGTTCCACAATCACTGCTCATTCGGTATTTGCCTGGATTAGGAAAAAGCACTTATGCGAAAAAACAAAGGGCCAAAAGGTTAGGGGTTTGCCATAAGTGTGCAAGATGGACTTGTGGCAAACGATGCAGATCTTTGGGATATGTTTCCAATAACAGAGAAGATAAAATTGGTTTCATTAAGAATGGGCTGAGTAAGGAGTCTTTAGATAACATCTTATTGACTTTTGAGACGCATTCTAGTGGACACGTGCATATTGAACTTCTCCGTTTATGGAAACAATTCCGAGATGAGCGTCATAGTCTTGGGAATCCGGCTAAAAAAGACCCTGTTTGCAAATTTATAAGAAAATTGGATGGGAAGCATATCCTCAACTCATAGAAGGTGTTGAAGCCGTTTCTGGACGTAAAACCAGAGGAAAATTGTGAGCCACAATCACATTACTGTTTATATGCATGTGTGTCATTATTGTTTTTACTGTTTATTCTGCTTACAGCTGTGACCGATATTTTTGTCATGATAACATATTACCCCGATAAAATCTCTCATCTTTCTCTCTATTTTCGCAGACCAAAAAGAAAGTAAAAAATGGCTGGATCTTCTGCACAAACATTGAAAAATATTTGTGTATTTTGTGGGTCGAGTTCTGGAAAAAATGAAGTGTTTGTAGAAGCAGCGTGTTGAGGATCGGGTTGAGTTTAGAAGGGGGGGTTGAATAAACTCAACGCCAAACTTAACCGATTTTTCTGAATGATGTGCTAGAGTCCTGTTAAAGATACTAGCAGATTCTTGTTCAAGTTTAAAGACCAGCAGATCACAAGATAATGTGCGGAAACGATCTGTTGGTTAGTAGGTAAAAATAGTGAAACAGAAAAACAGTAGATGGCACAAGGTTTGTTTCCGGAAGTTCGAAGATGAATCTTCTACGTCTCCCCTTCTTCTGTTTCCAGAAGGTATCACTAAAAGACTTTGGTGAATACAATACAACAGTTGTACACACCCACTTCAACAGGACTTACCCTTCGCCTATCGAAACTCTTAGTTTTACAACTCAACTTCTTGAAAGATCTTAAGTTCAGGAAAAGACACTTTTCCAGTTACAAATTCTTCTATCAATGAAATAGTGAAGTGAATAGCTTGAGAAGATATAACGAAAATTGCTAGCACAATATGATCTCAATGATCAAGAGTATGCAATGAAGCGTGTGCTGCTTTTTCAGTGTTGAGCTTTTGGGATGACTGAAAGTTCTAGCGATGCTCAAATGATATTCTTTGATTTAGATTCGTTTCACTTCTCTTTTTAAAAGTGCTTCGTCTCCATATATATAGACTTTATCCAACGTTAAAATCTGAACGGCTCTTTTGACTTTTCAGTGGTTCAGCTTTATTGCCGAAAATGGACACTGCAGAATACATTAAAAGTAATCAGTCGCAGTTCATACCAAAAATGGTATACCATCTTAAATGTTCTTGTATAGCATTTAATGGCATTTAATGAAGCAATAAATGCTGGTATGACGTTAATAGATCAACGGTAATATTTAGAGACTTTGAGATACGCAAGATTCTGTTAGTGTATATTTCGAATTTTGTATCCTTCTAGTTCTGGTTTTAGCGAAGAAATTATTTAAGCAGGTTTTAGCGCGATACAAGTACTTCTGGTTTACAACATCTACTGGTTCTACTGGTTTTGTACTAATCCAACATCAACTGGTTTTTACTAGTTTTGTACTTAATCCAACATCTACTGGTTTTTACTAGCATCTCCACTTTTACTAGCATCTCCACAACAATTTAAGTCTAACAATTTCCCCCTTTGTGGTGATGCCAAAACCTAGATGTTCCTTAGACGTTAAGATGAATAGATAAAATAGATTACGTAAGCAGATAAAAACAGTTATTATCCAGAAAAATCACGTAAAGCACAAATTAGTTAAGACAAGAAAATAAAACTAATTTGTTCCAATATCTCTGAAAGTAGCTTCATCTGGATTTTGATCCCTTCCAGAAGAATGAGGTCTGCTGCTACTCGCTCCAATTCTATCTTCTTCCCCCTTTTTGGCATCATCAAGAAGGACCCTAGCAAGTAATTCATCCATTCTCCCAGATAAGTTGTGAATGCCATTTGTCAGCATCTCCAAATAAGGAGTCTGATTAGAAACTCGATCATTAATAGCAGTGAGCGTTTGAGATTGAGAATCAATCTTGGCATCCATCAGGTCCATGGTGGTGGAGATTGATCGAAACATTTCATCATGCTCGGTGATCCTGGTAAATATATCAGAATGAGCAAGCGCGATCTGACTGGAACTTTAAGATATGGCCTGTCGAAAGACGATGGTCTCAGCATGCATTTTACTCAGAGATTCCGCAGTGTTCTGTATTTTCTTAGACATGCGTTCTCGGAAGAATTGAGCATCATGAAATTCGGCGGCATTTTCATAAGATATCCGCTTGACTAAGTCTGAAAGATTTACAAGATCCCTTTGGAGAGCATCAATTTGGAATTCTAGATCAAATGGTTCCATAGCTGGGGAAGGAGTCCTTGCTTGCAATCTTTGTCTAATTTCCTCCATTCGGGCAATGCGCTCAGAAGACTGCAAAGAAGGAATAGAGAATGGTGCAGCTTCTGCTTGAGTCGTAACAGCTGGTTCTGGTTCAGCAGAAGGTCCTTCTGAAGCAGTAGATTGATCTGTTGGCCTTTCTTCTGGTTGCTGCAAATCAGCAGCAGGTTCAGGTATGGCTTGTGGCTCAACAGTAGATGGTGAAGTATGCAACAAAGTTGCCATTTCAGCTTGATGAGCTTCTAAAAAATGCTCAAGTGCTGGAAGAGACGATGAAGCAGTAGTCATAACAGTAGCACTGGCAGCAGCAGTTGCAGTGGTAGCAGTAGCAGATTCTGGAGAAGGATCAGTATTAGTAGGAATAGCTTGAAGCAATTCATCTTGTGCTGTTTGGGTCGGCATAATCAATTCGATTACCTCATCAACAGAGGCCAGATCATGTACAGAGATCAGAGATGAAGATTGAGTAGGAACTTCTACTGGTACAGAAGTACTAGAGACCTTGACTTCAGGAGAAGCTTTGGTCGATTCCTCAACTGACTGATTCTTCAAAATTGCGGAGACAGAAGTGAGACTGAACTTTGGAGGCCGAGAAAAGGCCTTTTCCTTATCAGCAATTGTTCAGAAAGAATTGTCAGCTGCTCCGACAAATTTGAATGACATTCTGGTCATGAAAAGCAGTAGGACTTGCAGAGTAAAAATTTGACTTTAAGGTTTTCAGAACAGTGTCCATCTTCTGCATTTTGAATTTTTCCAGAATGTAATTGCGACGATTTATAGCTTCTATCACATTTCGTGTCCCGGCAGCATCAAAAACCTTTTTCTCATTTTCTACTGTTTGAGCATAAACACCAGTAGTTTTCAAAAATGTGATTGGGTGGTAGACTCGTACCTTAAGCCAAACGTCAAAAAATTTCATATCTTCTCTGGTTGAGATCTCAACTTCTTCCAGATGTAGATTTATTGCTGTTTGGATTGAGGACGGAGCCATCGGTGATTCAGACAACTCAGTAATCTTACCTTTCCCTTTTCCAGAAGAGGCAGAGACTACTGGTTTAAAAGCAGAAGAACCAGTAGCAGATTCTATAATGACCACACCAGAAGTTGGTCTGAAACTTGGAGCTGTTGAAGGCCCCGATTCAACGGCTTTAGCTTTAGTGGATGGGACAACTGGTGGAAAAACTTGTCGAAGAGGAACATTCTCTAATTTAGCAAGAGCTGCTGTTTTCTTGATGCGGATGGTGGTGCGAGGCTTCTTCTTGGATGGGGTGGGAGGCAGTGAAGCTTGTTGAGTGGGTGCTGCTGATTCTCCAGATTCCGTTTTGTCAGAATCAGACAAAACCACAGCTCTTTTTCTTTTGATTTTCTTCTGCCCTTCAGTCTGAGATTCCCCAATCTCCTTCTTAATGGCCACAAATTCACCAACTGTTGGCTTTGGCCTTAAGGCAAGCACATTATCAGCATCAGTCATTGTTACCGAAGAGCCATCCTCTTCTGCTGTTCCAAGAAAACCAGCATCTTTCAACATTGTACTGATTTGTACAGCAAATCCAGTACTTTTCCTGAGAATATATCCTTCATAATGCGAAATAGAAAACGTCCCCAATCCACTTTCTTTTCTGATGTGATGGCCACCATCACTTGAACCTTTTCTTTTGTTAGTTTGTCAAAGGTTCCAGCCTTAACTAACAAGGCTTTTGCTACTATATCAGCGAGTACCTGGTACTCAATTTTCAGTAGCTTTTTGAAGCAAGAGGGTGAAAGTTCTTCTCCAGTGGCTGAAAAATTTGTCAAGGCGATGGACATGTCTTCCTTTGAAATGTCTGAGAGCTCGGAAAGGCCAGAAATCGGTAGGAAGAAAGTGGAACCCAGAAGTGCAGCATCAATAGAGATCGATGCATCTCCCTGTGTATAGGTAATCTTGCCTTCCACAACTTCTGCTTTGGCATAGAAATCCAGAAGAACAGACTTGTAGATAACAGCAGGCGATTCCAAGAATATTCGAAGCAAAGATTTTTCCAATAATTTGAACATCTTGACAAGATTCTCATCCTTAATTGTGAGAACAGAAGCAAAATTCACCTGATAAGCATTCAAAGTATATGCTGCGGCCATTTCTAAATTTGAAAGAGAATAGAAGTATGTTAGTAGTAGATGCGAAAAAGTAGTAGAGACAAGGAAATAATCTAAGTTCGTAAAGCGTAGTAAAAATAATGAACGGTTAAAGCAAAATATACAGCCGTCAGTGAACATAGGGACACGTGTCGATATGTTAGAAGAGAGAGAGGCAAAAGTGTCAGTTACTCTACTCATTTTAAAATATTAAAAATTGGCGGGCTGTCCGAGGCGGTTGCTAAATAAACAGAAGCTGATTTGTCATTTTATGATAATATCTACTGGAAGTGGATAAGATGCTGAAACAAATGCAGCACTTCAAAAACTTCTGGTAGGTATACTGTTTTATCGAAAAGACAAATCAGTTTCTAATATAAATGCCATAAAGATGTTCCCCTCAATTAATTCAGTAGTAATGGATATTAAATACTAAACGACTCTTGGCAATATTTCAATTTAAACCGTTGAATTTGAACAGTCGCAAGGATCCTTATCTCCTTTGAATATCACTATAAATACCTGCAAGGGTTAAACAAGGTTAAGTAAACATAAAAATCAAATGAAAGAAGAGGTAACAACTGATCCGGAAGCAGAAGCAAGAATGTTCAGAAGACAACTTGCTGCGATTTCTAAGAACATGTTGGAAAAAGTCGTTCTGCACATAATGATCCTTGGATCATACTCTTGGAGTTGTAATATTAACAATCAAAAAGATTGTTTGCTTTCATTGAGATTGATATGTAGCATCGATCCCTTCCAGAAGCATGCTAATGCAATAAGAGAGTGCTGGTGGATCGATAATGCTAATATCATCTATAATGCCCTGTAAAGTATCTGATTATACATTAGTGTTGACAAGACCCAAGCTTGCTAGATTCTTTGCAAGACCTAAGCTTGCTGGATTCTTTTCGAAAAAGACTCTCCTTCTTCTGCTGAAGTACTTTGCAAAAATACTACAAGCTGCTGATATTACCGAAGACATAAGCTTGATTAGTCTAGAATTTCATAAGACGTTTCGATTGTCTTGAGATTTCTGTAACTTTCGCTTTGTTTAATGTATTGGAAAATTTCTAATAAAATTTCAGTTGAAGTACTTGATGTTCCTTTATTCCTTTCTGCAAACAACTCAATGTTAGAAGAATAAAATGAATAAATGATTAAGTTCAGAAGGAAATAAGTCGTCTTATGACAGCTTCTACTGGAAACTGAAGAAAGCCTTGTTTTGTTAATGAGACAAAATACCTTCTACATCTGACACAAAATCACAGAAGATCAGAATAAAGTTCTACCTAAATTAGTGCAATTATTAAATGAAAATACTTGGTAACTGAACCGATGATAGCTTGATATGGGATGTTTCATATATATGTCTACTGTAGTCAAGACTTTCTCGAGCTTTGGTGCCTGATTTTCATCTATAAATATGAACATGGGGTAAACCAGATAATCATTCTTTAAGAGAAATGGCAAGAGATAATAGTCCTGATTTGGCTGATGAGTTCATGAAGGAGGTGACCGCTGCAAGAAAGAAAGCAATAGAAGACAAAGTGCTGAAGAAGACACTTGCTACCTGGACTAAAATCCAGGAGCTTAAATCCTCCATCGAGAGTGGGCGAGCATTTTCCACCAAGGAGTTGTTAATGATGAAGAAATATTATCGACGTCTCCATAGTGCTGATAGTGCAGACGTCGTCTCTGATGATGGCGTCTACATTCTCATGCTTTTAAAGCAGCAAAAGACTCTGAAAAAGATTGCTTTTTCAGAGGAGTTTCTACGTACCTCTACTTGAGAGCTGACCACTTGGTTGGCATTCTGGAGAGTTTACGTTAAAATAGAAGTGAGAAATGTACGCCCCCGCTTCTATTATTTTTAATGAAATTTTATGTCTACTAATTATCTCTATCGTTCAGCTTTTACCTTCTGCAAAATTAAAAACTGAATAATCACAGAGGAAAAGTTAAGCCATAATATCAGATGATGATAAATAATCAAGTTAAATCTATTAATCCAAGTGTATTTCGAAAGTAAGAAAACTTATTCTCAGGCAGAGGTTTTGTAAAAATGTCTGCTGCTTGCTGATCAGTAGGAATGTATTACAGACGAATGTTCTTCTTTTGCACATGATCTCTGATAAAATGATGTCTGATATCAATGTGCTTAGTTCTGGAATGGAGTACTGGATTATGTGATATAGCAATTGCACTGGTATTGTCATAAAATATTGGTGATTCAGAGGCTTGAACTCCATAGTCTTTGAGTTGTTGTTGTATCCAAAGTATTTGAGAACAACAGCTTCCAGCAGCAAGATATTCAGCTTCTGCAGTAGACGTGGCTATGGAAGTCTGCTTTTTGCTAAACCAGGAGATCAACCTATCACCAAGAAATTGACAAAAACCACTTGTGCTTTTTCTATCCAGTTTACATCCTGCATAATCAGCATCTGAGTATCCAATAAGATTAAACGACGAGTCCTTGGGATACCAGAGGCCTACATTTTGAGTACCCTTAAAATATTTTAAAATTCTTTTACCAGTAATGTAATGTGATTGTTTAGGATTTGATTGAAATCTAGCACAAATGCAAACAGTAAACATGATATCTGGTCTACTGGCAGTAAAGTATAACAATGAACCAATCAAACCACGATACTGAGTTACCTCTACTGAAATTCCCCCTTCATCTTTATCAAGTTTAGTAGATGAGCTCATAGGAGTGGAAGCAGCAGAACATGTTTCCATCCCAAACTTTTTTCAGTAGTTCCTTTGTATACTTAGTTTGGTTTATGAAGATTCCAGTATCAAGTTGCTTGATTTGAAGTCCTAAGAAAAATGTTAATTCTCCCATCATGCTCATCTCGAACTGGTCCTGCATTAACTTAGCAAACTTTGCACATAATTTGGGGTTAGTTGACCCAAATATGATATCATCAACATAAATCTGAACTAACAATATGTGTTTGTTTTTGGCTAAGGTAAACAAAGTCTTATCTACAGTACCAACGGTGAAATCATGATTAATGAGAAATTGTGAAAGTGTGTCGTACCAAGCCCTAGGTGCTTGTTTCAGACCATACAATGCTTTATATAATTTAAAAACAAGATTTGGTAACAAATGATTAGAAAAACCTGGAGGCTGTTCAACATAGACTTCCTCTTGTAGTAGACCATTAAGAAACGCACTCTTTACATCCATTTGATATATTTTGAAGTTTTTGAAAGCAGCAAAGGCTAAGAATATTCTGATAGCTTCGAGCCTAGCTACTGGTGCAAAGGTTTCATCATAGTCTATTCCTTCTTCTTGTCTGAATCCTTGTGCAACCAGTCTTGCTTTGTTTCTTACAACTGTTCCTTCCTCATTTAGTTTGTTTCTGAATACCCACCGAGTTCCAATGACAGCTTGGTGAGAAGGTCTAGGTACTAGAAACCAAATTTTATTCCTCTCAAATTGATTCAGCACTTCTTGCATAGCTTCTATCCAACTTGGATTCAGAAGAGCTTCTTCAATCTTCTTTGGTTCATCTTGAGAAATAAAAGCAGCATGCATGTATTCATTTATCATCTGTCTTCTAGTCCTTAGTGGAGCTGCTGGATTTCCAATTACCAAAGATAGAGGATGAGATTTTCTCCAAATAAAAGGATTTAGATTGTCTTCATATAAGGCAGTAGATTGTTTTGGAGTATCGACTGCTGGTTCTGGAATGTCAGCTGCTGGTTCTGGAGTATCAGCTGCTGGTTCTGGAGTATCAGCTGCTGGTTCTGGAATGTGAATGTCTGGTTCTGGATTTTGAATATCCTTGACACTTGCTTCTGCATCATCTTCACTGTTTAATTCCAGATAAACCCTGTCTAATCTTTTACTTAAATTAGATATGTTAGTAATCTCGGGAACACTGCTGTCTTCATCAAAGACAACATGAATAGATTCTTCAACATTAAGAGTTTTATTATTGAAAATTCTAAAAGCCTTACTAACTGCTGAATATCCAAGAAATAAACCAGTGTCAGATTTTGAATCAAAAGCAGCTAAATGATTTTTGCCATTATTTTGCACAAAGCATCTACAACCGAAAACATGAAAGTAAGATACGTTCGGTTTACTTCCTTTCCATATTTCATACGGAGTCTGATTGTTTCTCTTGTTGATCATCGTTCTGTTTTGTGTGTAGCAAGCTGTATTAATAGCTTCTGCCCAGAAGCGCTGAGAGATGTCTGCATCTGCTAGCATTGTTCTAGCAGCTTCTTTAAGTGTTCTATTTCTCCTCTCAGCTACTCCATTTTGTTGAGGCGTCCTGGAAGCTGAATATTCATGATGAATGCCCTGTTCATCTAGATATATCTCAAGAATCTTGTTAGTAAATTCAGTACCTCGATCACTTCTGATTCTACTGACAGAAACTGATTTTTCACTTTGAATCTTTTTCAGAAGTTTGATCAGGAGGTTACTGGTTTGATCTTTTCCAGCAAGAAAAATTACCCAAGTAAATCTAGAGAAATAATCAACAACAACAAGGGTGTATCTCATTCCCCCTAAGCTTATGATAGGGATTGGACCAAATAAGTCCATATGTAATAATTCTAAACATCTTGAGGATGATTTACAGCCTTTATTTTTGAAGCTAGATCTTACTTGCTTACCAAGTTGACATGCAGAACATACATGATTCTTAATAAATTTTATGTCTGGCAATCCATCGACTAAGTTCAGCTTTTTGAGATTGTTGATAGACTTAAAATTTAGATGATTCAATCTTTTGTGCCACAACTAGTGTTTATTACTTAGAGATGCAACTAAACATGTAGGAGCAATGATATGATCTATGTTCCATGAGATTTTATAGGTGTTGCCTTTTCTTACTCCGGTTATAACAGTATAATCATCAGCATTTTTAACTGTGCAAGTGTGCTTCTGGAATGCTACTGAAAATCCATTATCACATAATTGACTAATACTGATCAAGTTATAACAAAGATTTTCAACTGAGAGCACATCCTTAATAGTGATGTTACCATGGATAATCTTACCCTTACCCACGGTTTTACCTTTTGAGTTATCCCCAAAGGTTATCTCTGGTCCAGCACAACTTACTACTTCTGATAGTAGACTTTTCTGTCCAGTCATATGTCTTGAACATCCACTGTCCAAATACCATGTTGAGCTACTGATCTTGGTTTTCTTCACCTGTTCCTTCAAGCACAAATTTTAGTATCTGGTACCCAATCTATTTATGTCCAAGCCTTATTAGTCCCTTTGGAACCCACATTTGTACAATTTTTATACTTCGGGTATCCATGGAGGTGTGTGCAATAGAGGGTCTGTTGTTTCTAACATTGTGCATCTTAGTATGTTGTTCTTCCCTTCTGTTTCTGTTGTCTAGCCTGTATCTCTTCTGAATAGGTCTAAAATTGTAGTACTGGTAGTTTTTAACCTTCATAGGAGGTTGTCTTCCTGAGTTGAATCCTCTTCTGATTCTAGAACTCTGGTCAACTTTTTCCTTAGGTTCAACATAACCCACCATAATGCATCCTTTTGTTCATCTGAATTACATTACTTTCTACTGAAGCAGTAGGTACTTCTTGTTTCTGTACCACACTGGATTTCACAAAATGAATGTACTTCCCTTTGCACATATCCAGTTTTGGCTTAGTATTCGTTTCAGAAGGGCCTTCATTATTACAAAAATCCGAGACCACTCCTGTCTCCAGATTGTTTTTGTAACTCTTGCATCTTTTCGAGTGAAATAGAGGACTTGTTCCAAGCATTCACCAGTAGCGATAGCTTCTGATTTTCTGAAAGCATCGTCTGGTAATCTGCTATTACTCTTTCATTCTCAGTTTTTAATTTGCTCATCTCAACTTGTAGATCATTACAGCTGTTTACTTGCAAGCAAGTTAACTTACTGTTCTGATCTCTTAAGTTCTGATTTTCAATTTTAACTTCCTCGAATGATTGAGAAAGTTTAGAATACTCTTCTACCATGTCATGTAATGCTTTGACTAAATCATTGCGTGTAAATTCATCAGAGTTAAAGTCAAATACCTCTCCGGATGTCGAGGTTGACTCAGTATTTGCCATCAGACATTCGATCTCATCTTCATCACTTTCACTTGAATGGCTTTCAGAATCAGAAGATTCAAAACTTGAGTCTGCCCATTTGGACTTACTTTCTTCTGCAATCGTTGCCTTTCTGTCTCTTCTGGTCTTTTTATCATTGCGTTTGACACCCTTCTTTTTCTGGTCATCCTTCTTTGGTTTTGGACAATCAGCAATAAAATGTCCAACTTCTCCACAGTTAAAGCATGCCATATCACTAGGTGATGATTCCATTTTGAAATTGCGGTTGGGACTTTGAAATGTTCTATGATTCTTTCTCATGAATCTGGAAAACTTCTTAACAAATAATGACATTGCGTCATTTCTTATCTGTTCAGCACTTCTCTCAGAAGTGTTCTCTAAAGCAGTTGCAGAAGATGAGCTTGGAGCAACTATAGTAGTAGAGTTAACAGTAGCTGCGAGAGCTTTGGTTGGTGGATTTGCTAAGGGCTCTTCTCCACTTCAAACTTCAAGTTCAAACTCATATGCCTTTAAATCCGAGAACAAGTCGTGTAGTTATAACTTGTTGAGATCCTTGGAAGCTCTCATTGCCATTTTTTTGACGTCCCATTCTCTGGGTAGGCCTCTCATTACCTTTAATACAATTTCTCTATTGCCAAAGTCTTTCCCAAGAGCTGAGAGTTCATTGACGAGGCTGCTGAATCGTTCATCAAATTCATTCATAGTTTCTCCAGCCCTCATCTTCATATTCTCAAACTTCTGCATGGCTACAGACAAGTTTGTTTTCCTTTGTTTCTTCGTTTCCTTCACAGATCTGAATTAATTATTCCCAGATTTCCTTGGCAGTATGGCACATCTTGATTTCGCTGAAGGTATTTTTGTCGAGTGTCTTGCATAAAATGTCCTTCGCAACGTTGTCAAGACTGGCTTTCTTCTTGTCCTCACTTGTCCATTCATATCTTGGTTTTTCAAGCATCTGAGGTGCACCTTCGGTGATAGCAATAGCTGGATTTGGCTTTAAGATCTTTAATGGACCATCAGTGATGACCTATCACATGTCATCATCTTGAGCCGCAAGATGAGCGTGCATTCTGATTTTCCAATCATCGAAATCTTCTTTTGAGAACATTGGAACTTTGCTGAAATGAGCCATGTCTATTAAATATTTTTCAGAACAAGAATAACTCTGCTCTGATACCACTTGTTGAGGATCGGGTTGAGTTTAGAAGGGGGGGTTGAATAAACTCAACGGCAAACTTAACCGATTTTTCGGAATGATGTGCTAGAGTCTTGTTAAAGATACTAGCAGATTCTTGTTCAAGTTTAAAGACCAGCAGATCACAAGATAATGTGCGAAAACGATCTGTTGGTTAGTAGGTGAAAAATAGTGAAACAGAAAAACAGTAGATGGCACAAGGTTTGTTTCCGGAAGTTCGAAGATGAATCTTCTACGTCTCCCCTTCTTCTGTTTCCAGAAGGTATCACTAAAAGACTTTGGTGAATACAATACAACAGTTGTACACACCCACTTCAACAGGACTTACCCTTCGCCTATCGAAACTCTTAGTTTTACAACTCAACTTCTTAAAATCTGAACGGCTCTTTTGACTTTTCAGTGGTTCAGCTTTATTGCCGAAAATGGACCCTGTAGAATACATTAAAAGTAATCAGTCGCAGTTCATACAAAAAATGGTATACCGTCTTAAATGTTCTTGTATAGCATTTAATGGCATTTAATGAAGTAATAAATGCTGGTATGACGATTATAGATCAACGGTAATATTTAGAGACTTTGAGATACGCAAGATTCTGTTAGTGTATATTTCGAATTTTGTATCCTTCTAGTTCTGGTTTTAGCTAAGAAATTATTTAAGCAGGTTTTAGCGCGATACAAGTACTTCTGGTTTACAACATCTACTGGTTCTACTAGTTTTGTACTAATCCAACATCTACTGGTTTTTACTAGCATCTCCACTTTTACTAGCATCTCCGCAACAAATTTAAGTCTAACACAGCGAATAATCTTGGAAAGATATTGGCTGAGAGAAAAATTCACTTGGTATATGGGGGAGGTAATATTGGGTTAATGAGAACTGTTTCAGCATCTACTCATCTTGGATGTAGTCAGGTTTTGGGTATTATTCCTACAGCTTTAGCTGAAGAAAATATTACAGGTGTTACGATTGGGGAGGAATTAAAAGTTTCTTCTATATATGAAAGAATCATCAAAATGATTGAAAATTTTGATGCTTTTATCGCACTACCAGGTGGTTTTGGTACATTAGAAGAAATCTTTCACATTGTTTCTTGGGCACAACTTAATATCAATAATAAACCTATGGGCTTGTTGAATATCGATAATTATTATGACAGTTTGTTGACATTTCTTGATAAAGCTGTGGAACAGAATTTCATTTCAAAAAATTCAACAAAGATGCTCATCTCTGCTTCGACTGCTGACCAATTAATTGATGATTTGGAAGCTTTTGTTTATAAGCCTGATCCGATGATAACAAAGACCAATTGGTCGCAATCAAGCAGTAAGAAAGTAAAGTTGGATCATTGATTCAAAAGTCGTGGATTGGTTTGCGTTTGTTTCAGTTTGTTATCTTCAATAAAATTCCAGTTGATATCTCTTTCATTATGCACTCTTTATTAATAGTTATTTTGACATTAGGGACAATGTCATATTCTGATTGGGGGGAGAACATATAAAAAAAAACTTTAAAAAAATTAAAAAAATTATTTTTAAATAAAACTATGTTTATTGTTTGTATCTTAGTAATTTTTGCAAAAATATCATTACATTACATGTTTGAAAGGTTTAAATTAGAAAATGTATTAATATATCTAAGGATGTTTAGATTTTTATTTGAAAAAAATTCAATTTTAATATTCTGATCACTATAAAAATATGATTTATGAAATCTTTTTGAATGATTAACCATTGTGATAAAATCAGTTATTAAAGTATATGGCCCAAGATATACCTGATAAGAGTGCCTAAAATTTTTAAACTCACACATATTTTGTGAGTAAGTGGAGAGGATTGAGAAAACAGCTTGCGAGCCTTTATTGATCATCAAAAAGGCTATCTATTGTTTAGAACTTGAGTTCTTATTTTGAAAAAAATAAAAAATTGATATTTCATGAAAGAAAGAGAAAAAAAAAGAAAGATGTTGAAGATCTTTAAATTATATGCTACGACCCATTTATCTCTCATAAAAATAAAAAAAGAGAGAAATTTATTGTACAAATTAAATAAATATGTGATCAAGAAGCATAAACTTAGTCTGATTTCAAGAGTTAAAAAAAAGATCAAGAAAAAAATATATAATAAGAACAACTAGATTTTGAATCAATGTATTTCCTATCTTTTGATTAGTTTGGCTCGTTTGTCTGTCTGCATTCTATAAACCATTTTCCTGAGCATTTATCTGTATTCCAACTCCAGGAGAGAAATTGTTCCCATAAATTGAAACATTTATTAACCTGTGAGGATATGGAGTTGAGACTCTTACTAGGAATTTCTGAAGGCCATGTACATTTAACTATCTGAAAATAAGTTTTGAATTGATCAGTTCAGATTATATCATAAATTATAATTATAATGATCTTGATATAACTTTGACAGTTTTCATGTGGGGACCCGGATGCTAATTCATCTTCTTAATCATTATTAGGATCAACTGTAACAAATAAGTAAACTAGGTCATAAATTTTTTTTTTTAAAATACATGAGTGCGCAACATATGAAATAAATCTTATTTCATTTACAAGATCAACATCTAGATCAAAAGTACAAGTTTGTTCAAAAATAAATCATAAAAAACTGTTGTTTATTAACTACATATCAAGTGATGAAACAACTCTACTTCTGGGTCCGAATCTCCACGCTAATCTCAATCTCTCATCCTCTTCTCGACCCTTATCCTGTCCCACCTGTTGTCATGCACATATACAAACACAACAACAGCCGGATAACTCCGGTGAGAAATATATTCCCAGTATAAACAACATATACATGCAATCATATAAACAGATATAAAAACATGGAACATATATCAATAACATGTATCATAATCTGAAAGACATGAATCGATATAAAACTGTAAATCAAACTCTTGACTCATAATCTGTAACTCGACTCTTCTCTAATCTAGGGATCCTGGTCAAATAAGAACGCAACGTTCTCCCACCTACTCTCCCAGCTAGATGGTGGTACGTTCTTATTCCTAGACTTTGGCATTCTGTATCAAATCTCTGCAATAGGAGTCGATATACTCCTAAGCCCATCGATACCACCAAAAGTCCAGTGTCTTGGCGGCTCTGCCAAAGACTAGGCACATCTGCCCAAGACTCTAACTCATGCTTTTCTATAACTCAATAGACTAAGCATATCAATCTCATGAATTGCAAACATCAATGCAATAAAATAAAGAATGTTGTTTTGGGAAACTCAAATCAGATCTAACTCGAGTCGTATCTTCTCGGTTCAACATTGATTTATACCTTTCTTTTCGTAGATCAATCTGATCAATGAAATCAAATATCGAACTGGCTCTGTTCAGTCTTCGAAGTCTTCAATACCAACTCTGGAATATCATACAAGAAGCATAATATCATTATACAACTCAATACAAGTCTGTATTTGCTCAATCTCAATCTAATTCTGTTTCGACATCATAACAGCACAATCTCGATATACCTAGCAATTCATAATCAATAATCTCAGATTAATAGAATAAAAATTTCGGGCATTACATTTCTCCCCTTCTAAGATCTGATTTCGTACCGAAATCACCGGCAATCAAATCACATATCAAAGAAGAGGTATATAGAAGCTAAATAAGAAAACTCACATCAGTGAAATAGCTCTGGGAATTTCTGTCTTATGTCCGATTCAGTATCCCAAGTAGCTTCTTCGATGCCATGACGACTCCACTGAACTTTCACAAGCGGAATAGTCTTCGTTCTGAGCTGTTTTTCTTTACAATCAAGAATCTGGATCGGCTTTTCAAAATAACTCAGAGTTTCATCAAGTTCGGCTTCATCTGGCTGAAGAATATGAGATGCATCAGGAAGATACTTCCGCAATAAAGATACATGAAAGACATCATGTATTCCAAATAGAGAAGGCGGTAAAGCGATTCGATAGGCACGATCTCCTATCTTTTCAAGAATCTCATATGGCCCAATATATCGTGGAGACAACTTCCTTTTCTTGCCAAATCTAACAACGCCTCTGAAAGGAGAAATCTTCAGAAATACTCTGTATCTTGCCTCAAATACTAGAGGTCGACGACGAACATTGGCATATTTGGCCTGTCTGTCTTGAGCTGTTCTCATTCTCTGACGAATCGGCTTCACTTTCTCTATCATATCTCGTATCATATCAGGTCTAATCTCAGGTACCTCGGAGATATCATCCCAATAAAGATGGGATCTGCATTTCTTACCATACAACGCTTCAAACGGAGCCATCTCTATACTCGTCTGATAGCTGTTGTTGTAGGAAAATTCATAAAGTGGCAAAGAATCTTGCCAACTAGTGCCAAAATCTAGCACTATAGCTCTTCCAATGTCTGGATAGTCCGCTCTGACTGTCCGCCAGTCTGTGGATGATATGCGGTACTCAGATGCAACTTAGTACCTAGAGCTTGCTGTAAACTGTGCCAAAAGTGCGAAGTAAACCGAGGATCACGGTCTGATACAATCGACTTCGGCACTCCATGCAATCTGACCAATTCTCTGACATAAATCTCTGCCATCTGGTCATGTCTGTACGTCATCTTATACGGAATAAAACATACTGATTTGGTCAATCTGTCAATCACGACCCAAATCGCATTACAACATCTGGAGGAACGTGGAAGCTTCATCACAAAATCCATAGAAATGTTATCCCATTTCCATTCGGGAATAGACAAGCTGTGTATTAAACCTCCTGGTTTTTTTCTTTCGGCTTTCGCCATCAGACATTTTGATACAAACTCTGCAATATCTGCTTTCATCTGTTTCCACCAAAACTGTCTTTTCAAATCATTATACATCTTTCTGCCACCAGGATGAATACTAAATCGACTACTGTGCGCTTCTGACAATATCTGTCGCTTTAAATCTGAAAAATCTGGCACAACAAGACGATTATTCACATACAACACATCATCACGAACCTGATATTCTGATTGATGCCATGATCTGACCATCAATATCGAGTTCTGAATATTCTGATCAACGTTCTGTGCTTCTTTGATTCTCAAAATCAGTTCTGGTTCAACTTGAATAGTATACAATCTCAACGGTTTACAATCTGTTTCAAATGCTAATACAGACAAACAGCAGTCTTCAATCAAATTCGAAACACCAATCATCGATAAGGACAAAGAACATACCTTTCGATTCAGTGCATCAGCTGCTGCATTAGATTTTCTCGGATAGTATTTGATTTTACAATCAAAATCTTTCAAAAAATCAAGCCATCTTCGTTGTCTTATATTCAATTCTGACTGTGAAAATAAATATTTGAAACTCTTATGATCAGAATAAATCACAAACTTCTTACCATAAAGGTAGTGTCGCCAACTCTTCAGTGCAAATACGATGGCTGCCAATTCAAGATCATGAATTGGGTAGCGAGTCTCAGGTGGCTTCAATTGTCTCGAGGCATAGGCAATAACATGTCCTCGCTGCATCAAAACACAACCTAATCCTCTGTTAGAAGCATCACAATAAACCACAAAACCACCAGTACCTGACGGAATAGTCAACACCGGAGCACTGCTCAATCTCTTCTTTAACTCTAGAAAGCTGGATTCACACTCCTCTGACCAAACAAACGGTGTATTCTTCTGAGTCAACTGAGTAATCGGCTTTGCAATACTGGAGAAATCTTTAATGAATCGACGGTAATAGCCTGCTAAACCCATAAAACTGCGTATCTCTAGCACTGAAATCGGTCTAGGCCAACTGATCACTGCCTCAACTTTGCTGGGATCAACAGAAATACCATCTCCAGATATAATATGCCCCAGAAATACAACTTGCTTCAGCCAGAATTCACATTCAGACAGCTTAGCATACAATTTCTCATTTATCAGAATTCTCAATACAGTTCTCAAATGCTCAGCATGATCAATCATATTTTTGGAATAAATTAGAATATCATTGATAAAAATAATCACAAAATTATCGAGATACTTCTGAAACACACGGTTCATCAAACCCATAAATACAGCTGGAGCATTCGTTAAACCAAACGGCATGACTATAAATTCATAGTGGCCATACCAGGTTCTGAAAGCTGTCTTCGATATATCAGAATCTCTCACTCTTAGCTGATGATATCCAGATCTAATATCGATCTTGGAATAAACAGAAGAACCCTGTAACTGATCAAATAAATCATCGACACGAGGCAAAGGATATTTATTCTTTATCGTAGCCTTGTTCAGTTGCCGGTAGTCAATGCAGAGTCTCATTGAACCGTCCTTCTTTCTCTCAAACAGTACTGGAGCACCCCAAGGAGAAACACTAGGTCTGATGTCACCCTTGGACGGTAAATCTTCTAACTGCTCCTTCAATTCTTTCAGTTCAATCGGTGCCATTCTGTAAGGAGCTCTAGAAATTGGAACTGTACCTGGTACCAATTCAATGCTGAAGTCTATCTCTCAAACTGGAGGCAAACCCAGAATCTCATCTGGGAAGACATCAGCAAACTCACATACCACTGGAAAATCTACCAATGATGGGCTCGATTTCAGTACATCTACTGAATACACAAGGAATCCTCTGCTTCCTTTCTGTAATAATCGAGTCATAGATAATGCAGATATCAAAGGAATTCTCGATCTAGAACCCTTACCGTAAAATTTTCATTCATCATCCATATCAAGTCTGAATCTCACAATCTACTGGAAACAATCTACGGTAGCTCTGTACTTGGCCAGTATATCGATACCAATAATGCAGTCAAAATCAGACAACCCAAGTACAATACAATCTAACTCAATCTCATGCCTGTCATACTGTATCATACAATGTTTCATAGAATTCACTGATATAAGATCTCTCCCCAAAGGTGAAGAGACAGATACTACAGTAGATAAAAGACTCAACAGGCAATGCATGAATCAATGCAAATCGCTCAGATATAAAAGTATGGGAGGAACCCGTATCAATCAATACATAAGTAGGATAACCACATAGAGAACAGTTACCTGCAACAACATCATCAGGTGCTTCCTGTGCCTGTTCTTCAATCAAAGCAAATACCATGGCCTGCTGTCTCGGAGGCTAGCTAACAGTCTGGCTTCCTCCTGGCTTCTGTTGTGACTGAGTAGTAGTCGGTGGCTGGAAGGAGTGAACAACAGATGATCGTTTATCAGTCTGAGCCACTGATCCAGATAATTCTTCTCCCTGGGATCTTTGGGAACCTCGCTGTGGACAAACTCTAGCAAAATGTCCCTGCTGTCTGCAGATGTTGCAACTACCAGATACTCCTTTGCATTGCTCTGTGGGATGTCTCCCTCCACATGTTCTGCAATAGATCCCTGTATTACTCTGGCTCTGTCATGAACCACTGGAGCTAGATGAACTACTACCAGGCCTCTTGAACTGTCTTCCTCTAGCTTTCAAATAATCTTTCTTTCCACTCCTGCTACTGCCACTCTCAAATCTGAGAGGGGGTTGTTGGAATTGAACGGAAGATTGTTGCTGTTTCGGTGCTGGGGCAACATACGAGGCTCCTTTCTGCCTAATCAAACCTGTTTCTGCTCCTTTGGCTCTGTTCAAAGCATCAGCAAAGTTATTCGGTCTCCAAGCATTTACCAGTGTAAAGATCTCAGGATTCAGCCCATTGATGAACTGATCAGCAACAGCTTCATCATTCTCAGCAACATGTGTAGCAAATCGTAACCAGGTAGAGAACTTGGCCACATATTCTTCAATGTTCAACTGACCCTGTCTCAGATTAGCAAACTCTACACCCTTGTCTTTTCTGTACGATACTGGGAAAAATCTTTGATAAAATTCAGTCTTAAAGATTTTCCAAGTAATAACCGTACCTCGATGCTCCAATGCCCTCTTAGTCGTGAGCCACCAATTCTTTGCAACGTCATGCAATTGGTACCCAATCAATCTAACTCTGCGCTCGTCTGTATAATCCAATGAATCATACAACATCTCAATATCATCAAGCCAACTTTCACACTCAACTGATGTCTCAGTGCCTTTCAAAGTCGACGGTTTGAACGACTGAAATCTCTTCAGCAGTGTTTCCATTGGAGTTGCTGTGACATCCATCGGATTAGTCGAGGTACTACCCTGTTCTGGGATTCTTCGAGGAGGCATATCTGATTATCAAAAGGATTCGCAACCAAATACAACAAATCTGTTTCAGTCCTCCTCTGATCATCTTACTGCTGATCAAGAATCGGTTTTGATTCATTCTCAAGTGATACATGTTTTCAATCAAATCAGATATTCAGGTAAATATGCATTTCAAAGCAGTATAACATGCTAGCACTTAAAAGCAGGAAATAAAACTCAATCTACCCCACTCACTAGCTTCTATCTCAGTCTAAGAAACCTACTACTCTGATACCACCTGCTGTGGGGACCCGAACGCTAATTCATCCTCTTAATCATTATTAGGAACAAATGTAACAATTAAGTAAACTAGGTCATAATTTTTTTTTAAATACATGAGTGCGCAACATATGAAATAAATCTTATTTCATTTACAAGATCAACATCTAGATCAAAAGTACAAGTTTGTACAAAAGTAAATCATAACAAACTGCTTTTCATTAACTAATTATCAAGTGATGAAACACCTCTACTTCTGGGTCCGAATCTCCACGCTAATCTCAATCTCTCATCCTCTTCTCGATCCTGATCGTGTCCCACCTGTTGTCATGCACACATACAAACACAACAACAGCCGGATAACTCCGGTGAAAAATATATTCCCAGTATAAACAACGTATACATGCAATCATATAAACAGATATAAAAACATGGAACAGATATCAATAACATGTATCATAATCTGAAAGACATGAATCGATATAAAACTGTAAATCAAACTCTTGACTCATAATCTCTAACTCGACTCTTCTCTAATCTAGGGATCCCGGTCGAATAAGAACGCAACGTTCTCCCACCTACTCTCCCAGCTAGATGGTGGTACGTTCTTATTCCCAGACTTAAGCATTTTGTATCGAATCTCTTCAATAGGAGTCGATATACTCCTAAGCTCATCGATACCACCAAAAGTCCAGTGTCTTGGCGGCTCTGCCAAAGACTAGGCTCATCTGCCCAAGACTCTATGTGAAGGGCCTAAAACTCCTTTCTTGAAAATTTGCGGAAAATTAAAATTTTTCTTTTTAAAAGAACTTAAATGGCCTCATTCATAAAATCACTGGTGAATCAAGTTCAATATTTCAAAATATTGCAGCGGAAGAAAATTAAAGTTTTGCCAACAACAACGATTTAAAAATTATCCAACGACTGATAAAAATTGTTTGCGGAATAAAATAACAACTGCTGCACTGAGGTCCTCGAGTGCCACTACTGCCAACCCAAGCTGGCTCACTGGTCCCCGCCCTCGGCCCTGGCCTCATCAGTACCTACAACAATCAAGTCTAGTGAGCCTAAAGACTCAGCATGCATATATCGCAGGTAACGAGTAAAAATCTGAATTTAAAATATGCATGAGATAAAATATCATGTCCTGAGGCATGCTGAAAATAATCTGTACTGAGCAATTATAATACGTGCATAACTGAACTGGAAATCACTGTAAAAATATTTGCTCCTTGGAGCCTGTACTGAAATATCTGGTAAAATTTTCTGTTGAGATTATGTTTTACGCCTGTGGCCACTGCACTAAGCTGAACTGATCGGTAACTGGCTACCGGGGAGGCTGAATCTGAACTGAGCTGGCCGGTCACTGGCGACCGGGTGGTACCATACTGAACTGATCGGTCACTGGCGACCGTATAAAATAACACTCCCACATAGTGAATGAACCACAAGCCATATCGCATAAATCTGAAAAATAATCATTTTCTATTTAATGCACGTAAAATAATTAACTGGCATAATGAAAATTCCTATAATTTTACCAACTGGATTGGATTGGATCGTCCCCAGGCTCGCTGCAACCTAACTGTGCCATGAAAAATATGCAATAGCTTAAACTTGACCAACTACGCAATTTACGTTCAAAAGATGCGACTATGACGCCTAATGACTTCGCATTTAATCATGACTCCGAGCCAACTTGAACCGACACTGAACCGACGTATAGTCATGATTAAAATACGCTGAAAAATCATAAAATAATGCTCCTAAAATGATAGGGTCGAAATCTAGGTGGAATGGAGGCCAAAACACGAAACGCTCTTTCGAGAGTCAACTTGGCACATTGCACCGTAAATTCTCGTACGACCTCAAAAATGATCCAAATGACAAACGGTCAAAAACATGACCTTCCTAACTCAATGAGGCACTGTCCAGTCCAAGGCCATGGGCTAAAAGCCAGCCAAGAACTCGAACGAGCCTCTGAACCAACACAGCAACTTGCTGTAATTTCCAGCAGCTGCGCAACTACAAGACTTGAGTTGGTTTCGAGACTATCGGCCATTAGGGGAGTGAACCACCGACCAGAGACTCTTACCAACATCCCAAGGAATGATTTGAACCATGGCTAAGGGCCCTAGGCCAGCCACAATCTGCATCACACCATAACTCAACCGAAGGGTCCAACCGAGAGCAACGTGCATGCGTGTGTAGTGTTTATGCTATGATCGATGTCTCGTGTCGTTCCAATGGCCATTTGATTGACCATGGCACGATCTAGACATCTAGGAGCATGATATGAACCGTGGCTAAGGGCCATAGGCCAACCAAGATCCATACCAAGCAACCAAAAGAAACGAACCAAAAGCTGTCCAACCGAAGTAGCCGAAGGGGTATAGGGGCTGTTGTGATGTTTTTATTAAAAACCGATGAACCATGGACCAAGCCACCAAAAGGGAAACTTAGTCACGTCTTAGACTTGCTAGGGAAGTGATCCAACCATGGCTATAGGCCATTGGGGCAGCCAAGATCAGATCCTTCCTCCATGACAAGAAACTGAATTTTTCGAACAACATTTTCTGCACTTATGGGGACTTGCTGTCATTCTGAATTTCCAGCAAGCATGGGGCTGGTTTGAATGGACCAACATGGTCCTAATGCATCCTACTACATGTATACAAGCCGCCTTGGGAGCCTGGAGTCGATCCAATACCTGAAACTCACAAACCAAAAGAAACCGTGAAGCTTGCCAAGGAATTCGAAAATTCTGCATGTGTGGTTTCAAAATGTTTTGACATGGATCTCGATTTTTACTTGAATAAACATGATCATGTACTGAAAAATAAATGATAATATGACTTGATTGAGGTTTGAAAGAAATCTAGACATGCCTGGTTTCGTTTCGAAAGAAACGAACGAAACAACGACGACGCGGCACGGAGGAGGTGGAGCGCTTCTCTTTTCTACCTTACCTTGCTCTCAATTTTTCTCTCTTCTTTTTGGCTAGGTACCTCACGATTTTTCTACTGAAAATGAGTGTGAATTCACTCTGAATTTTCGAAAAGGAGAGGGGGGAAAAATGGTTATGAGGGGTGAGGAGAAGGGTGCACAATATAAGGAAGAATCAAGACCAAGTCCACTCCCCTTTGAATTTTAAATTTTGAATTGATATCAAATGAGTTGGTGGATGCTTCTAGGAGGTAGTGGCCGAAATTTTGCTTATTTTCTAGTCTAGGATATGTCCATTTATTTAATTAAATTGTGCTCCCAAAAATCCTAGAATTATCCTACTAATTACATGCAAAGAATTGGTCAAAGTTGATGAGTTGGAAAATGAATCTTCTAGCACTAAGGGTGTCCGAAAAATGCATGATAAAATAAAGGGAAATGTTGATTATCTAGTCAACTAATAATCCTTGAAAGCCTTACTAATCCTTTAAATAATTTAGTGAGCTAACCCCTTAATTAAATAACTTAAATGAGTTCATTTCTTAATCACCTCAAATAATTAAATTAAATCCTCAAACCTCCCTTACTAGCTTAAATGAACTTACTTGCTAGCTAAATTAACTTCTGGAATTATTTCTCGAATCTTAAATTCTACCTCAAACCTCCGACTCCGGTCCGGCCTCACTGAAATAACTGAAATGCTAAAAATCAAACTACTGAACTGAAATAATAAAATAATTAACTTCAAACAAATGCATTTAAAATAATCATGCAATGAAGTCAATTAAATTTAAAAAATCTAGAATTATGCACGGCTTATACGTCTACTGACTTACGGGTTCTACAATCCTTCCCCCCTTAAATAAATTTCGTCCTCGAAATTAGAACTCACCGAATAACTCAGGGTATCGACTTCTCATCTCCGGCTCAGACTCCCACGTAGCTTCCTCCTCTGAATGGTTGAGCCATTTGACTTTGACTCGCTTAACCAACTTGTTCCGAAGTTTCTTCTCATGTCTGTCTAGGATCTGCACAGGTTTCTCCTCATAAGATAAGTTCGGAGTAAGCTGCAACGGCTCGAAATTCAGCACATGCGAAGGATTTGCCATATACTTCCTCAGCATGGAGACGTGAAAGACATTGTGTACTCCGGCCAGATTCGGCGGAAGAGCCACACGATAAGCAAGCGTCCCAACTCTGTCAAGGATCTCAAACGGTCCAATGAATCTTGGACTGAGCTTCCCTTTCTTGCCAAATCTCATGACACCCTTCATAGGTGCCACTTTCACGAAGACATGATCGCCCACTGCAAACTCTAACTCTCTCCTCCGCTGATCGGCATAACTCTTCTGTCGACTCTGGGCAGTCCTCATTCTATCACGGATCTTGACTACTACATCTGTTGCCTGCTGAACAATCTCTGGACCCAACTCTGCTCTCTCTCCTACTTCATCCCAATGAACAGGAGATCTACACTTGCGGCCATACAGCGCCTCATACGGAGCCATACCTATAGACGACTGGAAACTGTTGTAATAGGTGAACTCTACCAATGGTAAGTTCGACTCCCAACTCCCAGAGAAATCAATGACGCAAGCACGGAGAAGATCCTCTAAGATCTGAATAACTCGCTCCGACTGTCCATCTGTCTGCGGATGGAAAGCTGTGCTAAACAGCAACTTCGTACCCAAAGTCGAATGCAAACACTTCCAAAACGAGGAAGTGAATCTGGGATCTCTGTCGGATACGATAGAAACTGGAATACCGTGGAGTCGGACTATCTCTCGGATATACAGCTCTGCATACTGAACCATGGTGAAAGTCGTCTTAATAGGCAAGAAGTGCGCTGATTTGGTAAGACGATCTACAATCACCCAGATAGCATTCGATCCTCTGGCTGACCTCGGCAATCCGGTCACAAAGTCCATGGTAATGTTCTCCCACTTCCACTCGGGAATAGGAAGAGGCTTGAGCAAACCTGCTGGTCTCTGATGCTCGGCCTTCACTAACTGGCAAGTCAGGCACTCGGATACAAAACGCCTGATGTCCTTCTTCATTCCTGGCCACCAATACAATAGCTGCAGATCTTTGTACATCTTCGTACTCCCAGGGTGAATGGAGTACGGGGACGTATGGGCCTCTGATAAGATGTCTGCTCGGATAGAATCACTGCTAGGAACCCATATCCTATCTCGGTATCTCACAATACCGTCGCTGACTGAATACAAAACACTGCCCTTGGCTTCATCTCTCTTCTTCCACTGTGCCAACTGCTCATCTGCTGCCTGACCGCTGCGAATACGGTCAATAAGAGAGGACTGGATAGTCAAGGTAGATAAACGAGGAACTCTACCTCGAGGATAAGTCTCAAGATCAAACCTCTGCATCTCAATCTGAAGAGGTTTCTGCATCGTCAAATGAGCCATCACTGCGACTTTCCTGCTCAAAGCATCCGCAACTACATTAGCTTTACCCGGGTGGTAGCTAATGTCACAATCGTAGTCTTTCACAAGCTCCAACCAACGCCTCTGACGCATGTTCAGCTCCTTCTGCGTAAAGAAATACTTGAGGCTCTTATGGTCGGTAAAGATCTGACACTTCTCTCCATACAGATAGTGCCTCCAAATCTTCAAAGCAAAAACTACGGCCGCTAACTCCAGATCATGGGTAGGGTAATTATTCTCGTGGATTTTCAGCTGTCGAGAAGCATACGCTATCACTCTCCCATGCTGCATCAAAACTGCACCTAAACCAAGCTTCGAAGCATCGGTATAAAGGACAAACTCGCCGGGCCCTGATGGCATGGCCAAAACTGGTGCTGAAATAAGAGCTTGCTTCAAAGTATCGAAGCTCTTCTGACACTCCTCGCTCCACACAAACTTCACATTTTTCTTTGTCAGTGCTGTGAGTGGAACGGCGATAGAGGAGAATCCCTGGATGAATTTTCTGTAATATCCTGCTAGCCCAAGGAAACTGCGGATCTCGGATGCATTCTGAGGCACAACCCAATCTCTGACTGCTACAACTTTTGCGGGGTCTACCTCAATACCACTGCTAGAAACAATGTGGCCCAAGAACGCCACCTTCTCTAACCAGAATTCGCACTTACTGAACTTTGCGAATAATTTGTGCTTCTGCAATGTCTGCAACACTGTGGTCAGATGCCTGCTGTGCTCCTCCCGATTCTTGGAGTAGACGAGAATGTCATCTATGAACACTATCACAAACTGGTCGAGGTACGGCTGAAATACGCGATTCATGAGATCCATGAAGATCGCTGGCGCATTCGTCAGACCGAACGGCATCACAAGGAACTCGTAGTGACCATAACGAGTCCTGAAAGCTGTCTTCGAAACATCAGCACCTCTCACCCTCAACTGGTGATAACCGGAACGCAGATCTATCTTGGAGAAAATCGAAGCTCCCTGCAACTGGTCAAACATATACTCAATCCTCGGCAGTGGGTATTTATTCTTCACTGTAACCCTGTTCAACTCCCGGTAGTCAATGCAAAGCCTCATCGTGCCATCCTTCTTCTTCACAAATAAGACCGGCGCGCCCCATGGAGAAAAGCTCGGGCGAATGAACTCCTTGTCGAGAAGTTCCTGAATCTGCTTCTTAAGCTCTGCCATCTCTGTCGATGCTAGTCGGTATGGCGCTTTGGATATCGGAGCCGTACCTGGCATAAGCTCAATGGAAAACTCCACCTCTCTCTCGGGTGGCATACCAGAGACGTCTTCGGGAAAAACGTCTAAGAAATCTCTGACAACCGGAACATCTGAGGCTGACTGGCTGGGTTCCTCGGGGACAGATAAAAAGGTTGCTAGAAATGCCCGACACCCTCTATGCATGAGCTTCCTAGCCTGAACATAAGGAATAATGCGCGGTAAAGGAAAGTACCTGTCCGGCTCAAATAAGAACTGCTCCATTCCAGGCGGTCGGACAAGAACAGATCTCCTCTGGAAGTCTATCAACACTCTGTTCCTCAATAGCCAGTCCATCCCTAGGATGATGTCAAATTCCGGCATCGGTAGCACGATCAGATCCGCATAAACAAGATTACCGTGCAGCTCAAGGTCTATATCTCGGATAACATTGGTGGCTGCCATTTCCTCGCCTGACGGCAATACTACTGAAAAGGCTGTATCTAGCCCAATGGTCTGGATCTTGAGAAAGTTTGCAAAGATCTCCGAAATAAACGAGTGAGTGGCCTCTGAATCTATCAAGGCCTTGGTAGCGGAACCAGATATAAAAATTCTCCCTGAAAGAGCGGAGCTCTAAGTTGAATCCCACTACAAGATCTAAGCTTATAGACATGCAAAGGTCAAGGTTCCTCTAGCTTAATTTCCCCGAAATAAATCTGAGTAGAGCATGCAATCCTATAACAGTTCTAAGTTCAAAATCTAAATCCCGATTCCCAAAACGCGGAAATTCAAATAATAACTTACAGTTTAAAGGTACCTGTCAACAACATAGTCTCCGGGTTGGTTTCCGCGGCATGGAAGCAAAAACTCTGCCTTGGGTAGGCAGATTCCTCTGAGGACACTGCAGCAACATGTGGTCTGGACTGCCACACTTAAAACACTTTCCTGAGCCAGCCATACATGCTCCAGGATGGCGACGTGAGCACCTGGGACAAACTGGGTGCTCCTGAGTCCTCGGGGCTGGGCGTCCCCGCTGCTGCTACTGCTGCTGCTGCTGGCCTCGGTTCCTGGGCGGTCCATGAAAAGGCCTCTTATTCTGCTGCTGATGCTGATGAGGAGGAGGGCGGTGCGGTGCCTGGACTGGGCGCTTGCCCTGGCGATCCCTCTCGATATCCCGCAGATCCTGCTCTGCGGCTAAGGCCTTGGAGACGACAACCTCATAAGTAGCAGGGTCAGATACCCTAACATCCCGGCGCAAGATCGGCCGTAAACCCACCAGGAAGTGCATCAGCTTGGCTCTGGCATCATTCGCTATCAGGGGCACAAAGTGACAGCCCCTCTTGAACTTACGGATAAACTCCGTAACCGTTATATCTCCCTGTCTCAGACTCATGAACTCGGTGGTCAGCCTGGTGCGAACCTCCTCAGAAAAATACTTGGAGTAGAAAACTTCCGTAAAGCGTGTCCATGAAAGTGTAGCCAAGGTCAGGGCTACTGAAGCTCCTTCCCACCATAAGCGGGCGTCTCCAGTGAACAAGTAGGTGGCACATCGGACTCGGTCTGCGTCTCCCAGCTCCATAAAATCGAAGATAACCTCGAGGGATTTGATCCATCCCTCGGCAACCATGGGGTCAGATGCCCCAGAGAATTCCTTCGGGCGCATCTTCATGAATCGCTCATACACAGCCTCGGGCCCTGTCGGCCTGGCTGTGGCTGCGGCTACGGCTGCGGCATTGCCCCCCGCAAACTGTGCGAAGAACTGTGCCATCCCAGCTAACATCTGGGCACTCATGTCCGGTGGGGGTGGGGGCGGTGGAGGAGGTGGTAGGTCTCCCTCTGGTCTACGCTCCTCCCTGTCTTCTCGGCGATGCTCCTCCTCTCTGTTGCGCTCTAAAATGCGTCTAGGGGGCATACTGTTCCAACATAACCCATACATAACTAACATGCATAATTCCATAATTTATTTTAAATGAACTCTGAAATACTGAAAATCTGGAAGCATGCTGACAAACTAATTCATGCTTTAACTAAAATGCTGAACAAAATGCTGAACTGAAAAACTTACAGACCAAAGGCGTGGCTTCGTGAGCTTCTCGCGGTCAGTAGTAGTGAAACCCTATACAGAACCACCGCTCTGATACCAACTGTGAAGCCCAAGATTCGACGACTGTCCTCACTGTACCAAGACGAGTCTTTCCAGCGTGCTTATGTCCTCACTCACACGCACCCCGGAAAACTTCCCAGGAGGTCACCCATCCCAAAATTGCCCCAAGTCAGGCACGCTTAACTTTGGAGTTCATATGTGATGAGCTACCGAAAAGAAGATGCACCTTCGTGATATGAGTAGTACAAATCAAATCTTTTAAGCCCTCTTCAACTGTACAGTCCATTACATTGAACAGTCTCGGAATCCCTCTCATTCCCGTGTGGGTCGGTTCATTCATGTTCCCTTCACCTAGAAGCCTGCCAGGAGCCGCTCATTGTCCGTGCAACTGATGGCACCGGCGATCACCCCCCGCCCTCTTCGGCCCCGGGCCTCACACTCTAACTCATGCTTTGCTAAAACTCAATAGACTAAGCATATCAATCTCAATAAAATAAAGTATGTGATTTTGGGAAACACAAGTCAGATCTAACTCGAGTCGTATCTTCCCGGTTAAACATTGATTTATACCTTTCTTTTCGTAGATCAATCTGATCAATGAAATTAAATATCGATCTGGCTCTGTTCAGTCTTCGAAGTCTTCAATATCAACTCTGAAATATCATACGAGAAGCATAATATCATTATACAACTCAATAAAAGTCTGTATTTGCTCAATCTCAATCTAATTCTGTTGCGACGGCATAACAGCACAATCTCGATATACCCAGCTATACCATATCAATAGATACCAATCTCAACTGATAATCAATCAACAAACACAATCTGATATCAAATCTGTATATCCTCAATCAAATCTGAAAATGATAACAATTTCATACGGTGTCCGTTCTTCGATCCGGTTTCGATTATACAATTACAACAATCTCAGGAACACATAATATAGATCAAATCATGATTCCTTCAATATCATATTTTCAAACCATGCTGGAAATAAAATAAATTCACATATTCTTGAAGCTCTTACCGAGAGAAGCACGGTACCAAACTCGGATTGAGATTCAAACGGTCGGATCTTTCGCAAACCGAATTCTAGTATATGAAGAAATTCAAACCTTCCCTGGAGCCCTCGGTTCTTTTCTTGTTGAATTCTGAATGAATGAATTTGAAGACTTAATATATATCTCATGCATGGTAGAGAAACGTGGCTCATTTTTCTTGTATCTCAGGCGAGGCTCGGGCGGTTAAAAATTACCGCTCGGGCGCCTAACATTCAGTCCGAGCACTATACTTGTTGAACACTGGCGCTCGGGCGGTCATTTTCTACCTCTCGGGCGCCAGACGTTCTGTCCGAATACTACTTAAATCACATGCTTTACCCAATCTGGTCTCGGAGTGATCCGTTTATAATCACATCAATTCATAATCAATAATCTCAGATTAACAGAATAAAAATCTCGGGCATTAAATTTCAAATCTAATTTAAACACTTGGATAGTTCTGATTACATTTCTATTTAAATTAATCAATATGTTTTGTGTTGCTATTAACGCTTAAATTGCTAGGGACTAGCAATAAGCTGGTTGGGGAGTGTGATAAAGATAAAAAATTCTATATTAATTCAATGTTTTATAATATAAATTTATAATTTTTGTTTTATTAAATGTTCAAATATTATATGTTTTATAATAAATTGTATAAAATATAAGTTGTTGTGTAATTATAAGTTTTTACTATTTTTTACAGGTTCGATAAAACAAGAATAACCTTGGCGTTGCAAATGGGATTAAGATGATTCTTGGACCTATAGAAAGTGGAGTTAATATCTACAATATTGGTCCCAAGCATGAGATAAAAATCTTCTCACAAGTAGGATAAAATTAAGCAACAAATAAAGTTACTAAAGAAGTGGCAGTTTTACCATGCTCTAGCATTTTGACCATATCTCTCAAATTACTTGGTCAAATGGTTAAAAACAAATACCACAATTCAAACAACTCAATTATCTACATGTTTTGTTTTATGTGGAGAAGAAAATTCGAATGGGAAGATTTTCAAAAGTGATGTGTATTAAAATATAATTTCTTGGAACGCCAATATGGACTTTTGTGTAAAAAAAAATATTTTATTTGTGGTTGTCTCCCCAAATTTGGCTATAAATAGGGGTGCATTGTAATGTATTGGGATATCCCTCATTTTATGAACAAACCTTTGAGTTAATAATATTTCTCTCTTTTTTTTCTTTTATTTCTTCATTTAAATGTAATTATCATATTAATTTTATATTCAAAGTTTTACACTTTGAATAATGAGTAGCTAACTTCCCAAAGTTGAGATGAAAATGTGAAACTCTTGGCATGATAATAAAGTTATTAAAAGGTAAGAATCTATATTTTATATTATTTAATCATTATTTATTGTTTATGTTATATTTATTTCTTTAAACATTATTATACCCTACTTATAAGTGGGAGTTTTGATTTATTGTTGCTATATGTTACATTAAATTCTTGGAACCATTTAAATGTTAGTTTGATTTTATCGACCATTTAAAGTGGATGCCTTGATTTATTATATATGAATATATCATAATATCAATTTCTTGGTACCATTTAAATGTTTGTTTGGTTTACCAACCATTTAAAGCGGATGCTTTGATTTATTATATATGAATATATCATAATATTAATTTCTTGGAACCATTTAAATGTTAGTTTGGTTTTACCAACCATTTAAAGTGACAATCTTGATTTAGTGTTTACAAATATATATATATATATATATATATATAGCACAATAAATACTTGACAACATTTATAAGTTTTGGTATATATACTTATCAGATAATAATATATAACATAATATAAATATGATTATTTAATATATTGGAACCATTTTATTAAGTGGATTTCAATAATGTTCGTTAATGTTAACTTTATTAAAATACCAAGAGTGGATCCTTTAATCTCAACTACTTAAATTAAAATTTGAACAATTAAAAATTTTACCAATTAAAGATTCAAACAATTAAACAACAAAAAAAAATTAAAAAAAACACAAAAAGAGATTGTAGTGGACTTGTAATTACCTTATCTTTCTTGTAGATACGATATTCGGACTCGCCGAATAATACTACTTGTGGACAACCTGCTCTTGGGAGTGCAACAATCAAAGTCGCAACACTCCTCAATCCTCAACTTCAATACTTCAAATTTATAGTGATGATGAATTATCATTGACAAACATTGATGAAGTTATTAAATCAGTTGCCTCTGATATTCAGCAGACTACTATAGTAGCAGTTGAAGAACAAATCGCAACTGAAGAACCAGCCTCACAAACTATTCTTCAACCGATAGAAGAGCCAGTTTAGTCGACTGCCACAATTGAACAGGCAGTTATCACAGGAACTGAAGAGACAGTTGAGTCATCTGCCATGACTGAACAAACAATAACTGAAGAGGTTCCAGCTGAAAATCCAACCACAGTTTCAGTTGTTCAAACAACTGAAGAACAAATTTCTGATTCAGCTGAGCAACCAACTGAAGAACCAGCTACTATATCTGCTGATCAACCAACTACAGAGCCTTCAAGCTCCACTGTTGTTCCGAATCTCTCTTCTCCTCCACAACTTCAAGAGAAAGCTATACCAGTTGATATCTTAGAAATGGTCAATCTTGAAAATGAACCAACTGACAGGGCCTTGGTGATCTTTAATCAAGAAAACCGGGAGCAGAACCAGAAGCCTCTGAAGCCATGTCTCCTGGTATATCAATAGAAACTGAATCATTGTTCGAAGAGATTTAGGCCATTCAAACCAACCTTGTCGGTGTAATGACTTCCATTTCTGACATTAATTTAACCCAATTTCTGCATACTATGAGGTTCGACTATATAAAGTAGAACACTATTGGAAGAATACAGCAAATCCAAAAGGATGTAACTTCTCTATTTTTCCAAATGGAAGAACTTCGAAAAGATAGAGCGTCAGCTGAAGCACACTTCCTGTGGGGACCCGGACGCTAATCATCTTCTTAATCGTCATTGGGACTAATTTAATCAATTAGAATAAACAGGGTCTAATTTTTTTTTAAAATGCGGAAGGTAATGGAATCATTCTATTATACAAACCAGTATAATAATACAAATCCTGTATAACATGCATCTAGTTCACAACTAAGGTTCAACTACTACAATCAAGTAATGAAACCGATTTATATCCAAGTCCGGAATCACCACTCTAATCTCGATCTTTCTTCACCTCTGTGACCCTGAACCTGTCCCACTTGTTGCCATGCACACATACAAACACGACAACAGCCGGATAATTCCAGTGAGAATAAAATCCTAGTATAAACAATGTATCAATGCAATCATATAAAACATATATAAGAGCATAAACAAACATTAAAACATGTATCTGATCTGACCACATGACTCAATACAAATCTTTACCTAAATCAAGGACTCATTTATAATCTAGGGATCCCGATCTAATTTAGACTTTGGCATGTTGTATCGAATGTCTACAATAGACGTCGATCTACATCTAAGCTCATCGATACACCGTAAGTCTAGAGTCTTAGCGGTTCTATCAAAGACTCGGCGATTCTGCCCTAGCCAGGCTGATCTGCCCTAAGACTCGAACTTTTGTTCTGCTATACTTCAATAGACTAAACATATCAATCTGATAATTTGCAAATATCAATGCAATGAAATAAAGTATGTGATTTAGGGAAACTCAAGTCAAACCTAACTTGAGTTGTGCAATCCCGAATCAAACATTTATTTATACCTTTCTTTATGTCGCTCTGATACAATCGAAGTCTCGACTCAAAGTCTGTCAATGTTCAATCTGGCAATGAAAATATCAATATACTGTATCAATATTCTATTCAAATCAAGACATCTCTGTCTTATTAAATTCTGACGGTACAACAGTATAATTCTGCGATACCGGTGATACCACACCAGTATATACTAATTCCAATAACTTATAATCAACCACTGTACGAATCTGACATCACATATCAGTCAATTTAACTCTGAAATTCATAACAATTCCATAATCAATCTGTTTCTTAATCTGACTTCGATTCTATGATGTCTACTATGTCAAGAACACTATATATGAATCGTATCTGATTCTGGACATAGCATAATTTCAAATCTTAACAAAACGTAACAAAACTTACGTCATGTAGTAGCTGTCGTTGCTAGGAACACGGTGTCCTACTCGGATTCAAATTTTGACGGCCGGATTGATCATAAATCAAATTATGAAATCAACGAGCAATTCCCCCTCAACTTTCGTTTTTTCTTTCTTCCGAGGAAAGAGTTGCATGTATATATATATATATATATATACATACCAACGTTGCATAATACACCACATGTCGATTTTTCCTTTTGCGCATATGCGCGGCATTACTGGCGCATATGCGCGAGACCTACTGGTCTCGGCCTTGGCAGCACGCGCATATGCGCGACATTACTGGCGCATATGCGCGATGTCTTCTGGACCTTACTTGCATAGGCTCGCGCATATGCGCGACATCTTCCGCGCAGATGCGCGAGGTCTTCTGCCTGTTTGGCGCATGTGCGCGCATCCGGTCGCGCATGTGCGCCAATGCTACTGTCCTCGCACATCAATTTTCACACGCGATCTCATTTCGTGTCTCGATTAGCCCTTTCATAATTATCTCGATTAAAAATAAATAATCGTAATTTAACACGGTATAAAATCTCGGGCATTACATTTCTCCCCCCCTAAGATACGATTTCGTCCTCGAAATCACTGGCAATCAATCGTATCACTAAGGAGTATATATACAAAATATTATAAGAAATTGACATTATCGAAATAACTCTGGGAACTCTTGTCGCATATCTGATTCAGTCTCCCAGGTGGCTTCTTCAATGCCATGACGAGTCCATTGAACTTTCACAAGTGGAATGGTCTTTGTTCTGAGCTGTTTTTCTTTTCGATCGATAATCAGAATCGGTTTTTCAATATAGCTTAACGTCTCATCCAGTTCGGCCTCGTCTGGCTGAATTGCATGTGAAGCATCAGGAAGATATTTCCTTAATAACGATACATGAAAGACATCATGTATCCCGGATAATGAAGGCGGTAAAGCGAGTCGATATGCACGATCTCCTATCTTTTCGAGAATCTCATAAGGCCCAATAGATCGTGGAGACAGTTTTCCTTTCTTGCCAAATCTGACAACTCCTCTGAAAGGTGAAATCTTTAAAAATACTCGGTCTCCTGCCTCAAATACCAACGGTCTGCGTCGAACATTGGCATATTTGGCCTGTCTGTCTTGCGCTGCCTTCATTTTCTTTCGAATTAGCTTCACTTTTTCTGTCATATCTCTGATCATGTCAGGTCCAATCTCAGGCACTTCAGAGATATCATCCCAATAGAGAGGGGATCGACACTTCTTTCCGTATAACGCTTCAAATGGTGTCATCTCAATACTCGTCTGATAGCTGTTGTTGTACGAAAACTCACAAAGTGGCAATGCATCTTGCCAATTAGTGCTAAAATCAAGCACCACTGCTCTCAGCATATCCTCCAGTGTCTGGATAGTCCGCTCTGACTGTCCGTCGGTCTGTGGATGATATGCGGTACTCAGATGTAACTTCGTACCGAGAGCCTGCTGCAAACTCTGTCAGAAGTGCGAAGTAAATCGAGGATCACGGCCTAATACAATTGACTCCGGCACTCCATGCAATCTGACCACTTCTCTGACATAGATCTCTGCCATCTGGTCAAATCTGTACGTCATCTTGTACGGAATAAAACATGCGGATTTGGTCAATCTGTCAATCACAACCCAAATCGCATCACAACCTCGGGAGGAACGCGGCAATTGTGTCACAAAATCCATGAAAATGTGATCCCATTTCCATTCAGGAATGGAAAAACTCTGTAATAATCCTCTTGGTTTCTTTCTTTCTGCTTTCACCTGCTGGCAATTCAGACATTTGGAAACAAATTCGGCAATGTCAGTCTTCATTTGTTTCCACCAGAACTGTCTTTTCAAATCATTATACATCTTTCTGCCACCAGGATGAATACTGAATCGACTGTTGTGCGCTTCTGACAATATCTGTCGTCTCAAATCTGAAACATTCGGCACAACCAAATGATTATTTACATACAAGATGTTATAACGTGCCTGATATTCCGATCAATGTCCTGTTCCGATCATCGATACTGATTTCTGTACATTCTGATCAACTTTCTGAGCTGCCTTAATTCTTAAGATCAGCTCGGGTTCCACTTGCACCGTATAAAGTTTCAACGGTCTATAATCTGTTTCAAATGTTAATCCAGACAAACAGCAGTCTTCTATCAAATTTGAAACACCGATCGTCGACAAGGATAAGGAACATACCTTTCGACTTAGTGCATCAGCTGCTGCATTAGACTTTCCCGGATAGTATTTGATTTCACAATCAAAATCTTTAAGCAAATCAAGCCATCTTCGTTGCCTCATATTCAATTCAGATTGTGAAAACAAATATTTCAAACTTTTATGATCAGAATATATCTCGAACTTCTCACCGTAAAGATAGTGTCGCCATATCTTTAATGCAAAGACAATGGCTGCCAATTCCAGGTCATGAATTGGATAACGGGTCTCATGTGGTTTAAGCTGTCTTGAGGCATAAGCAATAACATGCCCTTGCTGCATCAGAACACATCCCAACCCTCTGTGAGAAGCGTCGCAATAAACCACAAAATCACTAGTACCGGATGGGATAGTCAACACCGGGGCACTGGTCAACCTCTTCTTTAACTCCAGAAAACTGGTCTCGCATTCTTCAGACCAAACAAATGGAGAATTTTTCTGAGTCAGCTGAGTAATTGGTTTAGCAATACTTGAGAAATCTTTAATAAAACGACTGGTAATATCCCGCTAAACTCATGAAACTGCGAATTTCAGGGCACTGACGTCGGTCTTGGCCAAGAAATCACGGCCTCAACTTTGCTGGGATCCACTGATAATCCCATATCCGGATATAATATGCCCCAGAAATACTACCTGTCTCAACCAAAACTCGCATTTCGACAATTTAGCATATAATTTCTGAGTCCTTAAAATTCGCAACACAGTTCTTAAATGCTCAGCATGCTCATTCATATTCTTTGAATAAATGAAAATATCATCATTGAATATAATCACAAATTCATCGAGATATTTCTGGAATACACGGTTCATCAATCTCATAAACACAGCTGGAGCATTCGTCAAACCAAATGGCATGACAATAAACTCATAATGTCCATACCTGGTTCTGAATGCTGTTTTCGAGATATCAGAATCTCTGCTCAGCCGATGATATCCCAATCTTAAATCAATTTTGGAATATACTGAAGACCCCTGCAACTGGTCAAACAAATCATCAATACGAGGCAAAGGATATTTATTCTTTATCATTGCCTTGTTCAGTTGCCGGTAGTCAATGCAGAGTCTCATTGAACCGTCCTTCTTTCTCTCAAACAGTACTGGAGCACCCCAAGGAGAAACACTCGGTCTGATGTCACCCTTGGCCAGTAAATCTTCCAGCTGATCTTTTAATTCTTTCAATTCAATTGGTGCCATTCTGTACGGGGCTCTAAAAATTGGCACTGTACCTGGCATCAATTCAATACTGAAGTCTTTCTCTCTAACTGGAGGTAATCCCGAGATCTCATCTGGAAAGACGTCAGCAAACTCACGTACCACTGGCAAATCAGCCAATGATGGACTCGACTTCAGTAAATCTACTGAATATACAAGGAATCCCTCTGCTCCTTTCTGTAATAATCGAGCGATAGATAATACGGATATTAAAGGAATTCTCGATCTAGAACCCTTACCGTAGAATTTCCACTCTTCAGCCATGTCAGGCCTGAATCTCACTATCTTGTGGAAACAATCAACTGTAGCTCTGTACTTGGTCAGCATATCAATACCAATAATACAGTCAAAATCAGACAACCCCAATACAATACACTCTAACTTAATCTCATGCCCGTCATACTGTAGTATACAATGTTTTACATAATTTACTGATATCAAACCTGTCCCTAAAGGAGAAGAGACAGACACTACAGTAGCCAAAGACTCTACAGGCAATGCATGAGTTAATGCAAATCGTTCAGAAATAAATCTATGTGAAGCACCGGTATCAATTAATACATAAGCAGGGTAACCACCTAAAGAACAGTTACCTGCCACAACGTCATCTGGTGCTTCCTGGGCCTGCTCCTCTGTCAAAGCGAATACTCTGGCCTGGTGTCTAGGAGGCTGACTAACAGTCTGGCTACCTCCTGACCTCTGCTGTGACTGAGCTGGCGCTGGCTGGAATGTATGAACAGCAGCTGATCGTCTCTCAGTCTTTGTTGCTGATCCCGATGACTCGGCTCCGTGAGATCTTTGAGAACCTCTCTGTGGACACACTTTAGCAAAGTGTCTCGGCTGTTTACAGATGTTGCAACTACCAGTCACTCTCTGGCATTGCTCAGTTGCATGTCTTCCTCCGCAAGTCTTACAATAAACTCCAGTGTAACTCTGGCTCTGTTGAGAACCATCGGAGCTAGAAGAACTGCTGCCAAATTTCTTAAATTGCTTTCCTCTGGCTTTCAAAAATTCCTTCTTCCCTCCACTGCTGCTGCCACACTCATATCTGGGAGGTGGTTGCTGGGTTTCGGTGCCGGAGGTACAAATGAAGCCCCTTTCTGTCTCATCAGACCGGCTTCTTCTCCCTTAGCTCTGTTCAGGGCGTCAGCATAGTTATTCGGTCGCCCTGTGTAAGGACTGAGATTTATTAGTCTTCATTGATGTGATATTCAAAGATATGAGAATGCATGACATGTAATGAGAAGCAATAAATGAGATGGGGGAAGAAGAGACATGAAAAATTAGAATTTTGAATGAAGGGCAGACCGCACCCGCGGTCCAAGAAAGAGTGCACCCGCGGTTGATGGACAGAGAGTTGGAAATTATTTACAGAAATGACACCGCACCCGCGGTGCAGAACTGACCGCACCCGCGGTCGACGTTTATGCAAATTTGGATGGACTGCCGAAGCTTGAGCGTAGCCGCGGTTCATGAACTATCCGCACCTGCGGTCATACGTGTTACTTGAAAAATATGACACTTGCCCCTCAACATGCAAGATATATATATGATTTGTACTTCATTCCTTCATTCTTCAGCTGCAAGGAACGAGAGCAAGGTTCAGAACTCCTCAACTCTCATTATAGCTTAGATTTTGAATTGTGAAAGATCGAGCCACCCGAATTTCGATCCGACTTTGGTTCCGTACTCCTCTTGTTACCAGCTACAAAATGATGTAAGTATTTCTACATTTCAACATGTTTTGAAGTTGAGATGTTGGAAGAAATCAGACATGATTAGTATTAGATGTTCTTGAGATTATAAGCAACGTATATTCGCAACCGGATCAAAGAACGGACATCTTATGATATTTTTATTATTTTCCAGCACATATATGAATGAGATTATACAGATTTAGAGGTTATGAAACATATTGGTGATGATTATGAGTTATTGTTATGATTATTGATGTTTGAGATGACCGGTATCGCAAGATTACGCTGTTATGCCGTTGAAATGTACCGAGATTGGATATTGATCTGTATGTGTATTGAATTGAGTTAGAGATTGATAGAATATATCTTGAATATGTCATTTCAGATTTGGTTTGACAGATTCGATATCAAGAATACGAGACTTCGACTGCTACGAACGACAAGAAGGTATAATTCAATGTTTGTTTGGGGAAGACACGACTCAAATGAGATTCAATTTGAGTTTGCCAACAAAATCACATACTTGTTCTATTTGTACTTTATATTGATTTATATATATGTACTGAGATAGGAGTGTCATTGGTAGATACGCCAATTCTCTAAACGTTCGGTGATATCGATGCTTCGGATCATATTCACTCCGATTGTAGATTTCGATACAGACCAGACCGAAGTTTAGGAATAAGATGTAACGCCACCACGATTGGGAGAGTAGGTGGGAGACCTGTTACATCTTATTCACACCGGGATCCCTAGACTTAGATATGAGTCGAGTTAAAGAGTAAGAGTCAGATTGTTTTATCTGTATTCACTAATGTGTCATAATTACTGATTATGGGTTATGATTTGTATGAAACTACATGACATGCATGTACACATGTTTCTACTGGAATTTATTCTCACCGGAGTTTCCGGCTGTTGTTGTGTCTGTATGTGTGCATAACAACAGGTAGGGCAGGATCTGGGTCGCAGCAGAGATGAGAGATGGATATAGCGTGGTGATCACGGGCATAGCAGATGTACTAGTAGTTGTACTTTTGTCATGTAGTGTATTTTGAATACTGGTTTGTTGAATATGTACTGGACAAGACATGTATATTATGTTTGTAGAAATAAAATAAATGAAGACCTTGTACATGTTTATATACATTTGAATCAATGTTAGAAAACAAAATTTTGACCCACATTTTCTAGCAAGGATCCAACTAATCCCAAAAAGGAATCGAGTTAGAGCCCGGGTCCCCACACCCTGTGTTCACCAATGTAAAAATCTCTGGGTTCAAGCCATTGATGAACTGATCAGCAGTAGCTTCCTCGCTGTCAGCAACAGGTGGAGCAAATTTCAACAAGGTGGAGAACTTGGACACATACTCTTCTATGTTCATCTGTCCTTGCCTTAGATTGGCAAACTCCGCCCCCTTGTCCTTTCTGTATGACACTGGAAAGAATCGTTGATAAAATTCAGTTCTAAAAACATTGCAGGTGATAGTCGTACCTCTATGCTCCAAAGCCCTCTTTATTGTAATCCACAAGTTCTTTGCAACATCGTGTAACTGGTGTCCAATTAATCGAACTCGTCGCTCATCTGTATACTCCAATGAGTCAAACAGCATTTCAATATCATCAAGCCAACTCTCGCACTCCACAGCATTCTCTGTTCCTTTCAAAGTTGGCGGGTGAAATGACTGAAATCCTTTCAGTAACGTTTCCATTGGAGTCGGGGTTACATCCATTGGAGGATTTGATGTACTACCCTGTTCTGGGATTCCTCTGGGAGGCATATCTGGTTATCAATAGGATTAGCAACTCAAATACAACAACCAACTCCAGCGCTCCTCTGATCATCTTACTGCTGATCTAGAATCGGTGTTGATCCATTCTCAGTAAAACATATTACTATATCAAATTAGATAAGGAAGTAACATGTTTTAAAGCAGTAAGACATGCTAGCATTCAAAAGCAGGAAAGAAAACCTCAATCTACCTCGCTCACTAGCCTCTTCTGTCTCAATCTAAAGAATCTATCGCTCTGATACCACCTGTTGTGGGGACCGGGACGCTAATCATCTTCTTAATCGTCATTGGGACTAATTTAATCAATTAGAATAAACAGGGTCTAATTTTTTTTTTAAATGCGGAAGGTAATGGAATCATTCTATTATACAAACCAGTATAATAATACAAATCCTTTATAACATGCATCTAGTTCACAACTAAGGTTCAACTACTACGATCAAGTAATGAAACCTATCTATATCCAAGTCCGGAATCACCACTCTAATCTCGATCTTTCTTCACCTCTGTGACCCTGAACCTGTCCCACCTGTTGCCATGCACACATACAAACACGACAACAGCCGGATAACTCCGGTGAGAATAAAATCCCAGTATAAACAATGTATCAATGCAATCATATAAAAAATATATAAGAGCATAAACAAACATTAAAACATGTATCTGATCTGACCACATGTCTCAATACAAATCTGTACCTAAATCAAGGACTCATTTCTAATCTAGGGATCCCGATCTAATTTAGACTTTGGCATGCTGTATCAAATGTCTACAATAGACGTCGATCTACATCTAAGCTCATCGATACACCGTAAGTCTAGAGTCTTAGCGGTTCTGTCAAAGACTCGGCGGTTCTGCCCTAGCCAGGCTGATCTGCCCTAGACTCGAACTTTTGTTCTGCTATACTTCAATAGACTAAACATATCAATATGCTAATTTGCAAATATCAATGCAATGAAATAAAGTATGTGATTTAGGGAAACTCAAGTCAAACCTAACTTGAGTTGTGCAATCTCGAATCAAACATTTATTTATACCTTTCTTTCTGTCGCTCTGATACAATCGAAGTCTCGACTCAAAGTCTGTCAATATTCAATCTGGAAATGACAATATCAATATAGTGTATCAATATTCTATTCAAATCAAGACATCTCTGTCTTATTAAATTCTGACGGTACAACAGTATAATTCTGTGATACCGGTGATACCACACCAGTATATAATAATTCCAATAACTTATAATCAACCACCGTACGAATCTGACATCACATCTGAGTCAATTTAACTCTGAAATTCATAACAATTCCATAATCAATCTGTTTCTTAATCTGACTTCGATTCTATGATGTCTACTATGTCAAGAACACTATATATGAATCATATCTGATTCTGGACATAGCATAATTTCAAATCTTAACAAAACGTAACAAAACTTACGTCTTGTAGTAGCTGTCGTTGCTAGGAACACGGTGTCCTACTCGGATTCAAATTTGGACGGCCGGATTGATCATAAATCAAATTCTGAAATCAACGACCAATTCCCCCTCAACTTTCGTTTTTCCTTTCTTCTGAGGACAGAGTTGCATGTATATATATATATATATATATATATATATATATATATACCAACGTTGCATAATACACCACATGTCAATTTTTCCTTTTGCATGACTCGCGCATATGCGTGGCATTACTGGCGCATATGCGCGAGACCTACTAGTCTCGGCCTTGGCAGCTCGCGCATATGCGCGACATTACTGCCGCATATGCGCGATGTCTTCTGGACCTCACTTGCATAGGCTCGCGCATATGCGCGACATCTTCCGCGCATATGCGCGAGGTCTTCTGCCTGTTTGGCGCATGTGCGCCAATGCTACTGTCCTCGCACATCAATTTTCACACGCGATCTCATTTCGTGTCTCGGTTAGCCCTTTCATAATTATCTCGACTAAAAATCAATAATCGTAATTTAACACGGCATAAAATCTCTGGCATTACACTTCCAAACTCAAGCCTTGGTTACAAGCTGCTTTTTGGAAAACACTGTCTACAAAAAAATGGAGTTGCTGCTAGAAATCCTGATGAATGCAGTATCAAACCTCTCCTCGGAAGTCCGTATGTTATCCAAAAAGGTTGATGGGTTTGACAAAAAAGGGCAAGAAGAAGGAAAAGATCAGTCGAAGCAATCTACGAAGTTGATCAAAAAGAAATTGAAGATATTTGGCAGATTTTTTATGATTATTTTATTCAGGTAGAAGATTCTTTATTCTTTCATTCTTTGTACGAATCTGTACATTGAAAGAGTTGTCAATAAATATTTTATCTACAACGAGTTCAGCTGATCAGTTCATACTTTCTAAGTTTTGTCAAACACCAAAAATGGGGATATTGTTGGAAACTGAATTTCGGAAGTTTGACAAACTGAGCGTTTAATAGATTAAACTAACTGATCGAGAAGACTGCTATAAATTGATATGCAAACTATCTGTTGCCAATAAATGAAGATTATTACGCACACTTTCAAAGGAAACTGAACTAGAAAACTGAACTACGCAGACAACTGACTGATCAGTTACTACAATCAGTTGTGAGCTTATCAGCTACACTCTATCAGCTGATCCTTCAGCTGTACACGTCATCAGTTAAGGAAAAGGACGTTCAACCGATGACAATACAAAAGCTGACTGCAAAAAAGTAGTGGATCGCCGTATTTCAGAAAAACTGCAGTGTACGACTGTCAGAAAAATGCTGACGTGGCAAACAATGGATAGAAAGTTTCAAATAGTATTTAATATCACCGTTGGAGGAAAAGCCTATAAATAGCAGAGAAGAGCAACTGAGAAAGTCTCTCAACATCTCCACAAATTAACCGATCGATATACTTTCAACTAAGCTGTTACTCTGCTGAACTCGTTGAAAACTTCAAAGCTCACACTTATTTTATACATTCATAGCATTCAAGGCTATATTTTGAGCTTACAAGCACAAAATGTTGTTATTATAATACTTGATATTGAAGAGATCAGTTGTGTTAAATTATTTCAGTCCAGTTGAGTACCGTAACTATTTCGTAACTAAGAGTTTCAGTTTGGACATTGTTAAGTCCAAAACTGAAGTGAGTTTGTACAACACTTGTATCTATCAAAGTCTTTTAGTGAATATCATATCCTTGTGATAGAAGGGGTGACGTATGAGTGTTTGAAATCTCCGAACATCCATAAAATCTTGTGTCTTCTTTTTTCAGTTTTATTCTATTTATCGGTCAGTTTATTTCCGAAATTTTATTGTTAACTGATTGATATCGACTTACAAGATTCTCGAGTATCAGTTTATCACTAAACTGACTCATAAAAGGAGAAAAGGTTGTGAAAATTGTCAGTGTTTATTCAACTCCCCGTTCTAAACACTCTTCCACCTTTACCTGATCATATTATATTGCTTCATTTGGGTATTAATACGTCGTTATGTCCAAACTTGATTAAGGTTAGACTAGTTGTTATGAGTCTTGAATGGGAATCTTTGAGTCACGGTTTAAACGGAGTTCGGGTTTTCCATTGCTTGGGAAATATTATACTTCAAATCAGGATTTGGTTCGGGGTTCCAGGTCATGGTTTTTTATGTTGAGTGAACTTGGTCAAGTCCCGAATTGTAGAGCTCAAATTCAGTACACGTAAAACTCATGCATTTATTAAATTGTCAAATTGTTTATTTAAGTTTAAAATGATTTATAGCGAGGCATGATCTATTTATTTTGCATTATTTTAAATTATTTATATTTATGTGATGCACGTTAAATATTTACTTGAGTTTCATGTTTCAGGCAATTATTCGATGCAGGATCGAGAAAAAGATACCGACAACGATTTTGTCAATTTTAAAATGTGATATTTTATTTTAAATTAGGATTGGGGCATTTCAATTGATTTATTAAGTTTTTAACATTTTAAAGCCTAAACTATTTATTTAGTGATTTTATGAGTTTAAAACTTTTAAAAATTTAGTACTTGTGCATTTTTATTGTTTAAGAGATGTTATTAGAGGTTAGTAGGGTGTTATTATTTTTAATTACTTTGATAATTATGTAATTAATCAAATTTTCTCTCCATAATTACCTAACACATGCACACACACACCTCACGTTGCACACACACACAAATATTCACACCTCACTTCCATTTTATTTTTTTAAGTAAAAAACTAGGGTTCTTATTGCCAAGAGCAGCCGCCCCTTCCTCTGATTTTCCAGCAAGTTTTTGTTGATTCGTTGCAAGAAACTCGTTCCACGTTCATCTCGGATCAGTCCTCGCATCCTTCCCGCTTCGGTGTCGTCGTTTCGGTAACTTTAAAGATTAAAGACATGTATATTCTATTATTCTTGCATCGATCTTGTCATATTATTTGTGTTGTTGTTTATTATGCGTGAAAATCCATGTATGATGTACAAAGTTTGAGCAGGAATTCGTTGGATCGATTTTTTGAAACGTTTTTAGATCTAAAACTCAAAATTCGCTGTCATTTCAATTACTATGATTTTTTGGTCGATTTTCTGAAAAACTTTCAACGTATGAAAGGTAGAAATTTTTGATACCTTCAATTTGATATAAAATTCGAAATATTTGGATATAAAATGAGTGAGTTCTGATTGTTTTCGCGGGACTGCTCAAACTGCGTTTTTTCTGAAAATGCGTTCTTGAGGTGTTCTTGAAGTTTTATTATTGCAGGCATCGTTGGGCATCGCCGGGCCAGTACTATTGCGTTAAGACATGTTGTGGGATGTGTTTAGGCACCATATGACGTTTCGTTTCGTGACGGGAATGGCTTGTGAGGTATTAGGAGTCGTGGGAATTGATATGGTGTCGAATGTCGGGTTGTGTCGTTTTTATTGTGCTTGTCGATATTGGGGCCGGTTGGATTGTTGGTACGGGTTGGGGTTAATACCATTGCGTCCTAGGGTGGGTCTCGAGGTATCGATTATCGATTCATTTGAGTTGGGAGAAATAGCATCGTGTAAGAATTTCCGCAGGATTGATTTTTACAGAGGCTAGACGGACCCGTACACGGACCCTAGCACGGGGTCCGTCCCTTTGTTTACTATTTTAGTGTTAACCTACAGTGGCTACACGGACCCCCAGACGGACCCTAAAACGGGGTCCGTGCTCTTACTTCTCTTCGGGTACGTTTTTACAGAGCCTACACTGACCCAGAGCCGGACCCGGGCACGAGGTCTGTGTACTTTATTTTTTGTAATAACTTAGATTTCACCTCAAGTTTTGATTCGGGGTTCCAGATCATGGTTTAGTATGATGAACAAAAACATGATCAAGTCCCGAATGGTCTAGAAAGTCATAAGTTATTTAATTATTCCGGCGTTGGGTACGATTAGCATGGTTAAGATAAGCGTTTGAACTCGTGTTAGTATGTGTAGCAGTGGCCCCAAGCGAGATCCAACAAATACCTCAACGCCAAGTAAGTATGTTAGACGTGCAAAAGAAAATATTTTTTTATGTTTTTGAGTTATGCTAAATGTCTTATGATCAAATTATGAACGGGTTTGGAAGTCGGTGAACGTGGCCGAGTACCTCTCCACCCCAGTAAAGTATGATCGGGTTTTGATCAGGATTGAAAAGCAGTAAATTATGACCAGGGACCAATCCACCCGGTAAAGTATGACCGGAGATCTTATGTATGTGGTAGTGGACATCCCTGCTAGCCCACTACTGTGGTTTAGTCTGATCAGGAACATTTATGTATGGGTAACTTGTTTTGAAACATATATCTACGCAAAATGATGTTACGTATGTTCAAGTATGTATGATGCAAGCATGTTTAAGAAAAGTTCTACGTTGATGGCACGTCTATGTTATTTATGTATGTTCAAGCTTTTGTATGAGTGTTCAGGTTTTAAGTATGTACGCTCTATTTTAAAGATGCTTGTGGTTTTATTACGTATTACTTGTTATCTCCAGTTTATACATGTTGAGTCCTTAGACTCAATAGACTTGATTGATGCAGGTGAGGAAAATGTTGAGGAGACGAGGGGTGGGGACCAATGAGCCGACTTGGACTGCACAGGAGGCTAAACCCGAGGATCGCCCATGTTTTAAGATTTTGAGTAGGCTCAGATGCTTGCAGAGAGAATTAGATGTAGGATGCTTGCAAAGAGGACACAGTTCTTCGCGCAGTTTGCGGGGAACCAGGCTGCAATGGATACAGGGGCGAGACCCAGACCGGAAGCAGTTTACGAGAGGTTTAGGAGGATGGATCCGAAGGAGTTTTCGGGGATTACTGACCCGATGGTAGCTGAAGGATTGATTAAGTCCATTGAAGTCATTTTTGCGTTTATGGAGCTGTAGGATGCAGACAGAATTAGATGTGCCACCTTCTTGTTGACTCGAGATGCTAGACTGTGGTGGGAAAGTGCATTTGTGTCGGTTAATTTGCAGACTTTGACTTGGAACGGTTTCAAGGAGGTCTTTTACTCCAAGTACTTCACTGAGGAAGTACGCTCCAGATTTACTAGGGAGTTCATGACGCTGTGACAGGGAGACAGCAGCGCGGCAGACTTCGTCAGGAAGTTCGAGAGGGGATGTCACTTTGTACCGCTGATTGTGAATGATGCCCAGGAAAAGTTGAGGCATTTTATGGATGGGTTGCGGCCGATATTGCACCGTGATGTCATGGTTGCTAGTCTTACTACCTATGTCGTTTCCGTATCTAGAGCCTCGGCGACAGAGCATGATCAAAGGGATATCGAGAGTGATAGGCAGGGCAAGAGGCCCTATCAGGCACCTCACCCGTAGCAGCGAACCCAGTTTAAGTGGTCTTTCCAGGGGCAGCAGGGGAAGAGGTCATTTCAGGGACCGCTAAATGGCAAGGGTCCTATTACTCAACAGAAGGCTCCTCAGAGAGCCGTTGAGTACCCAGTGTGCCCGAAGTGCAACCGTCAGCAGCCTGGACAGTGTTTATATGGATCAGGCAAGTGCTTTAAATGCGGAGCCAGCGATCATATGTTTAAGGATTGCCCACAATGGAGGCAGCCACCCAGGGTAGAGTGTTCGCCATTTAGACACAGGAGGCAAACCCAGACACGACCCTGTTGACTAGCAACTAATTTAATTCAGCACCGCATTATTCTTGTTTTGCATGTTTTGAATTTTATTTGGATTTATTAGTGTGCTAGTTAATATTTTGGGGACTTGGGATATAAATTTCTACTATATTTGATGTTAAGGTTAGAATTTTTAGGATATAAATTTTGTGTGTTGCGCTAACGTCTCTCAGGAAATATTTTCTTAAAAAGAGTAGCCACGAAGGCCTTGATAGACTCAGGGGCCACTCACTTTTTTTATTTCGGAGATGTTCGCTAATCATCTAGACGTCCAGTCTATTGGACTCGACGTGAGTTATTCAGTTAAAGTCCCATCAGGAGAAGAGTTATTAGCTACTAGCGTGGTCAGAGACATTGATCTTGAACTACAGGGCCATGTAGTGTATGCCGATCTAATTGTTTTGCCCATGCCAGAATTTGATATTATATTGGAAATGAACTGGCTGACAAAGAATAGAGTTTTTATAGTTTTCAGAAAAGGTCAATGTTAGTAAGACCATTGGGCATGGAACAGTTTCTCTTTGAGCCAGATAGATGGAAGAGTTTCCCTTGCATCATCTCTTGCAATCTGGCGTGAAGACTTATTCACAAGGGTTGTCAGGCTTTCTTGGTCAGCATTATTTCTGCACCTGGCGTACCCACTCCGTCATTTTCTGATGTACCAGTTGTTAGAGATTTTCCTGACGTCTTTCCAGATGACGTCACAGGCCTTCCACCAGAGATAGAGGTGGAGTGCTCCATTGATCTTATGCCAGGAATTGTGCCAATCTCAAAGGCACCGTACCATTTAGCTCCAGCTGAGATGTTAGACTTCAAGCAGAAGATTCAGGAGCTTCTTGACAAGTAATTCATACGCCCTAGTTTCTCACCATGGGGCGCACCAATACTCTTCGTAAAGAAGAAGGATGGAAGCATGGGGCTGTGTATCGATTATCGAGAGTTGAACAAGGTAACGATCAAGAATAAATACCCACTGCCAAGGATCGAGGACTTGTTCGATCAGTTGCACGGAGCTACAGTGTTCTCTAAGATAGATCTTCGATCAGGGTATCATCAGCTGAAGGTAAAGGATGAAGATGTTCATAAGACCGCCTTCAGAACCAGATATGTGCATTACGAGTTTTTAGTGATGCCATTTGGACTGACGAATGCTCCAGCGCTATTTATGGACCTCATGAACTGATTGTTTCATCCCTACCTAGATCAGTTCGTCATAGTCTTCATTGACGACATTCTCATTTACTCGAAGATCCATGAGGAACACCGTCAGCATTTGGGTACAGTTTTGCAGGTCTTGCAGAGTCGCTAGTTGTTTGCAAAATTTAGTAAGTGTGAATTCTGGTTGGAGAAGGTAGCGTTTCTGGGTCATGTAATTTCTAGTAGTGGCATTGAGGTGGATCCAGCTAAGGTAGCAGCAGTTAAGGATTGGGTTGAACCGAAAAATGCGTCAGAGATTCGCAGTTTCCTAGGCCTAGCAGACTACTACAGGAAATTTATTCAGGGATTTTTTTGATAGCAGTGCCACTCACTTCATTGACTAAGAATAATGCTAAATTCATTTGGAGTGACGAGAGCCAGAAGAGCTTTGATACTTTGAAGCAAGCTCTTATCACAGCGCCAGTGGTAGCCATGCCAGCAGGTCAAGGTAGTTTTGTACTATACAACGATGCTTCTAAGCTTTGGTTAGGCCCATTTTGATGAAGTACTATCGGGTTAAAGCTTATGCCTCCCGACAGTTGAAGGTGCATGAGAACAACTACCCGACTCATGATCTTGAGTTAGCCGCCGTTGTCTTTGCGTTGAAGATATGGAGACATTATATGTACGTCGAGAAATGATAGATATTCACTGATCACAAGAGTCTCGAGTATTTCTTCACGCAGAAAGAATTGAATATGAGACAAAGACGGTGGTTGGGGTTGGTAAAAGACTAAGATTGTGAAATTAGCTACCATCTGGGGAAAGCTAATGATGTGGCAGACGCCTTGAGCAGAAAAGTTTTAGTCATAGCACAGTTGCTCAGTGCAGAGATCTCTTCAGTCAGAGATTCAGATATTTCGGTTAGAGGTTTATCCTAAGGGCAGAGCTCCTAAGTTGTCTAATTTGACAGTCCAGTCTTCTTTGTTTGAACTGAATCTGTCGAGGTCAGTCTTCAGATGAGCAGTAGCAGAAATGGCGACTGAAGGATGAAGCCAAGGGCAGTGTACTCTACACAGTGTCCGATGGTATTGTGAGGTACAAAGGTAGAATTTGGGTGCCTGGTGTTGATTCGATCAGAGAGGATATTCTGAAAGAGGCACATACATCTCCGTATTCCATCCACCCAGGAGGTACTAAGATGTACAAAGATTTGCAGATCCTGTATTGGTGGCCAGGCATGAAGCGTGACATCCGTCGATTTGTGTCTGAATGCCTCACTTGTCAGCAAGTAAAGGCAGAGCATTAGAGGTCAGCAGGAATGCTCAAGCCACTCCCTATCCCGAAGTGGAAATGGGAGAATATCACCATGGATTTCGTTGTTGGTTTGCCGAGGTCAGTCAAAGGATCCAATGTTATTTGGGTTATAGTGGATCGACTTACCAAGTCGGCACACTTCTTGCCAATGAAGACGACTTTCTCCATGATGTAGTATGCGGAGCTCTATATCAGGGAGATAGTTAGATTGCACGGGATCCCAGTTTCTATTGTGTCCGACAGGGACTCGAGGTTTACATCGTCCTTCTGGAAGAGTTTGCATGCAGCCATGGGGACAAAGTTGCTATTCAGTACAGCTTTCCACCCTCAGACAGATGGCCAGTCTGAGCGAGTAATTTAGATTTTGGAGGATTTGTTAAGTGTGATTGATTTCCATGGGAATTGGGAATCGAAGCTACCTCTTGTGGAGTTTACTACAACAAAAGTTTCCAATCATCTATATGTATGGCTCCCTACGAGGCACTGTAGGGAAGGAATTGCAGATCACCGATTCATTGGGATGAAGTCGGTGAGCGATCAGAACTTGGTCCAGAGATTGTTCAGCAGACTGCAGATGCGGTGGTCAAGATCCGAGACATGATGAAGACCGCCCAGAGTCGTCAAAAGAGTTATGCTGACAAGAAGAGGAGAGATCTAGAGTTTGCCGTAGGTGATCACATTTTCGTGAAGAGAGCACCCATGAAGGGTGTTATGAGATTTGGGAAGAGAGGCAAGCTTAGTCCGAGATTCATTGGATCGTTCGAGATTCTTGCCAGAGTTGGGACACTAGCTTATCGTATAGCTCTAGCACCGATCTGGCCGGAGTACACAATGTGTTCCACGTCTCGATGTTGAGGAAGTACCTAGAGAATCCTTCGTATGTTTTGAGTTATGAGCCGTTGCAGCTTGCTCCAGATCTATCGTATGAGGAAATACCTGTCCAAATCCTAGACTGAAACAATAAATCAATTGAAATGTCCCAATCCTAATTTAAAATAAAATACCATATTTTAAAATTGCCAAAATCGTCCCCGATCTCTTTTCCTCGATCTCGCATCGAATAATCTCCTGAAACATGAAACTCAAGAAAACATTTAACATCCATCACATAAACATAAAAGTTTTAAAATATTGCAAATTAAATAGATCATGCCTCGCTATAAATAATTTTAAACTTAAATAAACAATTTGACAATTTAATAAATGCATGAGTTTTACGTGTACTGAATTTGGGCTCTACAGTTCCTCCCCCACTTATATAAATTTCGTCCTCGAAATTAAATCTTACCAAACAGTTCCGGATAATGAATTTTCATATCTCTTTCTGTCTCTCAAATGGCCTCTTCTACTAACTTATTTAGCCATCAGACTTTGACCAGTTTGGTTACTCTGTTCTGAAGTCTCTGTTCTTTAAAGCCTAAACTATTTATTTAGTGATTTTATGAGTTTAAAACTTATAAAAATTTAGTACTTGTGCATTTTTATTATTTAAGAGATGTTATTAGAGGTTAGTAGGGAGTTAGTATTTTTAATTACTTTGATAATTATGTAATTAAGCAAATTTTTCTCTCCCAATTACCTAACACACACACACACCTCACGTTGCACACACACACACAAATATTCACACCTCACTTCCATTTTATTTTTTTAAGTAAAAACCTAGTGTTCTTATTGCCAAGAGCAGCCGCCCCTTCCTCTGATTTTCCAGCAAGTTTTTGTGGATTTCGTTGCAAGGAAATCGTTCCACGTTCGTCCCGGATCAATCCTCGCATCCTTCCCGCTTCGGTGTCGTCATTTCAGTAACTTTAAAGATTAAAGACATGTATATTCTATTATTCTTGCATCGATCTTGTCATATTATTTGTGTTGTTGTTTATTATGCGTGAAAATCCATGCATGATGTACAAAGTTTGAGCAGGAATTCGTTGGATCAATTTTTTGAAACATTTTTAGATCTAAAACTCAAAATTCGCTGTCATTTCAATTACTGCGATTTTTTGGTCGATTTTCTGGAAAAACTTTCAACGTATGAAGCATAGAAAGTTTTGATACCTCCGATTCTATATAAAATTCGAATACTTGGATACAAAATGAGTGAGTTATGATTGTTTTTGTGGGACTGCTCCAACTATGTTTTTCTGAAAATTTTTTCTTGCGGTGTTCTAGAAGTTTTATTGTTGCACGCTTTGTTGGGCATCGCCGGGCCAGTACTACTGCATTTAGACATGTTGTGGCATGTGTTTAGGCACCATATGACATTTTGTTTCGAGACGGGAATGGCTTGGGAGGTATTAGGAGTCGTAGGAATTGATATGGTGTCGAATGTCGGGTTGTGCCGTTTTTGTTGTGCTTGTCGATCTTGGGGTCGGTTGGATTGTTGGTACGGGTTGGGGTCAATACCATAGCGTCCTAGAGCGGGTCTCGAGGTATCGATTCTTAATCCATTCATTTGAGTTGGGAGAAATAGCATCGTGTAATAATTTCCGCAGGATTGATTTTTACAGAGGCTAGACGGGCCCTTTGTTTTCTATGTAGTGTTATCATATAGTGGCTACACGGACACCCAGACGGACCCTAAAACAGGGTCCGTGCCCTTACTTCTCTTCGGGTACGTTTTTACAGAGCCTACACTGACCCAGAGTCGGACCCGGGCACGGGGTCCGTGTACCTTCATTTTTGTAATAACTTAGATTTCACCTCAAGTTTTGATTCGGGGTTCCAGATAATGGTTTAGTATGATGAACAAAAACACGATCAAGTCCCGAAGGGTCTAGAAAGTCATATGTTATTTAATTATTTCGGCGTTGGGTACGATAAGCATGGTTAAGATAAGCGTTTGAACTCATGTTAGTATGTGTAGCAGTGGCCCCAAGCGAGATCCCACGAATCCTCCAACGCCAAGTAAGTATGTTCGACGTGCAAAAGAAAATATTTTGTTATGTTTTTAAGGTATGCTAAATGTCTTGTGACCAAATTATGACAAGGTTTTGGAAGTCGGTGAACGTGGTCGAGGACCTCTCTATCCCGGTAAAGAATGATCGGGTTTTGATCAGGATTAAAAAGCGGTAAAGTATGACTAGGGACCAATCCACCCGGTAAAGTATGGCCGGAGATCTTATGTATGTGGTAGTGCACATCCCTGCCAGCCCAGTACTGTGGTTTAGTCTAATCAGGCACATTTATGTATGGGACACGTGTTTTGAAACATATCACTACGCAAAATGATGTTACGTATGTTCAAGTATGTATAATGCAAGCATGTTTAAGAAAAGTTCTACATTGATGACACGTCTATGTTATGTATGTATGTTCAAGCTTTTGTATGTGTGTTCAGGTTTTAAGTATGTACGCTCTATTTTAAAGATGCATGTGGTTTTATTACGTATTACTTGTTATCTCCAGTTTATACATGTTGAGTCCTTAGACTCACTAGACTTGATCGATCCAGGTAAGGAAGATGTTGAGCAGACGAGGGGTGGGGACCAATGAGCCGACTTGGACTGCGCAGGAGGCTAAACCCGAGGACCGCCCATGTTTTAAGATTTTAAGCATGAAAATTTCCATACTCTGATTGCACGTTTTGGTTTACGATGTTTAAACAAGTATTTTTCTTTAGCAATCTATTTGCGATCTCTTTTATTGCAAATAATTTTGGATGGACAATTTATTTATGATCACAATTTTAAAGTTTATTTGTATTTAAGAAATTTTTTAATTTTTCCGTAAATTTTAAAATATTTAAAAGTACGGCACGTTACACGAATGGTCTAGAAAGTCATAAGTTATTTAATTAATTCGGTGGTGAGTTTGATTGGTACAGTTAAGTTATGAAAATTTTAATTGTCTGAATAATGTATTAGTATGTGTGTGCAGCAGTAGCGCAAGCGAGATCCAACGAATCCCTCATTGCTATGTCAGTATGTTCGACGTGCAAAAAAAAATATTTTATGTTTTTGAGGTATGCTAATTGTCTTGTTACCAATTATGAACGGGTTTGGAAGCCAGAGAACATGTTTGGGGGCCTCTCCACCCCGGTAAAGAATGACCCGGTTTTGATCAGGATTAAAAAGTGGTAAATTATGACCAGTGACCAATCCACGCGGTAAAGTATGACCAGGGATCTTATGTATGTGGTAGTGGACATCCATGCCAGTCCAGTACTGTGGTTTGTCTGATCAGGCGTACTATGTTATGGGTCACTTGCTTTGAAACATATATCTACGCAAAATGATGATGATATGCATGTTTAAGTATGTATAATGCAATTATATTTATGAAAATGTTTATAAATCGATGGCACGTCTATGGTTATGTAAGTAAGTTCAAAGTTAAGTTATGTATGTGTTACTTTAAAATGCATTTGGTTTTATTATACGTTTCTTGCTATTCCCAGTTTATACATGTTAAGTCTTTAGACTCACTAGACTTGATTGATGTAGGTGTGGACGAGTTTGAGGAGGCAAGAGACGGGGACCAGTGAGTTGGCTCGTACAGTGCGGAGGCCTAACCCGATGACTGCCGTAGTTTTCAAGGATTTTATTTTATGCATGATAAAATAGTTTACTCTGATTTTAACGAGTTACCGATGGGATCGATTAGGGGGATCATCATTGAACTACAATAGCTCGGTTCTTGAAATATTGAACACCGATGAATTAAATCGAGTTTGGTGTTCAAACCAAGCAGAAAATACTCGAAATAATCCATCGTAGAAATCGATTAAATATTTTGTAAAGCATTTAAAATATATGCAAGTTACACGAGTAAAAAATATTTTGGCTGAAACATTTTATCAAACACTTTATATGCAATAATTTTGTATTTGAAGAACACATGAAATGTTTCAACAATGCTTCCTTAAAACAATGGAAATGATAAGTAAATGCAATAAACAAATAGACACAAATTTATTTATGGATGTTCGGAGACCTCAAATGCTCCTACGTCACCCCTTCTTCCCCTTAGGAAGGATTCACTAGAAGACTTTGATTTGTACAACTACTTGTACAAACCCACTCCGGAAGGGCAGCACCCAACTAGAACTCCTAGCACTCAAGATTGTAGGCAGCACCTAACAATCAGCATATTGTTTAATGTCTCATATGCAAATAATACAAACACAATGTTTTACGTCTTTGTGTGAAGACTCACTCAACTAATATTTGAAGTTCAACTTTCTTGTATATGTGTGAGTGATTGTGTATGAGGAATTTATCCCTTACAGTGTACATATCAAATGTATCCTCACACAAGGGCTTTGTGCTCTCAACTAGATGATTTCTTCATGCTAACTGCCCATGCTTTGAATCCTCTTCAAAAGCTCTTGTTTGATATTCTAGATGTTGTATTTATAGGCCCCAACAACGATATATACGTTAGATACAGGAATATGACCGTTTAGAAAGTTTCTGTACTGTTTCTGAGAATGCAACGGTCAAATTCGCCTTGCTGGACATTTTCCCGACTGGTCAAATCTGATCTACTCAGCTCAGTTCGAAACTTCACCCATTCATCACAAAAAGGGGGAGAAATATGTTAGTTGAATCGATTGTTTATCCAAGTTTTGTGATCATCAAAAAGGGAGAGATTGTAGGAACATTTCATGTTCGCAATCTTTATTTTGATGTTAACAAAACTTGTTATTGTGTTAAATATGTAAGTTGAATCGATTGTTTATCCAAGTATTGTGATCATCAAAAAGGGGGAGATTGTAGGGACATTTCATGTTCGCAATCTTTATTTTGATGTTAACAAAACTTATTATTGTGTTTCTAACATATTTACTCAAGTGTGAAGTTATTAAAACATGAAGCAAGCTAAAATTGAATTCTGCACAAACTGAATTTCTGGCATGTTTTGGTATTTTTTGATATCTCTCAACTGGATGATTCAAATGACAATCTGCCAACTTACCTGATTAGAAAACTCAATTTGGAACAAGTCGTCTTTCACATCAGTTGGGCAAATTCGGATATTATCAAGGTTTAACTGATCGCTCAATTACCGAAGAGATTGCACGAAAACAACAATCAGTTGGGAATGAGCAGTTGCGGTTCTTTCGCCATATCTCTTAGCTCGGTTATTGGAATGAAGCGATTCAGTATACGTTGGAAAAACAAGACGATGATCTACAAATCATATTCAGAAGTCAAAGTCTGAATCGAAGCTTAAGATGCTGATAAATGACGATGAAGCTACTGGTTCTACACAAACTGAAATCAGCTCGGATAATTTCAGCATACCAGCTGAACTGAACTGAACCAGCTGCTGACCAGCTGAAATGAACTGAACCAGCTGCTGACCAACTGAACTGAACCAGACCAAGTGAACCAGCTGAGCTGAACCGAACCGAACCTGCAGCTGACCAACTGAACTGAACCGAACCAACTGCTGACCAGTTGAACTGAACGACCAGCTGAGTTGATGTGGGGACCCGGACGCTAATCATCTTCTTAATCATCTTTGGGATTTAATTATCAATTAAAATAAACAGGGTCTAAAGATTTTTCTTTTTAAAAACGTAAGTGCGGAACGTAATGGAATTTCACTAATATACATCTCAGTATTAAAGTACAATAATGTACAACACTTATTCAAACTAGTCTATGGTTCAACTACTAAATTTTAAGTATTAAACCAAGTCTACAATAAGTCCGGAATCACCACTCTAACTCATCTTCTCTCATCATCTTATTGACCCCGATCCTGCCCCACCTGTTGTCATGCACACGTACAAAACAAGACAACAGCCGGATACTCCGGTGAGAATAAATCCCAGCATAAAACATGGTAGACATGCATGTACACAATATAAATCATAAAGCATACTATCATGCATAAAATCAATAGCAATAGGTTTCATAGTCTATGAAACTAAATCAAAATAAGCATGCAGTAACAATGGGTTCCATAATCTCTGAAACCAAAATAAAATAAGCATGCAACTCAATTCAATTCATATCTTGACTCAACTCAACTCTAACTCTAGGGATCCCGGTGTGAATAAGACGTCACTGTCTGTCACCTACCCTCCCAATCGGGGTGACTGTACGTCTTATTCCTAGACTTCGGCCCTGTCTGTATCGAATAACTACAATCGGAGTGACTCTGATCCGACGCGTCGATACCACCGAACATCTAGTAATTTGGCGAATCTACCAAATGACTTTCCTATCTCAAATGCTTGAATATAAATCTATAAACAAATCATAATCATATAAAAGATAAACAACAATTCTAGTATGTGATTTTGTCGGGAAACTCAAATTGAATCTTATTTGAGTTGTGTCTTCCCCAAACAAAACATGAATTATACCTTCGTCTCCCCGGTTTGACGAAGACTAAGTCTTGTATTCCAATCGGTCCATAACAAGTCTGGCAATGACAATTGCATAAATACAATATCAGTATATAACTCAATTCAAAACCTGTTCTGGTCAATATTCAAATCAATACATAATTTGGTCCATATCGGAACAATGTACAATCTTATACATATCAACAATATCACGATACAATCGAAATCATTACTGAATCTGATCAATCTCAATCAAGTGCTGTTTCGACGGCATAACAATACAGTCTTGATAACCCCGTCAATTTCAACATCACAGAGATACTACAAGAATTCATAATCAGTGTCAACACAATTCATAATCTCAATATCGGTACACTTAAAATCATTAACAACACTACTCTGATATCAAATCTCTATCAAATTAGCTCCAAAAATCATAACAATTACATACACAGTCTGTTCTGCGATCTGATTTCAATTATACGATGCCTACTATATCAGAAACACCATATCTGGTTCATATTCAAATCGAACAATATCATGTTTTCAAATCATCTCAAAACTTAATAAAACTTACGTCCTTGTATAGCTCGTAGCGAGAGGAGTACGATACTGCGTTCGGATTCGACTTCTGATACACGGATATCTCAAAATCACTATTTGAATATATGAAAAGCTTCAAGGGATTTGTTGAAGGAAAACCCACGATTTCTTCTGCTGAAATCGTGAGAATCAATACATATATATATATATATATATATATATATATCTCAATTGTATGTCAAACAAATGGCTAAACCTTAATACTGCAAGTCACCCTGCGGGTGCGCTCCATGTATTGATATGCATCAACTTTCCCCGAAGCTTGGACCGCGGGTGCACTCTGTCTTTTAACGCGGGTGCGCTGACCCTACTGGAAAAACACCGCGGGTGCGGTCTGTCTAGCACCGCGGGTGCGCTCAATCTCCAGTAGCAACTCTCATACCCTACTGTTCTTACACAGCGGGTGCGGTCTCCCTATCTTCAAAAACTCTAACTTTTCTGTCCACCTACCGCGGGTGCGGTAGAAAAGGAAGTACGGGGGCGGTGTCTCATCAATTCAATATTTCATAATCTCATCTTATCAACCTAAAACTCTTGGGCATTACATTTCTCCCCCTCTTAGCTCTGAGTTCGTCCTCGAACTCACAAGCAATCAATTTAAAGCATATACAAAAGCATTATCATCAGAACTAAATAAATATTCATATCACGAAATAGTTCTGAAGATCTTTATCTCATCTCTGGTTCTGTCTCCCAAGTAGCTTCTTTAATGCCATGACAACTCTACTGGACTTTCACAAGGGAAATAGTCTTCGTTCTGAGCAGCTTATTTCTACTGATTCTGATTCCAAATCGGAAATATTAATTCAAGAAGTACCATATCACAATACCACTTGAAGTAACTCTGCTAGAATCGATCTCGTAATACTGGCTATACAACCTTCGCATATACCAATCCACAGCTCATAACAAATTAACCTCATCAGCTGTTATCGAATCTGTTTATCCCGGTCAAGGATATATTCAATCTTCGGTCTCATATACCAATCGTCATCACTCGACGTTGGCATATTGAGTCTGTCTATTTTGAGCTGTCATCATATGCCTCTGAATTAGCCTCACTTCCTTTTTCATATTTCTGATCAATTTAGATTAAATTTCATATACCTCAAAGATATCATCTCCATATGAAAGAAATCTGTAGTACTCACTGTACAATATCTTATCAGCAACTATCTCATTACTCTTCTGATAGCTATTATCATACTATAATTTATAGGATGACAATATGTCATATTAACTAGTGCTAGCATCCAGCACTACAGCTCCACAGATATCTTTTAATAACTGGATAACACACTCTGGCTATCTGTCAAGTCTGTGGATAATATGTGAAAGAGTTCATAATATATTCTGCCATACGTACAACTCAATAAAAGTCACAATCTGATACAATCTACTTCAACATTCTGATCAATCTGACTATTTCTTTGACATCAATCTTTGTCATCTAGTCATGTTTGTACGTCATCTTGTACAAACTAATAGATACAGATGGAGCAATCTGTCAATCACGATCATATTATATTACAATCTGGAAAGTATTGCAGTGATCACATTATGAAATTCATCGAAATATACTCCCCATGTCTAGTCAGAAATATACAAATTCTGTAATAACTCTTCTGATCTCCATCTTTCTATCTTCATTTATTGGCGATTCAGACATTTCAGCACAAATTCTGCCAAAATTTCAGTATAAATTCTGCCCCAACGAATTTAATCTATCTTTCTCAAAACTTTCTGTTCGAATTATCATACATTCTCAGTCATCAAAATAATACTGAATCTAATACTGTGCTTTTCTGCCCCTATCTATCATTTCATATTCGAAAGATGCACCAACAATCAGTTCCTAATGTAAAAAAAAAAAATACCTACCTGGTATTCTGATTGCCACTCTGTTTTGACTATCGATATCAAATTCTGTTGTACCATCCTGAAACATTTGACATCACAAGATAATCATTCTCATATAGTAAAAATCACATATCTGTTACTCTGTTCGATGTTCTGCTCTGATTATCGAAATTAAGTTCTGAACATTCTGATCACATTTCTAAACTGCTTTAATTCTCGAAATCAACTTTGATTCGGTTTGAACTGTATATACTCTCCACGGTTCACAATATTCTGTATCAAACATGGATTTAGAACAACAGTACTATCAAATCAGATTCGGAATATCAATAATCTATACTGATCTAGAAGCTAATAATTCTCAAGCAGTTCAAAACATAATCGAATAAGATAATCTGCCAACTCAGACAAAATAAATTTTCTGACATTTCTGAAATTTCTGATATTTCTGATATCGGTATCATTCTCAGCCACTGATCACAATCTCAACTGTGTCAAAATCGATCAGTATACTAACTTCAGATATCGTGTGGGGACCCGGGCTCTAACTCCATTCTTTTCGGGATTAATTGGATCTTTATTCAATATGTGGGTCAAATTTTCGCTTTTTAACATTAATTCAAATGTAAATACTAAGCATAATATCTTTCTTTATTTAATTACAACACATATAATATACATGTCATGTTCTACTACAAACACATCACTAGTGTTTAATACAAACCATAAACTACGAGTAGTACAAATCTAGTACAACATCACTAGTGATCTTCTGCGCCCGTAGTCACTACGCTATGTCCATCCCTCATCTCTGTCGCGACCCTGATCCTGCCCTACCTGTTGTTATGCACACATACAAACATAACAACAGCCGGAAACTCCGGTGAGAACAAATCCCAGTATAAACATGTATACATGCTGATACATAATCATAAATCATAAATCAAAGCAATAATAATGGGGTTCATAGTCTATGAAACCAATCTATATAAACATGCAATTCAAATCAAATCATGTCTTAACTCAACTCGACTCTACTCTAGGGATCCCGGTGTGAATAAGACGTCACTGTCTGTCACCTACCCTCCCAATCGGGGTAACTGTACGTCTTATTCCTAGACTTCGGTCATGTCTGTATCGAATGTCTACAATCGGAGTGAATCTGATCCGAAGCGTCGATACCATCGAACATCTAGTTTGGCAAGTCTGCCAATGACTCTCCTATCTCATAGGCTTGGATATAAATCTATAAATAAGACAGCATCCTATCAAGAGATTTGAATATAGATCTATAAACAAATCAAATTCATATCAAAAGATAAACAACAATTCTAGTATGTGATTTGGTTGGGAAACTCAAATTGAATCTCATTTGAGTTGTGTCTTCCCCAAACAAAACATGAATTATACCTTTCGTCGCACAATGTCTCTCGATGTCGAAGTCTCGATGACGAATCTGTCACTATCAAATCTGAAATGGAAATGTTGATACATATTCTATCAATCTCTAATCTCAATAAACACATATCCAATTCAATACTTGACCTCGGTACCATTTGACGGCATAACAACGTAATTTCTCAATACCGGTCAATCCAATTCCCACATATATCAATAATTCATAGGTCTCAACTCATAATCATCATCATAAGCATATGATAGTACTCAAAATCTGCACAAGTTAACTCTAAACATGCTGGAAAATAATAACTATAGCATACAACGTCCGTTCTTCGATCCGGTTGCATTTCTACGATATCAATCATCTCAAGAACATATTATAAAACTCAATTCATCCTTCTCCTAACACATATATATCAAAATGTGCTGGAATTGAATGAAACTTACATCTTCTTGTTCCAAATCTATATTTAGATTCAAGTTTTAATGTATAAATCTCACACAATCACAATTATAACCTTGGGAGAACTTGAGGAATTGTTGGAGATGCTCTCGGTTCTGAATTCTGAAATGAGAAAGACTAAATCAATCCAATATCTATATATATATATGCCATGTGTCACAACAAGGAACAAAGGTGGATTTCTCGCATGCAGCACCGCGGGTGCGGTCACTCTTCACCGCGGGTGCGCTGTGCCCACGGCATGCCTTTCATTTTCTGAAACTCGACGACCGCGGGTGCGCTACATATAAGACCGCGGGTGCGGTAACATCAACGCAGGTGCGGTTACGTTTGAACCGCGGGTGCGGTGTCATTTCTGTAAATAATTTCCAACTCTCTGTCCATCAACCACGTGTGCACTCTTTCTTGGACCGCGGGTGCGGTGACCCTACTGTAAAATGGTCATCTTTCTGTCCATGCACCGCGGGTGCGGTGCTTCTCTAGGCGCGGGTGCGGTCCCTTTCTTCAAGCAACACTTCATCTTTTCATTTTATCCACATACAATCTAGGGCATTACATTTCTCCCCCTCTTAGATATTAGTTCGTCCTCGAACGTGAAATCAATTAATCAAAGTATGTACAAACAGCAGTAAAATCAAAAGCTGAATAAATACTCACATCATGAGAATAGCTCGGGATATTTCTGTCTCATATCTGCTTCTGTCTCCCAAGTCGCTTCCTCGGTGCCATGACGATTCCACTGGACTTTCACTAGGGGAATAGTCTTCGTTCTGAGCTGTTTCTCTTTCCGATCAAGAATCTGTATCGGTTGTTCAACATAACTCAATGTCTGATCCAGCTCAGCTTCGTCAGGCCGAATGACATGAGAACAATCTGGCATGTATCTACGCAGCATCGATACATGAAAAACGTCATGTATCCCGGATAGAGAAGGAGGAAGAGCCAGTCGATATGCTCGATCGCCAATCTTTTCAAGAATCTCGTATGGACCGATGTATCTAGGAGACAACTTCCCGCGTTAGCAAAATCTGACAACGCCTCTGAAAGGAGAAATCTTCAAAAACACTCTGTCTCTTGGTTCAAATACTAGCGGTCTACGTCTAATATTGGCATACTTGGCTTGCCTATCCTGTGCCGTCTTCATCCTCTTCTGAATTATCTTTACCTTCTCAGTCATTTCCCGAATCATATCAGGCCAGAGTTCTGGTACCTCAGATATATCATCCCAATATAGAGGAGATCTGCACTTCTTGCCATACAACGCCTCAAACGGTGCCATCTCTATGCTCGTTTGATAGCTGTTGTTGTACAAGAATTCACACAACGGTAGTGAATCTTGCCAACCAGTGCCGAAATCTAGCACTACAGCTCTCAACATGTCCTCTAAAGTCTAGATAGTCCGCTCTGACTGTCCGTCTGTCTAGGGATGATAAGCAGTGCTCAAGTGCAATGTCGTACCTAAAGTCTGCTGCAGACTGTGCCAAAAGTGAGAAGTGAATCGTGGATTACGATCTGATACGATAGACTTCGGCACACCATGTAATCTAACTACCTCTCTGACATACAACTCTGCCACCTGATCATGTCGATATGTCATTCTGTATATAATAAAACACGCTGATTTGGTCAATCTGTCAATAATGACCCAAATCGCATCACAGCCCCGGGATGATCAAGGTAATTTCGTCACGAAATCCATGGAAATGTGATCCCATTTCCATTCAGGATTAGACAAACTCTGAAGTAAACCTCCAGGCTTCTTTCTTTCGGCCTTCACCTGTTGGCAATTTAAACACTTAGACACAAATTCGGCAATGTCTGACTTCATCTGTTTCCACCAGAACTGTGTCTTTAGATCGTTATACATCTTCCTGCCACCAGGATGAATACTAAACCGACTACAGTGCGCTGCTGACAATATTTGTTGTTTCAACTCTGAAACATTTGGCACTACAATACGGTTATTCACATACAGGACAAAATCATGTACCTGATATTTAGACTAATGTTCTGATCTGACCATCTGAATTGACTGCTGTATATTCTGATCTGTTCTTTGGGCTTCTTTCATTTTCATCATCAAATCTGGCTGAACTTGAATCGTGGCAAGTCTTAATGGTCTACTATCTGTGTCAAATGCTAAACCAGACAAACAACAATCTTCAACTAAATTCGAAACACCTATCGTTGTAAGGATAGGGCACAAACCTTTCGACTCAAGGCATCTGCTGCTGCATTTGACTTCTCTGGATAGTACTTGATCTCGCAATCAAAATCTTTCAGTAGATCAAGCCATCTACGCTGCCTCATGTTCAACTCTGACTGAGAAAACAGATACTTCAGGCTTTTATGGTCAGAGTAAATCTCAAATTTCTCACCATAAAGATAGTGACGCCAGATCTTCAAGGCAAATACGATAGCCGTCAATTCAAGATCATGAATGGGGTATCGAATCTCGTGTGGCTTCAGCTGTCTCGAGGCGTATGCGATCAGATGACCTCGTTGCATAAGAATACATCCCAGCCCTCTGTGAGATGCATCACAATATACAACGAAATCGCCAGTACCCGAAGGAATCATCAAGACAGGTGCACTGGTCAGCCTCTTCTTCAACTCTAGGAAGCTAGACTCACAACCCGCAGATCACACAAATGGCGCATTCTTCTGTGTCAACTGGGTAATCGGCTTCGCAATACTGGAGAAATCTTTGATGAATCGTCTATAGTACCCTGCTAGACCCATGAAACTGCGTATCTCAGGCACCGAAGTCGGTCTAGGCCAACCGATCACAGCTTCCACTTTACTCGGATCCACAGAAATACCATCTCCAGATATGATATGACCCAAGAAGACAACCTGTCTCAGCCAAAACTCACATTTTGACAGTTTAGCATACAATCTTTAATTTCTCAATGTTTGCAACACAATTCTCAAATGATTGGCATGCTCATCCAAATTCTTTGAATACACCAAAATATCATCAATAAAAACAATCACAAACTCATCTAAATATCTCTGAAAGACACGGTTCATCAACCCCATGAACACCGCTGGAGCATTCGTTAAACCAAAAGGAATGACAATAAATTCGTAATGTTCATACCTGATTCGGAATGCTGTCTTTGGTATATCAATATCTCATACTCGCAGCTGGTGATATCCAGATCTCAGATCGATCTTGGAATAGATAGATGATCCCTGCAACTGATCAAATAAGTCGTCGATACGAGGCAAATGATATTTGTTCTTTATCGTTGCCTTGTTCAGCTGCCTGTAATCTATACACAATCTCATAGAACCGTCTTTCTTTCGCACAAATAGCACTGGTGCGCCCCAAGGAGACACACTAGGTCTGATATATCCCTTGGCTAGAAGATCTTCTAGTTGTGCTTTCAATTCCTTCAACTCTATAGGCGCCATCCTATACGGTGCTCGAGATATAGGAGCGGTACCTGGAATAAGATCAATACTAAAATCTAACTCTCGAGCTCGAGGTAACCCTGAAATCTCGTCAGGAAATACATCTACAAACTCTCGTACTACTGGCAAATCTGCCAATGTCGGGCTCGATTTCAGTAAATCTACTAAATAAATAAGGAACCCTTCTGCTCCTTGCTGCAACAATCTACTCATAGCCAGAGCAGATACTAAGGGAATCCAAGATCTGGAACCCTTACCATAGAATTTCCACTCCTCTGTCATTTCAGGTCTGAATCTGACAATCTTGTGAAAACAGTCTATGGTGGCTCTGTACTTAGTCAACATGTCAATCCCGACAATACAATCAAAATAAGATAAACCAAGTACAACACATTCTAAATCGATCTCATGCCCTTCAAACTGCAGTAAGCAATGTCTAACTGAAGTCACAGATATCAGACCACTTCCCAACGGAGAAGAAAAATATACACTACAGTAGACAATGACTCTACAGGCAATGCATGTGTCAATGCAAAACGTTCTGATATGAATATATGTGATGCACCTGTATCTATCAATACATATGCAGGATAACCGCAAAGAAAACAGTTACCTGCAATCACATCGTCTGGTGCTCCTTGGGCTTGCTCTTCCGTCAATGCAAACACCTGAGCTTGTTGTCTGGGAGGTTGGCTCACTGTCTGGCCACCTCTGGCTCTAGGCTGGGACTGTGTAGGCGTGGCCTGGAAGGAATGGACAGACGAAGCTTGCCTCTCAGGCTGAGTCACTGATGCTGATGACCCTGCACTCTGAAATCTCTGGGCACCTCTCTGGTGACAAACTCTGGCGAAATGTCCCTATTGCTTACATATGTTACATCTGCCCATCACTCCCTGACACTGCTCTGTGACATGTCGGCCTCCACAAGTAGTACAATATACACCTGTCACATCTGTACTCTGGCCAGGACCTCTCTGTCTTGACCCACTGGAGCTCGATGAACTGCTCCCTACTCTCTTGAACTGCTTACCCTTAGCTTTAAAAGAATCTTTCTTCCCACTACTACTGATTCCACTATCAAATCTAGGAGGAGGTGGTGGAAACTGTGTGGCAAACGGTGGCGGTCTCTGAACCTGAACACTATAGGAAGCTCCTCGCTGCCTGATCAAGCCAGCCTCTGCTCCCTTCGGCCGATTCAGCGCCTCAGAAAAAGTGTTGGGTCGTCCCGTGTTCACTAAAGTGAAGATATCCGGATTCAAACCATTTATGAACTGATCGGCGACCGCCTCGTCATTCCCCGCTACATGAGGTGCAAATCGAAGCAAGGACGAGAATTTGGCAACATACTCCTCTATGTTCCATTGCCCCTGTCTCAAGTTGGCAAATTCGACCCCTTTGTCTTTTCGATACGACACTGGAAAGAAACGTTGATAAAATTCATCTTTAAAGACTTTCCAAGTAATATCAATACCTCGATGTTCTAAGGCTCGTTTCGCCGTTAGCCACCAACTCTTGGCCACTTCTTGCAATTGATGCCCAACCAGCTTCACTCTACGTTCATCTGTATAGGCAAGTGATTCAAATAACATCTCTATATCATCAAGCCAGCTTTCGCAATCCGCTGCATTCTCAGTGCCTTTCAAAGTCGGAGGTCGGAATGACTGAAACCGTTTCAACAGAGTCTCCATCGGGGTAGCGGTTACGTCCATCTGGGTACCTGACGTACTCCCCTGTTCTGGCACTTGTCTTGCAGCTGGTTGCGGTATCCTTCTAGGCGGCATATCTGATTATCAAACAGATTAGGATACAATCTATACAATCTGTCTCAGGCCTCCTCTGATCATATACCTCTGATCCAGAATCGGTTCTGATTCAGTCTTTACAAGTATATGATGTAAATCAACTCAGACACAATACAACATATAATAGGGAAAGCATTAAATCATGCTAGCACATCAAAAGCAAGGAAGAAGACTCGATCTACCCCGCTCATTCTATTCTATCTCAGTCTACAGAACCTACTGCTCTGATACCACCTGTTGTGGGGACCCGGACTCTAACTCCATTCTTTTCGGGATTAATTGGATCTTTATTCAATATGTGGGTCAAATTTTCGCTTTTTAACATTCATTCAAATGTAAATACTAAGCATAATATCTTTCTTTATTTAATTACAACACATATAATATACATGTCATGTTCTACTACTAACACATCACTAGTGTTTAATACAAATCATAAACTACGAGTAGTACAAATCTAGTACAACATCACTAGTGATCTTCTGCGCCCGTAGTCACCACGCTATGTCCATCCCACATCTCTGTCGCGACCCTGATCCTGCCCCACCTGTTGTTATGCACACATACAGACATAACAACAGCCGGAAACTCCGGTGAGAACAAATCCTAGTATAAAACATGTATACATGCTGATACATAATCATAAATCATAAATCAAAGCAATAATAATGGGCTTCATAGTCTATGAAACCAATCTATATAAACATGCAATTCAAATCAAATCATGTATTAACTCGACTCGACTCTACTCTAGGGATCCCGGTGTGAATAAGACGTCACTGTCTGTCACCTACCCTCCCAATCGGGGTAACTGTAGGTCTTATTCCTAGACTTCGGTCATGTTTGTATCGAATGTCTACAATCGGAGTGAATCTGATCCGAAGCGTCGATACCATCGAACATCTAGTTTGGCAAGTCTGCCAATGACTCTCCTATCTCATAGGCTTGGATATAAATCTATAAACAAGACAGCATCCTATCAAGAGATTTGAATATAGATCTATAAACAAATCAAATTCATATCAAAAGATAAACAACAATTCTAGTATGTGATTTGGTTGGGAAAGTCAAATTGAATCTCATTTGAGTTGTGTCTTCCCCAAACAAAACATGAATTATACCTTTCGTCGCACAATGTCTGTCGATGTCGATGTCTCGATGACGAATCTGTCACTATCAAATCTGAAATGGAAATGTTGATACATATTCTATCAATCTCTAATCTCAATCAACATATATCCAATTCAATACTTGACCTCGGTACCATTTGACGGCATAACAACGTAATTTCTCAATACCGGTGTAAAGGGCCTAAAACTCCTTTCTTGAAAATTTGCGGAAAATTAAAAATTTTTCTTTTTAAAAGAACTTAAATGGCCTCATTCATAAAATCACTGGGGAATCAAGTTCAATGTTTAAAATAATAGCAGCGGAAGAAAATAAAGTTTTTCCAACAATAACAATTTAAAAATTATCCAACGACTGATAAAAATTGTTTGCGGAATAAAATAACAACTGCTGCACTGAGGTCCTCGGGTGCCACTACTGCCGACCCAAGCTGGCTCACTGGTCCCCGCCCTCGGCCCTGGCCTCATCAGTACCTACAACAATCAAGTCTAGTGAGCCTAAAGACTCAGCATGCATAAATCGCATCTAACGAGTAAAAATCTGAATTTAAAATATGCATGAGTTAACATATCCTGTCCTGAGGCATACTGAAAAATAATCTGTACTGAGCAATTATAATACGTGCATAAATGAACTGATAATCACAGTAAAAATGTTTGCTCCTTGGAGCCTGTACTGAAATAACTGATAAAATTTTCTGTTGAGATTATGTTTTACGCCTGTGGCCACTGCACTAAGCTGAACTGATCGGTAACTGGCTACCGGGGAGGCTGAAACTGAACTGAGCTGGCCGGTCACTGGTGACCGGGTGGTACCATACTGAACTGATCGGTCACTGGCGACCGTATAAAATAACACTCCCACATAGTGAATGAACCACAAGCCATATCGCATAAATCTCAAAAATAATCATTTTCTGTTAATGCACGTAAAATAATTAACTAGCGTAATGAAAATTCCTGTAATTTTACCAACTGGATTGGATTGGATCGTCCCCCAGGCTCGCTGCAACCTAACTGTGCTATGAAAAATATGAAATAGCTTAAACATGACCAACTACGCAATTTAGTTCAAAAGATGCGACTATGACGCCTAATGACTTCGCATTTAATCATGACTTCGAGCCAACCTGCACCGACACCGAACCGACGTATAGTCATGATTAAAATACGCTGAAAAATCATAAAATAATGCTCCTAAAATGATAGGGTCGAAGTCTAGGTGGAATCGAGGCCAAAACAGGAAACGCTCTTTCGAGAGTCAATTTGGCACATCGCACCGTAAATTCTTGTACGACCTCAAAAATGATCCGAATCACGAACGGTCAAAAACATGACCTTCCCAACTCAATGAGGCACTGTCCAGTCCAAGGCTATGGGCTAAAAGCCAACCAAGAACTCAAACGAGCCTTCTAAACGACACAGCAACTTGCTGTAATTTCCAGCAGCTGCGCAACTACAAGACTTGCGTTGGTTTCGAGACTATCGGCCATTAGGGGCGTGAACCACCGACCAGAGACTCTTACCAACATCCCAAGGAATGATTTGAACCATGGCTAAGAGCCCTAGGCCAGCCACAATCCGCATCACACCAAAACTCAACCGAAGGGTCCAACCGAGAGCAACGTGCATGCGTGTGTAGTGTTTATGTTATGATCGATGTCTCGTGTCATTCCAATGGCCATTTGATTGACCATGGCACAATCTAGACATCTAGGAGCATGATATGAACCGTGGCTAAGGGCCATAGGCCAACCAAGATCCACACCAAGCAAACACAAACCGAAACCATATGCTGAACAAAGGAAGAAGCCGAATGGGGAAAGGGGCTGTTTTGATGTTTTGATTAAAAACCGAGGGGCCATGGACCAAGCCACCAAAAGGGTGACTTAGTCACGTCTTAGAAATGTTAGGGAAGTGATCCAACCATGGCTAAGAGCCCTTAGGGCAGCCAAGATCAGATCCAAACCCCTTGACATAAAAACTGAAATTTTCGAACTCAAAAAGGGACACAAATGGTGTTGCTGTCATTTCTTGCTTTCCAGCGAGCATGGGCTGAAACCGATGGACATATGTGGTCCTAATGGATCCTATTACATGTATATAAGTCGCCTTGGGAGCCTGGAGTCGATCCAATACCTGAAACTCACAAACCAAAAGAAACCGTGAAGCTTGCCAAGGAAAAATCGAAAATTCTTCATGTGTTGTTTCAAAATGTTTTGACATGGATCTCGATTTTTACTTGAATAAACATGATCATGTACTGAAAAATAAATGATAATATGACTTGATTGAGGTTTGAAAGAAATCTAGACATGCCTGGTTTCGTTTCGAAAGAAAACGAACGAAACGACGACGACGCGGCACGGAGGAGATGGAGCGCTTCTTGTCTACCTTTCTTGCTCTCGATTTTTCTCCCTTTCTCCCTAGCTATTATTCACGTTTTTTCTACTGAAAAGGGGTCTGATTTCACTCTGAATTTTCGAAAAGGAGGGGGGGGGGGAAATGGTTAGGAGGGTGAGGGAAGTGGGTGCAAGATATAAGGAAAGAATCAAGACCAAGTCTTCTCATTTTTGAATTTTGAATTATGGTTTGATATCAAATGAGTTGGTGGATGCTTCTAGGAGGTAGTGGCCGATTTTTGCTTATTTTCTAGTCTAGGATATGTCCATTTATTTAATTAAATTGTGCTCCCAAAAATCATAGAATTATCCTACTAATTACATGCAAAGAATTGGTCAAAGTTGATGAGTTGGAATGAATTGCTTAATAAATCCAAGGGGCCGAAATCATGCTAATAAAATGAGTGGGAAGTGTTGGTTATCTAGTCAACTAATAATCCTTGAAAGCCTTACTAATCCTTTAAATAATTGAGTGAGCTAACCCCTTAATTTAATAACTTAAATAGTTCATTTCTTAATCACCTCAAATAATTAAATTAAATCCTCAAATCTCCCTTACTAACTTAAATGAACTTACTTGCTAGCTAACTTAACTTCTGGAAATATTTCTCGAATCTTAAATTATACCTCAAAACTTCGACTCCGGTCCGGTCTCACTGAAATAACTGAAATGCTAAAAATCAAACTACTGAACTGAAATAATGAATAATTAACTTCAAATAAATGCATTTAAAATAATTATGCAATGAAGTCAATTAAATTTAAAAATCTAGAATTATGCATGGCTTATACGTCTACTGATTTACGGGTGCTACAACCGGTCAATCCAATTCCAACATATATCAATAATTCATAGGTCTCAACTCATAATCATCATCATAAGCATATGATAGTACTCAAAATCTGCACAAGTTAACTCTAAACATGCTGGAAAATAATAACTATAGCATACAACGTCCGTTCTTCGATCCGGTTGCATTTCTACGATATCAATCATCTCAAGAACATATTATAAAACTCAATTCATCCTTCTCCTAACACATATATATCAAAATGTGCTGGAATTGAATGAAACTTACATCTTCTTGTAGCTTCCAAAGAAAGGAATCCAAATCTATATTTAGATTCAAGTTTTAATGTATAAATCTCACACAATCACAATTATAACCTTGGGAGAACTTAAGGAATTGTTGGAGATGCTCTCGGTTCTGAATTCTGAAATGAGAAAGACTAAATCAATCCAATATCTATATATATATATGCCATGTGTCACAACAAGGAACAAAGGTGGATTTCTCGCATGCAGCACCGCGGGTGCGGTCACTCTTCACCGCGGGTGCGCTGTGCCCACGGCATGCCTTTCATTTTTTGAAACTCGACGACCGCGGGTGCGCTACATATAAGACCGCGGGTGCGGTAACATCAACGCAGGTGCGGTTACGTTTGAACCGCGGGTGCGGTGTCATTTCTGTAAATAATTTCCAACTCTCTGTCCATCAACCGCGGGTGCACTCTTTCTTGGACCGCGGGTGCGGTGACCCTACTGTAAAATGGCCATCTTTCTGTCCATGCACCGCGGGTGCGGTGCTTCTCTAGGCGCGGGTGCGGTCCCTTTCTTCAAGCAACACTTCATCTTTTCATTTTATCCACATACAATCTAGGGCATTACATTTCTCCCCCTCTTAGATATTAGTTCGTCCTCGAACGTGAAATCAATTAATCAAAGTATGTACAAACAGCAGTAAAATCAAAAGCTGAATAAATACTCACATCATGAGAATAGCTCGGGATATTTCTGTCTCATATCTGCTTCTGTCTCCCAAGTCGCTTCCTCGGTGCCATGACGATTCCACTGGACTTTCACTAGGGGAATAGTCTTCGTTCTGAGCTGTTTCTCTTTCCGATCAAGAATCTGTATCGGCTGTTCAACATAACTCAATGTCTGATCCAGCTCAGCTTCGTCAGGCCGAATGACATGAGAACAATCTGGCATGTATCTACGCAGCATCGATACATGAAAAACGTCATGTATCCCGGATAGAGAAGGAGGAAGAGCCAGTCGATATGCTCGATCGCCAATCTTTTCAAGAATCTCATATGGACCGATGTATCTAGGAGACAACTTCCCGCGTTAGCCAAATCTGACAATGCCTCTGAAAGGATAAATCTTCAAAAACACTCTGTCTCCTGGTTCAAATACTAGCGGTCTACGTCTAATATTGGCATACTTGGCTTGCCTATCCTGTGCCGTCTTCATCCTCTTCTGAATTATCTTTACCTTCTCAGTCATTTCCCGAATCATATCAGGCCCAAGTTCTGGTACCTCAGATATATCATCCCAATATAGAGGAGATCTGCACTTCTTGCCATACAACGCCTCAAACGGTGCCATCTCTATGCTCGTTTGATAGCTGTTGTTGTACAAGAATTCACACAACGGTAGTGAATCTTGCCAACTAGTGCCGAAATCTAGCACTATAGCTCTCAACATGTCCTCTAAAGTCTGGATAGTCCGCTCCGACTGTCCATCGGTCTGGGGATTATAAGCAGTGCTCAGGTGCAATGTCGTACCTAAAACCTGCTGCAGACTGTGCCAAAAGTGAGAAGTGAATCGTGGATCACGATCTGATACGATAGACTTCGGCACGCCATGTAATCTAACTACCTCTCTGACATACAACTCTGCCATCTGATCGTGTCGATATGTCATTCTGTATGGAATAAAACACGCTGATTTGGTCAATCTGTCAATGATGACCCAAATCGCATCACAGCCCCGGGATGATCGAGGTAATTTCGTCACGAAATCCATGGAAATGTGATCCCATTTCCATTCAGGAATAGACAAACTCTGAAGTAAACCTCCGGGCTTCTTTCTTTCGGCCTTCACCTGTTGGCAATTTGAACACTTAGACACAAATTCGGCAATGTCAGACTTCATCTGTTTCCACCAGAACTGTGTCTTTAGATCGTTATACATCTTCCTGCCACCAGGATGAATACTAAACCGACTACAGTGCGCTGCTGACAATATTTGTTGTTTCAACTTTGAAACATTTGGCACTACAATACGGTTATTCACATACAGGACAAAATCATGTACCTGATATTCAGACTGATGTTCTGATCAGACCATTTGAATTGACTGCTGTATATTCTGATCTGTTCTTTGGGCTTCTTTCATTTTCATCATCAAATCTGGCTGAACTTGAATCGTGGCAAGTCTTAATGGTCTACTATCTGTGTCAAATGCTAAACCAGACAAACAACAATCTTCAACTAAATTCGAAACACCTATCGTTGATAAGGATAGGGCACAAACCTTTCGACTCAAGGCATCTGCTACTGCATTTGACTTCCCTGGATAGTAATTAATCTCGCAATCAAAATCTTTCAGTAGATCAAGCCATCTACGCTGCCTCATGTTCAACTCTGACTGAGAAAACAGATACTTCAGGCTTTTATGGTCAGATTAAATCTCAAATTTCTCACCATAAAGATAGTGACGCCAGATCTTCAAGGCAAATACGATAGCCGCCAATTCAAGATCATGAATGGGGTATCGAATCTCGTGTGGCTTCAGCTGTCTCGAGGCGTATGCGATCACATGACCTCGTTGCATAAGAATACATCCCAGCCCTCTGTGAGATGCATCACAATATACAACGAAATCGCCAGTACCCGAAGGAATCATCAAGACAGGTGCACTGGTCAGCCTCTTCTTCAACTCTAGGAAGCTAGACTCACAATCCGCAGACCACACAAATGGCGCATTCTTCTGTGTCAACTGGGTAATCGGCTTCGCAATACTGGATAAATCATTGATGAATCGTCTATAGTACCCTGCTAGACCCATGAAACTGCGTATCTCAGGCACCGAAGTCGGTCTAGGCCAACCGATCACAGCTTCCACTTTACTCGGATCCACAGAAATACCATCTCCAGATATGATATGACCCAAGAAGACAATCTGTCTCAGCCAAAACTCACATTTTGACAGTTTAGCATACAATCTTTCATCTCTCAATGTTTGCAACACAATTCTCAAATGATTGGCATGCTTATCCAAATTCTTTGAATACACCAAAATATCATCAATAAAAACAATCACAAACTCATCTAAATATCTCTGAAAGACACGGTTCATCAACCCCATGAACACCGCTGGAGCATTCGTTAAACCAAAAGGCATGACAATAAATTCGTAATGTTCATACCTAGTTCGGAATGCTGTCTTTGGTATATCAATATCTCATACTCGCAGCTGGTGATATCCAGATCTCAGATCGATCTTGGAATAGATAGATGATCCCTGCAACTGATCAAATAAGTCGTCGATACGAGGCAAAGGATATTTGTTCTTTATCGTTGCCTTGTTCAGCTGCCTGTAATGTATACACAATCTCATAGAACCGTCTTTCTTTCGCACAAATAGCACTGGTGCGCCCCAAGGAGACACACTAGGTCTGATATACCCTTGGCTAGAAGATCTTCTAGTTGTGCTTTCAATTCCTTCAACTCTATAGGCGCCATCCTATACGGAGCTCGAGATATAGGAGCGGAACCTAGAATAAGATCAATACTAAAATCTATCTCTCGAGCTCGAGGCAACCCTGGAATCTCGTCAAGAAATACATCTACAAACTCCCGTACTACTGGCAAATCTGCCAATGTCGGGCTCGATTTCAGTAAATCTACTGAATAAATAAGGAACCCTTCTGCTCCTTGCTGCAACAATCTACTCATAGCCAGAGCAGATACTAAAGGAATCCAAGATCTTGAACCCTTACCATAGAATTTCCACTCCTCTGTCATTTCAGGTCTGAATCTGACAATCTTGTGAAAACAGTCTACGATGGCTCTGTACTTAGTCAACATGTCAATCCCGACAATACAATCAAAATAAGATAAACCAAGTACAACACATTCTATATCGATCTCATGCCCTTCAAACTGCAGTAAGCAATGTCTAACTGAAGTCACAGATATCAGACCACTTCCCAACGGAGAAGAAAAATATACACTACAGTAGAAAATGACTCTACAGGCAATGCATGTGTCAATGCAAAACGTTCTGATATGAATATATGTGATGCACCTGTATCTATCAATACATATGCAGGATAACCGCAAAGAAAACATTTACCTGCAATCACATCGTCTGGTGCACCTTGGGCTTGCTCTTCCGTCAATGCAAACACCTGAGCTTGTTGTCTGGGAGGTTGGCTCACTGTCTGGCCACCTCTGGCTCTAGGCTGGGACTGTGTAGGCGTGGCCTGGAAGGAATGCACAGACGAAGCTTGCCTCTCAGGCTGAGTCACTGATGCTGATGACCCTGCACTCTTAAATCTCTGGGCACCTCTCTGGTGACAAACTCTGGCGAAATGTCCCTGTTGCTTACATATGTTACATCTGCCCATCACTCCCTGACACTGCTCTGTGACATGTCGGCCTCCACAAGTAGTACAATATACACCTGTCACATCTGTACTCTGGCCAAGACCTCTTTGTATTGACCCACTGGAGCTCGATGAACTGCTCCCTACTCTCTTCAACTGCTTACCCTTAGCTTTCAAAGAATCTTTCTTCCCACTACTACTGATTCCACTATCAAATCGAGGAGGAGGTGGTGGAAACTGTGTGGCAAACGGTGGCAGTCTCTGACCCTGAACACTATAGGAAGCTCCTCGCTGCCTGATCAAGCCAGCCTTTGCTCCTTTCGCCCGATTCAGCGCCTCAAAAAAAGTGTTGAGTCGTCCCGTGTTCACTAAAGTGAAGATATCCGGATTCAAACCATTTATGAACTGATCGGCGACCGCCTCGTCATTCCCCGCTACATGAGGTGCAAATCGAAGCAAGGACGAGAATTTGGCAACATACTCCTCTATGTTCCATTGCCCCTGTCTCAAGTTGGCAAATTCGACCCCTTTGTCTTTTCGATACGACACTGGAAAGAAACGTTGATAAAATTCATCTTTAAAGACTTTCCAAGTAATATCAATACCTCGATGTTCTAAGGCTCGTTCCGCCGTTAGCCACCAACTCTTGGCCACTTCTTGCAATTGATGCCCAACCAGCTTCACTCTACGTTCATCTGTATAGGCAAGTGATTCAAATAACATCTCTATATCATCCAGCCAGCTTTCGCAATCCGCTGCATTCTCAGTGCCTTTCAAAGTCGGAGGTCGGAATGACTGAAACCGTTTCAACAGAGTCTCCATCGGGGTAGCGGTTACGTCCATCTGGGTACCTGACGTACTCCCCTGTTCTGCCACTTGTCTTGCAGCTGGTTGCGGTATCCTTCTAGGCGGCATATCTGATTATCAAACAGATTAGGATACAATCTATACAATCTGTCTCAGCCTTCCTCTGATCATATACCTCTGATCCAGAATCGGTTCTGATTCAGTCTTTACAAGTATATGATGTAAATCAACTCAGACACAATACAACATATAATAGGGAAAGCATTAAATCATGCTAGCACATCAAAAGCAAGGAAGAAGACTCGATCTACCCCGCTCATTCTATTCTATCTCAGTCTACAGAACCTACTGCTCTGATACCACCTGTTGTGGGGACCCGGGCTCTAACTCCATTCTTTTCGGGATTAATTGGATCTTTATTCAATATGTGGGTCAAATTTTTGCTTTTTAACATTAATTCAAATGTAAATACTAAGCATAATATCTTTCTTTATTTAATTACAACACATATAATATACATGTCATGTTCTACTACAAACACATCACTAGTGTTTAATACAAACCATAAACTACGAGTAGTAAAAATCTAGTACAACATCACTAGTGATCTTCTGCGCCCGTAGTCACCACGCTATGTCCATCCCTCATCTCTGTCGCGACCCTGATCCTGCTCCACCTGTTGTTATGCACACATACAGTCATAACAACAGCCGGAAACTCCGGTGAGAACAAATCACAATATAAAACATGTATACATGCTGATACATAATCATAAATCATAAATCAAAGCAATATTAATGGGCTTCATAGTCTATGAAACCAATCTATATAAACATGCAATTCAAATCAAATCATGTCTTAACTCGACTCGACTCTACTCTAGGGATCCCGGTGTGAATAAGACGTCACTGTCTGTCACCTACCCTCCCAATCGGGGTAACTGTACGTCTTATTCCTAGACTTCGGTCATGTCTGTATCGAATGTCTACAATCGGAGTGAATCTGATCCGAAGCGTCGACACCATCGAACATCTAGTTTGGCAAGTCTGCCAATGACTCTCCTATCTCAAAGGCTTGGATATAAATCTATAAACAAGACAGCATCCTATCAAGAGATTTGAATATAGATCTATAAACAAATCAAATTCATATCAAAAGATAAACAACAATTCTAGTATGTGATTTGGTTGGGAAACTCAAATTGAATCTCATTTGAGTTGTGTCTTCCCCAAACAAAATATGAATTATACCTTTCATCGCACAATGTCTGTCGATGTCGAAGTCTCGATGACGAGTCTGTCACTATCAAATCTGAAATGGAAATGTTGATACATATTCTATCAATCTCTAATCTCAATCAACACATATCCAATTCAATACTTGACCTCGGTACCATTTGACGGCATAACAACGTAATTTCTCAATACCGGTCAATCCAATTCCCACATATATCAATAATTCATAGCTCTCAACTCATAATCATCATCATATGCATATGATAGTACTCAAAATCTGCACAAGTTAACTCTAAACATGCTGGAAAATAATAACTATAGCATACAACGTCCGTTCTTCGATCCGGTTGCATTTCTACGATATCAATCATCTCAAGAACATATTATAAAACTCAATTCATCCTTCTCCTAACACATATATATCAAAATGTGCTGGAATTGAATGAAACTTACATCTTCTTGTAGCTTCCAAAGAAAGGAATCCAAATCTATATTTAGATTCAAGTTTTAATGTATAAATCTCACACAATCACAATTATGACCTTGGGAGAACTTGAGGAATTGTTGGAGATGCTCTCGGTTCTGAATTCTTAAATGAGAAAGACTAAATCAATCCAATATCTATATATATATATGCCATGTGTCACAACAAGGAACAAAGTTGGATTTCTCGCATGCAGCACCGCGGGTGCGGAGACTCTTCACCGCGGGTGCGCTGTGCCCACGGCATGCCTTTCATTTTCTGAAACTCGACGACCGCGAGTGCGCTACATATAAGACCGCGGGTGCGGTAACATCAACGCAGGTGCGGTTACGTTTGAACCGCGGGTGCGGTGTTATTTCTGTAAATAATTTCCAACTCTCTGTCCTTCAACCGCGGGTGCACTCTTTCTTGGACCGCGGGTGCGGTGACCCTACTGTAAAATGGCCATCTTTCTGTCCATGCACCGCGGGTGCGGTGCTTCTCTAGGCGCGGGTGTGGTCCCTTTCTTCAAGCAACACTTCATCTTTTCATTTTATCCACATACAATCTAGGGCATTACATTTCTCCCCCTCTTAGATATTAGTTCGTCCTCGAACGTGAAATCAATTAATCAAAGTATGTACAAACAGCAGTAAAATCAAAAGCTGAATAAATACTAACATCATGAGAATAGCTCGGGATATTTCTGTCTCATATCTGCTTCTGTCTCCCAAGTCGCTTCCTCGGTGCCATTACGATTCAACTGGACTTTCACTAGGGGAATAGTCTTCGTTCTGAGCTGTTTCTCTTTCCGATCAAGAATCTGTATCGGTTGTTCAACATAACTCAATGTCTGATCCAGCTCAGCTTCGTCAGGCCGAATGACATGAGAACAATCTGGCATGTATCTACGTAGCATCGATACATGAAAAACGTCATGTATCCCGGATAGAGAAGGAGGAAGAGCCAGTCGATATGCTCGATCGCCAATCTTTTCAAGAATCTCGTATGGACCGATGTATCTAGGAGACAACTTCCCGCGTTTGCCAAATCTGACAACGCCTCTGAAAGGAGAAATCTTCAAAAACACTCTGTCTCCTGGTTCAAATACTAGCGGTCTACGTCTAATATTGGCATACTTGGCTTGCCTATCCTGTGCCGTCTTCATCCTCTTCTGAATTATCTTTACCTTCTCAGTCATTTCCCGAATCATATCAGGCCCAAGTTCTGGTACCTCAGATATATCATCCCAATATAGAGGAGATCTGCACTTCTTGCCATACAACGCCTCAAACGGTGCCATCTCTATGCTCGTTTGATAGCTGTTGTTGTACAAGAATTCACACAACGATAGTGAATCTTGCCAACTAGTGCCGAAATCTAGCACTATAGCTCTCAACAGGTCCTCTAAAGTCTGGATAGTCCGCTCCGACTGTCCATCGGTCTGGGGATTATAAGCAGTGCTCAGGTGCAATGTCGTACCTAAAGCCTGCTGCAGACTGTGCCAAAAGTGAGAAGTGAATCGTGGATCATGATCTGATACGATAGACTTCCGCACACCATGTAATCTAACTACCTCTCTGACATACAACTCTGCCATCTGATCATGTCGATATGTCATTCTGTATGGAATAAAACACGCTGATTTGGTCAATCTGTCAATAATGACCCAAATCGCATCACAGCCCCGGGATGATCGAGGTAATTTCGTCACGAAATCCATGGAAATGTGATTCCATTTCCATTCAGGAATAGACAAACTCTGAAGTAAACCTCCAGGCTTCTTTCTTTCGGCCTTCACCTGTTGGCAATTTAAACACTTATACACAAATTCGACAATGTCTGACTTCATCTGTTTCCACCAAAACTGTGTCTTTAGATCGTTATACATCTTCCTGCCACCAGGATGAATACTAAACCGACTACAGTGCGCTGCTGACAATATTTGTTGTTTCAACTCTGAAACATTTGGCACTACAATACGGTTATTCACATACAGGACAAAATCATGTACCTGATATTCAGACTGATGTTCTGATCTGACCATCTGAATTGACTGCTGTATATTCTGATCTGTTATTTGGGCTTCTTTGATTTTCATCATCAAATCTGGCTCAACTTGAATCGTGGCAAGTCTTAATGGTCTACTATCTGTGTCAAATGCTAAACCAGACAAACAACAATCTTCAACTAAATTCGAAACACCTATCGTTGATAAGGATAGGGCACAAACCTTTCGACTCAAGGCATCTGCTGCTGCATTTGACTTCCCTGGATAGTACTTGATCTCGCAATCAAAATCTTTCAGTAGATCAAGCCATCTACGCTGCCTCATGTTCAAATCTGACTGAGAAAACAGATACTTCAAGCTTTTATGGTCAGATTAAATCTCAAATTTCTCACCATAAAGATAGTGACGCCAGATCTTCAAGGCAAATACGATAGCCGCCAATTCAAGATCATGAATGGGGTATCGAATCTCGTGTGGCTTCAGCTGTCTCGAGGCGTATGCGATCAGATGACCTCGTTGCATAAGAATACATCCCATCCCTCTGTGAGATGCATCACAATATACAACGAAATCGCCAGTACCCGAAGGAATCATCAAGACAGGTGCGCTGGTCAGCCTCTTCTTCAACTCTAGGAAGCTAGACTCAGAATCCGCAGACCACACAAATGGCGCATTCTTCTGTGTCAACTGGGTAATCGGCTTCGCAATACTTGAGAAATCTTTGATGAATCGTCTATAGTACCCTGCTAGACCCATGAAACTGCGTATCTCAGGCACCGAAGTCGGTCTAGGCCAACCGATCACAGCTTCCACTTTACTCGGATCCACAGAAATACCATCTCCAGATATGATATGACCCAAGAAGACAACATGTCTAAGCCAAAACTCACATTTTGACAGTTTAGCATACAATCTTTCATTTCTCAATGTTTGCAACACAATTCTTAAATGATTGGCATGCTCATCCAAATTCTTTGAATACACCAAAATATCATCAATAAAAACAATCACAAACTCATCTAAATATCTCTGAAAGACACGGTTCATCAACCCCATGAACACCGCTGGAGCATTCGTTAAACCAAAAGGCATGACAATAAATTCGTAAAGTTCATACCTTGTTCGGAATGCTGTCTTTGGTATATAAATATCTCATACTCGCAGCTGGTGATATCCAGATCTCAGATCGATCTTGGAATAGATAGATGATCCCTGCAACTGATCAAATAAGTCGTCGATACGAGGCAAATGATATTTGTTCTTTATCGTTGCCTTGTTCAGCTGCCTGTAATGTATACACAATCTCATAGAACCGTCTTTCTTTCGCAAAAATAGCACTGGTGCGCCCCAAGGAGACACACTAGGTCTGATATACCCTTGGCTAGAAGATCTTCTAGTTGTGCTTTCAATTCCTTCAATTCTATAGGCGCCATGCTATACGGAGCTCGAGATATAGGAGCGGAACCTAGAATAAGATCAATACTAAAATCTACCTCTCGAGCTCGAGGTAACCCTGGAATCTCGTCAGGAAATACATCTACAAACTCCCGTACTACTGGCGAATCTGCCAATGTCGGGTTCGATTTCAGTAAATCTACTGAATAAATAAGGAACCCTTCTGCTCCTTGTTGCAACAATCTACTCATAGCCAGAGCAGATACTAAGGGAATCCAAGATCTGGAACCCTTACCATAGAATTTCCACTCCTCTGTCATTTCAGGTCTGAATCTGACAATCTTGTGAAAACAGTCTACGGTGGCTCTGTACTTAGTCAACATGTCAATCCCGACAATACAATCAAAATAAGATAAACCAAGTACAACACATTCTAAATCGATCTCATGCCCTTCAAACTGCAGTAAGCAATGTCTAACTGAAGTCACAGATATCAGACCACTTCCCAACGGAGAAGAAATATACACTACAGTAGACAATGACTCTACAGGCAATACATGTGTCAATGCAAAACGTTCTGATATGAATATATGTGATGCACCTGTATCTATCAATACATATGCAGGATAACCGCAAAGAAAACATTTACCTGCAATCACATCGTCTGGTGCACCTTGGGCTTGCTCTTCCGTCAATGCAAACACCTGAGCTTGTTGTCTGGGAGGTTGGCTCACTGTCTGGCCACCTCTGGCTCTAGGCTGGGACTGTGTAGGCGTGGCCTGGAAGGAATGGACAGATGAAGCTTGCCTCTCAGGCTGAGTCACTGATGTTGATACATATTCTATCAATCTCTAATCTCAATCAACACATATCCAATTCAATACTTGACCTCGGTACCATTTGACGGCATAACAACGTAATTTCTCAATACCGGTCAATCCAATTCCCACATATATCAATAATTAATAGGTCTCAACTCATAATCATCATCATAAGCATATGATAGTACTCAAAATCTGCACAAGTTAACTCTAAACATGTTGGAAAATTATAACTATAGCATACAACGTCCGTTCTTCGATCCGGTTGCATTTCTACGATATCAATCATCTCAAGAACATATTATAAAACTCAATTCATCCTTCTCCTAACACATATATATCAAAATGTGCTGGAATTGAATGAAACTTACATCTTCTTGTAGCTTCCAAAGAAAGGAATCCAAATCTATAGTTAGATTCAAGTTTTAATGTATAAATCTCACACAATCACAATTATAACCTTGGGAGAACTTGAGGAATTGTTGGAGATGCTCTCGGTTCTGAATTCTGAAATGAGAAAGACTAAATCAATCCAATATCTATATATATATATATGCCATGTGTCACAACAAGGAACAAAGGTGGATTTCTCGCATGCAGCACCGCGGGTGCGGTCACTCTTCACCGCGGGTGCGCTGTGCCCACGACATGCCTTTCATTTTCTGAAACTCGACGACCGCGGGTGCGCTACATATAAGACAGCGGGTGCGGTAACATCAACGCAGGTGCGGTTACGTTTGAACCGCGGGTGCGGTGTCATTTCTGTAAATAATTTCCAACTCTCTGTCCATCAACCGCGGGTGCACTCTTTCTTGGACCGCGGGTGCGGTGACCCTACTGTAAAATAGGCCATCTTTCTGTCCATGCACCGCGGGTGCGGTGCTTCTCTAGGCGCGGGTCCGGTCCCTTTCTTCAAGCAACACTTCATCTTTTCATTTTATCCACATACAATCTAGGGCATTACATATCGCATATTCTGAATACAATCTGTTTCAATCAGGATTCATTTCTGAATAATTTCTGTATACAATCATCACCGTTCTCAGAATATTCAAAACAATTTTCAATTGTTTGATTCAATCGATCAGATGCTGTGAATATATCAAAATATCATAGATATAATGAGCATAAATCATCAGAATATCTCTGAACACAGGATTTATCAATTTATAGACAGAACTGAACATTTTCAAGAGAAGCACTAAATCAGATGTAACTCTTGGCCAGTACTCTTCTACTGATCTTTCAATTCTTTCAATTCACTCTGTCATTCGGTACATTCAATATCATTCTGTACTGAATTCTAACAAAACAAACCATACCTGGTATTGAATCAAGGTTGTAATCAATCTCTCTGATATGAGGCAACCCGAAATCTTATCTGGGCAAACATTAGCCAACTCGTACATCACTGGCAAATTTGTCAATGCTAGGCTTGATTTCAGTACGTCTACTGAATACATAAGGATGCCATCTGCTTTTTCTGTAATAATCGAGTCATAGACAATACAAATATCAAAGGAATTTTAAATCTAGAATCCTTACCGTGAAATCCCTACTCATCAGCCATATCTGGTCTGAATCTTATATCCTCCTGAAAGGAATCTATAATAGTTCTGTACTTGTTCAGCATATTAATATCAATAATGCAGTCAAATCGGAAAACACAAGTAGATCATAATCTAACTCGATCTCATTCTCCTCTTACTGTAGTATACGCTATTTCACAGAAATATCTGATGTCAACATTTCCCTCCAAAAGATAAAGAAGTCAATACTACGGTACAACCAAACCCAACAGATAGGGCATATCTCAACGTCATTTAGTCAAAGATGATCGTAAGGAATGCCTCAGTATATATCAATACATATGCAATATAGTCATACAAGAACAGTACCTGTCACTATATCATCAAGTGCCTCTTGGGTCTGTTCCTCGGTCACTACCACCAGATGGTCCTGATCCCTGAAATCTTCGGGAATCTCTCTGTGGACAAACTCTAGCAAAATGTCCCCGCTGTTTGCAGATATTGCAAATACCAGTCACTCCCTGGCATTGCTCTGTAGGATGTCTTCCTCCACAAGTTCTGCAATACATTACATTGTAACTCGAGTTAGAATCACTGGAGCTAGATGACCCGCTCTCTAACTTCTTGAATTGCTTCTTTCGAGCTTGTAACTGTTCTTTCTTTCCACTACTGCTACTGTTCATCTCAACTCTGTGGGGCAGTTGCTGTGAACTTGATACTGGAAGAACATACGATGCTCCCTTTTGTCCTATCAGAACTGTTTCTGCTCTTTTGGCTCTGTTCAATGTATCAGCAAAATTAATCGGTCGTTTCACATTCACCAATGTACGTATCTCTTGATTCAATCCCCGAATGAACTGATCAGATATAGCTTCATCATTTCTAGCCACATGAGGGACAAAACGTAGCAAGGTAAAGAACTGAGCCAAATACTCATCAATACTCAAGTGACCCTGTCTCAAATTTGAAAACTCTGCACTTTTGTCTTGTCTGTACGATACGGGGAAAAATCTTTGATAGAATTCAACCTTAAAAATTTTCCACGTAATTAGTGAACTACGTTGTTCCAAATTTTCTTTGGTTATTAGCCACCAACTCCTTGCAATCTCCTGTAGCTGGTTCCCAATCAGTGTAACTCTATACTCATCTGTGAAATAAAGAAATTCAAATAGCATTTCTATGTCTTCAAGCCAATTCTCACAATCTACTGGCGTCTCAGTACCCTTTAAAATCGGTAGTTGAAACGACTAAAACCTCTTCATCTGTGTTTCCATCGGAGTTTCTGATATACCTATCTGTTCAGTCGAAGTGCTACCCCTGTCCGGAATTTTTCAAGGCGGTATATCTGATTAACAAACAGATTAGTACACAATCTATACAATCTGTCTCAGCCCTCCTCTGATCATATACCTCTGATCCAGAATCGGTTCTGATTCAGTCTTGATAAATACATGCTGTAATCAACGCAGATAGCAATACAACATGTAATAAGGAAAGCAATAACTCATGCTAGCACACACAATGTAGATCAACATTATAATAAATCCCATGCTAGCAATCCCATGCAAGGAAAGAACTCAATCTACCCCGCTCATTCTCTTCTATCTCAGTCTCACGGATCTATCGCTCTGATACCACCTGTTGTGGGGACCCGGACGCTAATCATCTTCTTAATCATCTTTGGGATTTAATTATCAATTAAGATAAACTAGGGTCTAAAAATTTTTCTTTTAAAAAACGTAAGTGCGGAACGTAATGGAATTTCACTAATATACATCTTAGTATAAAAGTACAATAATGTACAACACTTATTCAAACTAGTCTATGGTTCAACTACTAAATTTTCAGTATTAAACCAAGTCTACAATAAGTCCGGAATCACCACTCTAACTCATCTTTTCTCATCATCTTCTTGACCCCAATCCTGCCCACCTGTTGTCATGCACACGTACAAAACAAGACAACAGCCGGATACTCCGGTGAGAATAAATCCCAGTATAAAACATGGTAGACATGCATGTACATAATATAAATCATAAAGCATACTATCATGCATAAAATCAATAGTAATAGGTTTCATAGTCTATGAAACTAAATCAAAATAAGCATGCAGTAACAATGGGTTCCATAATCTCTGAAACCAAAATAAAATAAGCATGCAACTCAATTCAATTCATATCTTGACTCAACTCAACTCTAACTCTAGGGATCCCGGTGTGAATAAGACGTCACTGTCTGTCACCTACCCTCCCAATCGGGGTGACTGTACGTCTTATTCCTAGACTTCGGCCTTGTCTGTATCGAATATCTACAATCGGAGTGACTCTGATCCGACGCGCCGATACCACCGAGCATCTAGTAATTTGGCGAATCTACCAAATGACTTTCCTATCTCTAATGCTTGAATATAAATCTATAAACAAAGCATAATCATATAAAGATAAACAACAATTCTAGTATGTGATTTTGTCGGGAAACTCAAATTGAATCTCATTTGAGTTGTGTCTTCCCCAAACAAAACATGAATTATACCTTTGTCTCCCCGGTCTGACGAAGACTAAGTCTTGTATTCCAATCGGTCCATAACCAGTCTGGCAATGACAATTGCATAAATACAATATCAGTATATAACTCAATTCAAAAACTGTTCTGGTCAATACTCAAATCAATACATAATTTGGTCCATATCGGAACAATGTACAATCTTATTCATATCAACAATATCACGATACAATCGAAATCATTACTGAATCTGATCAATCTCAATCAAGTGCTGTTTCGACGGCATAACAATACAGTCTTGATAACCCCGTCAATTTCAACATCTCAGAGATACTACAAGAATTCATAATCAGTGTCAACACAATTCATGATCTCAATATCGGTACACTTAAAATCAGTAACAACACTACTCTGATATCAAATCTCAATCAAATTAGCTCCAAAAATCATAACAATTACATACACAGTCTGTTCTGCGATCTGACTTCAATTATACGATGCCTACTATATCAGAAACACCATATCTGGTTCATATTCAAATCGAATAATATCATGTTTTCAAATCATCACAAAACTTAATAAAACTTACGTCCTTGTATAGCTCGTAGCGAGAAGAGTACGATACTGCGTTCGGATTCGACTTCTGATACACGGATATCTCAAAATCACTATTTGAAGATATGAAAAGCTTCAAGGGATTTGTTGAAGGAAAACCCACGATTTCTTCTGCTGAAATCGTGAGAATCAATACATATATATATATATATATATCAATTGCATGTCAAATAAATGGCTAAACCTTCATACTGCACGTCGCACCGCGGGTGCGCTCACTTTTGCACCGCGGGTGCGCTCCATATATTGATATGCATCAACTTTCCCCGAAGCTTGGACCGCGGGTGCGCTCTGTCTTTTAACGTGGGTGCGCTGACCTTACTGGAACAACACCGCGGGTGCGGTCTGTCTAGCACCGCGGGTGCGCTCAGTCTCCAGTAGCAACTCTCATACCCTACTGTTCATACACCGCGGGTGCTGTATATTTCGAAGCGCAGGTGCGGTCTCCCTATCTTCAAAAACTCTAACTTTTTTGTCCACCTACCGCGGGTGAGGTAGAAAAGGAAGTACGGGGACGGTGTCTCATCAATGCAATATTTCATAATCTCATCTTATCAACCTAAAACTCTTGGGCATTACAGTTGACCAGTCGGGAAAATGTCCAGAAAGGCGAATTTGACCGTTGCAATCTCATAAACAGTACAAAAACTTTCCAAACGGTCATATTCTTGCAATTAACGTATATATCATTGTTGGGGCCTATAAATACAACATCTAGAAGATCAAACAAGAGCTTTTAAAGAGGATTCAAAGCATGGGCAGTTTGCTATGAAGAAATTAGCTAGTTGAGAGCACAAAGCCCTTGTGTGAAGATAAATTTGATATGTACATTGTAAAGGATAAATTCCTCACACACAATCACTCACACATATACAAGAGAGTTGAACTTCAAATATTAGTTGAGTGAGTTTTCACGCAAAGACGTAGAACATTGTGTTTGTAGTTTTTGCATATGAAACATTAAACAATATGTTGATTGTTAGGTGCTGCCTACAATCTACTTCCTACAATCTTGAGTGCTAGGAGTTCTAGTTGGGTGCTGCCCTTCCGGAGTGGGTTTGTACAACTAGTTGTATAAATCAAAGTCTTCTAATGAATCCTTCCTAAGGGGAACAAGGAGTGACGTATAAGCATTTGAAGTCTCCAAACATCCATAAACAAATTCGTGTCTATTTGTTTATTGCATTTACTTATCATTTCAATTTTTTTAAGGATGCACTGTTGAAGCTTTTTTTGTGTTCTTCAAATACAAATTATTGCATATAAAGTGTTTGATAAAATGCTTCAGCCAAAATATTTTTTACTCATGCAACTTGCATATATTTTAAATGTTTTACAAAATATTTAAACGATTTCTACGAAGGATAATTTCGAGTATTTTCCGCTTGATTAGAACACCAAACTCGATTTAATTCATCGATGTTCAATATTTCAATAACCGAGCTATTGTAGCTCAATGATGATCCCCCTAATCGATCCTGTCAATTACTTTATGTTATTTTAAAACAAGTACTTTTGCGAACTCGTTACATTCCAAATATTTTGTCAAACATTTTATTTGTATTGAATTTTGAAAGACGATTATTTTTTTAAGAAAATTTTTATTTTTCCGCGAATTTTAAGTATGTTTAAAAAGTACGGTACGTTACACGTAAAGTGATGAAGTTTATGTTGGGCTTACATGCTACCCAACGAAGCTGACATATGCATACATACTGATTTTATGGACCAAATAGTTGGATTGTGAAAGTAAACACACACTAAGTTGAAATAAAGAAAGAACATAAGGGAGTTAAAGTTAGCTTTATGGATTTATGTGACAAAAGGGGAGTTTAGGCCAATATATGGATTTTGTTCCTAAGCCACCAAATCACATATCCGTCACCAAATCTCAATCCAACAACAATACTTTGCAGTACTTCTCAGGTAAAGTAACTAAAGCAAGACTAATGAACATTTATGTGGGAAAAAGGACCAACTGATGTACAATGAATGCAAATGGCTGCTTGGGTTGGAGACTTGTGACCCAAGTGAAATGCAACATAAAGAATATATCATAACATACTTTTTGGTTTTATTTATTGTCATAAGATGTATTCCTCCTTAAAGTGACCAATATCTGGCCAAGCACTATGGGGAGTATGGATAACACATGGCCTATAGTCGTCTTAGACAAAAATCCGCAAGTGTAGTATTCAAAGAAAAACGAATGCACACAAATGACTGCTGGAGAAGGGGATGTAACTCAAGTGAAATGATTCATGAAAGCTTACATATAAAGAGGACATAAAAGTTGTCAAATATGTATTGGCCCATGATAAAGTTGTCATAGGAGAGTTTGGCCAAAATATGGTTTATCAACATTTATACAACTAGTTGTATAAATCAAAGTCTTCTAATGAATCCTTCTTAAGGGGAACAAGGAGTGACGTATGAGCATTTGGAGTCTCCAAACATCCATAAACAAATTCGTGTCTATTTGTTTATTGCATTTACTTATCATTTCAATTTTTTTAAGGATGCACTGTTGAAGCTTTTTTTGTGTTCTTCAAATACAAATTATTGCATATAAGTGTTTGATAAAATTCTTCAGCCAAAATATTTTTTACTCATGCAACTTGCATATATTTTAAATGTTTTACAAAATATTTAAACAGTTTCTACGAAGGATTATTTCGAGTATTTTTCGCTTGGTTAGAACACCAAACTCGATTTAATTCATCGATGTTCAATATTTCAAGAACCGAGCTATTGTAGCTCAATGATGATCCCCCTAATCGATCCTGTCAATTACTTTATGTTATTTTAAAACAAGTACTTTTGCGAACTCGTTACATTCCAAATATTTTGTCGAACATTTTATTTGTATTGAATTTTGAAAGACGATTATTTTTTTAAGAAAATTTTTATTTTTCCGCGAATTTTAAGTATGTTTAAAAAGTACGGTACGTTACACGTAAAGTGATGAAGTTTATGTTGGGCTTACGGGCTACCCAACGAAGCTGACATATGCATACATACTGATTTTATGGACCAAATAGTTGGATTGTGAAAGTAAACACACACTAAGTTGAAATAAAGAAAGAACATAAGGGAGTTAAAGTTAGCTTTATGGATTTATGTGACAAAAGGGGAGTTTAGGCCAATATATGGATTTTATTCCTACGCCACAAAATCACATATCCGTCACCAAATCTCAATCCAACAACAATACTTTGCAATACTTCTCAGGTAAAGTAACTAAAGCAAGACTAATGAACATTTATGTGGGAAAAAGGACCAACTGAAGTACAATGAATGGAAATGGCTGCTTGGGTTGGAGAATTGTGACCCAAGTGAAATGCAACACAAAGAATATATCATAACATACTTTTTGGTTTTATTTATTGTCATAAGATGTATTCCTTTTTAAAGTGACCAATATCTGGCCAAGCACTATGGGGAGTATGGATAACACATGGCCTATAGTCGTCTTAGACAAAAATCCGCAAATGTAGTATTCAATGAAAAACGAATGCACAAAAATGACTGCTGGAGAAGGGGATGTAACTCAAGTGAAATGATTCATGAAAGCTTACATATAAAGAGGACATAAAAGGTGTCAAATATGTATTGGCCCATGATAAAGTTGTCATAGGAGAGTTTGGCCAAAATATGGTTTATCAACATTTAGCTCAGGAGTTACAGGAGTTGTGGGCTGATCCATAGCTTAAAATAGCTATATCAAATGTAGTAATATATCAAATTCCTCCATCAGACAATAGCTAAGTAAGAGAATTTGATGTGTTTGTCTTGCACTCCAAACATCAAGAAAATGATAAGTACAAATACAAGAATGCCAACTAATGGCAGAAAATATTTGCATATATTACTTAGGCAAAGTGAACGAGCTGAGGAAGCTAAGTACGTCAGTAGGTGCAGGTGACTGAGCAAGAGGAGTAGCCAATACAGAGGCAGGAGTGAATGTTGTAACATCAGAAGAACCATGATAAATTTGTGCAGTCAAAGTGATCAGAGAAGGGGAATCGCAGCAGTCACGGACCTATTGGTCTATAAAACCATGTGCAAAGAAACTCTCCACACAGAATTAGAGCAACAAAGGTGCATACCCATTCTCTTTGATGTAGTTAGAGATAGCATAAGAGGCAAGCACAAAATCAGTGACGAGCCATGACTAAAAACAAGTGCAAAGATATAAAAGTTGAATTTGGAATTCAGAGGTTAATAGACATTGTCAAGTCAAAGCCAACTGATGGTCATCTTATCACCACCAATGTAATGCCCGAGATTTTAGCTTAATACTTTTGAGTTATCATGTATTATGAATAAGGGAATGGAAGAACAGACATGGAGAAGCGACGTTGCAATTTTAGTTTAGTGGCAAAGAGAAACCGCACTCGCGCCAGAATTGCTACCGCACCCGCAGTGTTGGGGCAGTAAGGTTAGTGCACCCGCGGTTGTTCTTCTGGAATTGTGGAAGTAGTACAGCACGCTCAGCGCACCCGCGGTCCAAGGGCTAGCGCACCCCCGGCGAGACGTGCAACATGAATATTGAGCCACGTTTTTTGTCATGCATTGGGATATATATATGGCTATTACTCAGCATTTCACATGGAAAAATCGAAGGAAATCCTCTGAAAATCCCTTCGAACTTCACTTGGGTTTCAAGTTAGGATTTTGTGGAATCCGTCCGTCTGATTTGTAATCTGACTTCAGTACCGAGTTCCTAGCGATGACAGCTACAACAGGACGTAAGTTTTATTGAATTCTGGTATCATTTGAAATTATGATATTGGGGGAATTGTGATTTGACCGATATATTGTGTTCTGGGTATACTGATCAGTATATAATTGAAGTCAGATCAAAGAACGGACTGTTTATGTAATTGTTATGATTTTCGAAAGTGATATGATTGAGATTGCACAGATTTGATGTTATGACTTGTTATTATTGAAGATTATGATTCGTATTGATATCGATTATGAGTTGTGGTATTATATCTGTGATGTTGAGATTGACGGGGTTGTTGAGATTGTATTGTTATCCCATTGGAACATCGGTAGATGGATTTTGATCAGATTTGGAATTGATTGAGATTGTATCATGTTATCGTTGATATGGATCAGATTATGTTTGATTTGAGTATTGATCAGAACGGGTTCTGAATTTAGTTATACACTGACACAGTGTATTCGATATTGCTATTGCCAAATTGATTTGATAGGCAGGGAGTTCGAGACTTCGACAGAGTCAGATCGACAGAACTGAAACGAAAGGTATAAATTGATGTTGATGCGGGATTGCACAACTCGAGTTAGATTTGACTGGAGTTTCCCAAAATCACATACGTCATCTTATTGCATTGATATTTGCAATTGATGTGATTGTTATCTTTGGTCTATTGATTTATGTATTAAGTCATAGGCTGATGCGCCTAGTCGTAGGCGATTGATCTCGTGACAGAGGGGCCTGATAGCGATAGAATAGTCGTTGGGCCATTGCACATTGTCACAAAGGTTCGGCAAGATACGCCAAGGCAGATCCGCCTAGTCCTGGATAGAACTGCCAAGACACCGGACGTTTGGTTATATCGAAGTGGATAGAATTGGAGTTTTTTCTATTACTGATGTTCGATATGGAAAGAGCCAAAGTCCGCAAATAAGAACGTACCACCACCCCGATCGGGAGTATAGGTGGGTGTATGTTCTTATTCAGATCGAGATCCCTAGATTAGGAATGAGTCGAGTCAGAGTCTAAGAGTCATAGAGTGTGATTCAGAGTTTGTATTGATTCATGTTTCTGATTTTGATACATGTTATGAATATTTGTTTCATGCTGTTATATCTTTTTATATGAAATGCATGTATACATGATTTATACTGGGAATGTAATTCTCACCGGAGTTATCCGGCTGTTGTCTTGTTTGTATGTGTGCTTGACAACAGGTGGGACAAGATCAGGATCAGGAAGAGGATGAGAGATTATAGTTAGCGTGGAGATCCGGGCCCTGAAGCAGAATAGGATTCAGCACTGGATGTATAATGTTTAATCTAGTTGAGATAGAGACATGTAGTACATGATTGTACTTTGACTTTGACATGTATATCAGATAGATTATTGTTACGTTTCCGCATTTATAATTTAAAAAGAAAAAAAATTTAGTCCCACTTTGTATAAATTGTTATATTTGACATTAATAATTATTAAGAACTGAATTAGCGTCCGGTTCCCCATATCAAGTGGTATCAGAGCAATAGTTCTAGAACTGTAGGTTCTTGAGATTGAGATAGAAGCTAGTGAGCGAGGTAGAATGAGTTTTCTTTACTTGCATGTGATTGCTAGCATGTGATTTACTATAATGTTGAATTACATTGTATATGCTAATATTACAGTATGTGTTAACTATTTCTGAAGATACATGTTACCTGAATATCTGAGTTGATTTAGTAATGTGTATTATTTGATAATGAATCAGAACCGATTTTGATCAGAGGTAAGCTGATCAGAAAGGGACTGAGACGGATTTGTCTCATATGATTACTGACTCTTGTGATCATCAGATATTCCTCCTCGAAGAATTCCAGAACGAGAAAGTAGGGTGACTGATCAGATGGATGTGTCAGAAACTCTGACGGAAACACAGTTGATGAGGTTTCAGTCATTTCAACCATCGATTCTGAGGGGTATTGAGACGACGAGTGATTGTGAGAGTTGGCTTGACGATATCGAGATGCTATTTGATTCACTCGAGTACCCAGACGAACGGAGAGTTAAACTGATTGGGCACCAGTTATGGGAAGTCGCACAGAGTTGGTGGATTGCAACCAAAGATGCCCTAGAAGAGCATGGTACAGTGATTACGTGGAAAATCTTTAAAGTGGAATTCTATAAAAGGTTTTTCTCGGGTTCGTATCGAGAGGACAAGAGGGCAGAGTTTGAAAATTATAAACAGGGTCAGCTAAACATTGAATAATATGTTGCTAAATTCTCTACTTTACTATGGTTTGCACCTTACGTGGCTGGAAATGATGAAGTTGTAACTGATCGATTTATTAATGGATTGAATCCTGAAATATTTACATTGGTAAACGTGGAGCGGCCCTATACTTTTTCTGACGCCTTGAATAGAGCAAAGAGAGCTGAGGCAAGTTTGATTCGACAACAAGAAAGCTGTATGTAATCCAATCTCAGAAACAACAACAATCTACAGTCCAATTCCTGCAATCCCCTTTGAAATTGGAGGTTGGTAGTAGTAGTATTGGGAAAAAGGAACAGTTGAAAGCTCGAAAGATGCAGTTTGAGAAGTTAGGGAGCGATTTCATCTAGCTCCAGTAGTTCTAGCCCGAGTTATACCGGGGTCTATTGTAGAACCTGTGGAGGAAGACATCTCACAGAGAAATGCCAAGGAGTGTATGGTAGTTGCAACATTTGCAAACAGCAAGGTCACTTTGCTAGAGTTTGTCCACAGAGAGGTTCCCGAAGATTCCAGAGAGCAGAGTCATCTGGATCAGTGACTCAGATCGATAGATCATCTTCTGTTGTTCGTTCTTCCCAACCACCCTCTACTCAGTCCCAACCAGGGTCAGCAGGAAGCCAGAGTGGTGGTAGTAACCGAGGAATGGATCCAGGATGCACTTGAGGATATAGTGGCAGGTAATTGATCTTTTATGATTATTCTGCGTATATATATATTGAGAAATATTAGTACATCCTGTATATGATTTCTGAATGAATTGCATTGATCTATGCTTTGAATATGGAGTTATTATATGCTGTAGTATCGATCTCTTTTGTGTTTGGGAGAGGTTTTGTATTAGTGATATCTGTTAGACATGGTATGCTACAGCATGACAGATATGAGATTGAGTTAGATGATATGGTACTTTAGTTATCTATATGGGATTACATTACTGGGACTGATATGTTGACCAAGTACAGAATTACCGTTGATTATCTCCAACGGATTGTGGAATTCAGACCGGATATGGCTGATAAATGGAAATTTTACGGTAAGAATTTTAGATTAGGATTCCTTGGATAGGGGTGATATTGAGGACTCGATTGTTATAGAAAGGAGCGGAAAGATTCCTTGTCTATTCAGTTGATTACTGAAATCGAGTCTATCATTGGCTGATTTGCCAGTGACATGAGAGTTACTGATGATTTTCCCCAGATGAGATTCCGAGTTTGATTCCAGCCAAGGAGATTGATTTCAGCCTTGATTTGATACCAGGAATGTATCAGCTATGTTGTGAGTTGATGAACTCTGTGTTTAGAATATTTTGATGATTCTCTGATTTGTTGATCTATGATCTTCTGGTATATTCAAAAAATATGACTGATTTTGTTAAATATTCTGAGAACTGGAAAGTTGTATACCGAAACTGTTGAATTATGAATCTTGACTGACACAGATTGTATTCAGGGTAGTTGATATTCGAAGATAGTATACCGAGTGATTCTAGCACAGTTGAAACCGCGATCAGTTGGCTGAGATTGATATCCGTGTCAGAAACTTATAGTTACATGAGTTTAGCAGGCTATTATATCTGACTGTCTTTTAAATCTGATTGAAAATTGTTATTTTCTGAAGCAGTATTTGATACAGATCGTATATAGTTGAGATTCGATACCGTTCACGCCGAACCAGAGCTGATTTTGAGAGTTGAAACAGTTCAGAAAGTTGATCAGAATGGGCAGAACTTGATTATCGATAGTCAGAACAGGGTATCCATCAGAATATCAGGTAAGAGATACTCCGTTGTATGTGAATAACCGATGGGTTGTGCCAGATATTTCGGATTTTAAATGACTAATGTTGTCAGAAATGCACAATAGTTGATTCCGTATTTGTCCTGATAGCCGAAAGATATATGATAATTTGAAATGACATCTTTGATAGAAACAGATGAGATTAGATGTGGCCGAGTTTGTACTGAAGTGTCTGAATTGCCGATAGATAAAGACAGAAAGAAAGAAACCAGGAAATTGGTTATATAGCTTATCGATTCCTGAAGGGAAACAGAATTACATTTCCCGGGATATCGTGATGAAGCTACCGCATTCCTCTTGGAATTGGACATTGATTGAGTTAGGAGTGACAGACTGACCTATTCTGCGAGTGCTAACTCGTACATGAAGACGTACAGATATGAGTATATTACTGAGATTTCTGTCAGAAAAGTGATTAAATTACACAGAGTATCGAGAGTTGATTATATCAGACCGTGATTTTGATTGACTTTGCACGTTTGGTAGAGTGTACAGTAAGAGTGGGGTACAAGATTATATCTGAGTACTGCATATCATTCACCGACTGGCGGACAGTCAGAGTGGATTATCCAGATTTTGGAGAATATGCTTAGAGTTGTAGTGCTTGATTTTAGCACTAGTTGGCAGGAGTTGTTGTCATGTCGTGAGTTTTCGTACAAAAACAGCTATCAGACGAGTATGAAGATAATACCGTTTGAAGCGTTGTACGACAAGAAGTGTAGATCCCCTTGTTATTGTAATGATATCTCTGAAATACTGGAGATTGGACCTGATATGATCAGAGATATAGCTGAGGAAGTGAAGCTGATTCAGAAAAGAATGACGACAGCTCTGAATAGATAGACCTAATATGCCAACGTCAGACGACGACCAATGATATGTGATATAGGAGATTGAATATTGAATTGATTTAGCCTGAACAGACTTGATAACAGATGACAATGTTGATTTGTTATGAGCTGTTATTTGGTATATACGGATGTTGTATAGCCAGTATTTTGAGATTGATTTTATCAAAATTACTTCGAGTTTTATCTCTTGAAGTATTACTCCAGAATGGAATCAAAATCAATAGAATAAAGATAGTTCGGAACGAAGACTACTCCGTTGTTGAAAGTTCAAAGGAATGGTTAGGACATCTAGGAAGCTATTTAGAAGACAGAATCTGAAATGAAATAAAGATTCTAGAATTGTTTCTGTGGAGTAAGTTTTCTTTTAGCTTCTGTATATATATCTCCTTCTTTTATCAGATTTTGTGTCTGATATGATTACCTGTGATATACGAGTTGATTCATGTGATTTCAGGGACGAAATCATATCTTAGGGGTGAGAAATGTAATGCCCGATATTTTAGCTTAATACTTTTGCGTTATCATGTATTATAAATAAGGGAATGGAAGAACAGACATGGAGAAGCGACGTTGCAATTTGAGTTTATTGGCAAAGAGACACCGCACCCACGCCAGAATTGCTACCGCACCCGCGGTGTTGGGGCAGTAAGGTTAGTGCACCCGCGGTTGTTCTTCTGGAATTGTGGAAGTAGTACAGCACGCTCAGCGCACCCGTGGTCCAAGGGCTAGTGCACCCGCGGCGAGACGTGCAACATGAATATTGAGCCACTTTTTCTTGTCATGCATTGGGATATATATATGGCTATTACTCAGCATTTCACACGGAAAAATCGAAGGAAATCCTCTGAAAATCCCTTCAAACTTCACCTTGGGTTTCAAGTTAGGATTTTGTGGAATCCGTCCGTATGATTTGTAATCTGACTTCAGTACCGAGTTCCTAGCGACAACAACTACAACAGGACGTAAGTTTTATTGAATTCTGGTATCATTTGAAATTATGATATTGGGGGAATTGTGATTTGACCGATATATTGTGTTCTGGGTATACTTATCAGTATATAATTGAAGTCAGATCAAAGAACGGACTGTTTATGTAATTGTTATGATTTTCGGAAGTGATATGATTTAGATTGCGCAGATTGATGTTATGACTTGTTATTATTGAAGATTATGATTCGTATTGATATCGATTATGAGTTGTGGTATTATATCTGTGATGTTGAGATTGATGGGGTTGTTGAGATTGTATTGTTATGCCGTCGGAACATCAGTAGATGGATTTTGATCAGATTCAGTATTGATTGAGATGTATCATGATATCGTTGATATGGATCTGATTATGTTTGATTCGAGTATTGATCAGAACAGGTCTTGAATTGAGTTATACATTGATACAGTCTATTCGATATTGTTATTGCCAGATTGATTTGATAGGCAGGGAGTTCGAGACTTCGACAGAGTCAGATCGACAGAACGAAACGAAATGTATAAATTGATGTTGATGCGGGATTGCACAACTCGAGTTAGATTTGACTGGAGTTTCCCAAAATCACATACTTCATCTTATTGCATTGATATTTGCAATTGATGTGATTGTTATTATTGGTCTATTGATTTATGTATTAAGTCATAGGCTGATGTGCCTAGTCTTAGGCGATTGATCTCGTGACGGAGGGGCCTGATAGCGATAGAACAGTCGCTGGGCCATTGCACATTGTCACAGAGGTTCGGCGAGATACGCCAAGGCAGATCCGCCTAGTCCTAGAGAGAACTGCCAAGACACCGGACGTTTGGTTATATCGAAGTGGATAGAATTGGAGTTTCTTCTATTACTGATGTTCGATATGGAAAGATCCAAAGTCCGCGAATAAGAACGTACCACCACCTCGATCGGGAGTGTAGGTGGGAGTATGTTCTTATTCAGATCGGGATCCCTAGATTAGGAATGAGTCGAGTCAGAGTCTAAGAGTCACAGAGTGTGATTCAGAGTTTGTATTGATTCATTTTTCTGATTTTGATACATGTTATGAACATTTGTTTCATGTTGTTATATCTGTTTTTATGAAATGCACGTATACATGATTTATATTGGGAATGTAATTCTCACCGGAGTTATCCGGCTGTTGTCTTGTTTGTATGTGTGCTTGACAACAGGTGGGACAGGATCAGGATCAGGAAGAGGATGAGAGATTATAGTTAGCGTGGAGATCTGGGCCCAGAAGCAGAATATGATTCAGCACTGGATGTATAGATGTTGAATCTAGTTGAGATAGAGACATGTAGTACATGATTGTACTTTGACTTTGACATGTATATCAGATAGATTACGGTTACGTTTCCGCATTTATAATTTAAAAAGAAAAAAAATTTAGTCCCACTTTGTATAAATTGTTATATTTGACATTAATAATGATTAAAATCTTAATTAGCGACCGGGTCCCCACAACCAAGGCAAGAGCTGCCCAAGTCCTTGCAAGTGCCAAATACAAGCAAAAGAAAATAAAATGCAGCAGATTTAATTATGGTTATCATGTACATATCATGACTGCAAGTCAAAGTATATTAAGGAATGCACACAAGAGTAAGGATGAAAGACTCATTCAATCATGAAAACAACTAACTTTAGTGATTTTAGTAGATGGAAGATATGTCACAACCATGTCAAAGTTAGAAACACCACGTGCAATAAAAGTCACAGAGGCTAGAATAAACAACGAAGAAGAAGGCCACATTGTGACTTAATAAACAGCGACAGTATAAGATGCAAGAACTCGCGGCAGTAGCTGGTGAAGTCATGAGTAGGGGAAGACATTGGCGAATCATGCTTGTAGCTTGGGCAGTTGTAGTACCCGAAAAACCAATATGCGTAGATATGTGCATAACTTCTATTATTTAATTTTAAATTGTTATTATTTTAAGAAATTGTTGATTTAATTGTATTTAAATCATTTACGTTATTTTTAAGATTTTAAATCGCGTATTTTAAATTTTAGCTTTTTAGATATATACGCGAGACCAGACCGGAGATAGGAAATCGGAGATGAATTTTATGATCCAAAAGTATTCCTAAATTTATTCCGAGCTAAGAAATAATTTATTTTAATGAAATCAAGTGGATTTAAGTCTACTTTAATTAATTAATCACCAATTTAATTGTAGGCTTCTTAATTCATCACGATTATGCTTAATTAACCTTTAATCAAGATTATCTAGCCTATGATTCTACTTAGCAAAACTTAAACAAATCCTACACTAATTGGCAGCCTACTCTCGGTCATATTCTTCTCCACACAATCTCAACTTGACACAATTTAACTCTCCCAACAACAAGAAAACAAATGACAACCATTCAACATGCATTTCCCCCCCAACTTGACATCAATAACTCACCCATGCACCACCTTATTTGACCACAAGCATTCACCACCTTCTTCATTCTCCCTAGCACGAAATATTAATGATTTAGAAGCTCCCATTCTCACCCAAGACAGCAACAATAGCAGGGTGTCTTCATTTCCGTTGCCGTGTCTCCCGATCCGACGTATTGTGTTGTTTATTGTAAAAACAACTTAAGGCATGTATATATGGTTTCTTTGCTCTTCAATCAAGTCATATACTGATTTTTAAACATAACATGTACATTATTTTAAAGGTAAAAACCGAAATTATGATAGCAACATTTCACAACATTCTGCACAGATTTTCTCGGCTACCTTCATGCTTCACGTTTGGTATTTTTTTGTGATTTCAGGGGGTTGATTCGATTCCAGGCACCCAAGGCTGCAACTAGGCATGTACTAGGGTGAGTTTTTATCATGTTGGTTCATTATTTTAAGCCCCAAACTCGCTGGATTCAAGATTTGACAGCAACTCCTCCATAGTTGCAAGTTGAGTCTCGAAATTCTTGTTTTTGGTTGTTCAAGGAGGTTCGAATATTGGTTGGCTTTTGGGCCTGTAACCACGGTTTGGACCCTTCCTTAGCATGTCTAGGACATGACCAAGATGACCTTTCATGGCTTGGTTCATGGCCCCATCGGATTTTTAAAGCAAAACACACAAGTGTCCCTCGGTTTCTATTTCTGATTTTTTGTGAGTGAGTTTCGGCTCTTGAAGTTTTGGATGGATCTTGGTTTGCTTTTATCCCTTAACCTTGGTTCATACAACACTTCATCATGTCTAGATTGAGCCATGGTTGATCATATGACCACTGGAACGACACATGACAGCAAGCGATCCAAAAAATCTCATGGTACAGAATTTTTCTTTGTGTTCTCGGTTTGAGCTTTGTGTTGTCCTAGGTGTTTGGGTGGATTGTGGTTGGCCTAGTGCCCTTAGCCACAGTTCAAGCCACTTCTTAGGATGTTGGTAAGAGGCTCTGGTCAGTGGTTCAAGCCCCAATGGCCAATAGCCTCGTTAATGAAGTGATGCAAGCACAAGTGCTGCTGCTGCATTTTTTTGACAGCAACTTGAGATTCGGTTCAGGAGGCTTGTTTGAGTTCTTGGTTCGCTTCTAGCCCTTAGCCATGGTTCAAGCCACACCTTCGGATGTTGGTAAGAGGTTTTGGTCGGTGGTTCATTCCCCAATGACCATTAGCCTTGTAATCAAAGCGAAGCAAGCACAGTTGCTGCCGCTGGAATTTTACAGCAGCTTTGCTGCGGTTCAGTGGTCACGTACGAGTTCTTGGTTGGCTTTTATCCTATGGCCTTGGACTGGACAGTACCTTATTGAGTTAGGAAGGTCATTTTTTAGCTGTTTTATGATTTGGTTAATTTTAGAGGTCGTACGAGAATTTACGATGCAATGTGCCAAAGTGACTCTCGAAAGAGCTTTTCATGATTTTGGCCTCCATGCAAAATTTTCGTGTATTACAGCCCTATGTTTATATTTTTCCAGTATTTTAGGTGTATTTTAATCATGACTAAACGATGGTTCGATGTTGGTTTGGGATGGTACGGAGTCATGGTTTTATACTAAGTTTGTTGGGCGTAATTGTCTCGTTTTTAGTTCGATTATGAGATGTTGGTCAAGTTGAGATTATTTGCATGTGTCTCATGTTAGAATTAGGTCGCAGCGAGCCTGGGAACTATCCAAATCAATTGGTAAATTAAAACAGGATAATAATTATATTACGTGCATAAAAATATAAATTGTTTATTTTTGAGATATATGCGATATGTCTTGTGGCCACCTTACGCTTATGAGATTACTTCACCCGGTGACTTACTGATCGGTTTACGATTATGTATGGGTACGGATATCCAGTCCAAGGGCTGTGATGATCACTACCGCCCAGTATACTGTGGTTTAGTCTGATCAGACGTGCATGTTATGTTATGGGCCACTTGCGTAGAAACATTATCTCTACCAAAAAAATTACGATATGATATGTTATGACAGAGCTCTATCGAGCAAAGCTTTTACGTATCATTTTCGGATATGCACGTATTTATAATTACTCACGATACGATTTTCACGTTACGCTTTACGATACGTTATCTTTACGTTACATGCGATTTTATGATATATTTACTTGTTATTTACGATATATGCATGCTGGGTCTTTAGACTCACTAGACATGATTGATGTAGGTACTGACGATGCAGAGGCTGAGGGCGGGGACCAGTTAGTTAGCTCGGATCAGCGGTAGTACGAACCCGAGGACCTCACGTTTAATTATTCAGTTTTATTTCAAACTCTTGTTATAACTTTTATATATTTTAAGTTATTGTTTAAACCATTATTCATTTTCCGCTGCTATGTTTATGTTAAACCGTTGGGTTATTTTACGAAAGGTTTTATACGTTGCAAGTTTATTTATTTAAAAAGAAAATTTTTGATAAATCCGGAAAATTATGAATACGAAATACGGGCCCTCACAAGCTACCTCGGTTGGATGTCAGAGCGGAAGAACTATGAAATAGATGTAAAAATCAGCGGCACAAGCACGATGGATGCGTGATGGTAGCATAGAAGGCTTCACGATTGGAACTAATTTGGGTCTTGCAAATGTTTATGGATTTTCGTTTGGGTAAATTCAAAAACACCATTAAGGCACAATGGTGATCTAAGTGATTTATGGGTTAGAATGCCTAACATAAGAGGTGGCTATAGTGCAGGGAGTAGAGAGCGAGAGTGGTTGTAAGTGAAGAGTACAAGAGGGTTGAATAGAGAATTTGTGGCTTTGGATGATGAATGCTTGGAACTATGGGAGAGATTGAGACTTGTAATGGAAACCTTCGCAAAAAATTAGAAGGAAACTCTTTTGAGGCAGAAGGTGAGTGTGAAGATTTTTCTCAAATTTGAAGCTTGATGAGGAGTGGAATTTTTCTATTCTTCTTCCCGAAACGGTCCAACTCCGTAGATGAAATTTTGATCTATATTGTTGCAAATGGATAGAGCTGAGATATTATATTGCCTTATTTACAGGCATTTTGGCCTATCGGACCAATGCCTGCGGGGGAGGGGCATTTGTTTACATAAAAAATTAAATAGAGCCTAATTAATTGTTCAAGCCCAAAAAACTTAAATTAATAGAGAAAAACAAATAGGCCCATTAGTGTATTTAAATGAGCAGATAACATCCAAGCAAGAAGATCGTGGGAAGAAACGGGAGAAGTTCGTGGGTCATGGGAGAGTGGAGAGAACTGCCGCCTAGTGTTTGAAAGAAAAGGAGAGCAAAAACAGCAGAAGACACACAGACAATCTCTCGCTTAAATTCTACCAAACTTCCTGTAGAATTTCCATAACTTTAATCAATAACTTTCATAGTTTTTATTTTAGATTTCATTAGTTAAAGTCATTTTTTTTTTTTAGATTTCAACAACGTTCTTTGTTTTATTTAATATTTTTTAAATTCCTACAATTTATTTAAAATATAAATCATGTTAGGAGTTTATCTCTCAGGTTCCAGTAGTGTTTCTCTAGTTTTATTTGTTTATAGCGTCATATTTGTTTAAGAGATCATAACGGACGGTCTGAGACGTCTGCTATTCTTTTTGCTTAAAAAGTACTAGAATATTTTTTTTAGAAATCGGCCGAACACTCACTTATACATAAAAATATTTTTATAAAATATTTTGCACCATTTTAAACAATAAATCAACCAACTAGTGTTTGAAAATTAAAGGAAATATTTCGAAGCATAAAATCGTCAAATTTTACCAAACCTAAAAAGCAATAAACTTGAAAAAGTATCGTCTTCTCAAAAACCTCGATAAAGCATAAATAAATAGTCTTAAAAATCTTTTACATAAATCGTAAACATGAATCATAAGTGCGGAAAGTAGAAGCGCTGGTCCTCGGGTTATATGCACCGACAGTCCAGCAAGGTCAACCATCTAGACCTCCAGTAACAGTAACATCATAATCACCTGCATCCATCACACCTAATGAGTCTAAAGACTCAACACACCATAATCTTGATAACAAGTAATACGTATAAAACCATATGCAACAGTGAAAGATACTTTTACGTAAAAATAACATCTTCATGTCATGCATAGCATAAACCTCAACTTTTCCTTTTTTCACATTTCATAACATAAATCCTTTCATTATAAACATAAACATTTTTCCTTTTTATTGAATTCAGATAGTTAATTGTCACATTCCTCATCCTCAAAAAGTCGATGGATCCATCTACATGTAACCACAGTACTAGGCGGCGGGGACACCAGCAAGACTCTCACCGGTCAACTGGGCCTTGGCGTATCCTCATTGAATGGAAAAAAGATCGTCGGACTCCCTCTGGCGTCTTTTCCCATAAATGGGCCCCCTCTGTGCCTTTTCCCTCACGATATCCCCACTCTTATCCTCATATCCTCAATGGTCACAATTATTTCACTTCCTTCAACGTTTTTCATTTTCATCACTTTATAAAAATCATCCATAAATATCATTTTCTTTTAAAAAAACATGCATGCATAATAACTTTAAATTTTAGCGTCCATCGTCAATTCCACGAATGAATCATACAATTCCATAAACCTTTAAAATAAATATTTTAACATATAAAAATCCTTAAACATTTAAAATAATCATAATAGCATAAAAAACAACATTGAGAGCACTGCCATGACGTTTACTAATTTTCGGGTGTAAAAATACCGTTTACCCCTAGACGTAAAATTTCACGTTTTTGACTTTTTCTTACTTTCCTTGACTCTAACATGTCCCAAATAATTATTTAAGCATATATTAATTTTCCCATGATTTTATTTAGCTTAAATAATAGATTTTTAATTAATCTTTAATTATTCGTTTTTAAGGCGTTTTAATCCCAAATAATTTAAAACTTTAATATAAAATTCCTAAATCTAAAACTTAGACTTTTTATATTATTTTAGCCCTTGTGAACCATGACTCAACCCCCGTGAGCCGTGTTTCGAATTTTTTTTCAACTAAAAACCCTAGCCGAGCCATACTTTAAACCCACGAGCCATCTTGGGTCTTTCTCGAGCCCAACTCAAACCACCATGAGCCAAACCCGAGCCAACCTTTTTCTAGACCCTTAACACCCTTAGGAACCAGCCCCATCCCAAAACCGAAGCACCCAACCATACATAATAGCTGGTCGAGACTCCACTTTGGCAAGGGCTCTTGTTTCGCACGTAGGAACTAACCAGCGAGCCTAGCCCCTAAACAAGCCTCTCAAGCACTCACCTAGGACCCCAAGGAGTCACCCTAGCCGAGCCCTGAGCCCCCTAGCCGAGCCCCTTAATTCCTGCAAGCCCGCACCCCTGCGCACGCTGTATGCAATTCTCGGGTGGGAGTCCTAGCCCTTCCCCAACCCATGACTCGAGTCCTAGCATGGCTACGACTCTCTCCTTGACCCTTCACTGACCCTGACTAACCCCTAGACTCAAGCCGTGATCGAGCCAAGCCCAAGTCCCCCAACCGATCACCAAAAATCACATGACAACACTTTCCCGTACCAGCTAGCTTCGTTCGTGTTTTCAGCGTGTAGGGTGGGTGTTCTAGGACTCTAGCTTGTATAAAAAGCTTGCTTGATCATAACCTAAATCATGGCAGCCCCTTAACACATACAAAACATGATTTTGGATCAGAAACTCATAAGTTTAATACATGTAGGTGCAAAAATACGAAAATAAATATGATAACTCTATGCTTTTCATACAAACGTTATTTAAAAACACAATACGATGTGATAAACGAGAAAAGGAGATGTATGGCATGCCTTTGCATTTTAAACTCACGAATATTCGATGGCGATTGAAGAACGACGACGAGAAAAAACCAAAGGCTGAAATCCTTAAGAAACCGTGGCCTTCTCTTTCTGAATTTCATGTGTGCTCCTGTGTTATGAGGGGAGGGGAGAGTTTTGATTGTATTGGGAGAGTGGGGCGTGGGGTTATGGGGAGGGTTTGGGGTGGAATTGAACTTTAAATATTAATTAAACTATTAGAAAAGCTTAGGCCCAATAAGTAAGTAATTTAGGCCCAATAGTGCTTAATTAAGACATTAAAAATAATTTTGTTTAATAAAGTTTGTGAATTTATTAGCCGGGTTGTCAATATGTTCGAGTTTTTGTTGAAAATCCAACACCGAAAAAAGTTACGTCCCGGCGTATAAAATCACCTCAAAACCCTTTTTTTTCAAACATATGAAAAAGAATCAACCCTATTTTAAATAATTAAAAACAATTATTCAATAAAAACTTTTTATAATTTTCAGCCATCGGTCTCCTTTCTTCGATCGCAACTCAAATAATCTTTAAAAATACAGTTTTATGCATAATGACAATAAAATCCTATTTAACATATAATCATGCATGTCACATAATTAATTAAGCAACTAAAATCAATTAATTTTCCATTTTTCATATTTCCTAGATTTGCATGCTGTTGGATTACGTCGTCTTAATTTTGGACCTTACAATTCCTCCCCCCCTTAAATAAAATTTCGTCCTCGAAATTAGAACTTACTGAATAATTCTGGATAGAGATTCTTCAAGTCCCTCTTGGTTTCCCAAGTAGCTTCTTCTTCCGAGTGATTCAGCCACTTGACCTTGAACATTGGAATGACTTTGTTTCGCAGTCTTCTTTCTTACTTTTCCAAGATTTGGACAGGTATTTCTTCATATGTCATATTTGGAGTCAATTGTAGAGGTTCATAATTTAGTACATGTGAAGGAGTTGACATGTACTTTCGCAGCATCGAAATATGGAACACATTGTGAACTCCAGAAAGCATTGGTGGAAATGCCACTCTATAAGCTAATGTCTCAATCCTCTCTAAAATCTCAAACGGACCAATAAATCTTGGACTAAGCTTGTCTTTCTTGCCAAACCCATAACACCTTTCATAGGTGCTATTTTCACAAATATATGGTCTCCTACTACAAACTCTAAGTCTCTTCGTCTCTTGTCAGCATAATTTTTTTGTCGGCTTTGTGCAGTATTCATTCTCTCACGAATTTTGACTACAAGCTCGGGAGTCTCTGCAATCACATCCTGACCAGTCTCTCTTCTTTCACCAACCTCGTCCCAATGAATAGGAGATCTACATTTCCTTCCATAAAGTGCCTCAAAAGGAGCCATCTTGATTGATGATTGATAGCTATTATTGTAGGTGAACTCCACTAGAGGTAATTTTGATTTCCAACTGCCTTGGAAATCAATAACACATGCTCGCAGTATATCTTCCAAAATTTGAATAACTCTTTTGGACTGACCATCGGTTTGAGGATGGAATGCTGTACTGAATAATAACTTGTTCCCCATCACTGAATGTAGACTCTTCCAAAAAGATGACATAAATCTCGAATCTCTGTCAGAAACAATAGATACAGTTATCCCATGAAGACGATCTATCTCTCGAATATATAACTCTGCATATTGAATCATGGTGAAGGTCAACTTGATAGGTAGAAAATGCGCTGACTTCGTAAGATGATCCACTACCACCCATTTATCATTGAATCCCTTAAAAGTCTTCGGCAATCCCACAACAAAATCCATAGTAATATTTTCCGATTTCCACTCGAGAATAGGAAGTGGCTTAAGTTTTCCCACTGGTCTTTGGTGCTCTGCTTTAACTTGCTGACAAGTCAAACACTCGGATACAAATCTCAAAATGTCTCTCTTCGTGCCTGACCACAAATATAACAACTGTAAATATTTGTACATCTTCGTGCTTCCCGAATGAATGGAATATGGTGTGTCATGAGCTTCCTCCATAATAAGATCTCTCAAAGTATCGTCACTAGGAACCCATAAATGATCCAGATAACGAACTATACCATCCACCTCAGAATATAACTTCCGGCCCTTGGCTTCATCTCTAGCTCTCCACTTTTGCAATTGCTCATTGGTAGACTGCCCATTACGAATTCTATCTCTCAAACTTGACTGTACTGATAATATGGCAAGATTAGGGGCCTCGCCCCTAGTATAAACTGTAAGCTCAAACCGCTATATCTCGGACTGCAACGGTCTTTGAAGTAATAGATGAGTGATAACTGCTACTTTTCTACTCAATGCGTCTGCCACAACATTAGCTTTTCCCGGATGATAGCTAATCTTACAGTCGTAGTCCTTTACTAACTCAAGTCATCTACGCTGTCTCATGTTCAGTTTTTTTTGGGTGAAGAATTATTTCAAACTTTTATGATCGGTGAATATTTTGCACTTCTCCCCATATAAGTAGTGTCTCCAAATCTTCAATGCAAAAACTACTGCTGCAAGCTCAAGATCATGAGTAGAGTAGTTTTTCTCATGAATTTTCAACTCTCTCGACGCATAGGCTATAACTCGGTCATTTTGCATCAGAACTGCGACCAAACCAAGTTTAGAAGCGTCGGTATAAAGAACATATTCTCCTTGCCCAGACGGCATAGATAACACTGGCGCTGATATCAAGGCTTGCTTCAACTTGTTAAAAATGTCTCGACACTCGGATCCCCAAATAAAATTTGCATTCTTCTTAGTCAAGGATGTCAAAGGTACTGCAATGGATGAGAATCCTTGAATAAATTTGCGATAATAGCCAGCTAGTCCCAAAAAACTGCGAATCTCGGTAAAAATATTCGGTACCGGCCACTCTTTCACTGCCTCAACTTTACTTGAATGAACTTCAACACCATTGCTAGAAATAATGTGGCCTAAGAAAGCCACTCGATCTAACCAAAACTCACACTTGCTGAATTTTGCATAAAGCTTCCTATCTTGCAGAACTTGCAGTGCAGTCCTCAAAATGACGACTATGCCCATCTTTATTCTTTGGATTAATATATCATCAATGAATACTATAATAAACTGATCTAGATACGGATGAAATACGCGATTCATGAGATCCATGAAGTTCGCTGGTGCATTCTTCAACCCAAAAGGCATGACCATAAACTCATAGTGCCCATATCTAGTGCGAAATGTTGTCTTGTGAACATCAGATTCTTTTACTTTCAATTGATGGTATCCATAACGCATATCAATCTTAGAAATATGGATGCTCATTGTAACTGATCAATTAAATCTTCAATTATTGGTAGTGGATACTTATTCTTGATAGTGACTCTATTAATCTCTCGATAATCAATGCAAAGACGCATACTACCATCTTTCATCCTCACAAATAATACCGGTGCGCCCCATGCAGAATAACTAGGGCGAATAAAACCCTTGTCTAGCAATTCTTGGATTTGATATTTTAATTCTTTCATTTCGGCAGGTGCTAGAAGATAAGGTGCTTTAGAGATAGGTATCGTGCCTGACATTAGTTCAATGGAGAATTCCACCTCACGATCGGGTGGAATGCCAGAAAAGTCCTCGAGAAAAACGCTAGAAAATCTTTGATAATATCAACATCTTCAAATTTCTGACTGATAGGAGCATGTGCGGTAGTGACACATGCTAGAAAAGCTTGGCATCCGTGTCTAATAAGTTTTCTCGTACATATACTTGAGATACTCTGCGGCATTTGTTTGTTTCTCACCGCATCTAAGACAAAACATTTACCCCTAGGCAGTCGAATAGACACTGATCGTTGACGAAAATCAATCGAAGCTCCATTCGCTGATAACCAATCCATACCGAGAATAATATGAAATTCGGGCATAGGAAGCACAATAAGATCTGCCCGAACCACATCTTTGAATAAACGAAGCTCTATATTCTTGACAATTTTAGACGTGAGCATTTGATCACCGGAAGGAATAGAAACTTTGAAACCCGAACCCATATCTTGAGGAGTAATATACAGTCTTTTAATGAAGATTTTAGATATAAAATAATGTGTAGCTCCCGAATCTAGCAGTGCATAGGTTGCTACACCTAGAATGATAATCCTCCCTTTGGCCAAAATATCTTTTAAATCTTTTTATGTTGAGGCTTAAGGAAATTTCTATCATTATTCTCCCACAGTTATGTGAAGATTATGCGTTTAACTTAAGCATTTCTTGAAAAATTGTAATTTAGCCCTTCAATTTTTTGAAATTTTCATTTAAGTCCCCAAATTTTTGAATATTTGCAGTTTAACCCTTTTTTCGAAATTTTTCATTTTGGTCCCTTAAATTTCAAAAACTACGTTTTTGACCCTTAAGAATTCGAAAATTTCATTTAGGACCCTTAAATCTCGGTTAATTGAATTAAGGCCCTTACATTTTTCGAAAATTGCACTTAGACCCCTTAATAAATTTCGAAACCCTTGATTATGATTTTCTTTAGATTTTGGCCCTAAAAATTTTTTTTTGAATTAAAGCATCCTTTACATAAAATAAGACACAAAATTCCATATTAATTTCTAGGGTTTCTCAAATCTTAACTTAAATCCAACTATGGTAGAACATGCAACCTAATTCCCACTAGGTTAAACTTGATCTCAATTCAATTCTAATAACCAATTTAACATTTCATGCAATAAAACCAGTACAAAAATGTTAAATTACTAGGTTACCCATGATAAGAGTAGTGTCTGCCTCCTCTTCAGCTTCCTTTGCATTCATAACATATGCTCGCCCCATAGTAGGTGCTTTTCTCTTCGGGCAATCAGCCACCTTGTGCCCATTCTCCTTGCAATAGAAACATTTGAATGTCCCCCATTCACATTTTCCAAGATGTAATCGCTTGCACTCCTGGCATGGTTGCGTCTCAGCAGGCTTTGGTGCTCCATGATTTTGTGGCTTTTGCTGTCCTTGTTTCTTGACTTGACCTTAGGGCTTTTGAGGCCCTTGAGGTCTAGGAGGACCCGTATATGGTTTCTTGTTTGGCTGATTGTTACTTTGATGTTGTTGCCTCTTGCGCTGCATTTCAAACTCAATGTTTCTCAAAGATTGCTCAGACTGTAATGCATAAGTAATAGCAGTGACATAGTCCAAAGGACGCATCATCATAACATTATTTCGTAAAGTGGATCATAGACCATCCATGAAGTGTCTAAGGTTCTCTGCAGGATCCCTCGCAATAAGGGGTACAAAGTGACAACCCCTATCAAATTTCTTCACAAACTCAGCAACAGTCGAGTCTCCCTGATGGAGGCTCATAAACTTCTCTTCAGTCGCCTTCTAACATCAGCAGTGAAATACTTCTCGTAGAATATCTCTTTAAATCGTGCCCAAGTAAGAGTAGCAATATCAATACCATGCTCAGCTCCTTCCCACCATAAAGAAGCATCATCCCTAAACAGATAAGTGGTACACCTCATACGATCAGCATCCCCCATATCCAGATAATGAAAGTGTACCTTGAGTAAACGAATCCAACTCTCAGCAACAAAGGGATCGGTGGTGCCAGAAAATTCCTTTGGCCCTAGCCTCCGGAACTGATCATATATGTCATGCTGTGGCCTACGTGCTTGCTGCATCTGCTGTAACTGCTGCTGCTGTAACTGCTGTTCGAAGAGACGAGCTATCCCCTCTAAGGCATGAGTAGCAGCATCCCCTGGAGGAGGTGGTGCATTACCATTCTGATTCTCTTGTCGGTTCACACTATTCTCAGCTTGATTCTCAATAACAGGGGCACGTCTAGAAGGCATTTTATCTGAATGTTTCCCAAATTCTAATGTAACCAACATGCATTTTAAATCTAAGTTTTCTAATAATGTGACATACCCTAATTTATTTTAGCAATTTAAGCATACAAAGCATATATACTCAAAAAGCTAGTATACATGTAACGTAGACATATTTTTCATATAATCATGAAAGTAACATCATATTAAATCATATAAAGATGTAAAACTTACAAATTGAGGCTTGATAACTGATCTTTCCGGCGCTGATGGTGGCACAACCCTTTACAAGACCTTTGCTCTGATACCAACTGAGACGTCTGCTATTCTTTTTGCTTAAAAAGTACTTGAAATTTTTTTTTAGAAATCGGCCGAACACTCACTTATACATAAAAATATTTTTATAAAATATTTTGCACCATTTTAAACAATAAATCAACCAACTAGTATTTGAAAATTAAAGGAAATATCTCGAAGCATAAAATCGTCAAATGTTTACCAAACCTAAAAAGCAATAAACCTGAAAAATTATCATCCTCTCAAAACCTCTCTAAAGCATAAATAAATAGTCTTAAAAATCTTTTACTTAAATCGTAAACATGAATCATAAGTGCGGAATGTAGAAGCGCTGGTCCTTGGGTTATGTGCACCGACATTCCAGTAAGGTCAACCATAAAGACCTCCAGTTACATTAACATCATAATCACCTGCATCCATCACACCTAGTGAGTCTAAAGACTCAACACACCATAATCTTGATAACAAGTAATATGTATAAAACCACATGCAACAGTGAAAGATACTTTTACGTAAAAATAACATCTTCATGACATGCATAGCATAAACCTCAACTTTTCCTTTTTCCTCATTTCATAACCTAAATCTTTTCATCATGAACATAATCATTTTTCTTTTTTACTGAATTCAGATCGTTAATTATGACTTTCCTCATCCTAAAAAAGTTGATGGATCCATCTACATGTAACCAAAGTACTGGACGGCGGGGACACCAACAACACTCTCACCGGTCAACTGGGCCTTGGCCTATCCTCATCGAATGGAAACACGATCGCGGGCTCCCTCTGGTGCCTTTTTCCATAAATGGGCTCCCTCTAGGGCCTTTTCCCTCACGATATCCCCATTCTTATCATCATATCCTCAATTGTCATAATTACTTCACTTCCTTCAACGTTGTTCATTTTCATCACTTTATAAAAATCATGCATTAATATCATTTTCTTTAAAAAAAACAAGCATGCAACATAACTTTCAACTCTATTGTTCATCATCAATTCCATTAATGAGTCATACAATTCCATAAACCTTTAAAATAAACATTTTAACATATAAAAATCCTTAAACATTTAAAATAATCATATAGTATATAAAACAGCATTCAGAGCACAGCCATGACGTTTACTAATTTTCGGGTGTATAATTACCATTTTACCCCTAGACGTAAAATTTCACGTTTTTTATTTTTTCTTACTTTCCTTGACTTTAACATGTCCCAAATAATTATTTAAGAATAAATTAATCTTCCCATGATTTTAGCTTAAATAATAGACTTCTTAATTAATCTTTAATTATTCGTTTTTAAGGCGTTTTAATCCCGTAATTTCAAACTTTAATATAAAATTCCTAAATCTAAAACATAGACTTTTTATATTTTTTTAGCCCTTTTGAACCATGACTCGACCCCCGTGAGTCGTGTTTTGAATTTTTTTTTCAACTAAAAACCCTAGTCGAGCCATACTTTAAATCCACGAGCCATCTTTGGTTTTTCTCGATCCCAGCTCGAACCACCATGAGCCAAACCCGAGCCAAACCCGAGACAACCTTTTTATAGACTCTAGTTGACCCTTAACACCCTTAGGAACCAGCCCCATCCCAAAACCGAAGCCCCCAAACATGCATAACAGCTGGTCGAGACTCCACTTCGGCAAGGGCTCTTGTTTCGCACCTAGGACCTAACCAGCGAGCCCAGCCCCTGAACCAGCCTCGCAAGCACTCACCTAGGACCCCAAGAAGTCACCCTAGCCCAATCCAACCGTGAGCCCCCTGATCGAGCCCCTTAATCCCTTCAAGCTCGCACCCCTACGCACGTTGTATGCGATTCTCGGGTGAGAGTCCTCGCCTTCCCCAACCCATGACTCGAGTCCTAGCATGGCTCGAGTCCTAGCATGGCTAGGACTCTGACCTTGACCCTTCACCGACCCTGATAACCCCTGGACTCAAGCCGTGACCGAGCCAACGTGCAAATCCCCCAACCGATCACCAAAAATCACATGACAGCACTTTCCCGTACCGTTTAGCTTCATTTGTATTTTCAGCTTGTAGAGAGGGTGTTCTAGGACTCTAGCTTGTATAAAAATCTTGCTTGATCGCAACCTAAATCATGGCAGCCCCTTAACACATACAAAACATGATTTTTGATCAAAAACTCATAAGTTTAATACATATAGGTGCAAAAATACAAAAATAAATATGATAACTCTATGCTTTACATACAAACAATATTTAAAACCATAATACAATGTGATACGCGAGAAAAAAAGATGTATGGCGTGCCTTTGTGTTTTAAAAGCACGAATATTCGATGGCGATTGAAGAACGACGACAAGAAAAAGCCCTAGGTTGAAATCCTTAAGAAACCGTGGCCTCCTCTTTCCTAATTTCGTGTGTGCTCGTGTGTTATGAGGGGAGGGGATAGTTTGGATTGTATTGGGAGAGTGGGTGTAAGGCTCGAGAAATTTATCTGGTTAATCTAAAAGGATTTGGCGATAATTATTATAATCTATTGGTGATAATTGATATGATTATAGACGGAATGGATCAGACCGGGAAAGACGAAAGAAAATCAAAATGAGGAGCAAGAAAGAGTCCTCGCGCACATGCGCGACGTGATGGGCGCACATGCGCGAGGTAGACAGAACCTTGCGCGCACATGCGCGAAGAAAGACGCGCATATGCGCGAGTAGCTCATGGCGAAGGCAGAGGACCTCGCGTATATGCGCGAGATAGGGCGCGCATATGCGCGAGGAGGTGTATCGGTAAGACTCGAGTCCAGAGAATGTCGCACACATGCGCGGAAGGACGTTGCGCATATGCGCGACTTGCGGTAAGTTCGGACAGAATGTTCGGCGCATATGCGCGGGACTCTGGCGCGCATATGCGCCAGGCATGCATCACGAAAAATCGACATTTGGTCTCTTGGAGTGCAACGTGTATATATATACATTACACAAATGGATTCAGAAGGAGAAAGGGAGAGAACCGAGGAAGGGAACAAATCTTACGCCTTTTTACTTTAATCCGTCTATCCGATTTTGAATCTGACTTCAGTACCGAGTTCTTATCAATGCAGGCTACAACTGAACGTAAGTTTTGTTACATTTAGACATGTTCTGAAATTATGATGTTGTCAGAATTAAATGGAATTCATATATGATGTTCTTTACATATTAGACATCATAGAATCGAAGTCAGATTAAAGAATAGACTGTTTATGAAATTGTTATGAATTTCAAAGTTGATTTAGTTGAAATTCTATATCAGAGTTGTGTTATTATTCAGATTTTGAATTGTACGGATACTGATTATGAGTTCTGGTATTATATCTGTGATGTTGAGATTGATGGGCTATCAAGACTGTATTGTTATGCTTTCGAAACATCAGTAGATTGATATTGATCAGATTCAGTAGTGATTGAGATTGATCAGATTCAGTAATGATTTCGATTGTATCGTGATATTATTGATATGAATTAGATTGTACCTTGTTCAGATATGGATCAGATTATATACCGATTTGAGTATTGATCAGAACAGGTCTTGAATTGAGTTATATACTGATATGGTATTTATATGATTGTCATTTCCAGACTGGGTATGGACAGATTGACATACAAGACTTCGTCTTCATCAGATCGTGAAGAGGAAGGTATAAATAAATGTTGATTCGGGATTGCACAACTCGAGTTAGGTTTGACTTGAGTTTCTCAAAATCACATACTTTACTTTATTGCATTGATATTTGCAGATTATCATATTGATATGTTTAGTCTATTGAATTATAGCAGAGCCAGAGTTTGAGTCTAGGGCAGATCAGCCTAGCTAGGGCAGAATCGCCGAGTATTTGTCAGAACCGCGTAGACTCTAGACTTACGGTGTATCGATGAGCTTAGATGTAGATCGACGTCTATTGTAGACATTCGATACAGCATACCAAAGTCTAAATTAGATCAGGCTCCCTATATTAGAATAAGAGATGAGTCGAGTCTTAGATATCGAGACAAGAACTTGATTTACAGATCCGTATTTATTTATGTTTCGTAGATTACGATTCATGTTTTATTTACTGACTAGTATTGATACATGTTGTTTGATTATGCTACATGTGATAAGATATAATTCATGCTTTTATGTTAATTCAGTTAATTGCATGTATACATTATTTATACTGGGATTTATTCTCACCGGAGTATCCGGCTGTTGTCTTGTTTTGTATGTGTGCATGACAACAGGTGAGACAGGATCGGGGTCAAGAAGATGATGAGAGAAGACGAGTTTAGAGTGGAGATTCCGGACTTATTGTAGACTTGGTTTAATAACTTGAAATTAGTAGTTGAACCTTAGACTAGTTTGAATGATTATTGTATATTATTGTACTTCTATACTTAGATGTATATTAGTAATTCCATTACATTCCGCACTTATATTTTAAAAAAAAAAATTTAGACCCTGTTTATCTTAATTGATAATTAAATCCCAACGATGATTAAGAAGATGATTAGCGTCCGGGTCCCCACAAAAGTGGTATCAGAGCGATAGATCCTTTAGACTGAGATAAAAGAGAATGAGCGGGGTAGATTGAATTTTCTTTCCTTGCATGTAATTGCTAGCATGAGAATTATTTTAATGTTGATTGACATTGTGTGTGCTAGCATGACATTATGCTTTACTGCTTTGGAATACATGTTATCTAATTATCTGATTTGAATTGGTAATATGTATTATTGAGTATGAATCAGATTTGATTCTTGATCAGCAGTAAGATGATCAGAGAAAGATTGGAACAGATTTGTAGTATTTGAGTACTAATGTTTTGATAAGCAGATATACCTCCATGGAGAATTCCAGAAAGGGGTAGTACTTCGACTGAACAGATAGATGTATCAGAAACTCAGATGGAAATACAGTTGAAAGAATTTCAGGTATTTCAGCCGCCGATCCTGAGTGGTACCGAGACGTCTGAAGATTGTGAGAACTGGTTTGATGACATAGAAATACTGTTTGATTTACTTGATTATTCAGATAAGCAGAGAATTAAACTGATATTTCACCAGTTACGAGAGACTGTCAGGAGTTGGTGGATTACAAGTTAAAGAATGCTAGAACAGAGAGGTACAGTGATTTCGTGGGAAATATTCAGAACTGAATTTTATCGAAGATTTTTCTCAGTTTCGTACCAGGAGGACAAGAAAGCAGAATTTGAGACAAGGCCAACTGAATATTGAAGAATATGTTGCGAAATTCTCTACTCTACTGCGTTTTGCTCCTCATGTAATTGGAAATGATGAAGCTGTAGCGGATCAGTTCATCAGAGGATTGAACTCGGAGATAGTTGCATTGATGAATATGCAGCGACCTTATCATTTTGCTGATGCCTTGAGTAAAGCGAAGAGAGCGGAGGCGAGTCTGATTAGACAACTAAAAAGGGTGTGTGCGATGCAACCCCAGACACAGCAATCCCCTCTCCGATTTGATCGCGGCAGCACGAGTGGAAAGCAAGATTTGCTGAAAGCTCGAAAAAAACCATTCAAGAAGTTAAGGAGCGGACTGAGCGGTTCAACTAGCTCCAGTGGTTCCAGCCCAAGTTATACTGGAGTGTATTGTAGGATTTGCGGAGGGAGACATTCCACAGAGCAATGCCAGGGAGTGACTGGTAGTTGTCGTATCTGCCGACAGCCGGGATACTTTGCTAGAGTTTGTCCCCAGAGAGATTCCCGCAGATTTCAGGGAGCTGGACCATCTGGTGGTAGTGACCGAGGAACAGACCCAAGAGGCACTGGATGATATAGTGGCAGGTACTGTTCTTTTATGATTATATTGCATATGTATTGATATATATTAATGCATGTCTTACGATTGTCTTTGACTGAGTTGCATTGATATATACGGTACCTGTTGGGTCTGTATTGCTGTAGTATTAATTTTTGTACCTTCTGGGAAAGAAAAAAATTGATATAAGAGATTTCTGTGATATATTGTATACTACAGTAAGATGAGAATGAGATCGAGTTAAATTATGATGTACTTGTGTTTTCTGATTTGATTGCATTATTGACATTAATATGCTGAACAAGTACAGAACTATTATAGATTCCTTTTAGGAGAATATAAGATTCAGACCAGATATGGCTGATAAGTAGAGATTTCACAGTAAGGATTCTAGACTCAGAATTCCTTTGATATTTGTGTTGTCTAGGGACTCGATTGTTACAGAAAAGAGCCGATGGCATCCTTATGTATTCAGTAGCCATACTGAAATCGAATCTAGCATTGGCAGATTTGCCAATGACGTACGAGTTGGCTGATGTTTGCCCAGATAAGATTTCAGATTTGCTTTATATCAGAAAGATAGATTTCAGAATTGAATTGAGACCAGGTACTGTTTATTGTTTTAGAATTCAGTACAGAATGATATTGAATGTGCAGAATGACACTGAATGAATTGAAAGAATTAAAAGATCAGTAGAAGAGTACCGACCAGGAGTTACATCTGATTTAGTGTTTCTCTTTGGCATATTTCAGTATGTTTAGAGATATTCTGATGATTTCATGCTCGTTGTATCTATGATATTTTGATATATTCGCAGAATCTGATTGATTGAATCGAATAACTGAAGATTGAATGGGATATTCTGAAAAATGTGATTATTGTATACAGAAATTTTTCAGATATGAATTCTGCTTGAAACAGATTGTATTCAGAGTATGCGATATCTAAAGTTAGTATACCGATTGTTTTTGACACAGTTGAGATCAGAATCAGTGACTGAGAATGACACCGATATCAGAGAGATTAGAAATAGCAGAAAATTTCAGAGATGTCAGAAATATCAGAAATTCATTTTGTTTTAGTTAGCAGATTTTATTACATGATTGTTGTTTTGTATCTGCCTGAGTATTGTTATATTTCGAAATCCGTATTTGATACAGATCATTATGAACCGTTGAGATTATATACAGTTCGAACCAAATCAGAGCTGAATTCGAGAATTACAACAGTTCAGAAATTTGATCAGAATGCTCAGAACTTAAATTCGATAATCAGAGCATAGCATCGATCAGAGTAACAGATATGTGATTTTTACTGTATGAAAATGATTATCTTGTAATGTCAAATGTTTCAGAATTGTACACCAGAATATGATATCGATAATCAGAACCGAATACCAGGTAGGTATTTTTCTTTAATTTATATTATTAACTGATTGTTTATACCAAATAGTTCGAATTGAAATTGACAGATAGGGTCAGAAGCGCACAGAAATGGATTCAGTAGTCGTTCAGGTAACAGAAAGTATATGATAATTCGAACAGATAGTTTTGATATGAAAAGATTAAATCAGTTGTGACAGAATTGGTACTGAAATGTTGGCAGAACTTGTACTGAAATGTCTGAATTGCCAATAAATGAAGACAGAAAGATAGAAATCAAAAGATTTATTACAGAATTTGTATATTTCTGACTAGACATGGGGAGCATACGTCGATGAATTTCGTAATGAGATCACTGCAATACTTTCCAGATTGTGATGTAATATGATTGTGATTGACAGATTGTTCAATCTATATCTATTAGTTTGTACCAGATAACGTACAAACATGACCAAATGGCACAGATCGATGTTAGAAAAGTGGTCAGAATAACTAGAATGCCGAAGTAGAGTATATCAGATTGTGATTTTGCTTGATTTTGTGCTTTTGGCAGAATGTATAGCATGATTTTATCTATGGTTTATAGATTGACGGATAGTTGGAATGAACTATCTAGATATTGGAGCATATCCAGGAACTGTAGTGCTGGATTTTAGCACTAGTGACCTGATGTCTTGTCACTTTATGAATTCTTGTATGATGATAGCTATCAAACGAGTATTGAGATAGCCCCAGATAAGACATTGTACAATGAATACTGCAGATTTCCGCTGAATGGGAATGATATTACGGTGACATTTGAGATTGAATTTGATAACAGCTGATGATATTGATTTGGTATGAGCTGTTGATTGGTATATAAGGATGTTGTATAGCCAGTATTTGCAAGTAATTCTATCAGAATGAATTTTCTAAAGTAACATCTATTGTACATTCCATCTTTATCTGATTTGATTGCATGTGATTTCGAGTACGAAATCATATCTTAAAGGGGGAGAAATGTAAGGCCCGAGAAATTTATCCGGTTAATCTAAAAGGATTTGGCGATAATTATTATAATCTATTGGTGATAATTGATATGATTATAGACAAAACGGATCAGACCGGGAAAGACGAAAGAAAATCAAAATGAGGAGCAAGAAAGAGTCCTCGCGCACATGCGCGACGTGATGGGCGCACATGCGCGAGGTAGACAGAACCTTGCGCGCACATGCGCGAAGAAAGACGCGCATATGCGCGAGTAGCTCATGGCGAAGGCAAAGGACCTCGCGCATATGCGCGAGGAGGTGTATTGGTACGACTCGAGTCCAGAGAATGTCGCGCACATGCGCGGAAGGACGTCGCGCATATGCGCGACTTGCGGTAAGTTCGGACAGAATGTTCGGCGCATATGCGCGGGACCCTGGCGCGCATATGCGCCAGGCATGCATCACGAAAAATCGACATTTGGTCTCTTGGAGTGCAACGTGTATATATATATATATATATATATACATTACACAAATGGATTCAGGAGAAGAAAGGGAGAGAACCGAGGAAGGGAAGCTCCAAATCTTACGCCTTTTTACTTTAATCCGTCTATCCGATTTTGAATCTGACTTCAGTACCGAGTTCCTATCAACGCAGGCTACAACTGGACGTAAGTTTTGTTATGTTTAGACATGTTCTGAAATTATGATGTTTTCATAATTAAATGGAATTCATATATGATGTTCTTGACATGTTAGACATCATAGAATCGAAGTCAGATTAAAGAATAGACTGTTTATGAAATTGTTATGAATTTCAAAGTTGATTTAGTTGAAATTCTATATCCGAGTTGTGTTATTATTAAGATTTTGAATTGTACGGATACTGATTATGAGTTCTGGTATTATATCTGTGATGTTGAGATTGATGGGCTATCAAGACTGTATTGTTATGCTTTCGAAACATCAGTAGATTGATATTGATCAGATTCAGTAGTGATTGAGATTGATCAGATTCAGTAATGATTTCGATTGTATCGTGATATTATTGATATGAATTAGATTGTACCTTGTTCAGATATGGATCAGATTATATACCGATTTGAGTATTGATCAGAACAGGTCTTGAATTGAGTTATATACTGATATGGTATTTATATGATTGTCATTGCCAGACTGGGTATGGACAGATTGACATACAAGACTTCGTCTTCATCAGATCGTGAAGAGGAAGGTATAAATAAATGTTGATTCGGGATTGCACAACTCGAGTTAGGTTTGAGTTGAGTTTCCCAAAATCACATACTTTACTTTATTGCATTGATATTTGCAGATTATCAGATTGATATGTTTAGTCTATTGAATTATAGCAGAGCCAGAGTTTGAGTCTAGGGCAGATCAGCCTAGCTAGGGCAGAATCGCCGAGTCTTTGTCAGAACCGCGTAGACTCTAGACTTACGGTGTATCGATGAGCTTAGATGTAGATCGACGTCTATTGTAGACATTCGATACAGCATACCAAAGTCTAAATTAGATAAGGCTCCCTAGATTAGAATAAGAGATGAGTCGAGTCTTAGATATCGAGACTAGACTTGATTTACAGATCCGTATTGATTTATGTTTCGTAGATTACGATTCATGTTTTATTTACCGACTGGTATTGATACATGTTGTTTGATTAGGCTACATTTGATAAGATATAATTCATGCTTTTATGTTAATTCAGTTAATTACATGTATACATTATTTATACTGGGATTTATTCTCACCGGAGTATCCGGCTGTTGTCTTGTTTTGTATGTGTGCATGACAACAGGTGGGACAGGATCGGGGTCAAGAAGATGATGAGAGAAGACGAGTTTAGAGTGGAGATTCCGGACTTATTGTAGACTTGGTTTAATAACTTGAAATTAGTAGTTGAACCTTAGACTAGTTTGAATGATTATTGTATATTATTGTACTTTTATACTGAGATGTATATTAGTAAATTCCATTACGTTCCGCACTTATATTTAAAAAAAAAAAAAATTAGACCATGTTTATCTTAATTGATAATTAAATCCCAACGATGATTAAGAAGATGATTAGCGTCCGGGTCCCCACAGTGGGGCGTGGGGTTATGGGGAGGGTTTGGGGTGGAATTGAACTTTAAATATTAATTAAACTACTAGTAAAGTTTAGGCCTGATAAGTAAGTAATTTAGGCCCAACAGTGCTTAATTAAGACATTAAAAATAATTTCGTTTAATAAAATTTGTGAATTTATTAGCCGGGTTTTCAATACGTACGAGTTTTTGTTGAAAAACCAACACCGATAAAAGTTACATCACGACGTATAAAATCACCTTAAAACCCCTTATTTTCAAACATATGAAAAAGCATCAACCCTATTTTAAATAATTAAAAACAATTATTTAATAAAAATATTTTCTATTTTTCTGCCCTCGATCTATGTTCCTCGATCGCAACTCGAATACTCCTTAAAAATACAGTTTTATGCATAATAACAATAAAATCATATTTAACATATAATCATGCATGTCACATAATTAATTAAGCAATTAAAATCATTTAATTTGTCATTTTTCATATTTCCTAGATTTGCATGCAGTTGGATTACATCGTCTTAATTTTGGACCTTACACAGTCAAATTCAATATCTACAATCGTTATGTTTTTAAAAGTAATATTTTATCATTTTTACACAAATTGATGCATCTGTGCACCTGACGGCCCGTTAATCGAAATATTGTGCAAACAAGAAATGTATGAAAAAAACTCATTAGGAATTAACCGCCTAGATATATATTAGGAAAATTCACAAATTTTAATCATTAAAATTAAAATTTCTTGATTGTCAGCCGATAACTTATACTTCATTTGACACTGAAGTCTAAGTTTTGTATGAGTTCTCATATTCAAAAATTAAGCATAATATTTCCTTCTTCCAATTAAAAAAAATCGTTTAAGTTCAACCTATAATAAATGCTTTACCATTGGGATATATGTAACGTCCCTGTTGTCTCATAAATTATTTTAATGTGGTGTCAAATGGGAATTTCATGTGTCGACTAATGATGATTATCGGATACGTACTTGAGAAATACAGTAATAACTCCACTATTGCAAAGAGGACAAAAAAATTTAGGTAGTTACAACGTGCAACCAAATGGGAACATTTAGTTTAAGTCAGAAAATAATATTTAATAATACTTCAAAAATTATTGAATATTTTGTCACATGAAAATTTTCAAGGGTGAGTTCGAATGGGAACATTTAGTTTAAGAAATAAATTTTCTAAAATGGTTTAAAAGGAATCTTATAATTGCGATATAATTATTTCTTATGCGATTCAAAAAATTAACTAAAACTAAAGTTTAAATATTTTAAAATCCATTGATTTGAAAACTACCCAGAAATAAAATAAATATGAAATAACTTTTTAATCCAGATCTTTCTATCCATGGTAAACATTCAAATTTAAAAGTAATATTTTATTCTTTTATTATTGATTATCTATTTAAGATTTTATCTTTCTAGATTATGAGAAGATTTGTTTTTAATATGATATTTATCTCTAAGATATTTTATCTGCAATGAAAATCTGATTTCCATATTTTTTATAACTCTTTTATGAAATTATCTTGAGATCAAAGAATGGTTATAAATATGGAAGAGTTTCACTACCGCGTGTGGTGTGGAGAGATTGAAGAGTTTTCGCAGAATAGTTATTACCTACTGGAGTTTTTCTGAACATACATGGAGTTCAGAGTTGAATATTTTCGCGTGAAAATTTGTGTGATTGATTAACATACTTACCGTGTTGCTGATTGGTGTTGACAACACTCGAAAACAACTTTACGTGAAGTGTTGGTTGAAGAGTGGTTTCGTTTGGTTTATAGCGATACGATTTTTTGTTTATGCATCTAGTATGTGTGAAACGACCCTACTTCTAAATTCATTTAATTTACGCTAGTTTCTTTTAAACAACGTATAATTGATTCATCATAAATAAACTAGCATAAATAATCAAATAAATGAATTACATAATATCCAAAACCCCTCATTCGGAATAAGTAAATAGCTCAAATATTACTCAATAAATTCTATCATCTAACAGTCTATAAATAAAAGTGATAATCCATAAAATCATCAAAAGTTTTTAACATATGCGGAATTTCTAGGTTCTCGTGTATGCACTGCGCCTCTCGGATGACTCGATAGTCCACACCTGACGACTCAACATCATCATTACCTGCACACATTCAAACCTAATGAGTCTAATGACTCAGCATGCTCAAACCTAATATAACAAATACGTAGATATACACTCATATGCATAAAAATTTACTTTTACTAAAAATAGATTTTTTCATGCATTCATGAAACCTTCAAAATACACAAATTTTGAAATCATGCGTAGATATGAACATTTCCATTTAAAATTATCCTTTTTATGTGAAGTCTGATCCTCGAAAGCAACAACCTTTATTCGATTGATCAATCTATAAACCATAGTACTGTTAGAGTAGGTGCCCGTCGAGCCACATGTTGGCCGAGGGTTCACGTTGAAACTCTATATATAAACAATCTTTATTTTCATAATATTTGGAATTATTGTTTTGACACATCTTTATCTGTATACACATGCTAGTTGCATAGATAAAGTCCTTGAATATACAAATAGTAGAAAGAATATGAGATGCTTATATGATGAGTATCATGAAACTCATATTTTGAATACTCTATATTCTAAACAGTTCCTAGTTGATTCAGCCGCTGCTAAGAAGGATAAAGGCCGCTCAAGCTTGAGACTAGTATCTGCGATGTGAGTACCATGTTTCATTGGTAGGGAACATTGTGACGTCCGAGCATGCAGATAAGTGCTCTTTGTAGAGTGCACTGAACAACCCTCCATAAAGAAATTTTCAAGTGGTTCTCACTTATCGAGTGAAAACATTCTAGTTTATGATTTTACATCATTAATCCTTATGACCCGGGACAAAATTGAGACTCTATATGCTAGCATTGCACTTTTACTTGTTTACCGACTCATATGGGGTCATCAGGTGGCAAGGTTGGGTGTTTTGTCGAAACATATAGGAGTCGATGCATTGTAGTCGGGGATTCACCGCTTACCTTCGGGTATGGATATCCTATGTGTATGTAGTATGAAATCTCTGATCAGAGTATAGTGGTAATTATGAAAGGGGTTTCATATATTACATCATCGATTCAACTACGACATGACACATAGTATGGATTCTTTGACAGCCCTCTCTATACCAATAGTTGTCGAATCGGTCGGGATATATGAGCTGAAGGGACCATACTGTACGCTAACCATAATAGAATGGTTTTTGCAGGCACTATCATTTGATACCTAGGGAATCATGTAAGTGATGCTGATAGGCGTTTAACATGATTGGTTTGGTACTATCAGACTTGAGTTCTGACGTTCTTATTATCAAGGAGTTGATAAGTAAGAATGGAACAATTGGGGTATGCTCATACAAGGACATGTTTAGTCCCGAATCATATGGAGATTTGAACTCACTGCTAGTTGTATCAATGAACCATTGAGGGTCACACTAGTGCTAACTTTTTAGATCCGGTTGAGAAGTAAAAATAGTTCAATGTGTTGAACGAGTTATAAAGGAGTTTATAAGCGTAAGAAAAAATAGAAGTATGGCTTCTATAAGGGGAATGTAATTTTTAATTTGTGGAAATATTCCTAAATTAAAAGTTGGCCAAATAAATGATGTATTTGAAAATTTTGATTTTCATAAACATTATTATGGACTAAATTAAATTAACTCAAGTGTTGAATTAATTAAACACTAGTGGGCCTAGTAGAGTCCAAATAATTAAATTAATTCAAGTGTTGAATTAATTAAATAACATTGGGTCTTGTGGAGCCCAATAAGAAATAATTATTCAACTAATGGGCTTGAGTAAAATCAAGTAAAGTTTAAATGGTCTCAAATGTGTTTGAGATATTTAAATAAAAGTCCATGAGCCTTGTAATTGTTATAACTCAAACAAATTGCATGCTTGGAAGGTGAAGCGTTGGAGGCTACGTTTTCAATATCCAAGGCATGACATGCACATGCTCTTCTTAACTTTTTATACAACCAAGAAAAGTCTTCCCTTCTCTCCTCCATCATGCATATGGCCGAAATTCCTTGACAATATTCTCCAACTTTTGCTTCTTCAATTGTTGAGGAAAGCCTACACTTCTAAAAAAAATCTCTAATTTTTCTAGTGCAAAATTAGAGTGGATCTACCTTGTTAGTGGTGGACATAATTTTAAATGAAGGAGTTCATTTGAGCAAGGAGTGATGTTGGAAGCTTGTAGATTGTCTATCTTCAAGACCTAAGTTGTTTACAACTTAGTTAGAGCCAAAACATGTACATTTCTAAATACACCATGAATGTCATTTTTGTGTTTTTCGTATTTGCTACACACAATATGTTGAGGTGCTCGGTTTTCTTCTTGTAAAATTTGATTTTTGAAACTTCCGTTGCGCATCCGGGCACCGTAACCGATCTCCTTTCAAGTACTAGGTCGCCGGGTTCAACGTCCACGTTTTCGATGATCTTACCGACTATCATAAAAAGTAACTTCACCGTTCACTTTTTCAACGGATCTATTATCATTGAGATTCCCGCCCCCATTTTTTACAGTTCACTCCCTTTTCATTGCAAGTTCACCGTTCCAGTTTTCAACGGATCCTTTACTACTTTTTCGTACAATCAATTCACATTCCTCAAAAATATTTTCCTTTATTTTAATATTTCATAGAAAATTCATAACTTTCCATATTCTATAAAAATTCCCAAAAAGATGCTTTATATCATTCATATACGTCGAGATTGCTAAAAATAACATATACGTGAAAATTACGTTAAAATTTCTAAAAATAGCATATATCATGCATATACTTTAAAACTCCTAAAATAACATTTTCCATGATGTGCAATTGTTTTAGGAAGTTGTAAACTGCCCTTGATTTTCCTCGAACCGACCGCTCACGATTCGTCGCTATACGTACCCGGACGACCTTAAACTTTGACTCAAGGAGATGATTCGATTTTTAAGACTTTTAAACACCGAAAAATATCCAGTAGCTTGTTGGAGATTCAATCTTAGGACCTACGTTTCAAAAAACGACTCGATTCGCTTACCGGATGACTCTTTTATTACTGTTTTCGCGTTTTTGGTTAAACAAATGACCGAACTACCCTTCCGACTCGAACCAACCAAAGACCATACCTTTATTAACATCCTAAGACATAATCGAAGTTGCTGGAAGTTCCCAATCCCAAGTCAAAACCGAAAACGTTGATTTAGAATTTAACCTACGCTCACTTCGCTCTTTTTTTTACACGTTCGGGCAATTTATGACCCCTGAACAGACCACGGTTTGAAACGACCCCAAAAAAGGCCCTAGACCCCTTTCTTAGACACTAACTAAGACCATGGGCAGGCCCTTTCGGATACAGACCAGGTGCCCTAAGCCCTGAAGCTCACGCACCAACAACCTGCAAAACGCATCCTCATGCTCACCTTGGCTCCCTCGCGTAGCAGCTGCTGTCCTAGCCCTTGTCTTGACTTTTGGCTCACACCAGCCCCTCACCAAGCCCCTAAGGCACATCCCTAGCCCCTGGACCAGCTCTTAAACCAACCCCTTAGCCCTCATAACCCCCACGCTTGAAAACAGTCCCCAAGTGCGTTCAATGGAGTCACGGATGCTGGGCTTCAGCAGCTCATCTAGGCCCCATCCAAACCCCACCATGACTCACCTAGAACCCTAAACAAACCCTCTAGACCATGGCTAAGGTACCATGCAGCCCCCTTGACCATTGAGGCCCAAGCCACACCCTTGTCCCAGCCCCTTGTGGCTCTTGATCTACCTTTTGTCCCTTCAATTCTCTCCCTAAACGTCTAGACCAGCTCTTGGAACCCTCGGTTTGCATCCTTCCCTCAACAATTCACAAACGTTTAACAATTTTTTTTTTGGAAACAAGAGATTTACCTGTATGAGATTAAGAACAATCACTCATGTAAGTTTTCACACAATATCAGCATAAATGAAATAATATGGATTGAATGGTGCTTGAAAAATGTTTGAAAACATGCCTTGATTGTTTACGCTTACCGGCGCGACGAGAGACGAACGAGACTTAAATCTTCTCCTTCTTTTGCTAAAGAATTTTGGCCACTCTAGACTCCTAGTGTGCTGCAATTGTGTGTGGGAGGCGTGAGTTTATGGGGTGGGCTATTAGGGTTATTTAATTAATAAATCATTAAGTTGTTAAGTGGGCTTAAGTTTGCATAATGAGCCCTATAATTAATTAATCACCAACAAACTAGGCCCATTAAGGTGTTAACTAAATACATAAATAATCCTACTAATAAGTCCCAACAATATCTAAAAATATTTGGTGTCACTCGTTTTTAGTATCGCACGCTAGAAACTACTCATTTTCTTCATAAAAATTCATTACCGATTAACTTTGTCCTTTACTATAAATATGTTTCCGTTTTCACAATTTTGACTTACTAAATTTTATGATTTCTATTTATAACTTTCTAAAAATAGAAACTTTCTCAAAATCGTCCTCAGTTCTCTCACCTTTTTCGTACCACGCGTATTCGACTACAAAAAGTTCACATTCATAATATTTGATTAAATAATCATTAAACCATGCAAATACTTAAACATGCTTCTAAACCTCTGATTTATTGGATCTTCATCTAGATGGACATAGTTTTGCAAAGACAAAGTCTTCGATATCTTTCTTCCAAGCTTCTTCGAATGACGGCATCTCTACAAGATCGGGTTGATTTGAATTGCTTGCCTTGTCCATCTGCACTTATGTTATCTGCTGAATTATTTTGTATCTAATGACTTTGATCCTTTTTATAGACAGAGTCAAACCAACTGAAGAATATGAACAGACTTCAGTCAACCATCTACAATTAATTCTCCGATGATGAGATTCTCTAACTCTATCTTAATCTTATGAATTTATTTAGGGGGAATGTCGAGTTTTAAATTGGTTAACTGATAAGACAATTTTCAGTTGGTCTTCAACTGAACTGATTCAGTTTTCAACTGATCACTCGGATATTGACCTAATCGATCTTATCAAATAGGTTAACTGGTTATCGATGAAATACCACATTAAGTGATGTGACCGTTAAAATTATGTCATTCATTAAATAGTACGTAATCCAAACGACTTATATTCACCTTTACATCACACGTACACATGTTTTTCATTCAAATTAATCTTGGACTGACACATGTCTAAAAATTTTGAACAATCACCAACATAAGAAACCAGCTGCTCTTATTCAGTTCTTCTTCACATAATTTCATATTTTCAGAGCTCCAAGCACTTTTCTTTGAAGAAATTCAGAAATCAAGCAAAATGGCAAGCCAAACACCCGCATACATTCTCAACGCAATGGCCATTGACTTTGGCTCAGTTATTTCTGTAAAAGATGAAGCAGTTTGAATTGTCTTTCTGAAACTCGAAGCTGCTGGATTGAAGAAATTTCTTGGGACGGCAAACCAGGAGATTTACCTAAAGGAAATGCAAGAAATTTATGCCAACAGTACAATCTCTACTGACGGTAAAATATTATGTCAACAATCAAACTCTGACGATAGATGAAGATTCTTTCAGTTCTCTCTTCCAGCTACCCTTTTATGGTTTATCTCATTTTTCTGAGATAAAAATCACTGATATTGAAGAGATACAGACTCTCTTCTCTGTTGATGGAAAGAAGATCAAGGTATCTGACCCAAAGAAAGAACTGAAGCTAGAGATTCAGTTGCTGGCAAATATAGTGTCCAAGGGTGTACTCGCCAAGACAGGCTCGTTTGCTGCCCTCACCCTTGAAAAGTTTCAAGTGATGACTGCTATAATGAATTGAATGGAAGGAGACTGAATTGGTCTACAATCATATCCAATATACTGAAAAATATGGTTCAGTCCTCAAAGACGTCCAAGAGTTATGCTATGCCACTCAACTACATTATGTTGTGCCACTCAACTACATACTGAAAATAATGGTCTGGTGGATGACTCAGCTGAGAAATCATCCCAATTTAAAGTCTTCAATGCTAAGAACGTTCAGCAGCCAAAGACTAAGCTGAACATTTCTCCTGACCAATTTGTGAAGGTCAAAAAGGAGATTGGGATGCTAGCAGCCCCCAAATCAGTTAAGGCAAAGACAAAGGACTTGGCTAAGAAGAAGACAATCAAAAGGAAATTGATTGTCAGTGAAACTGATTCGGAGAAAACTCATTCTCCAAAAATTATGAAGAAGCCAAGGTCCAAAAGACCAAACCAGCTGTTATAGAAGCTATTCCAGCTGCTAGATTGACACAAGCTGGAGTTGCACCGAATCGTATTGCTATACCTATTCAGATTGACACCAACTGGAGTTGCACCGCCTCTTATTTCTATACCTATTCGGGCAGTTCCAGTTGTCTCAGCAGTTGAAGAAACTCAGCAACATACTCCAACTGGTCCTCCAAAGAAGATTGTCACCGAATCTGGTGGCAAACTGAAACTGACTGGAGTTCGTGCACCACTCATCACTGTTAACAGATCAGCTGTCCTACCAATTGCTCGATCCAAGGGAATGGTGATAAAGAATGTTGATAGTCAAACCTTACTGACAAGAACTATTGAAAAGACCCTGGTTTTTTAACTTCGAAACTCTACAAAAAAAAAAATTAACCATTAATTCGAAAACTAATAAAAATAACTTAATATTTCCATAAATCAAAATACTTTAACATTTTATAATCTCAAATGCACAAAAATCCTTAAATCGTCATTTAACCAAAAATCCTACATTGACCGTTAACAAGATCAACTAACATCAAAATAAAGCATAAATCTCTAATAAAATCTTTAATCCTTTTAATCTTTTAACTTACAAGCTAAGGCAGAAAATAAAGTCTCGCGTGAATATATTGCTATGCTCGATCCACTCAAGGGTCAGTGCCTCCCTAAATAACATCATCACCTGCAGTATTTAAACCTAGTGAGTCTAATGACTCAGCACGTCCTAAACAGGAAAAACAAATAATACATATACAAGCACATGCATTAAAATCATACTTTTATGTAAAATAATTTTAAGCATAAATAAATCATGAATCGTAAAATTATTTAATAGTAAAGTTTTGTATCATTTATCAATTTGGGTGAAGTTTAATCCTTGAAAGTGACTAGCCTTTTATCCTCTGATCGACTGATCAGTCTTAGCTCACCATTGCACATGGGGACGGGCTCTAGGCATTGTCGTAAAATATGGAAATATGATCGTCAGGCTTGGTGCCTTATCTCGTAAACGGGCTCCTTTTGAGGCATTTTTCCTCACGATAATCCCCATAAAATTGTAAGTTCACCATTCCTTCTTAAAACGGATCCCCCCACATATCCTCTAATATCTTTTTCACAGTCAATTCACATCCTTCAAATATATTTTTCCTTTTTAAATCATAAAATATCATGGCTTTCCAAAAATAGCATTTCAAAAGTAAAAATTGTACAGCTTTACCATAAATCATAAAATATCATATTTTCAACAAAATCATCATTTTATATCATTGATCATGCGTTATGACCCTTCGGGATGCTGCCAAGCTTTTCGTGCTACCCATGTGTAAAATGACCGTTTTGCCTGTAGACGTAAAATTTCTCGATTTTGACTTTTTCTTACTTTTATTGACTTTATACCATCACAAATATTTATTTAAGCTTAAATTACATTTTTGATATTTTTATTTGACTTAAATTCAAAGATTTCGGTTTAATTCTTTAATTATCAATTCGTGAAGCGTTTAATTCCCGAAATAATTCAAACTTTAATATTTTCTTTCCAAATTTTAAACATAGAATTTTTATACCTAAACAACCTACATGAACCATGAACCGACTCCCATGGACCATGGTTCGAGCCCTTTTTTGTTTCCCTAGCCATAATTCGAACTCTAGCTAACCCATCGAGCAAACCCTCATTTTTCTTGGACCATGGTCGAGCAACCTCGAGCCATCAGTTGACCAGACCTCTAGGGACCCAACCTAACCCCCTTTGGACCACGCACAAACCCCATCCCACGCGCACGCAGTTCCTGCGCATAAGAACAAGAGCCGCGCAAGCTTCCCTCTAAATTTGGTCGCGCCACCTTGGACCAAGCCGCACCAGCCCGAGCCCTGACCACAGACCAACCTCCCTAGACCCTACTGGACTAGCATAGACCTACCCAACCAAGCCACAGGCCCTCCCTTCTGCGGTCGCACCTAGCGTGCATGGGGAGAGTCCTTGCACGCCTGGACTTTTCCCCCATCGACCGTACGTGAGTCATATCCCTCCTACTCTGAACCACGTCCAACACGACCCTTGCCCAAGCCCTGGCCGAGCCGCACGCGGGTTCTTCCACCTAGCCGAACCCAAGCCATGAAACCCATGAGGGAAAACTCTAGGTTCTTTCTTCCTAGCCAACCTCGATTCTAGCCATCGTTTTCCACCTTAAATCGTCCTTGTTCTATCCATAAAATATCCTATGTTGGTAGCGTACTCGTTGGAAATCATAACATGACCATAAGTTAAAGAATTACTTTATAAGCCGTTCAACTTATTGAACTATTTTTCTTCTCAACGGGATTTAGAAAGTTAGCTTTTGTGTGACCCTCAATGGTTCAATAATACAACTAGCAGTGGGTTCATATCTCAATGTGATTTAGGACTAAACATGTCCTTATATAAGCATACCTCAGTTGCTCCATTCTTATTTATCAACTCCTTGATAATAAGAATGTCAGAACTCAAGTCTGAGAGTACCCAACCAATCATGTGAATTGCCTAGCAGCATCTTTTACATGATTTCATAGGTATCAAATGATAGTGCCTGCAAGAACCATTCTATTATGATTAGCATACAGTACGGTCCCTTCATCTCATATCCTACTAATTTGACAACTATTTGTGTAACATCCAAGCCTGGTGAACAGTACGGTTTAAGATTTCATACGTTTATTGACTACTTGGTCAAGTTTAAGTATACTTTGGATGTTAAGAGTTTCGATTTATGATTTATAGTATGGTTGGTTATAGATGACGTGTAGTGTTATAGTAGCGGCGCTACGATTAAATTTATGATAATTTATATATTGATCCAAATGAGGTGAGGCTACTTCCATTAGAAAGATAAGACATAAGGCTATAACTTTCTTGTTTTGGGTTTTGTTCAAATCATTGTGGAAGATAAGCCAAAAGTGCCCCGAAATGTGTCATGTGTTTCGTCGTTCCTCCAATGACACATATTGGGAGATTTAGCATAACCTTTTACTCAGACCTTCAACTGACTTGAAATTTGGGGAGATTCAATAAAAGACATAGGGCTACAACTTTTCAGTTTACAACATTTCCAAATTCTGAAAGGAAGCGGCATTTTGGAAGCAATCTTTGATGTAGCTGTGCGCAGAGATCGCCCGGGCCGAAAAAGATGCGTGCCCGGGCGAGCCTACTTCGAAAATTTTGGATTTTTGGCCGAGAGTTCTACGCCCGGGCGGAAAAAGATGTTCGCCTGGGCGGCCAGAATGTTAAAAATCGTGTTTTGGTGTTTGGGAAGGCATAAAATTGGATGAGATCATCTTTTTACTCATTTTCCTTCTTCTCCCTTTCTCTTCTCCATCGGTTCTTGGCTAGGGTTCTTATTTCTTTCTTTTGTCCCTTTGATTCAATCAATTAATCTTCAATCCGGAGTTGGAACTTCATCTTTCTAAGGAAAAGGGACTAAGGTAAGTGGTTTTTATTCTTGTTCTTGAGATATTGAAGATGGTGGAGTTGAGGTTTGATAGTTGTGATTGATGTATTGGGTTAAATGGTCATCTAATGTTAATATTTGGGTGTTGATAGTTAGTTATTGGATTTATTGTTGCAGGATCACCATCAAGGTTTAGGAAATCAAGTGCTCCAAGTGTAGTAAGTGGAATTCATTTATTTGTGCTCACATGATAATATATGTATTGTGTTCCAATGTTTTAACATGTTATTCCCTTCCATTTGATTCATATTATGTATAGATATACCATGTTATATATGAGAAGCTTTATATGTCTCAATTGTGTAAAAGGGAATACAAAAGAAAAGAGTATGCAAAGTGTTTGGTTTAATGCCTAAAAGAGAGTTCAAATGATTTATTGGATTGATAGAGAGATAGTCAGAGATTGCATGCAATTAGTTGATCAACGACCATAGACTTATATCCCAACAGAGTATCGATTTATATTGATGGGATATAGGTACAGAGACAGAGATACTATTTAAATATCAATCCACCAGAGAAAAGAGAAATACCATCGTTATTGTTATGCTATACCATGTTATTCATGTTTCAAGAGTTGGATGGTATTTAATGATTTCAAATTCATGTTTTACAGAGTATGATATATGTAGATTGTTATGTAAGATTTCCACTTGCTGAGTTTTATACTCATTCCAGTTATTTCATGTTATGCAGATAAGAGGGACGAGCCAGGACGTTGATTGGAGCCGAGGTCATATGTATAAAAGATGGAAGGAAGAAGAAATATATTTTGATATACATGATCAAATAATATTTTGTATTTTGATATAACACTTTATGGATCATGTATAAACTTTTGATTGTATATATTGAAAATGTATTTGGGTCAAGAAAATTTTAAATCCTTCTTTCCTTTAAGAAATTTTATATTCCGCTGTGTTATTTTATGAAATCGGTCAGAGGCGTTACATTTAGTGGTATCAGAGCAACGTTCTTCTGACCAATGCATATGACTTCGTCTACTTTCAACAGTCCGGGTATGTCTTCTTCTTCATCTATTTATTGTTATGGTTGATATGTATTATGTGAGCACATTGTAGGAGTTATGCCTCCTAAGAGAAAGGCTTCAGAGGGTGAGGATAGCTCCTCATCGAGAGTTGTCGACGATTTCGACAAGTTACTGAAAGAGCAAGCCAAGTTTCACAGTGAACAGATTCAACAGTTGCTCCGTTTGCAAGGTTCAGGTCAAGGTAGAGGCCAAGAGAGAGGCAAAGGGATTCAAGCAGTTGGGACTGATGGGATCTTTACTGCTTTTAAGAGGATGGATCCGCCTGAGTTTGCAGGAAGCACTAATCCATTGATGGCTGTAGAGTGGATTAAGGCACTTGAGGCGATATTTGACCATCTCAAGTATGAAGATAATGATAGAGTTGGTTGTGCAGTTTTCATGCTAGTCAAAGCTGCACGTATTTGGTGGAATGCCACTAAGGTAGGTGTTGATGTTCCGGCATTAAAGTGGTAAGATTTCACGGATCTTTTCTACGACAAGTATTTCCCGGATGCACTTCGAGCTCGGAAGGTGACTGAGTTTTTAGAGCTTCGGCAAGGAGGTATGAATGTTGATGAGTACATTTTGAAGTTCGATGAGGGCTGTCTATTTGCCCCATACATTGCCTCAAATGACAAAGACAAGGGTGCTCATTTTATTAGAGGACTTCGAGCAGAGATCAGGAGGGACATCAATATGTCTAAGGCGGTGACATTTAAAGAGATTGTGGCTAAAGCATTGTTAGCCGAGCAAGATGAGAAGGATATTGCTAGAGAGAGACATGCGAGGCACCAGGCTATTGCTCAAAGAGGTCAAGGTTCGAGCCAAATAGGACAAGGTAGTTACAAGAGGAAAGGCAAGATAGAGCCGAGTTCTAATGCACCGACAGTCCAGTTTGACCCAGAGAAGTCATTGTGACCCAAGTGCAGTAGGGCTCATAGGGGTGAATGCAGGTTTGGTACTCACACATGCTACTGATGTGGTACTGCAGACCATATCGCCAAGGACTGTCCGAGAGGATCGACTAAAGAGAAGGTGCAGGGTCGCATCTTTACCATAACGAAGGAAGGTATAAATCCTGATTCTTCTGTGATCTCTAGCACTATTCTAATTTCAGGCAGAGTAGCTACGACATTGATTGATACAGGTGCTACTCATTCTTTTAAGTCTGAACTATTTTTGAGATATTTGGGTTTAGTTCCTTCTGTTCTTCCCCTTCAGTTTAATGTTGTATTGCCTTCTGGGGATGTGTTTTGCCCGACGTCTATTATGTATGCGTGTACTGTTTAAATTGATGAGCGAGTGGTTTATGCCGATTTGATTGTTATTCCGATGGTTGCGTTTGATATTATTCTTGGCATGGATTGGCTATCAACTTACCGTGCAGTGATTGATTGTGTTGCCAAGAAGGTGAAATTTGTAGATGATGAAAATAAGGAAGGTATGCTCGCCAGTGCAGGTACTTCGCTGGTCCTTCCTTTTATTTCATGTCTTGAGGCTAAGAAGTTATTGTTTAGAGGTTGTGATGGGTTTTTGGCTTCGATTGTTGATATGGATAGAATGGTGAAGTTGAATATTGATGATATTGATGTTGTAAGAGAGTTTCCTGATGTATTTGAGGATGATGTGCCGGGTTTACCGCCGGACAGAGATGTAGAGATTTAGTCCCCGAACGGTTCCTATTTCCAAAGCTCCGTATCAAATGGCCCCGACAGAAATGAAAGAGTTGAAGACGCAGTTGCAGGATCTATTGGATAAAGGTTTTATTCGGCTGAGTTCTTCGCCTTGGGGAGATCCGGTTCTTTTCGTTAAAAAGAAAGACGGGTCTTTACGGCTGTGCATTGATTACAGAGAAATCAACAAAGTGACGATTAAGAATAAATATCCGTTGCCACGGATAGACGACCTTTTTGACCAACTGCAGGGGGCTATAGTGTTTTCGAAGATTGATTTGCGATCTGGCTATTATCAGTTGAAAGTTAGGGAGTCTGATATCCCTAAGACGGCGTTTCGGACCAGGTACGGTCATTACGAATTTCTTGTGATGTCGTTCGGTCTGACTAATGCTCCTTCAGTCTTCATGGATCTTATGAACCGAGTGTTCAAGCCGTATTTGGATAGCTTTGTCATTGTTTTCATCGATGATATATTGATTTATTCCAAGACCAGAGAGCTTCTTGCAGAGCACCTCATAGTTGTTCTTCATTTGTTGAGGGAGAAGAGGTTGTATGCTAAGTTGAAGAAATGTGAGTTCTGGTTGGAGCAGATTTCTTTTTTAGGCCATGTTGTTTCAAAGGATAGTTTAGCTGTTGATCCAGTGAAAATCGAGGCGATTCAGAAGTGGCCTATCCCTACCACTGTATCAGAGGTACGCAGTTTTCTTGGTTTGGCGGGTTATTATCGTCGTTTATTTTAGACTTTTCCAAGATTGCCCTGCCGTTAACCAATCTGACGAGGAAGACTGTGAAGTTCGAGTGGTCCAATGAATGCAAGAATGGATTCCAGGAGTTGAAAGATAGATTGACGACAGCTCCGGTACTTGCATTGCCCAGTGGTACAGAGGATTTTGTTGTTTATACCGATGCATCGAAGAAGGGTCTTGGTGTAGTGCTGATGCAACGTGGAAAGATTATAGCTTATGCTTCTCGCCAGTTGAAAGACTATGAGAAGAATTATCCCACGCATGATCTGGAACTGGCAGCTGTGGTTTTTGCCCTGAAAATCTGGAGACACTACTTATATGACGAAAAGTGTGAAATTTTCACGGACCACAAGAGTTTAAAGTATTTTTTTTCGCAGAAAGAACTCAATATGCGACAGAGGCGGTGGTTAGAGATTGTCAAAGATTATGATGTGACGATTAGTTACCACCTTGGGAAGGCGAATGTTGTAGCGGATGCATTGAGCCGTAAGTCAAGTTCCTCTTTGATTTCTATGATTCAGAAGTCATTGTTGTTAGATTTGCAACGGGAAGAGATAGTTTTGGTAGTACCGGGAACTATTGCTCGCTTTTCAGCGTTGATCATTCGGCCTACATTGACGGACAGGATCCGTAGAGAGCAGGCCAATGATGCACAGTTGATAGAGATGAGAGCTAGAGCAGAAGAGAGAGGTAATTCAGAGTTTGGGATGAATAGAGATGCTTTAATGACATTCAGAGGCCGTATATGTATTCCTACTGGTGATGATATTCGGCGAGTCGTCTTGACAGAGGCACATACCGCGCCATACTCGATACATCCAGGTGGTACCAAGATGTATCAGGATCTTTGTAGGCTCTATTGGTGGCCAGGTATGAAGAAGGATATTGCCATGTTTATTTCTCAGTGTCTAACTTGTCAGCAGGTGAAAATCGAACACCAGAAACCTGCTGGGACATTGCAGTCATTGCCGATTCCTCAATGGAAATGGGAGCATATTACAATGGACTTCGTGATTGGTCTTCCTAGAACGCAGAAAGGCTATAACTCTATTTGGGTTATCGTTGATCGGTTGACCAAGTCAGCGCATTTTCTCCCAGTCAAAACGATGTATTCCATGAACCAGTATGCCGAAGAGTACATAGCAGAGATTGTTAGACTTCATGGTGTTCCAGTGTCGATTGTGTCTGATCGTGACCCTAGATTTACTTCAGATTTTTCGAAGAGTTTGCACAGAGCCTTGGGTACACGGTTAGCATTCAGTACAGCATATCATCCTCAGAGCGACGGTCAATCAGAGAGAGTTATTCAGATTTTGGAGGATATGCTCAGAGCTTGTACTATCGACTATCCTGGTAGTTGGGATTCCAAATTGCCTCTTGTTGAGTTCACGTACAATAATAGTTACAAGACGACAATTGGCATGGCACCGTATGAAGCACTTTATGGCAGAAAATGTAGATCCCCCTTGTATTGGGACGAGATTGGTGAGAGAAATATGTTGGGTCCAGAGTTGGTCCAACAGACAGCTGATGTTGTTGCTGTTATCCAAGAAAGGATGAAGAGAGTACAGTCGAAACAGAAGAGTTATGCTGATGTCAGACGAAGGCCGTTGCAGTTTGAGGTTGGCGACCATGTGTTCTTGAAGATTGCACCTCTTAAGGGTGTAATGCGGTTTGGCAAGAAGGTAAAGTTGAGTCCGAGATTTATTGGCCCATTTGAGATTTTGGACAGAATTGGTGATCGAGCTTACAGGTTAGCCCAACCGCCAGATCTTGATAGAGTTCATAATGTTTTTCATGTCTCCATGCTCAGGAAGTATATTGCGAATCCTTCCCATGCTCTTCGTCACGAGCCATTGTATTTGACACCGAATTTGAGGTATCAAGAGATTCCAGTCCAGATACTGGATAACAAATTTAAAGTATTGAGAAACAAAGAGATCGGCATTGTTAAAGTCCTTTGGAGGAATCAATTGATTGAAGAAGCCACGTGGGAACCAGAGGATGAGATGAAAGGAAAGTATCCTAAGTTGTTTGTGCAGTGACGTCAATTTCGAAGACAAAATTTCTTTAAGGATGGGAGATTTTAATGTCCAATCCTGGTGTACAGTACGGTTTAAGATTTCATACGTTTATTGACTACTTGGTCAAGTTTAAGTATAGTTTGGATATTAAGAGTTTTGATTTATGATTTATAGTATGGTTGGTTATAGATGACCTGTAGTGTTATAGTAGCGGCGTTAAGATTAAATTCATGATAATTTATATATTGATCCAAATGAGGTGAGGCCACTTCCATTAGAAAGATAAGACATAAAGCTATAACTTTCTTATTTTGGGTTTTGTTCAAATCATTGTGGAAGATAAGCCAAAAGTGCCCCGAAGTGTGTCGTGTGTTTCGTCGTTCCTCCAGTGACACATGTTGGGAGATTTAGCATAACTTTTTACTCAGAACTCGAAATGACCTGAAATTTGGGGAGATCTAAGAAACGACATAGGGCTACAACTTTCCAGCTTACCACTTTTCCTAATTCTGAAGGGAAGAGGCGTTTCAGAAGCAATCTTTGATGTAGCTTTGCGCAGAGCGCGCCCGGGCCAAAAAAGATGTACGCCCGGGCGAGCCTAGTTCGAAAATTTTGGATTTCTGGCCGAGAGTTCCGTGCCCGGGCGGAAAAAGATGTTCGCCCGGGTGGCCAGCAATGTTAAAAATCGTGTTTTGGTGTTTGGGAAGGCATAAAATTGGATGGGATCATCTTTTTACTCATTTTCCTTCTTCTCCCTTTCTCTTCTCCATCGGTTCTTGGCTAGGGTTCTTATTTCTTTCTTTTGTCCCTTTGATTCAAGCAATTAATCTTCAATTGGGAGTTGGAACTTCATCTTTCTAAGGAAAAGGGACTAAGGTAAGTGGTTTTTATTCTTGTTCTTAAGATATTGAAGATGGTGGAGTTAGGGTTTGATAGTTGTGATTGATGTATTGGGTTAAATGGTCATCTAATGTAAATATTTGGGTGTTGATAGTTAGTTAATGGAATTATTGTTGTAGGATCACCATCAAAGTTTAGGAAATCAAGTGCTCCAAGTGTAGTAAGTGGAATTCATTTCCTTGTGCTCACATGATAATATATGTATTGTGTTCCAATGTTTTAACATGTTATTCCCTTCCATTTGATTCATATTATGTATAGATATACCATGTTGTATATGAGAAGCTTTATATGTCTCAATTGTGTAAAAGGGAATACAAAAAAAAAGAGTATGCAAAGTGTTTGGTTTAATGCCTAAAAGAGAATTCAAATAATTTATTGAATTGATATAGAGATAGTCAGAGATTGCATGCAATTAGTTGATCAACGACCATAGACTTATAGCCCAACAGATTATCGATTTATATTGATGGGATATAGGTACAGAGACAGAGATACTATTTAAATATCAATCCACCAGAGAAAAGAGAAATATCATCGTTATTGTTATGCTATACCATGTTATTCATGTTTCAAGAGTTGGATGGTATTTAATGATTTCAAATTCATGTTTTACAGAGTATGATATATGTAGATTGTTATTTAAGAGTTCCACTTGCTGAGTTTTATACCCATTCCAGTTATTTCATGTGATGCAGATAAGAGGGACGAGCCAGGACGTTGATTGGAGCCGAGGTCATATGTATAGAAGATGAAGGAAGAAGAAATATATTTTGATATACATGATCAAATAATATTTTGTATTTTTATATAACACTTTATGGATCATGTATAAACTTTTGATTGTATATATTGAGAATGTATTTGGGTCAAGAAAATTTTAAATCCTTCTTTCCTTTAAGAAATTTTATACTCCGCTGTGTTATTTTATGAAATCGGTCAGAGGCGTTACAATTTGTATATCGAGACCTGTCAAAGAATCGATACTATGTGTCATGTCGTAGTTGTATCGATGGTGTAATCTAAGAAACCCCTTTCTTAATTACCACCAACACTCTAATTAGAGATTTCAAACTACATACATATGATATCACAACAGCCAAAGACTAAGCTGAGTTGGAGTCAATGGCCATTGAGTTGATAATGTATGCGGGTGTTTGGCTTGCCATTTTGCTTGATTTCTGAATTTCTGCAAAGAAAAGTGCTTGGAGTATTTGGATGCTCTGAAAATATGAAATGACGTGAAAAAGAACTGAATAAGAGCGGCTGGTTTCTTATGTTGGTGACTGTTCAAAATTTTTGGACGTGTGTCGGTCCAAGATTAATTTGAATAAAAAAACGTGTGTACTTGTGATGTAAACATGAATAGAAGTCGTTTGGACTACATGGGGCCACATAATCAAATACTATTTAATGAATGACATAATTAAATAAATAATTTTAACAATCACATCACTTAATGTGGAATTTCACCGATAATCAGTTAACATATTTGATAAGATTGGTTAAGTCAATAACTGAGTGATCAGTTAAAAACTGAATCAGTTTAGTTGAAGACCAACTGACAATTGTCCTATCAGTTAAACAATTTAAAACTCGACATCCCCCCTAAATAAATGCATAAGATTAAGATAGAGTTAGAGAATCTCATCTTCATAGAATTAATTTTAGATAGTTGACTGAAGTCTCTTCATATTCTTCAGTTTGTTTCTTCAATTGGTTTAACTCTGTCTATAATTAAGATCAAATTCATTAGATACAAACTAATTCAGCAGATAACGTAAGTGCAGATGGACAAGGAAAGCAATTCCAATCAACCCAATTTTGTAGAGAGGCTGTCATTCGAAGAAGCTTGGAAGAAAGATATCGAAGACTTTGTCTTTGCAAAAACTATGTTGTTAAGAAATTATTATTATCTAAAAGTTTTGGTGATCGAAAAAATCAAGATAGCACTTAACTATTTCAGGAAACAGCTGCATATCTTATGTGTAACAGATCAGTTCAACCGCCTAACCTAGGAACCAGACTGCTTCACTACCGGCTATAACAAAAAGAGTTTAACCGCTTAAACAAAGGATATACTAAAGAAGTCTGACCGCTTGAATTTCGTACCGCTGATCATTCAACCGCTTAAAGTAAAAGAATATGAAGTTCTCAACCGGCTGAATCGAAGACATCATTAAAGAGGGTTATTTATTACCTACTTAATGAAAGACATTCTCTGACTAGTTCAAGACATTCAATAGTTTGCACCACTTCAAAGTTAACTTGTCCCTACATCAGTCCCGAGAATGATCTGCATTTATATCACTATCCCAGAAAGGAAAGATCCTTAATCTTACAAAGGTCTAAGGATAAAAGCAGTTGCCATAAATGGCAACTCTGAAGCAACTCTTCATAAAACAGGACCTAAGACAATATCAGCAAAGAGAACATTTATTGAATATCTGAAGAACAATTAAATGCAGTTGCTGCTGATAGTGACACAGTTTCTCTTTGTTACAAGTTAACGTTACTCAATCCTTTCGACCGTTGGAATCATCGCCTATATTAACAAAGAAGGAAGTGTGCAAGAATACGGACGATACATTATCAAATTCACAACAGTGAAATCATCACAAGCTCACATACTTCAAATATTCAGAGCGTACTCAAAAGTCTACACACTTCATTTCTCAAGAGCACACACTGTACAGAAAGATATCTGAACATTCAAGGATCATCTTTGTGCTAACAAAATCCATTTTTTTACTTATATCAGTAACCTTTCGATTATTTGTTTACATTGTGGTGTCTGGTGAAGCGAGTGTTCTTAAAATCAAGAATTGTAAAGTGATCACTAAGAGTTCCAAAACAGGCAGTATGATAAGTCCTGATTTGAGTGGGCCGTTGCAAAGAGTTTTTGTAAAGCCAAAGTCTTTTATTGGAATCCTTCCTAAAAGGAAGAAGGGTGACATAGGAGTTTTCATCTCCGAACATCCATAAAAACCTTGAGTCTTCACTTCCTCCAATCACTTACTTCTCATTATATTTGTTGATAATTTTGCATCATTAGAAATCTTGAACCATTTTTTCGTATTTTATAGTGGTTCATATTTATAACAAGTTTGAGAAGAATTTTCAACCGCTTCAAAATGGTTGAAAACTAGTTTTAGAAAGAAAAATTTGAAAGAGTTCATTCACCTCCATCATGGCATATTTCAACAAAATCCCTATGTTTTCAAAGGAAGATTATGACGATTGAAAAATTCGTATGCAAGCTCATCTATCAGTCCAGGATGACAATATGTGGTACGTCATCAATGACGGGCAAATGAAGATCTTAAAAAAGTAAATACATCTGCAATTACCACTGAAGGTGCTCCCCAAATGGTGGAAAAGCACCGTTTTGGATGGAAAGCTGAGGACAAAAAGAAGGCAGATCTCAATAACGTAGTAAAATATATTCTTTATAAGACCTTAGAAAATATGTTTTCCAAAATCAAGACCTGCACTAGAGCAAATGAATTCTTGGAAAAACTCACATAACTGTGTGAGGGCAAAGAACATACTAAAGAAAATAAGTTGATTGTTGCTATCTAGAAGTTCGATAATGCAAAGATGAAGCCAAGAGAAACTCTTGCAGAATTTGACGAACGATTCAGAAGTATTGTCATCGAACTCATTTCCTTGGGAAAAGAATATTCCAATCGAGAAATTGCCGTGAAGGTTATGCGATCTCTTCTAGAGAATGGGACATAAAAACTGTAGCAATGCGAGAGTCAAAGGATCTGAATGAACTAGAACTCCATGATCTTTTCACTGATCTTAAAGCATATAAGTTCGAACTTGGGATACGAACTGAAGAGGAACCATCCACCTCCCAACAAACAAAGGCCTTGGCAGCTACCACGGGGAATCTTCCGGTCGAAGAGTCCACAAGTAAGAAATCGGCTGAGCATCTAAGCAATGAAGCCATGTCCATATTTGTTAAAAAGTTCTATAAATTCATGTGTAAGAATCAATCTCAGACTAATAACCTTACTTCAAAAAGGACCATACTGATGATGGTCAAGCTTGCTTTAACTGTGGCAAAAAGGGGCATTTTATTGCAGAATGCAACATGCTAAGAAAGGATGAAAAGAGACCGGTTGACAGGAGACGGTCTAAAGACGATAAAAAGTTCACCAAAAAGAAAAGTCAACGAGTTCTAGTAGCAGAAGAGTACAAAAGCAAATAGGCTGACTCAGATTCAGAAAAATCCATCTCTGAAGAATCTACAAGTAAAAGTGAATATGAGACGGAAAAAAGTCTCATGGCTAATTAAGATTCAAAACTCTCAAATGAAATGGTATTTAACCTTGACTCTATTGAATTCACTCGAGAAGATCTGGTCACGACATTAAATGACATGGTAAATGAGTATAAAGGACTATCGCAAAAATTCGATGAATCCAAAGCAGAAAAGCAGGACTTAAAAAACAAGTTGACTCTCTCTAGCTGCTCGAAGCAAAAGGAGGTCAACGGTTTGAAAGTGAAGTTAAGTATGCTAGCTGCTGAGAATGATGATTTCTGTGACTGTTCCATGCTACGTAAAAAGAGAAAAAACGGTTGATAAATATAGTCAACTAATGTATCAAGTCCTCTGCCTCACTTAATACGATGCATGAGATGCAAAAACCAGTCGGAGACAGAACCGAGCTAGGTTACAGTATCAATGAATGCAGTACTTCAAAAGCATCAACTCAACTGTTACTAGAGAAAGACAGTTTAAAATCAATTAAAATTTTCAGATCTAGTGCGGTATATGAACATGACCAGCCTGAAATCCAAGGCATTCAGAATGTAATTCTTGAGAACAATGGAAGGCGATGTGATTTAGGATATGTCGAAGTTAAGAGTGCTAATTCCAACTGATCATGGCTCAGAAGCATGCCAAATCCAAACATTCACATCGGTTAAGATTGGTCCCGCAGAAAGCCAAGTTCAACCGAAAATCACTCAAAAACAAGACATAACCGCAACCACAATAACCGACCTATTCAAAAGGGGTACATAGTGATTGACAATGACAAACAACAAAGACAACATACTGAAAAAAAAAAAAACACTGCATACACCACCTGATTATGCACTTAACTGCACTCACCTTGGGACACACCATGGAAAGTCCTTTAGGATAATCCAGGTTTGGATTCCTAAGGATCTGATCAGCTCCGGACCCAAATAGGAAAGGGTACCAATCTCTCTTATTTTCATAATTTTAGGTATTGAATAAAAAGAACTTGGAAGAGTTGATCTGGTTCCTCGACAGCGGTTGTTCCAGACACATGACTGGGAATAAAAGTCTTTTATCAGAAACTACATATGACCAACTATCACCTTTGGTGATAACTCTAAGGTAAAGCCGTTGGAAAAGGTAAGATTATACATGACGAGATCATTATCAAAGATGTACTTCTGGTAGAAAACATGTGTTATAACCTGATTAGTATAAGCCAACTATGTAACAACGGTTACACCGTTGAATTTCACAAACATATATGCACTGTTAAAACTGCTGCAGGTAACTCGGTGTTAACCAATCATAGAGAGCAAAATACATACAAGGTAAAATGGAACGATGACTATCTAAAGGTGCCCACTTGCTTCATTGCCTTAAATGGTAATAAAAATTGGCTCTGGCATAAACAACTTAATCATCTTAATTTAAAATCTATTGCTACCATTAGCAAGCTTAAACTGGTATCTGGATTGCCAAACATTGATTTTGCCAAAGACATAATCTCTACAATGCTTGTCAGCTAGGTAAACAAGTTTGCTCAGCTTTCAATAACAAAGGAAGAAACTCGTCAGTTAGATGCCTGGAACTTCTTATTATGGACTTGTTTAGACCTATATTGGTAATGAGCTTAGGATGAAAGAAATATACCTTTGTGGTAATTGATGACTTCTCCAGATTCACATGAGTAATATTTTTAATCTCCAAAGATCAAACCACGGTTCAACTAATCAAGCTCCTCAAAAGACTTCAAAATGAGAAAACTACAGCAGTAGACAGAATCAGAAGAACAGATGAACTGAATTTCTGAACCAACTCCTATCATCTTATCTCGAAGATCATGGCATAAAGCATGAGTTGTCAGCTGCTAGATTACCTCAACAGAATGGAGTAGCTGAAAGAAGGAACCGCACACTGAAGGAAGCAGCTATGACCATGCTGGCAGAATCCGGTATCTCACAACGGTTTTGGGCGAAGGATATCAATACAACCTGTTATGCTCAGAACTGGTCTATGATCAATAAAAATCATGAAAAGACTCTATATGAAATCTGGACCGGCAAGCAGCCAAAAGTTGGATACTTTCGCATCTTCGGTTGTAAGTGTTTCATTCATAATAATGGCAAGACACACCTAACCGCATTTGATGTAAAATCCGATAATGGTGTTTTCTTGGGATACTCAGCAGTGAGCAAAGCATATAGAATTTATAATCAAATAATTCTCACTATTGAAGAATCCATAAATATTGTATTCGATGAATCATTCATATATCAGGACAATAGCATTAGCAGCATTCATGATCTAATCAATAAGCTTGATGCTACTTACTTTGAACCAAGCAGTGATGACAAAATAAATTTGAGAGAAACAGGTGAACACATCTCGGTGCGAATTCCAATCGCTCAAGAACAGACTCATCAAACAAACGAACCAGAGAACAATCATCAACCTGAGATTTTTCAGTTAGTAGAAGAGTCGCTGGAACAAGAAAATAACATCACACAACCAACCGAGCCAGATCCATATGGACCATGTCTCCAGTGGATAAAGGACCATCCACTTGAGCTGGTCATCGGTAGTCCTACTGCTCCTATTAGAACTATAAATCAAATGATTAATGAATTTATGCATGATGTGTTTGTCTCCCATTTAGAACCTAAGAATATTGATGATGCGCTGCATGATATTAACTGTATAGAGGCTATGCATGAGGAACTTAATCAATTTGAAAGAAGTAAAGTTTAGCATCTAGTTCCTCGTCCTGATAATATGCACGTTAGTGGTACTAGATTTGTGTTTAGAAACAAAATGGTTGAAAATGGTTCGATAATCAGAAATAAGGCCAGACTAGTAGCTCAAGGCTATAGACAGGAGGAAGGAATAGACTTTGATGAATCTTTTCCCCATGTAGCTAGGCTAGAAGCAATTAGAATCTTTCTGGCATTTGCATCATTTAAGGATTTTAAGGTATATCAGATGGATGTTAAATCTGCATTTCTAAATGGTTTGCTAAATGAAGAAATTTATGTAGAGAAACCACCTAACTTTGTTAATCACGTTCATCCTGATTATGTTTACAAACTAGATAAAGCCCTGTATGGACTAAAACAAGTCCCTAGAGCAAGGTATGACACCTTAACTAAATTCTTGTTTGAACGTGGCTTCTCAACTGGAACAGTTGACAAAACTTGTTTTAAATTTTCGAAAGATGGTAAGTCCTTATTTGTGCAAATACACGTGGAAGATATTATATTCAGATCAACTAATCCTAAATTATGCGATAGATTCTCTAAGATAATGCAGGAGCAGTTTGAAATGAGCATGATGGGAGAGCTGAACTTCTTTCTAAGGTTGCAAGTCAAGCAGTCAAAGGATGACATCTTCATTAACAAAACTAAATACACAAGAGATATGCTGAAGAAGTTTGGAATGGAGAATTGCTCCCTAGCCACTATCCCAATGAGCTCATCAATCAAACTGGACAAAGACGAAAGGGGAATCCCTGTGGAAACAAAAATGTACAGAGGATTAATTGATTCACTATTGTATATAACCGACAGTCATCCAAATATAATGTTTGTTGTTTGTCTATGCGCTCGATTTCAATCTAATCCAATGCAATCTCGTTTTACTACCGTTAAACGAATACTTAAATATCTTAAGGGTACCATTAATATGGGTCTTTGGCACCCCAAAGATTCAAGTCTCATCTTGTAGGATATTCAGATGCAGACTATGCCGGTTGCAAAATTGACATGAAAAGTACTAGCGGTTCATGTTAGATTTTGGGTGATAGACTAATATCGTGGTTTAGCAAGAAACAAAAGTCTATTGCCACATCAACCGCTGAAGCAGAGTACCTTGCGGCTGGAAGTTGCTGCGCACAGATGCTGTGGATACAACATCTCAAAGATTATGGAATTCAAGCCACTGAATCTCCCATCTTCTGTGACAACACAAATGCAATCGCAATCACATACAATCCGGTTATGCACTCTCGAACAAAGCATATTGACATCAGACACCATTTTATCAAAGAACATGTCATGAAGAAAGATCTTCGGCTTGAATATGTGCATACTGATCAACAAGCGGCTGATATTTTCACAAAATCGTTACCAGAGGCTAAGTTTTCTTATTTTTGAAATACGCTTGGTTTAATCGATTTATCTTAGTCATTTGGTTAACATTATTACTTGATTGAATTATTACTAAGTTTGTAATGAAGGAAATAAAGAAATAAACAGACGAGAAGCGGTAAAAAAATAATAAATTTCATTAATTAAGGCGGGCCCTTACAGCAGCAATTTATTTTTTCACTGCACCCCTCCAGAAGGCCAACCAAGTGGTCAGCCCTACGACAGAGGTGCGCAGAAAGTCCTCTGAGAAGGCAATCCTTCTCAGAGCCCTCTGCTCCTTCAGAAGCATGAGGTGGTAGAAACCTTCATCAGAGACGATGTCTTCGGTATCCGCGACGTGGAGGCGTCGCTGATACTTCTTCAGTGTTGCCACCCCTTTGGGAGTAGCAAAAAGCCCTCCCCCGAGGGAGGACTGAAGTTCCTGGACCTTCATCCAGGATGGCAGCGTCTTTTTCAAGACGCTGTCCTCCAGCACAACTTTCCATGCCATGATTATCTCTTGCATGAATTCCTCAGCGAGATCCGGCTCACTTGAACTACTTCCAGTATTCATTTTCTCTTATCTTGCTCTGCACCTTAAGATGATTTTGTGACTAACCCCTCTGGTTGTATTTATAGATAAGAACCATACGAAAAGTCACTATCGTAATTACTGTAAAGAGGATATGAAGAGTTCTCTGCAAATCGACCGCCGTTTCATTACCCGAGGATAAGTTTACTTAATGCATTTGCTTAGGACGAATATCGGTTTAGTCAATAAATTAATATGACTCAATCGCCTCCTCTCTAATCATATTAAACGGTTCATTTCTTCATATTGGGCACGTTTTGTTTTCCACGTCATTTCGTAAAAATTACGCAACTTTGCGTCTGCCCTATTTTGATGTGACGGCTACTTTCTCAAATTCGAAAATAATTTTACCTCTGTCTTAAATTTTTTCAAAATGCTTCCACTAACAGTCCTCCACGTGGACTGACTTGTGATTTTTCGAACCAGACATTCATACACAAATTCAGTATCATTCTTATCTTTATTTTTCTGCAATCATATGCAATTCCTCTGAAATATTATCTGAGATTATCTTCTAGGTGTGTATTTCGATCTTTCCGCATCAAATGGATGTATCAATTGTTCAAAATACAATTGCCATCAACTTCGCATCAGTATTTTCCATGACCAAGAAGCCAATGAAAGCCATGTTTTCTCTCCTTGAATCTTCTGGTATTCGTTAATTTCTGGGATGCAGTGAGAAGTATTCTGAGAATCTAGTGAAGTAATTCTTTGATTCAGCATACACGGAAAACAGAGAAATTATTTGTGTTGTTCAAGAGAAAAATCTTCATTTCACCTAGAACATGTTTGCTGATTTTTTTAAACTACCAATAGCTGGAATCACCAACTTCACTACACTTCCAGAGGGCAATATTGAGCTTTGGAAAAGCAATTTCTCCATCACTGAATCTCCAATTTCTTCTCCAACCTGTCAAAAATGTGATCTGAAGATCGAATTCAAATTTCTGTCTGATATCGTGGCAAAAGGTGTCCCTGCCAAGGCTGGTGCATATGACAAGATAACTTTTGAAAAATTTCTTGTCATGGCCTCCGTCTCATCAAATCTGATGGTCAACTGGTTCGAAATTCCGTTCAAAACATTGGTGGGTATGATAAAGAAGGAAACCTAGTCTCAAGGATTTGCGGTTCAAATATGTTATCTGCATATTAACGCTGGAGTTCAACCAGTGGAAATGACTGAAGTTGGAAATACCAAGCTGTTCAACTGGCCAACAGTTGAAAACATTATCAAGAAAAATCGACCAACCAATGAGAAAATAGTCTCTATCAAAATAGATACTGGGATTGAATTTGTAAAACAAAAAAAGACTGAGTCAACTCCCAAAGGAACAAAGAGAAAGCTGGTCCTAAAATCTAGCTCTGATGATGAATCTAGGGACGATGTCCCTGTCTCTCAAGTTTTTAAGAAGAAACGGTCCGAAAAGCCCAAAACAACGAAGATCAAGTTGATTAAGCATCTTTCGATGCCACTGGTCCCTCCCCCAATCCCTGCACTCCCCGCAACAAAGCTCAAAGGTATTCAAATTGCTAAACCAAAAATTGAATCTTCTTACTCAGGAGTACCTATCATTCTTTCAACAGACAAGGGAAAACAAGTCATGATCGAAGAACCACCAAAAACCAACTCAGTCCATACCACCATAGTTCTTACCAGTGAACGAGTCAATGAGACCATTCAAAAGAAGATGAAGATGTTTGATCAATGGATTTAATTTTGAACCGTCACAACCTTTGATTCTTTCATTCAAACCGGTTAGATCAAAGCTGCTGCGAAGCTTGAACGATCCATCTTGGAATGGACAGAAACATCGGATATTCCAACCGCTCTGCGTCGACGAGATTTCTTGGAAATTCAGATGAAAGAGAGTGCTCTCCGAGCACTTATCAATTGAGACGGAACAATTTTGTCCCTACTGCAAAGGATGACTCAGCTGTTATCTCCCAACTTGAAATGGATGCTCTCTCGCTTTCTATGATTGTTACTCAAATGAGGTAGGACCTTCATCTTACGGTGGTTGAAGAACAGAGTAATCTTGACTCTAAACTGAAATTACATGAAGAACTGAGCTCTCAGACGCTCAAAGACCAATCCACAGTTCAGAATCACCCATCTTCTTCATTTGGTGAGCTTACTAAACCTTCATCGCCAGAAGTGCCGTTTGAAACCGCTCTGATGAATAATGAGGACAACACCCTCCCACCAACTGAGATACTCATGCCCATGATGCTCCCATTACTGAACAACTCTGCCCCAAAGATGTTTCAGACCATCTGCCTGATTCTCACACGATTTCTGAGATTGATACACCAAATCGACAGACTCATGGCAGCCTATCTGAAGTTCAACCTCTCTCTGTTGATGAGACCGTGCAATTTTTATATGACTTTGATAACACCACAACTTACAAAGAGAAATCCTCTTCTCCAAAATCTCTTTCTGTTGCTGATCTTCATCAAGAAGTTCTCCAAGAACCGTTGATATCATCTCCCAAAGATTTACAAAACGACGAGGTAACTATTACATGCATACCTACAGATTTTCTTACATCTGTGGCCCCGGATGCAAAGGAAGGCACCAGCAATATACCCTCTGCCTCAACTGATGCTATTAACTAAATTGTTGAGGATATATCTGCCGAGCTAAATGAGCCTCAATCATCAAAATCTGCTGGTAAAGCCTCGTCTTCTCAACTGATCTCTTTCAAGGCCAGATTAATTTCTGATCAGACTGTATCTGAAGAAGAAGAACACACAGAAGAAAATTTCCAAAAAGAGATTCTAACCAGACTTGTCAATTTGGATAACTCAATTCTTACTCTTAACCGCAAGCATTTTGATCTTAAAGAGGCTTTTAATTCGATGAAATGTGATCTCTGCAAAACCTTTTCTGCCATGAATACAAATATCTCCCTCCGGCAAGCCAAGCATAATTCTTCACATCTCAACATGTGCTTTGAGCTCTCAGGACAAATAAATCGCCTTAAAGCGCATGTTAATCAACACATGAATGCCAAAGGAGCCCAGCTTGCAGAAATTATGGAATTTCTTGTTCATGGTAATGTCAAAAAGGGGGAAAGAGAGCGACAAAGAGTCATTCAGCAAGCAGAGATATCAGTTATGAAAGAACTGGAAGAAAGGGCCAAAGCTGAACGAGCAGGTCAGAAGTATTGTTTATATCTTGTATTTGTTCAGTTGTTTATTTTTGCTTTAGAGAGTGTAATTCATTTACTCAATAAAATGCAATATTTTCTCTTGAAATGTGCATTATTTCTAGCCGGTTATAATTATATGAAAAATATTGTATAGCCTTGCAGCTGAGTTTTGTCATCATCAAAAAAGGAAAATTGTTAAGAAATTATTATTACCCAAAAGTTTTGGTGATCGACAAAATAAAGATAGCACTTCACTATTTCAGGAAACAACTGCATATCTTATGTGTCATAGGTATCAGTGGTCTTCCAATGTATCATTTCTAGGTCCAACGGAATTCATAAGTAAGAAGCCCCCTCAAATAGAGATTCTTTCTTTCAACCATATTTCGATTGTTAATACGATATATAAGGACAGCTACTACAAAGAGTATTACACCCTTGATCGTGAAATATCGATTGCTTGTTGAACCCTGTGAATTGCATGAAATAAGGATACTCAAAATTCGAGGGTCAAGTAACTGGACTGCTTCACTACGGGCTACGGCAAAAGAGTTTAACCGTTTAAACAAAGGATACACTAAAGAAGTCTGACCGTTTGAATTTCAAACCGCAGATAATTCAATCGCTTAAAGTAAAATACGATGAACTTCTCAACCGGCTGATTCGAAGACATCATTAAAGAGTGTTATTTATTACCTACTTAATGAAAGACATTCTCTAACCAGTTCAAGACATTAAATAGTTTGCACCGCTTCAAAGTACACTTGTCCCTACACTAGTCCTGAGAATGATCTGCATTTATATCACTATCCCAGAAAGGAAAGATCATTTATCTTACAAAGGTCTGAGGATAAAAGCAGTTGCCATAAACGGTAACTCTACAGCAACTTTTCAAAGAACGGGACTCAAGACAATATCATCATAGAGAACATTTAATGCATTTCTGAAGAACATTAAATGCAGTTGCTGCTGATAGTGACACAGCTTCTCTTTGTTACAAGTTAACATTGCTCAATCCTTTTGACCGTTGGAATCATCGCCTATATTAACAGAGAAGGAAGTGTGCAAGAATACGGGCGATACATTATCATATTCACAACAGTGAAATCATCACAAGCTCACATACTTCAAAGATTCAGAGCGCACTCAAAAGTCTACACACTTCATCGCTCATGAGCACACACTGAACAGAAAGATATCTGATCATTCAAGAATCATCTTTGTGCTACCAAAATCAGTTTGTTTACTTATATCATTAACCTTTCGGTTATTTGTTTAAGTTGTGGTGTCTGGTGAACCGAGTGTTCTTAAAATCCAGAATTGTAAAATAATCAGTAAGAGTTCCAAAGCAGGCAGTGTGATAAGTCCTGATTGGAGTGGGCCGTTGCAAAGAGTTTTTGTAAAGCCAAAGTCTTTTAGTGGAATCCTTCCTAATGAGGAAGAAGGGGTGACATAGAAGTTTTCATCTCCGAACATCCATAAAAACATTGTGTCTTTACTTCCTCCAATCACTTACTTCTCACTATATTTGTTGATAAGTTTGCCAACCAGTTTTAAGCTATCATTAGAAATCTTGAACCGTTTTTTCGCACTTTACAGTGGTTTATATTTCTAACAAGTTTGAGAAGAATTTTCAACCGCTTCAAAACGGTTGAAAACCAGTTTCAGAAAGCAAAATTTGAAAGAGTTCATTCACCCCCTCCCCCTAAACTCTTTCCCGATCCCAACATATGTCCATGTGGATGAAGATTCAAGAGCTGCAATCTCATTAGAGAGATGGAATAGTTGCCTCACAGGAACAGAGGGCAACTGATATCAAATATAAGCGGCGACTCTCCGTTGTTCATACTTCATGGTTTCCTTTGCTCGAGTTTGCTTTTCAGGAGAATATTCAATGCAGGGTCAGGGAAAGGAGAACGGAGACGATGTATAAATTTATTATGAATAGTGTAAAATATTTTAGAACATTATATTAGCATAAAACTTTATGCTAGAATATTCTAGAAGTTATTTAATGAAAATAAAACTTTGACAAGTTATAAGATCAATTTAATATACTATTTGAAATTATTCTCTAAAAGTTATATATATATATATATATCTACACACACACATGTCTCGCATGCACACACACACATACATATATATATATATACACACACATGTCTCGCATGCACACACATATATATATATACACACATATATATATGTGTGTGTGTCTGGAAGCCATATCCTTTCTTGAACAACAAGAAAGGAGATAGGAAGAGGCCTTTCTTGTTTGTTCTCATCAACCAGTTTTCTTCAATCTTCTGTTTTTCCCTCTAAAAACCCTCGTTTCTCCCCAGTTAAAACACAAAGATTTTGTGCATACTCCACAATTTTGATAAAAGTAGATATCGGACGAAGATTACGCAAGAAGAAATGAAGTTCTGTGCGAGGATTTCGAACACTTTACAAGAGATGAAGGCGACCCTGATGATGGTTCTGGTGCAAATCATATTTGCCGTCCGATATCTAATTTTATCAAAATTGTGGAGTACCCAAGTTCGATCCTCTTACCACACCTTTTACTCAAAATATTAATAATAATGATATTCACGGGAAATTTAGGGTCCGATCTACGCAAGCGTCACTAATCCAGACACGAGCTCCAAAATTACCCTGGGCCTGAAATCACAAATAAGACCGTTAGAAGGGGGCCAGGAGGGTATCCTGGCGTAACCCCTCCGACGCTCAAGTCAGAGACTGAGGATATATGGGGGGAGCAGCTAAGGGCGCTGCTGAAAATAATATAGTGAATCCAATAATTGAACACTCAAACCTGGTATTTATAGGAGAATACATGGGCCCTTTATGGGCTTGTCTTCCGTTTGGGCTAGGGATGGGCCAAGGATAATGGGCCCATCCATGGGGTATCAAATAATAATAATAATAATAATGTTTACATCTTGTATTGAATGTAAGTTTTCCGGCTTGTTTCTTTGCAGAGTAATCCAAGATTTTGGATGACATTGATTTCCAAGTAATCATCAAGAATATATAAAATTATTAATTTATGCGACATTTTCTTGTTCACCATTAATTAAATTGTAGGATTTTTTTTAATTAAGATGAAAAACATGCATTATTACGTCATATATTGTATTCCAGATTGGCTACAAACGACGACATGAATCTATCTATTCTCGTGGCTTACAGATTCATGTTTGGTGCCGCTTTCATTGCTCCTACTGCATAGGGAAGGGGTAAACTAGAAATTCACCTCCACACAAACATATATATATATATATATATATAATGTCACAAATTATAATGTTATTATAAATATTGATTTTTCATTTTTATAAATTTTTTTAGAACCCGATCGGATTGACTGAGAACCAGTCATGTAACGTACCGTACTTTTAAACATACTTAAAATTTGTGAAAAATAAAAATTTTCTTAAATAAGTAACAAACCTTCAAATCGCGATGAAAATAATCTGTTCGTCAAAAAAAATTTTGAAATAAAAGCAATTACAAACAAAATTTGCAAAAAGGTAATTGTTTAAACATCGTAAACAGTATCGTGAAAGTCAGAGTATTAAAAATGTCATGCATAGAATCTTAAAACATGGGCGGTCCTTAGGTTTAGCCTCCTGCGCAGTCCAAGCCGGCTCATTGGTCCCTACCTCTCGTCTCCTCAAAGTCATCCTCACCTACATCGATCAAGTCTAGTGAGTCTAAAGGCTCAACATGTATAAACTGGATATAACAAGTAATACGTAATAAAACCACATGAATCTATAAAGTAGGGCGTACATAATTGAAACTTGAACGTATTTACATAAACATAGACGTGCCATCATCGTAAAATTTTTCAGAAACATACTTGCATCATACATACTTGAACATGCATAAACTTCATCATTTTGCGTAGAGATGTGTTTCAAAGCAAGTGATCCATATATAAATGCGTCTGATCAGACTAAAACACAGTACTGGGCTGGCAGGGAAAATCCATTACCACATACATGAGATCTCCGGTCATGCTTTACCGGGTGGAATTGTTCCTGGTCATGCTTTACGCCTCCCAATCCTGATCTAAATCCGGTCATGCTTTACCGGGGTGGAGAGGTCCTCGGCCACGTTCACCGACTTCCAAACCCGTTCATAATTGATCACAAGACATTTATCATACCTAAAAAATAAAATATTTTCTCATTTTGCACGTCGAACATACTTACATGGCGTTGAGGAATTCGTTGGATCTCGCTTGGGGTCACTGCTGCACATACTAACATGAGTTCAAACACTTTATCTGTCATAACTTAGACGTATTATTCATGCTCACACCCAAAAATTACAAATTTCCTTATGACGTTCTAAATCTCTCGGGACTCGACCGCGTTTAATCATCGTACTAAATCATGACACCAAACCCCAAAACAATCCCTATATACACATACATATTTTTATAATTTTTGTTTTTAAAAAAAATGGAAGACACGACCCCGTGTAAGGATCTGGGTCTGCGTAGACGCTGGAAATTCGCACTTCGAAAGAAACAAGGGCGTGGACAGGGTCCGTGTAGACTCTGAAAAATTGCATCCAACGAAAATCACTACAGTTGTAGCTTAATCCTCCTAATTCGGTCGTGCGGACCATGAACCAACACCTCGAGACCCATCCTAGGATGCTATGACAATGGTTCAAACTCCTGGGACGCCTCAACAACGATATAAATCATAAAACTCAACTCAAACCAAGAACATAGCTATTTTGACACCAAAATGATTCCTACGATTTCTAGTGCAACCAAGTGCCTATCGACACGAAACAAAGCACCTAAAATCATCCCAACATCATACTCACAAGACTTAAACGCAGCAACGATCACCCAACGGTCTCCCACGAAGCCTGTAACAAATAAACTTCAAGAACACATCAAGAATACATTTTCAGAAAAAAAATTTACAGTTTATGTATTCCAACGAAAATGATCATAACTCACTCATTTCTTGTCCAAAAATTTCAATTTTACTGTCAAATCGAAGGTATCAAAAAGTACTACGTTTTATATGTTGAAAGCATTTCCAGAAAATCGACCAAAAAGTCGCAGTATTTAAAATTACAGCAAATTTTGAGTTTTGAGATCCAAAAATCCTTTCAAAAGAGATCCAACCATTTTTACTCAAATTTTGCACAATATACATGAATTTTTACACATAATAAACATAAAAACATATAATATAACAAGATCGATGGAGAAACAAAAGATTATACATAACTTTTGATTTTTAAAGTTGCCGAAACGATGACACCGAAGCGGGAAAGATGCGAGGGTTGATCTGGGTCGAAATGTGGCACGATTTTCTTGAAGAAATGCACGAGAATTTACTGAAGATTTTGAATGAGAGTGGCTGCTGAGGAAAGGGCTTAGAACCCTAGCTATTCTCTCAAAAAAATTAAAATGAAATATGTGTGGGTGTGTAACGTATGTGTGTGTGTGCATTTTTGTCTGAGTTAATAGTACGGTTAATTAGGGGCTAATCATTCTTAGGTAGATAATTAATAATAAAAAAATATACTAATATAATTACTTACCCACATTAAAAGATTTAAATAACCTAATTTACAAGGTTTAAAAATTCCTATTACATTTACAAAATCTCCTAATTACCAAAATCAATTCCATAATTGCTAAACTTTAAAAGTTAAAAAAATCTTAGAATAACCTAATAATTAAATTAGACTTTGAAATACAAAAAACTTAATAAATAATTTAAAATGTCTCAATCCTAATTAAAATAAAATACCACATTTTAAAATTTTTAAAATCGTCGCGGTCTCTTTTCCTCGATCTCGCATCGAATAATCGACTGAAACATGAAACTAGTGAAAAAAATTTAACTTGCATCACATAAATATAAATAATTTAAAACAATGTAATTTCATACATCATGCATTATTAAAAATTATTTTGAACTTAAATAAAGAATTTAACAATTAAATAAATGCATGAGTTTTACGTGTAGTGATTTAGGCTCTACAAGTCACATATTCAATCCATATTCAGTCCGAACAACTCCCAAATACCGTTTTACTAATAAGAACTGGTTGGATTAGTTCGCTTTTATATATATATATATATGGAATTTAGTTGCTTCTAATTTTATTTTTGTTATATATAAATATATATATATATATATATGATTATTTTGATTTTAAACTTTGTTAAAAATATTATTTCAATAGTATCATAAATTATTTTATTTTTTGAATTTTGATAAATATATATTTTTAATATACACATTTAAATTTTTATATAAATATATATATATGATTATTTTGATTTTAAATTTTGTTAAAAATATTATTTCAAGAGTATCATAAATTATTTTTTTTTTTAAACTTTAATAAATATATATTTTTTATATACACATTTAAATTTTTATATAAATATATATATATATATGATTATTTTGATTTTAAACTTTGTTAAAAATATTATTTCAATAGTATCATAAATTATTTTATTTTTTAAACTTTGATAATTATATATTTTTTATATACACATTTAAATTTTTATATAAATATATATATATGATTATTTTGATTTTAAACTTTGTTAAAAATATTATTTCAATAGTATCATAAATTATTTTATTTTTTAAACTTTGATAAATATATATTTTTTATATACACATTTAAATTTTTAGAATTCAAAATATATTATTTACCATATATAATATAATATAACAATGATCGAGCCGCTATTTTAAGGTAAGTCGATTCAATCAAACATCAATTTTTTAAAAAACATGGATGTCTATTTAATAGTTCTTAAAAACGTCATGTTTATATAACTGAAAGTTCTTTTCACACTAGTCAAACTGTCCTTATTAGATAATCATAACAATTTAAAATTTTGAAATAAAAAAATATTATCTAAAGAAAGATTAATAGCTGCATTATTATTATTTTTTTATTTTAAAAAAAACATATATATTAATCAATACTAAACCAACTTTGCGAGAGATTGGGCAAACAAGAAAATAATTCTTTAGTATCTGAGAATATTGAACATTCACAATATAAAAGAAATTGTTAATGGGATAAAAGTTTATACAAAAAATACTAAATAAATAAAAAAAACAAAAACATGATACAATAGACAACAAATATTTTTTTAAAAGTACAGAAACCGGCAGCTAAATGTATCTATCTTGGCTCATCAGTTGACATGCCCAAGGCCTCGAGACATTCTGTGTGACACTTCATAATTTCCCTCATCGGGCGTTGCAACGGATCCAATCCGTTTTTACAAGCTTCACATACTAACGATAATTCACACCCGTTTGCTCTGACACATCTCCTTTAACTTCCTCTGATAAAGGGAATTGAGCAGAATTCACCAAGGTGGTGATCTGATGGCTGATAGCAAACCATTTGAGCTGCGACAATCCCTTTTCTTTGATTCGTCCATGATTCGATTATGAAGCAAAGAGGATTGGACGGACCTTGAAGGAGTTTAGGATCCCGACGAAGAGTTTCGAGATCAGCGTAATAGTCGAAAGAGTGGTTTCTATACAGATGTTTTTGGGAGGGTTGATGAGAGGGTACATAACAAAATCAAGATCAAGGTCGAAGACGAGTTTTAGAAAAATTATATTAGTAAATATATTCAAAGAATCAAGATTTCAGAAAATACCATGTACGTAAACTATACAAAATCAATCAGTAACTTAACAATGTGAAGATTTTCAGGTTCGATCCAAGACTCCAAAATAAATAAAGCAAATCAAGATCGCACATGCATTGAAACAAAACAAATATCGACACCAACAAAGGAAACAACATCAAACGTAAGTGTTGGAAAATCTTGTTAGAGTAGATGCCCTGTAAGCCAACTATTGACTGGGGAATTTATTGACTCAAATGTAATAAACAATCTTTATTTTAATATAATTTACTTTTTTATGGTTTCGTTTTACTTTATCTGTATACCCATTCAATAAGCATTGATAAAGTCCTTGATTATGCTTTAATACAAATCAATCGTAATTTAATGTTGAAACTCATTTGTAGACACTACATATTCTAAATTCGTTCCTAGTCGATTCAGCTGCCTAAAATAAGGATAAAGGCCGCTTGAGCTCGAGACTAGCATCTGTGATGTTGTGTACTGTGTTTCTTGGTAAGGACATAGAGATGTCCAAACATGCAGATGGGTAGTCATATGATGATAATACGAACAACCCTCCCTCGTACTTTCCAAGTAGTTATCATTCATCGAGAGGATAAGTCTGTGATTATGATTGTACACCATTAGTCCTTACGACCCAGGACAACACTAAGGCTCTATATGCTAGGGCTGTGCTTTGACTCGTTTAGAGTAGATGCCCTGCAAGCCAAAGGTTGGCTAGGAAATTTATTGACTCAAGTGTAATAAACAATCTTTATTTTAATATAATTTACTTTTTAATGATTTTGTTTTACTTTATCTGTATACTCATGCAATCAGCATAGATAAAGTCCTTGATTATGCTTTAATACAAATGAATCGTAATTCGATGTTGAAACTCATTTGTAAACACTGCATATTCTAAATTCGTTCCTAGTCGATTCAACCGCCTAAAATAAGGATAAAGGCCGCTTGAGCTCGAGACTAGCATCTGTAATGTTGTGTACTGTGTTTCTTGGTAAGGGCATAGCGATGTCCAAACATGCAGATGGGTAGTCATATGATGATTATACCGAACAACCCTCTCTCGGACTTTCCAAATGGTTATCATTCATCTAGAGGATAAGTCCGTGGTTATGATTGTACACCATTAGTCCTTACGACCCGGGACAACACTGAGGCTCTATATGCTAAGGCTGTGTTTTGACTCGTTTACCGGCTCCAAGAGAGTTATCAGGTGGCGAGGTTGGGTACAGTTGCGACACATATAGGAGCCAATGCATTGAAGTCTGGGATTCACCGCTAAACTGCGGGTGTGGATATCCTATGTGATCTGATGAAATTATAGTGCGTGGAATCTCTGACAAGAGTATGAGATGTACATTAGAGAAGGAGTTCTCCAACCGTACTTGTGATGCCACTATTTATAGTTATCACATATTTATCGAATTATCATGCAACCCTCGATGAACCAATGGTTGCAGTTTCGATCGGGATATTTGAGATGAAGGTACCATTCTGTACGTTAATCATAATCAACTGGTTCTTGCAAGAACTATCAGTGATACCTAGGGGATCATGGGGCGATGCTACTAGACGCTCTTCCCATGATCCGATGGGTGCAATCAGAAATGAGTTCTGACATTCTTAATCAAGGTGTTGATGAAAAGAATGAGGCTAACTACGGTAAGCCCGAATAAGAATAAATGTTATTCTGAATCACAAAGAGTTGTGAACCTACGGCTAGCTGTATGCCTGAACCATTGAGGGTCACACAAGTACTGGATTATTTGTTCCAGTTGATAGAATAAATTCAAGAAGTTGAATTTATATTATTATATAGTAAATTCAAGGAGTTGAATTTTTTATAATTAAATTTTGAGAAAAATAAAATCAAGGAGTTGAATTTATGAGATAGTAAATTCAAGAAGTTGAATTTATGAAATTTGGAGAGAATAAATTCAAGGAGTTGAATTTACGAAATTTGAGAATTTAATTTATTAAAATCAAAAGTTGAGTTTATTAAATATTAAGTTTTGGAGGTGATAAATTCAAGGAGTTGAATTTATAATTTAAGTATTAAATTCAAATATTGAATTTATAATGGATTTAATTTATTAAACTCAAAAGTTGAGTTTATATTAAATTAAATTAAATATAGTGGGACGTGTGTTTAATGGGCTTGTAGGAGTACAAGTCCAACATACTAAATAATTAAAGTTCTTAATGGATTTTGATTAATTAATTAAACTAGTTGGACTAGCTCAATTAATTAATCAAGCCCATTAAATTTAATTAGGTGTATTAGGCCGGTCATGGCTTAATTATAAAAGGTTGTAAATAAGTCATAACCCTAGTCACCAAGCAAGCCTCCACTCTACTTGCAAAATTCGAAATTCCTCCAACCTTTTTCTCTCAAATATTTCGGCAACCTTGATGTAATTTTAGGGTTGAGCCGTCTCTCAATTTTTAATCTCCAACGTTAAAAGTTCTTTCAAATATTCTAGCGCTATTTGGAAGAGGAACAAATCTTCTAGTCGTGGACCTAATTAGAAGGATTGAAGGAAAGAGTTTTTGAAGATCGTTCGTAGGGATTCATCAAGAGCTAGATCCGCTTATACCGGATTAGTTGGAGCCAAGTGATTTAATTTACTAAAGGTATAATTCTAACACCCTATGAATGTTTGATTATAAAACCATACGAGTGCTCAAACAATATCTTGAATGTCAGGATCTAAAAATTTTTAAACTTCCGCTGCGCGCGGCCGGCGCACGGCGCGGCGTGCGGAACGTCCGCACGCTGCACGCGCGGTCGGCCCGCAGCGCGCGCACGGCTATGCGCACAGACGCACACAGCAGGCCTGCGACTACCCGAAACGTTCGGGCAATGCGCGGGCAGCGAGGGCGGCTGCCCGGGATCGTCTCGGGAAGCATGCTGAATGGTGGGCTTGAATTGTTTGGGCACATGGTGCAATTTCTGATTTTTCAAATATTTGGGCAAAATTGGTTCAATTTTTATTTTGGGAAATTAAAAATTTTCTTGTAAAATAAATAATTAGAATGTGATTTTAATTATTTATGGTAAAATTGAGTTTTACAAGAAATCAATTATTATTGATTTAATTGGATATTAAATAAATGTGTTCATTTAATTTATTAAATTCTTTAATAATTGTGGTGGTTAGTGATAACATTATTAGATGTATGATTTATGAATTAATTAAATTGTTTAATTAAATTGATGTTAATATTTGATATTAAATGCATGAAAGATGATCGAGAGCCTTGACCAATATGTTAGGTGTATGTTATGATATTTTACTGTTTATTCGTTTTTTTAATATTTGATATTATTAAAGCGGGCCTGGTTTATGGCTCGTTCCCATCCCATGAGATGTATCTCTTTTGTGTCATGGCTATTTAAATGTAATTATTAGAAATAGTGGAAGATCAAGACTGGAAGATGGTGGGGCCCGATGAACAAGATGAAGACATGTAAAATATTGAAGCTCTTGTAATAGTTGCATTTGCATCCCTGTATTCACTAGATTTTGGACATACATCCATTTATGGCTCACATGGATCTAATAGTGTTGGCGATCGATCATCTTTATTTATTGTTGAATGTCATATTATGATATATGCGATATATAATAGTATGGATGTATGTATATTATTAGATAATATAGTTGCATGGATCCGGCAAACATACAAACTCGTGGCACGCGATTTTAAAAATTAAAATGATTACACATTTTTAAAATTAAAATCCCTCATTTTGAATATGATTCGAAATTCATATCAAACCGTAAAATTAAAAATTAAAAGAGTTTAATTTTTTCTTGCCTTCCATCAACCGTGGTTGCATGTAGATCGCTACCTGCGGACAGTGTCTAGCTCATATTATTGGGGAGGCCTGGACGCCGGAAAGCTGTGACTTCACCGGACATATGATGTGAATTGAGTGGAACTCCCATGACTTCGTGTAGAACCCGAAAAATCAGATTACGTATAAGCCATGCATAATTGCTATTATTTAAATTAAAAATGATTTTATATATATATATATATATATATATATATATATATAATATATATATATATATATGAAGGGTTTAATTCATTTTAAACTTTGTTAAGTCATGGCCATATTTTTTAATCGCAGAAGTTTAATTTTATCTTTTCGGATAAATACGCGAGGCCGGACTGGAGTTTGGAGAATTGAGATAAGATAATAATAAGAAAATATTCCTAAATTTAATTTAAGCCAAGGAATAATTTATTTCAATGATAAAGAATATTTTTAAGATTTATTAAATTAATTGGATTTAAATTATTAAAGAAGTTCTTTTATGTCCAATATTTAGTTAAAAACCTATATTAAAATATGTAACCAATTGGGATAAAATTAATCTAGACCTAATATAAATTCAAGAAATTATAACCTAGCATTTTAATAATTAATTTTTGACCAAGCCATGCCATGCAAGATTGGTATCCTAATTTAAGTTGTTAATTCACTAAAATAAATAATGGGTGTTTAAAACCTTAAGAATTAAAGTTTACTAGATTTAATCAACAATTTACCTTGCAATTATTAGCCAATTTCGGCCACCCCATCCACCTAATTTCCCTCAACCCACTAAACTTGCTTATCAATCCCTTCAATTCATATAGCAAGTAGAGAAAGAATTGATTTGCCAATCAAACTCCCCACTTGTTGTAATGCTCGAGATCTTAGTTTGATACTTTTGAGTTATCTCATATTATGAATAAGGGAATGGAAGAACAGACATGGAGAGGCGACGTTGCAATTCGAGTTTTGGGGGTACAGTAGAGAAACCGCACCCGCGCCATAAAAGTGACCGCACCTGCGGTGTTGGGACAGAGAGGGCAACGCAACCACGGTCCAAAAGCCAGCGCACCCGCGGTCGTTCTTCTGAAATTTTGGATGTGATACAGTAGGCTCAGCGCACCCGCGGTGCAGAGTGAGCGCACCTGCGGTGCGACGTGTTGAACAAAGATTAAGCCATTTGCCTTCACCATGCAAGATATATATATGAGTTGTAATGCATTCCTTCATTCAGAATTTCAGGAGGAAAAATCGAGAGCTTAAGGTCTTTAAAGTTGCATATACAAGAATTTTATCCAAGCAAGAATCCAACAATCCGATTTTCGATCCGAGTCTATATTTGTTCTCCTCGTATCATTAGCTTCGAAAGGATGTAATTATTATTGTCTTTCAGCAGGTTTTGAGGTTGACATGTTGGAGAAATCAGATTTTGATTACTATTGTGTGTTCTTATGATTATTGTGAAATGATATTCGTAACCGGATTGAAGAACGGATATGATATGCGATCTTTTTCACGTTCTAGCATGTCTTGACTTGGATATATACAGATTTCAGCATAGTAGATTTTGTTAGAATGAGAATTATGAGTTATGGTTATTGATTATTGATGTTTGAATTGACCGGTATCGCAAGATTACGCCGTTATGCCGTCGAAATGTACCGAGATTGAATATTGATCCGTATGTGTATTTAATTGAGTTAGAGATTGATAGAATGCATCTTGAATATGTCATTTCAGATTGTCATGACAAGCTTCAACATCAAGACTTCGACATCGACAAAGATTGAACAACGAAAGGTATAATTCAATGTTTGATTGGGGAGATATAACTCGAATCAGATCCGGTTTGAGTTTCCCACAAATCACATACTAGATTTCTATACCTTGTTATGTTGTGCTTTATATTGATTTATATACAAGCATTGAGATAGGAGAGTCATTGGCAGATATGCCAAGTTTCTAGACGTTCGATGGTATCGAGGCATAGGAGAAGATCGACTCCGATTGTAGATATTCGATACAGACAGGGTCGAAGTCTAGGAATAAGACGTAACGCCACCCCGATTGGGAGAGTAGGTGGGAGACTTGTTACGTCTTATTCACACCGGGATCCCTAGACTTAGATACGAGTTGAGTCAAAGATATGAGTGTGATTTAAGTTGCTTGCCTTATATTGATTATGTTTCATAGACTATGGGACGTATTGATATTGGTTACATTCATGATAGTATGTTCATGATTTATATTGTGTATATGCATGTGTACATGTTTTATACTGGGATTTGTTCTCACCGGAGTTTCCGGCTGTTGTTGTGTCTGTATGTGTGCATGACAACAGATGGGACAGGATCAGGGTCGAGACAAAGATGAGAGATCGAGATAGCGTGGTGATTTCGGGCGTAGAAGACAGCTAAATGTTCTACTTGTACTATGTAGTTTGTTAAGAACACTGGTTTGTATAAACGAAGTAGAACAAGACATGTACTTACGTTGGTTGAAATAAAATAGAGTTAACCTTGATGTATGATTTATATACAGTTGTTTTTGATATTAAAAGCAAAATTTTGACCCACATTTTCTTACAAAGATCCAATTAATCCCAAAGACTATTGAGTCAGAGCCCGGGTCCCCACAACAGGTGGTATCAGAGCAGTAGGTTCTGTAGACTGAAATAGAAGTGAATGAGCGGGGTAGATTGAGTCGTCTTCCTTGCTTTTATTGTGCTAGCATGATTTATTGCTTTCCCTATTACATATTGTATTGTTATCTGAGTTGATTACATCATGTATTTGCAAAGACTGAATCAGAACCGATTCTGGATCAGAGGTATATGATTAGAGGAGGACTGAGACAGATTGTGTACTAATCCGTTTGATAATCAGATATGCCTCCTCGACGAGTACCGCAACCAGTAGCAGGTCGGGCACCAGAACAGGGCAGTACATCCAATGATCTGATGGATGTTACCGCTACACCGATGGAGACTTTGCTAAAGAGGTTTCAGTCGTTCCGACCACCGACACTTAAGGGCACAGAAAATTCAGTTGAGTGTGAAAGTTGGCTCGATGACATCGAGATGCTATTTGAGTCTCTTGACTACACTGACGAGCGACGAGTTAAACTTATTGGGCATCAACTGCAAGAAGTTGCAAAGAATTGGTGGCTTACCAAGAAGAAAGCATTGGAGCATCGTGGCACAGAGATCACTTGGAAAGTTTTTAAAGCAGAGTTTTATCAACGCTTATTTCCCGTGTCCTACCGAAAAGACAAGGGTGCTGAATTTGCAAATTTGAAACAGGGACAGTTGAACATCGAAGAATATGTAGCAAAGTTTTGGACATTGCTTCGATTTGCTCCTCACGTGGCAGAAAATGACGAGGCCATTGCAGATCAGTTTATCAATGGCTTGAATCCTGATATCTTTACCTTGGTGAATACCGGTAGACCCAATAACTTTGCAGATGCCTTGAACCGTGCCAAGGGGGCAGAAGCTGGATTGCTTAGGCAACGAAGCACTTCCTATGTCGCTCCGACTTCGAGACTGCCACAACCCTCAATTCAACCCCCTCCCAGATTTGAGAGCGGTGGTAGTAGCAGCGGGAGGAAAGACCAGTTGAAAGCGAAAGGCAAACAGTTCAAGAGATCTGGGAGCAGTTCGTCAAGCTCCAGTGGATCACGACAGAGAGGTCCTGGCCAGAGTACAGAGTATACAGGTATATATTGCAGTTCTTGTGGAGGCAGACATGCCACAGAGCAGTGTCAAGGTGTGATGGGTCGCTGCAATATCTGCAAACAACAGGGACACTTCGCCAGAGTCTGTCCACAGAAAGGGGTACAACAAGCTCAGAGTGTAGGAGCATCTGGTTCAGTAACTCAGCCTGAGAGGCAAGCTTCATCTGTTCATTCCTTTCAAGCCAACCCCTACATAGACCCAGCCCCGAGCCAAAGGGAGCCAGACTGTGAGCCAGCCTCCCAGACAGCATGCTCGAGGCTTTGCACTGACAGAAGAGCAGGCCCAAGATGCACCAGACGATGTGATAGCAGGTAACTGTTTTCTTTGCGGTTATCCTGCTTATGTATTGTTAGATATAGGTGCATCTCATACCTTCATTTCTGAGCGTTTTGCATTAATGCATGCTTTACCTGTCGAGTCATTATCTGCCGTAGTATCGACTTCTTCTCCTTTGGGGAGTTGTTTGATATTAGTGACATTGGTTAGACATTGCATGCTAAAATTCGAGGGTCTTGAGATTGACTTAGATTGCATTGTGCTTGGGTTGTCTGATTTTGATTTTATTGTCGGTATCGATATGTTAACCAAGTACAGAGCCAATGTAGATTGTTTCCAGAAGATTGTCAAATTCAGACCAGAGATGGCTGATGAGTGGAAATTCTATGGTAAGGGTTCCAGAGCTCGGATTCCCTTGATATCTGTTTTGTCTATGAGCCGATTGTTGCAGAAAAGAGCAGAGGAGTTCCTTGTATATTCAGTAGATCTACTGAAATCGAGCCCAGCATTGGCAGATCTGCCAGTGGTATGCGAGTTTGCGGATATATTCCCATATGAGATCCCAGGGTTACCTCCAGTTCGAGAGGTAGATTTCAGTATTGATCTCCTAACAGGTACCATTCCTATATCTCGAGCTCCTTATAGAATGGCACCTATTGAATTGAAAGAATTGAAAGAACAACTCGAAGATCTATTGGCCAAGGGTTACATTAGACCGAGTGTGTCGCCTTGGGGTGCTCCGATACTGTTTGTTCGGAAGAAAGATGGTTCGATGAGACTTTGCATCGATTATCGACAATTGAATAAAGCGACAGTAAAGAACAAATATCCATTGCCTCGTATCGACGATTTATTTAATCAATTGTAGGGATCCTCTATCTATTCCAAGATCGATCTGAGATCTGGATATCACCAGTTTAGAGTCCGAGATGTTGATATACCGAAGAAAGCGTTCTGAACCAGGTATGGACATTATGAGTTTATTGTCATGCCTTTCGGTTTAACGAATGCTCCAGCAGTGTTTATGGGTTTAATGAACCGTGTCTTTCTGAAGTATCTGGATGAGTTTGTTATTGTTTTTATTGATGATATTTTGGTATATTTCAAGAGTATGGTTGAGCATGCCGAACACTTAAGAATTGCGTTGCTAACGCTGAGAAATGAGAAACTATATGCTAAACTGTCAAAATGTGAGTTTTGGCTGAGACAGGTTGTCTTTTTGGGGCATATCATATGTGGAGACGGTATTTCTGTTGATCCAAGTAAAGTTGAAGCTGTGATTAGTTGGCCTAGACCGACTTCTGTACCAGAGATACACAGTTTCATGGGTTTGGCAGGGTACTATCGGCGATTTATGAAAGATTTCTCCAGTATCGCGAAGCCGATTACCCAGTTGACACAGAAGAATGCGCCATTTGTGTGGTCTGAAGCCTGTGAGTCTAGCTTTTTGGAGTTAAAGAGACGACTGACCAGTGCTCCAGTATTGACTATCCCTTCAGGTACTGGTGGTTTTATTGTATATTGTGATGCATCTCACAGAGGGCTAGGATGTATTCTTATGCAGCGAGGACATGTGATTGCATATGCCTCGAGACAGTTGAAGCCACATGAGACTCGTTACCCAATTCATGATCTAGAATTGGCGGCTATTGTATTTGCACTAAAGATATGGCGACATTACCTTTATGGCGAGAAGTTTGAAATCTACTCTGATCACAAAAGCCTGAAGTATTTGTTTTCTCAGTCAGAGTTGAATATGAGACAGCGTAGATGGCTCGATTTGTTGAAGGATTTCGATTGTGAAATCAAATACTATCCAGGAAAGTCTAATGCAGCAGCGGATGCCTTGAGTCGAAAGGTATGTGCTCTATCTTTGTCGACGATAGGTTTTTCGAATTTGATTGAAGATTGCTGTTTGTCTGGATTAGCATTTAATACAGATAGCAGACCATTGAGAAATGCTACGATTCAAGTGGAACCAGATTTGATTGTTCGCATTAAAGAAGCACAGAAAAAGGATCAGAATGTTCAGAAGTCGATTGAGATGGTCAGAACCGGACATCAGTCAGAGTATCGGGTACATGATCATGTTTTGTATGTAAATAACCCTCTTGTAGTGCCAGATGTTTCAGATTTAAGACAACAGATTTTATCAGAAGCGCACTGTAGTCGGTTCAGTAATCATCCTGGTGGCAGAAAGATGCACAATGATCTGAAGATACAGTTTTGGTGGAAACAAATGAAATCAGACATTGCAGAGTTTGTATCTAAGTGCCTGAATTGCCAACAGGTGAAAGCTGAGCGGAAGAAACCCGGAGGTTTACTTCAGAGTCTATCTATTCCTGAATGAAAATGGGATCACATTTTCATGGATTTTGTTACGAAGTTGTCACGATCATCACGGGGCTGCGATGCGATTTCGGTCGTGATTGACAGATTGATCAAATCAGCATGCTTTATTCAGTACCGAATGACGTACCGACATGATCAGATGGCAGAGATATATATCAGAGAAGTGGTCAGATTGCATGGTGTGCCGAAGTCTATCGTATCAGATCGTGATCCACGATTCACTTCACACTTTTGGCATAGTCTGCAGCAGGCTTTAGGTACGACATTGCACCTGAGTACTGCATATCATCCTCAGACTGATGGACAGTCAGAGCGGACTATCCAGTCATTGGAGGATATGGTGAGAGCTGTAGTGCTAGATTTTGGCACTAGTTGGCAAGATTCACTACCTCTTTGTGAATTCTCGTAAAACAACAGCTATCAGACGAGCATTGAGATGACACCGTTTGAAGCATTATATGGCAAGAAGTGCAGATCTCCTCTGTATTGGGATGATATATCTGAAGTACAAGAACTTGGACCTGATATGATCCAAGAAATGACTGAGAAAGTTAAAGTGATCCAGAAAAGAATGAAGACAACGCAGGATAGGCAAACCAAGTACGCAAATGTACGTCGTCGACCGTTAGTATTTGAACAGGGAGACAGAGTATTTTTGAAGATTTCTCCATTCAGAGGTATTGTCAGATTTGGCAAACGTGGGAAATTGTCTCCTAGATAAATCGGTCCGTACGAGATTCTTGAGAAGATTGGTGATCGTGCATATCGACTTGCTCTTCCTCCTTCTCTATCTGGGATACATGATGTCTTTCATGTATCAATGCTGCGTAGATATATGCCTGATGTTTCTCATGTCATTCAGCCTGATGAAGCCGAGCTTGACAACACTTTGAGTTATATTGAACATCCAATTCAAACTCTTGACTGGAAAGAAAAACAGCTCAAAACGAAGACTATTCCGCTAGTGAAAGTCCAGTGGAGTCGTCATGGCACTGAAGAAGCGACTTGGGAGACAGAATCAGAGATGAGACAGAGATATCCAGAATTATTTCTATGACGTGAATATTTACTCAGCTTTTGATTATATTGCTTATTTTACATGCTTTATTGATTGCTTGCGAGTTCGAGGATGAACTCATATCTAAGAGGGGGAGAAATGTAATGCCCGAGATCTTAGTTTGATAATTTTGAGTTATCTCATATTATGAATAAGGGAATGGAAGAACAGACATGGAGAGGCGACGTTGCAATTCGAGTTTTGGGGGTACAGTAGAGACACCGCACCCGCGTCATAAAAGTGACCGCACCTGCGGTGTTGGGACAGAGAGGGCAACGCAACCGCGGTCCAAAAGCCAGCGCACCCGCGGTCGTTCTTCTGAAATTTTGGATGTGATACAGTAGGCTCAGCGCACCCGTGGTGCGACATGTTGAACAAAGATTAAGCCATTTGCCTTCACCATGCAAGATATATATATGAGTTGTAATGCATTCCTTCATTCAGAATTTTAGGAGGAAGAACCGTGAGCTTAAGGTCTTTAGAGTTGCATATACAAGAATTTTATCCAAGCAAGAATCAAATCATCCGATTTTCGATCCGAGTCTATATTTGTGCTCCTCGTATCATTAGCTTCGAAAGGATGTAAGTATTATTGTCTTTCAGCAGGTTTTGAGGTTGACATGTTGGAGAAATCAGATTTTGATTACTATTGTGTGTTCTTATGATTATTGTGAAATGATATTCGTAACCGGATTGAAGAACGGATATGATATGCGATCTTTTTCATGTTCCAGCATGTCTTGACTTGGATATATACAGATTTCAGCATAGTAGATTTTGTTAGAATGAGAATTATGAGTTATGGTTATTGATGTTTGAATTGATCGGTATCGCAAGATTACGCCGTTATGCCGTCGAAATGTACCGAGATTGAATATTGATCCGTATGTGTATTGAATTGAGTTAGAGATTGATAGAATGCATCTTGAATATGTCATTTCAGATTGTCTTGACAAGCTTCAACATCGAGACTTCGACATCGACAAAGATTGAACAACGAAAGGTATAATTCAATGTTTGATTGGGGAGATATAACTCGAATCAGATCCGGTTTGAGTTTCCCACAAATCACATACTAGATTTCTATACCTTGTTATGTTGTGCTTTATATTGATTTATATAAAAGCATTGAGATAGGAGAGTCATTGGTAGATATGCCAAGTTTCTAGACGTTCGGTGGTATCGAGGCATAGGAGAAGATCGACTCCGATTGTAGATATTCGATACAGACAGGGCCGAAGTATAGGAATAAGACGTACCGCCACCTCGATTGGGAGAGTAGGTGGGAGACTTGTTACGTCTTATTTACACCGGGATCCCTAGACATAGATACGAGTTGAGTCAAAGATATGAGTGTGATTTAAGTTGCTTGCCTTATATTGATTATGTTTCATAGACTATGAGACGTATTGCTATTGGTTACATTCATGATAGTATGTTCATGATTTATATTGTGTATATGCATGTGTACATGTTTTATACAGGGATTTGTTCTCACCGGAGTTTCCGGCTGTTGTTGTGTCTGTATGTGTGCATGACAACAGATGGGACAGGATTAGGGTCGAGACAAAGATGAGAGATCGAGATAGCGTGGTGATTTCTTGCGTAGAAGATAGCTAAATGTTCTACTTGTACTATGTAGTTTGTTAAGAACACTGGTTTGTATAAACGAAGTAGAACAAGACATGTACTTACGTTAGTTGAAATAAAATAGAGTTAACCTTGATGTATGATTTATATACAGTTGTTTTTTATATTAAAAGCAAAATTTTGACCCATATTTTCTAACAAATATCCAATTAATCCCAAAGACTATTGAGTCAGAGCCCGGGTCCCCACACTTGTAACCTTCACCTTCATTACCTAGCATTTTCCTCCACCTTACCTTCGAAATTATTAGTATAAACCAGCAGCTAAAATCGTGTGTTAGCAGCAGGAAATAAGAAAGAAAAATACAACTTCGACTCCGCCGCGCCGTGTTCGTCGAATTGGTTTGTTTTCTTCAAAACAGAATTCCAGGCATGTATATATTGTTTATTTTCTCTTCAAACAAGTCCTATAGATATTTTTTAACCATTATATGTTCATGATTCAAGAAACAAAACACAATTTGACATCAACTTGCAAAATCGGTGCAGACCCCCCCCCCCCTCTCGACCCTTTTTGTTAAACTCACGGGTGATGGGTGTTCTTGTGATTTCATGATGTTGCTTCGGTTCCAGGCACTCAAGGCTGCATCTAGGCATGATTTAGAGTGTGTTAGGGTGTTGATGGTGCATTGGTTTAAGTCCATACACTCAAGTTACAGATTTGACAGCAACAATTCTCGGTTGTAGCAGATTGAGCCGAGAGTTTGTTACTTGGGTGGTTAAGGTGAGTATTCGGACCATGGCTATTCTAGGGACGGTAGCCATGGTTAGAACCCTCCCTTAGTATGTCTAAGACGTGACCAAGATGGCCTTTTAAGACTTGGTTCATGGATACATAAAAATTCTAAAACAACAATACAAGTGCCCCTCGGTTTCCTTATTTCTGGCGTGGGTGAGTGAACCTTCGGGTTTGGGGATTTGAGAGGATTGTGGTTGGCTTTTGGCCCTTAGCCATGGTTCACACAATACCTCACCATGTCTAGATCGAGCCATTGTTGATCATATGGCCATTGGAAGACACAAGACAGTAAAACGATTCAACACATCACACTATGCAGAATTTGGTGCTCTCGGTTGGAGCTTTGGGTTGTCATGGGTGTTTACTTGGGTTGTTGTTGGCCTAGTTTGCCTAGTTCCCTTAGCCATGGTTTCAAACCACACCTTAGGATGTTGGTAAGAGACTCTGGTCGGTGGTTCAAGCCCAATGGCCATTAGTTTCAGTAATTAGACGCCACTTACACAGTTGCTGCCACTGCATTATGACAGCAGCAGTGCTTCGGTTCAGGGGCCTTGTGCGAGTTACTTGGCTCTCTTTTAGCCTATGGCCTTTGACTGGACAGTACCTCAATGAGTTGCAAAAGTCATGTTTTTGGCCGTTTGTGATTTGGACGAGTTTAGAGGTCGTACGAGAATTTACGGTTCAATGTGCCAAAGTGACTCTCGAAAGAGCATTTCATGATTTTGGCCTCCATTCACTATTTTTCGTGTATTACAATTCTTAGGGATATTATTTCATTATGTTAGGTGTATTTTAATCATGGCTAAAAGATGGTTCAATGTTGGTTCGGTTTGGTACGAAGCCATGGTTGGAAATTAGGTTGTTAGTCTCGTTTGTCTCGTTTTTGGTTCGGATATGAAGTTTTTGTCAAGTTAAGATTATTTGCATGTGTCTCATATTAGGATTAGGTCGCAGCAAGCCTGGGGACGATCCAACTCATCCGGTAAAGACAGGGTTATAATTATATCACGCTTATGGGATCTCTCACCCGGTGACTTACGACCGGTTTACGATTATGTATGGTTACGGACATCCAGTCCAAGGCTAAGGTGATCTCTACCCCCTAGTATACTGTGGTTTAGTCTGATCAGATGTTCATGTTATGTTACGGGCCACTTGCGTTGAAACATTATCTCTACCAGAAAAATCTCGATATGGTATTTAATGACAGGGCTCTATCGAGCAAATTTTTTACGTACGATTTTCAGATATGCACGTATTTATATTTACCCATGACACGATTTTTACGTTACGCTTTACGATACGATATTTTACGTTGCATACGATTTTATAATATATTTACTTGTTATTCACGATAAATGCATGTTGAGTCTTTAGACTCACTAGACTTGATTGTTGTAGGTACTGATGAGGCCGAGGCTGAGGGCGGGGACCAGTGAGCAAGCTAGGGTCAGCAGTAGTAGGAACCCGAGGACCTCATGTTTCAGTTTATGCACCTTTTATACTCAAACTCAGTTTTTAATATGTTGGATTATTTTTAAGTTGTTGTTTTCGAAATACAATATTTACTTCCGCTGTTATTTTAAAATTAAAACTATTTACGGATTTATTTTATGAATGAGACAAGTTATTTATTTATTTAAATAGAAAAATTTTAAAAATTCCGCGAAATATGAATACGAATTACGGGCCTTGACGGTATCAGAGCCTATGTTCTTGTAAAGGGTTGTACTACTATTGATCTCGAGAAGCTCATGAAGTCACGTCTTCGATCTGTAAGTTTTACGTTTACGCACTTCGTTTAAAGCATGAAATATTTTAATAGCATGTTTTCATGAAATATTTTATGTTCAGATTATGATTATGCAGTATTTATTTAAAAGAAATAATAGAATTATGCATGTTGGTTACGTGTGGGTTATGAATGGAACAGTATGCCTCCTAGACGCACTAATGATCGCACGAGAGATGAGGAGTATCGTCATGAGGACGGTGAGGATCTTAGGCAGGAGAAAGATTTACCGCCACCCCCTCCGCCGGACATGAACGCCCAGATGGTAGCGGGGATGACTTAGTTCTTCACACAGTTTGCGGGGAACAATGCTGTGTAACCAGGCAGATGGGGCCTGAGGCCATTTGTGAGCGGTTCATGAAGATGAGGCCGAAGGAGTTCTCAGGGACGACAGATCCTTCGGTTGCCGAGGGCTGGATTAAGTCCCTTAAAGTTATCTTCGTATTTATGGGGCTTGGAGATGAGGATATGGTTCGTTGTGCAACCTATCTGTTTGGAGGAGATGCTCGCCTGTGGTGGGAAGGAGCATTTGTAGCCTTTGATTTGACTACTCTGAGCTGGACGCGCTTTACAGAGGTATTCTACTCTAAATATTTTACTGACGAGGTGCGTTCCAGATTGACCAGGGAGTTCATGACCCTAAGGCAGGGAGATATGACTGTTACGGAGTTTATCTGTAAGTTTGAGAAGGGTTTTCATTTTGTACCACTGATTGCAAATGATGCTGGAGCCAAGTTGAGGCAATTTATGGATGGTCTGCGGCCGATCTTGCGCCGTGATGTTAGGGTGGCTGGCCCTACTACCTATGATATCGCTGTCTCCGGAGCTTTAGTTGCAGAGCAGGAGCAGAATGATATCGAGAGCGATCGCCATGGTAAGCGACCATTTCAGGCGCTGCACCGCCCTTCTCAGCAGCAACATCAGAGTAAGAAGCCTTTCCACGGCCCATCCAAGAGTAGAGAACAGCAGCAGCAAGGACGTGTAGCCCCGAGGTCCTCGGAGTATCCAGTCTGTGCCAAGTGCACACGCCGCCATACTGGAGTTTGTAGGTATGGTTCTGGGAAGTGCTACAAGTGTGGTAGTCCTGACCACTTACTGAAGAATTGCCCTCAGGGGAGTCTGCCTACCCAAGGCAGAGTTTTTGCTCTCCACGCAGCGGATACGAACCCGGAGACGATGCTCTTGACAGGTATCTTAAAGCTTTAAGCTTGTATTTGAGATTTAATGTTTTGAGAGTTTGGGTTAAAAATTTTGAACTTAGAATTTGTGATAGGATTGCATGTACTAATCAGTGTTAGTTTCGGGAATTTAGATTAGAATAACTTTGACCTTCGCATGTCTATAAGTTTAGTTCTTGTAACTATTGGGTTCAACATGATGTTTTAACAATTCAGGGAGAATTTTTATAGCTGGTTCAGCTACAAATGCCTTGATAGATTCAGGGGCTACTCATTCGTTCATTTCGGAGACCTTTGTAAATTTCCTCAAGGTCAAGACCATTGGGCTAGATATAGCGTATTCGGTAGTACTGCCTTCTGGAGAGGAGCTGACAGCTACTAATGTTATCCGAGACATAGACCTCGAACTTCATGGTAATCTTGTTTATGCGGATCTTATCGCATTGCCGATGCCAGAATTTGATATCATTCTAGGTATGGACTAGCTATTAAGGAACAAAGTTTTGATTGACTTTCAACGGAGATCTGTTCTAGTCCGACCGCTTGGGATGGAGCAGTTCTTATTCGAACCAGACAGGTACTTCCATTTACCGCGTATAATATATTGTGTTCAGGCTAGGAGGCTCATGCGTAGAGGGTGCCGAGCGTTTTTAGCAACTTTAGTATCTATTCCCGAGACACCCAGTCAGTCGGCCTCCGATGTCCCAATTGTCAGAGACTTTCTAGACATTTTTCCTGATGAAGTCTCTGGTATGCCACCTGTGCGAGAGGTGGAGTTTTCTATTGAGCTTATGCCAGGTACCGCACCGATCTCAAAAGCACCGTACCGATTAGCACCGACAGAGACGGCAGAACTCAAGAACCAAATTCAGGAACTTCTTGACAAGGAATTCATTCGTCCTAGTTTTTCGCCATGGGGCACGCCAGTCTTATTTGTGAAGAAGAAGGATGATTTGATGAGGCTCTGCATTGATTATCGGGAATTGAACAGAGTCACAGTGAAGAACAAATACCCACTTCCGTGGATTGAAGATTTATTTGATCAGTTGCAGGGAGCTTCAGTATTCTCAAAGATTGATCTGCGTTCTGGTTATCACCAGTTGAGGGTGAAAGACGCCGATATTCTCAAGACTGCTTTTAGGACTCGTTATGGACACTTCGAGTTCCTTGTGATGCCATTCGGTTTGACGAATGCTCCAACGATCTTCATGGATCTCATGAATCACGTTTTTCAGCCGTATCTTGATCAGTTCGTTATAGTATTCATAGACGACATTCTCGTCTACTCAAAGAATCAAGAGGATCACAGCAGACATCTGACCGCAGTATTGCAGACCTTGCAAAAGCAAAAGCGATTTGCGAAGTTCAGTAAGTGCGAGTTCTGGTTAGAGAAGGATGGCATTCTTAGGCCACGTCATTTCTAGCAGTGGTATTGAGGTAGACCCAGCGAAAGTTGCAGCAGTCAGAGATTGGTTTGTGCCGCAAAATGCATCAGAGATCCGTAGTTTCCTTGGGCTAGCAGGATATTATCGGAAGTTTATTCAGGAATTCTCCTCTATCGCAGTTCCTCTCACGTCGTTGACAAAGAAGAATGCCAAGTACGTGTGGAGCGATGAGTGTCAGAAGAGCTTCGTTTTTTTAAACAAGCTCTTATTTCAGCGCTAGTATTGGCCATGCCGTCAGGGCCCGGAGATTTTGTTTTGTATACCGATGCTTCGAAGCTCGGTTTAGGCGCAGTGTTGATGCAGCATGAGAAGGTGATAACATATGCTTCTTGTTAGTTGAAAATCCATGAGAAGAATTACCCTACCCACGATATAGAGTTGGCAGTCGTAGTATTTGCCTTGAAGATTTGGAGGCATTATTTGTACGGAGAGAAGTGCCAGATCTTTACCTACCATAAGAACCTCAAATACTTCTTTACGCAGAAAGAATTTAATATGCGTCAGAGGCGGTTGTTGGAGCTAGTGAAGGACTATGACTGTGACATTAGCTACCACCCTGGCAAAGCTAATGTAGTTGCGGATGCGTTGAGCAGAAAAGTCGCAGTGATGGCTCCTTTGGTGATTCCGAGACCTCTTCAGTTTGAGATGCAGAGGTTTGATCTAAAGACATATCCTCGAGGTAGAGTTCCCTGTCTATCTACTTTGACGATTCAGTCTTCTCTTCTAGACCGTATTCGCAGTGGACAGCTAGCAGAAGAGCAGTTGGAAAAGTTGAGGCAGAGAGATGAGGCCAAGGGCAGTATCTTGTATACAGTTAGCGACGGTATTGTGAGATATCGAGACAGAATGTGGGTTCCTAGCAGCGATTCTATTCGACCGGATATTTTATCTGAGGCCCATATGTCGCCGTACTCTATTCACCCTGGGAGTGTGAAGAAGTACAAAGATCTACAGTTATTGTATTGCTGGACAGGAATGAAGAAGGATATCAGACGTTTTGTATCCGAGTGTCTCACGTGTCAGCTAGTGAAAGCGGAACATCAGAGACCAGCAGGTATGCTCAGGCCTCTCCCTATTCCCGAGTGGAAGTGGGAGAATATTACCATGGACTTCGTTGTCGGTTTGCCGAAGTCAGCCAGAGGGTCAAATGCTATCTGGGTGATTGATGATCGTCTTACGAAATCAGCACACTTCTTGCCTATTAAGACGACTTTCACCATGATTCAGTATGCAGAGTTATACATCCCGGAGATAGTCAGACTTCATGGTATTCCCGTTTCTATAGTGTCTGACCGAGATCCTAGATTCACTTCCTCATTTCGGAAGAGTCTGCATTCAGCTATGGGTACGAAGTTGTTGTTTAGTACAGATTTTCACCCTCAGACGGATGGTCAGTCAGAGAGAGTTATCCAGATTCTGGAGGATCTTCTCCGTGCATGTGTCATCGATTTCTCAAGGAGTTGGGAGTTGAAGTTGCCATTGGTGGAGTTCACCTATAACAACAGTTTTCAGTCACATATAGGTATGGCTCCATATGAAGCACTGTATGGTCGTAAGTGTAGATCGCCTATTCATTGGGATGATTAGGAGAGAGAGAAAAATTGGGTCCGGAGATTATTCAGCAGACTGCCGATATAGTAGTCAAGATCCGTGATAGGATGAGGACTGCTCAGAGTCGACAGAAGAGTTATGCGGATCAGAGGAGGAGAGATCTAGAGTTTGCCGTTGGAGACCATGTTTTCGTGAAGATAGCACCTATGAAAGGTGTCATGCAATTCGGGAAGAAATGAAAGCTCAGTCCGAGATTCATCGGACCATTTGAGATCCTCAATAGGGTTGGGACGTTAGCTTATCGTGTTGCTCTTCCGCCGAATCTGGCCGGAGTACACAACGTGTTTCACGTCTCTATGTTGAGGAAACACATGGCGAATCCTTCACATGTCTTGAACTTCGAACCGTTGCAGCTCACTCCAAACCTGTCTTATGAAGAAAGACCAGTGCAAATCTTAGACAGACAGGAGAAAAAGCTTCGGAACAAACTGGTGAAGCTAGTAAAGGTCAAATGGCTTAGTCATTCGGAGGAAGAATCTACGTGGGAATCTGAGCCAGAAATAAAGAGTCGATATCCCGAGTTATTCGGTAAGTTTTAATTTCAAGGACAAAATTTCTTTTAGGGGGGGGGGGGGGGAGAGTTGTAGAACCCGAAAAATCAGATTACGTATAAGCCATGCATAATTGCTATTATTTAAATTAAAAACGATTTTTTTTATATATATGAAGGGTTTAATTTCATTTTAAACTTTGTTAAGTCATGACTATGTATTTTAATCGCAGAAGTTTAATTTTATCTTTTCGGATAAATACGCAAGACCGGACTGGAGTTTGGAGAATTGAGATAATATAATAATAAAAAAATATTCCTACATTTAATTTAAGCCAAGGAATAATTTATTTCAATGATAAAGAATGTTTTTAAGATTTATTAAATTAATGGGATTTAAATTATTAAAGAAGTTCTTTTATGTCCAATATTTAGTTAAAAGCCTAAATTAAAATGTGTAACCAATTGGGATAAAATTAATCTAGACCTAATATATATTCAAGAAATTATAACCTAACATTTTAATAATTAATTTTTGACCAAGCCATGCCATGCAAGATTATTATCCTAATTTAAGTTGTTAATTCACTAATATAAATAATGGGTGTTTAAAACCTTAAGAATTAAAGTTTACTAGATTTAATCAACAATTTACCTTGCAATTATTAGCCAATTTCGGCCACCGCATCCACCTAATTTCCCTCAACCCACTAATCTTGCTTATCAATCCCTTCAATTCATGTAGCAAGTATAGAAAGAATTGATTTGCCAATCAAACTCCTCACTTGTAACATTAACCTTCATTACCTAGCATTTTCCTCCACCTTACCTTCAAAATTATCACTATAAACCAGTAGATAAAATCGTGTGTTAGCAGCAGGAAATAAGAAAGAAAAATACAACTCCGACTCCGCTGCGCCGTGTTCGTCGTATTGGTTTGTTTTCTTCAAAACAGAATTCCAGGCATGTATATATTGTTTATTTTCTCTTCAATCAAGTCCTATAGATATTTTTAAACCATTTTTTGTTCATGATTCAAGAAACAAAACACAATTTGACAGCAACTTGCAAAATCGATGCAGACCCCCCCCTCGACCCTTTGCTTTAAACTCATGGGTGATGAGTGTTCTTGTGATTTCAAGATGTTGCTTCGGTTCCAGGCACTCAAGGCTGCATCTAGACATGATTTAGAGAGTGTTAGGGTGTTGATGGTGCATTGGTTTAAGTCCATACACTCAAGTTACAGATTTGACAGCAACAATTCTCGGTTGTAGCAGATTGAGCCGAGAGTTTGTTACTTGTGGTTAAGGTGAGTATTCGGACCACGGCTGTTCTAGGGACAGTAGCCACGGTTAGAACCCTCCCTTAGTATGTCTAAGACGTGACCAAGATGGCCTTTCAGGACTTGGTTCACGGATACATCAAAATTCTAAAACAACAATACAAGTGCCCCTTGGTTTTCTTGTTTCTGGCGTGGGTGAGTGAACCTTCGGGTTTGGAATGTTTGAGTGGATTTTGGTTGGATTTTGGCCCTTAGCTATGGTTCACTCCTCACCATTTCTAGATCGAGCCATGGTCGATCATATGGCCACTGGAACGACACAAGACAGTAAAACGATTCAACACATCACACTATGCAGAATTTGGTGCTCTCGGTTGGAGCTTTGGGTTGTCATGGGTGTTTGCTTGGGTTGTGGTTGGCCTAGTGCCCTTAGCCATGGTTCAAGCAAAACCTTAGGGTGTTGTTAAGAGACTCTGGTTGGTTGTTCAAGCCCAATGGCCATTAGTTTCAATAATTAGACGCCACTTACACATTTGCTGCCACTGCATTATGACAGCAGCAGTGCTTTGGTTCAGGGGCCTTGTACGAGTTCTTGACTGGATTTTAGCCTATGGCCTTGAACTGGAAAGTACCCCAATGAGTGAATAAATTCATGTTTTTGGCCGTTTGTGATTTGGACGAGTTTTGAGGTCGTACGAGAATTTACGGTGCAATGTGCCAAAGTTACTCTCGAAAGATCGTTTCATGATTTTGGCCTCCATTCACTATTTTTCGTGTATTACAATTCTTAGGGATATTATTTCATTATTTTAGGTGTATTTTAATCATGGGCAAACGAGGGTTCAATAGTTGTTCGGGTTGGTACGAAGCCATGGTTGGAAATTAGGTTGTTGGTCTCGTTTGTCTTGTTTTTGGTTCGGATATGAAGTTTTTGTCAAGTTGAGATTATTTGCATGTGTCTCATATTAGTATTAGGTCACAGCAAGCCAGGGGTCGATCCAACTCATCCGGTAAAAACAGGGTTATAATTATATTACGTGCATAAAATATAAAATGTTTATTTTGAGATATATGCGATATGTCTTGTGGCCACCTCACGCTTATGGGATCTCTTCACCCGGTGACTTACGACCGTTTACGATTATGTATGGGTACGGACATCCAGTCCAAGGGCTGTGGTGATCTATACCGTCCAGTATACTTTGGTTTAGTTTGATCAGATGTTCATGTTATGTTACGGGCCACTTGCGTTGAAACATTATCTCTACCAGAAAAATCTCGATATGGTATTTAATGACAGGGCTCTATCGAGCAAATCTTTTATGTACAATTTTCAGATATACACGTATTTATATTTATCCATAACACGATTTTTACGTTACGTTTTACGATACGATATTTTACGTTGCATACGATTTTGTGATATATTTACTTGTTATTCACGATATATGCATGTTGAGTCTTTAGACTCACTAGACTTGATTATTGTAGGTACTGATGAGGCCGTGACTGAGGGCGGGGACCAGTGAGCTAGCTTGGGTCAGCAGTAGTAGGAACCCGAAGACCTCATGTTTCAGTTTATGCACTTTTTATACTCAAACTCAGTTTTTAATATGTTGGATGATTTTTAAGTTGTTGTTTTGAAATACAATATTTACTTACGCTGTTATTTTAAAGTTAAAAATATTTACGGATTTATTTTATGAATGAGACAAGTTATTTATTTAATTAAAGAGAAAAATTTTAAAAATTCCGCGAAATATGAATACGAATTACGGGCCTTGACACTTCGGCTCATATTATTGGGGGAACTCATGGAGACCGTCTACTACAATTCAATATTGATGGGTCGGTTTGACACGCGAAAATAAACAGCGTCATATTATTGGTTCCTTATTAAACGTGAGGCAAAACACGCGGAGGTTGCATAGGGATGCAATTGGATTCTACCTTTTAGAAATTATAAATTGACTGATATTATTCGGGATTATAATTGGCTAATTGGACTCTACGTGTCCACTAAGGAAATACGATTTCCCTTTTTCATCAGATGGTGGTGAAAATGTCAAAATAGTGGGAGAGAGATTTATAAAATAAAATCCATATTTTATATCTTAAAATTATTTTAAAATAATCAGCAACCATTATTCTGTTTCCATATATGTATATTTTCGATTTCGTCCCGTAATCCATTTTTGTTATTAACAATCTAACCGAATCTAATTTTCAAGACTGGTTGGGAAAAATTGTTCTAAATTCGGAGAAAATGACATACACACTAATGTCAGTCTTGCTGAACTGACAAAGCATGCAAGATGGTAGGACCATAGTATGCAAGCTAAAGTGTGATGTGCTCGCTTCTATGTCATATGAACTGTAGGGATAGTTTGAGGAAATTTTGAATGCTGCTGACTTTCGAATGCACGTGCAAAAGTTGCATGGTGCATGAAACTCATACGATGATGCACACAACTTTCAAGGAGCTTATGACTACACACATGCAAGATGGGGCTCAAGCCCATGAGCATGGTATACATATGACTGTGCTTATTGAGAATGTGATGGGCCTGGAATATGTGATTCATAACGAGTTAATTGATAACATCAATTTGTTGTCTTTCTCTTCCTCATTTGACGGGGTTATGATGAACTTCAAGTTGAATAAGACAGATGATAGCCTTGAAGAGCTAGTTAATACGCTTATAACTTATGAGATCACCATAAATCAGGGAATTGTTGTTTTTCTAATGGGCCTCTCGTCAGACAAAAAATGGCTCACCAGGTAAGGGAAAGAAATGTTCTGCCCCTCACAAGAAAAACAAACCCAATAAGAGGCAAACTCTAGAAGACACTTAAAAGTCCTGCAAAGCCCGATAAGTTAGAGCATATTTATTTCACTGCAAGAAGTCCGGACATAAGAAATTATATGTGCCAGAAATGTTCTGGAAATGATAAGTGAATGTCCAAGTAAACATGATTTCAACAACAAACAAAAGAAAGTTAGAAGATCCAAATCCCACACAAATATGGCACGCTAGACTATGTCACATTTCCCAAAGAAGGATGCACAAACTAGTGGGAGAAGGCTTGTGTGACTTGTCAGACATAAATTCTCTACCTACTTGTAAATCATGTCTAAAAGGAAAAATGACAAAGACTCCATTCAATAGAAACGTGGAACGTGCGCATGGTCTATTGGATTTGATCCATACAGACATTTGTGGCCCGCTAAGTGTTAGCATAGAATATGGGCAATCCTACTTCATTACCTTTACTGATGACCATTCGAGGTATGAGTATGTTTATGAAACACAAATCTGAAGCATTTGAAAGGTTCAAAGAATTCAGATCTGAAGTAGGAAAACAGCTAGAAAGAACTATTAAGACACTTCGATCTGATCGAGATGGAGAATACTTGAGTGCAGAATTTTTGGGTTATCTAAAAGAGAATGAGATTCTCTCACAGTGGACTCCACCAGCAACACCACAATTGAATGGTGTTTTTGAACGTCGAAATCGAACCTTGATGGACATGGTTCGATCCATGATGGGATTCACTGAATTGCCTACATCGTTTTGGGGCTTTGCGCTTGAAACTGCGGCAATGTTGTTGAATAATGTCCATACTAAAGCAGTTGATAAAACACCATATGAGATATGGATGAAAAAAAAAACTCCCAAATATTCTTACATGAGAATATGGGGTTGTCCTGCTTACGTGAAGCAGACAGTGGGAGACAAATTGGATAGTAGATCCACTTTGTGCTACTTCGTAGGATATCCAAAGAATTCTGTTGGATATTATTTCTATCATCCCAATGAAGCAAAAGTGTTTGTTTCAAGAAATGCCACCTTTTTGGAAAAAGAATTTCTATTAGATAGAAAAAGGCAAGATGATAGAACTTGAAAAAATTCAAGATAATCCCTCAACTATAGTAGTTGAATCTAATCCCCAACAACCAGTAGTTGAAGTACAAGCTCCTAGGAGGTCTGATAGGGTTATTAGACCACATGCTAGATATATGCTTCTTCGTGAACAAGACCACGATGAGTCTTGTGTTGGATGTGATCTAATGAACTTTAAGGAAGCAATATCTGATACTGATTCAACCAAATGGCTTGAAGCCATGCAGTTAGAGATGGACTATATGTATTCAAACCAAGTCTGGACATTAGTAGATCCACCTGATGGAATCGTTCCCATAGGGTGCAAATGGATCTACAAAAGAATGCTTGGGGCGAATGGGAAGGTAGTGACCTTCAAAGCAAGGCTGGTTGCAAAAGATTATACTCAAAGGCAAGGAGTTGACTATGAGGAAGCTTTTTCACCAGTTGCTATGTTTAAGTCCATTAGAACACTAATACCCATAGCATCATGGTATGACTATGAGATATGGCAAACGGATGTAATGACTGAATTCCTCAATGGAGACATCAAAGAAGAAATTTATATGTCTCAACCTGAGGGATACACATCAGTAGGAAGTGAGCATAAGGTATGCAAACTTCATATATCAATATATGGTCTCAAAAAGGAGTCAAGGAGTTGGAACCTCAGATTTGATAGAACTATCAAAGAGTTTGGTTTTGCTAAGAATCCTGAGGAACCATGCGTGTACAAGAAAGTTAGTGGGAGTGCAGTGACATTTCTGGTACTTTATGTTGATGATATCCTGTTCATTGGGAATGATGTAGGATTATTGCAATCAACTAAAGTATGTTTAGCAAGTAAATTCTCCATGAAAGACATGAGTGAAGCATCCTATGTATTGGGAATACAAATCTATAGAGATAGATCAAAAAGATTGTTGGGGCTCACCCAAACCACTTATATCGATACCATTCTAAAGCGATTCTCTATGGAAGAGTCCAAGAGAGGATACTTACCAATCTGTCATGGTATTACTCTATCTAAAGCTATATGTCCCAAAATTGATGAAGAGATAGAGATGATGACACGTATTCCATATGCGTCAGCCATTTGTAGTATCATGTATGGTATGATATAGACACGTCCTGATGTTGCTTACGCTCTGAATGTTACAAGCAGATATCAGGCAAACCCTGGTCCAATGGATTGAAAAGCCGTGAAAGATATTCTTAAGTACTTGAGAAGGACTAAGAACTTGTTCATGGTCTATGTGGGATGGCGAATTGAAATTGGAAGGCTACACTGATTCTAGCTTCCAATGTGACGTAGATGATTCGAGATCGACCTCTGGATTTGTATTCATGCTTAATGGTCGGCTGTCTCTTGGAAAGGTTCTAAGCTATACACCGTTACGAATTCCACCACTGAAGTTGAATACATTGTTGTATCTGCTTGAGCAAAAGAGGTAGTTTGGATTAGGAATTTTGTCCAAGAGTTGGGTGTTATTCCTAATGGAGTTGATCCAGTCCCGTTGTACTTGGACAACACTGGTGCCGTTGCGCAAGCAAAGAAACCAAGGTCGCATCAGCGATCCAAACATGTACTGAGGAAGTTTCACATCATATGGGAGATTGTGGGAAGAGGAGGCATATCAGTCGAAAGAGTCCCCTCTGCAGATAATGTTGTTGATCCACTTACAAAGCCCTTGCCAGAACCATTGTTTGAAAAGCATCGCGAAGCAATGGGATTAAAGTTTATGGGTAGTTGGCTCTGGGGCAAGTGGGAGATTGTTAGAGTAGATGTCCTGTAAGTCAACTGTTGGCTGGAAAATTTATTGACTCAAATGTAATAAACAATCTTTATTTTAATATAATTTATTTTTTAATGGTTACGTTTTACTTAATCTGTATACCAATGCAATAAGCATAGATAAAGTCCTTGATTATGCTTTAATACAAATGAATCGTAATTCGATGTTGAAAGTCATTTGTAAACACTGCATATTCTAAATTCGTTCCTAGTCGATTCAGCCGCCTAAAATAAGGATAAAGGCCGCTTGAGCTCGAGACTATCATCTGTGAAGTTGTGTACTGTGTTTCTTGGTAAGGGCATAGTGATGTCCAAAAATGCAGATGGGTAGTCATATGATGAATATACCGAACAACCCTCCCTCGGACTTTCCAAGTGGTTATCATTCATCGAGAGGATAAGTCCGTGGTTATGATTGTATACCATTAGTCCGTACGATCCGGGACAACACTGAGGCTCTAACACCCTATGAATGTTTGATTATAAAATCATACAAGTGCTCAAACATGTCAAGATCTAAGAATTTTTAAACTTCCGCTGCGTTTGGGCACGAGAAAACCGAGATCCAACACCGGCTCCATGAGAGTCATCAGGTGCCGAGGTTGGGTACAATTGCGACACATGTAGGAGCCAGTGCATTGTAGTCGGGAATTCACCGCTCACCTACGGGTGTGGATACCCTATGTGATCTGATGAAATAATAGTGCGTGGAATCTCTGGCCAGAGTATGAGATGTACATTGGAGAAGAAGTTCTCCAATGGTACATGCGATGCCACTATTTATATTTATCACATAGTTATCGAATTATTATGCAACCCTCAATGAACCAATGGTTGTAGATTCGATCGGGATATATGAGATGAAAGGACCGTACTGTATGTTAATCATAATCGACTGGTTCTTGCAGGCACAATCAGTGTTACCTTGGGAATCATGGGGCGATGCTACTAGACGCTCATACCATGATTCGATGGGTTTAATCAGAAAATAGTTTCTGACATTCTCATGATCAAATGTTGGTGCATTGAATGTGGCAAATTAAGGGTAAGCCCGAATAAAAGATTATGTCCTGAATCACAAAGAGTTGTGAACCCACGGCTAGCTGTATCTCTGAACCATTGAGGGTCACACAAGCACTGGTTTACTTGTTCCTGTTGAGATAATAAATTCAATGAGTTGAATTTATAAGAAATAAGTTTGATATGATCAATTGATAATCTTATAAATAAAGTTTATAAAAGATTATAGAAATTTTGAGAGCATTACTGCTAAAGACAGTCAAAGGAGTACACATGCCTTATTTAGACATTTGTGATCTTGAAATTAAAGTGTGCCTTATAATAATAAACAAGTTGAAATTGTCACATCGATGATATTGGATCGTCGATCGGGATTATGATGAGATTAATGTAATGAGAGTATGGATCATTGGCATGTAAGAGTATAAGGCTATCATGCAAATTTATTAAAGTTCAAATGAGCTTTAATAATTAATTATAATTTAATTGAGTTAAAATATGATTCATTAAGTTTTTTAAAAATATAGTATTGATTTGTAGAATTATTCATGATATCATAATTTAAAACTTGCATACAAAACAAAATAATATTGATGCATAATATTCTCAAAATATATGCATTAAAACTCGAGATTGTCTAATATATGGCATGCAATTAAAATCCAAAGTTAACTTAATTAATCTAATTAATTAAGCAAAAGATGGATTATAAAATATAATAATGATTTTTATTATTATTTTAATGCAATTTCGGTGGAAACAATCGAGAGTGGCAAAAAGGTTGACATGCATTTTTGGAATCTTTAATTAACTTATTTAATTTGATTAATTAAGTAAAGTAATGCTTAGAAATAATAATAAGGATTTGATCCCTTATTTGAAAACAAGTGCATCCGAAAAACCATGGCAAGAAAAATACATTTTCGGCCTTTTCCATTTATCGGTTATATTGCTGAGCTCTCGAAATTCCTTTTTTTTTTGTTGCAAAAAGTTTTCGGCAATCCAAATTAATAGAATGGAGTCGATTTCTTCTTCTTGTTCTATCTCTATGTAGATATCTTCTATGCTTTCTATTGCAAGTTAGAAGAGGAACAAATATTCCAGTCGTGGACCGGATTAGGAGATCGAAGAACTTTAGTAGGGATTTACAATAAGAGCTACGTTTGTTAATACCGGAGTAGTTGGAGCCAAGTGAAAATTTCACTAAAGGTAAAATATTATTAAACTCCCTATTAATGATTATTTAATTAAAACCACATATACGACTGTTCAAACAAATATATTTTGATTGTCAAAATAGAATAAAAAATTTTAAACTTCCGCTGTGTTTTGGGCACGAAAAAACTGAGATACAACAGTGGTATCTGAGCAAGATTCTCTATATCGTATGGTTTTAAATCATATTGAATAATTTGTTTCAAACCATACAAGAAATTTTTTTCAGAAAATTGATGCATCATAAAAATTTTATTTTTCCAAAAACAAATTATTTTCGGACCTGCCCGGAACTGTTCTAGGCAGACCGCGCGCGGGGCTTGCGCGCATATACTGCGTGGAGAGCCCGCGCAGCGCGCGCGCGCGTGCAAGAGCAGAGCGGAGCGTCCGCCCTGCGGGCGCGCGGTCGGCTAGCTGCGGGTGCACGGCGCGCACAGTGTGCCTGTGACTGCCCAAAAAGTTCAGGCAGTGCGCGGGCAAGGAGGACGGCTGCCCGAGAACGTCTCGGGCGTCGTGTTTATTATTGGGCTTGAATTATTTGGGCCTAAGGTGCGATTTTCTGATTTTTTAAAACTTTGTATTAAATTGATATTTTATGAAATTAGTTCAATTTATCTTTTGGAAAATTAATAATTTTCTTGTAAAATAAATAATTAGAATATGATTTTAATTATTTATGGTAAAATTGAGTTTTACAATAAATCAATTATTATTGAATTATTTTGAAATTAAATAAAGGTGTTTATTTAATTTATTAAATTCTTTATAATTGTAGTGGTTAGTCATAATATTATTATATATATGATTTATCAATTAGTTAATTTGTTTAATTAATTGATGTTATTATTTGATATTAAATGTATGAAGGATGATCGATTGCCCTGACCAATTTGTTAGGTGTATGTTAGGATATTTTACTGTTTTATTCATTTTGTTAATATTTGATATTATTAAAGTGGGCCTGGTATATGGCCCGTTCCCACCCCATGAGATATATCTCTTATGTGCCATAACTATTTAAATGTAATTATTATAAATAGTGGGAGATCAACACTAGAAGATGGTGGGCCCGATGCACAAGATGAAGACATGTAAAATATTGGAAGCTCTTGTAATAGTTGCATTTGCATCCCTGCATTCACCTAGGTTTTGGACCTGGATCCATGTCTGGCTCACATGGATCTAATAGTGTTGGCAATCGATCATCCTTATTTATTATTGAATGTCATATTATGATATATGTGATATATAGTAGTATGCAGGTATGTATATTATTAAATAATATAGTTGCATTAATCCAACAAGCATACAAACATGGCACGCGATTTTAAATTAAAATGATGAGACAATTTTAAAATTAAAATTCTTCATTTTGAATAAGATTCAAAATTTATATCAAACCGAAAAAGTAAAAATTAAAAGAGTTTAATTTTTCCTTGCTTTCCATCAACCGTGGTTGCATGTTGGTCGCTACCTGCGGACAGTGTCTGGCTCATATTATTGGGGAGGCCTGTATGCCGGAAAGCTGTGACTTCCAACGGACATATGATGTGAATTGAGTGGAACTCCCATTACTTCGGCTCATATTATTGGGGCAACTTATGGCGACCGTCTACTACATTTCAATATTGATGGGTCGGTTTGACACGCGAAAATAAACGGCGTCATATTATTGGGTCCTTATTAAACGTGAGGCAAAACACACGGAAGTTGCATAGGGATACAATTTGATTCTACCTTTTAGAAATTATAATTGGCTGATATTATTCGGGATTATAATTGACTAATTGGACTCGATGTTCCCATTAAGGAAGTACAATTTCTCTTTTTCATCAGAGGGTGGTGAAAATTGCAAAATAGTGGGAGGGAATTTATAAAATAAAAATCCATATTTTATATCTTAAAATTATTTTAAAATTATCAGCAACAATTATTCTGTTTCCGTATCAGTATATTTTCGATTTCGTCACGTAATCAATTTTATTATTAACAATCTAATCGAATCTAATTTTCAAGACTGGTTGGGAAAATTGTTCTGAATTCGGAGAAAATGACATAAACACTAATGTCAGTCTTGCTGAACTGACAAAGCAAGCAAGATGGTAGGGCCATAGTATGCAAGCTAAAGTGTAACATGCTCGCTTTTATGTCAAATGAACTGTAGAGACAGTTTGAGAAAATGATGAATGCTACTGACATTCGAATGCACGTGCAAGAGTTGCATGGTGCATGAAACTCATAAAATGATGCACAACACTTTCAAGGAGCTCATGACTACACGCACGCAAGATGGGGCTCTGGCCCATGAGTGTAGTGTACATATGACTGTGCTTATTGAGGATGTGGTGGGCTTGGAATATGTGATTCCTAACGAGTTACTTGATGACATTAATTTGTTGTCTTTCTCTTCCTCATTTGACGGGATTATGGTGAACTTCAATTTGAATAAGACAGATGATAGCCTTGAAGAGCTAGTCAATACGCTTATAACTTATGAGATCACCATAAAACAAGGAATTGTTTTTTTTTTCTAATGGGCCTCTCGTCAGACGAAAAATTGCCCACAAGGTAAGAGAAAAAAATGTTATGCCCCTCACAAGAAAAACAAACCCAATAAGAGGCAAACCTCGAAGGACACTTAAAAGGCCGACAAAGCCAGATACGTCAGAACATATTTATTTCACTGCAAGAAGTCCAGACATAAGAAATTATGTGCCAGAAATGTTCTGGAAATGATAAGTGAATGTCCAAGTAAACATGATTTCAACAACAAAACAAAGAAAGTTAGATGATCCAAATCTCACACAAATATGGCATGCTAGACTATGTTACATTTCCCAAAGAAGGATGCACAAACTAGTGGGAGAAGACATGTTTGACTTGTCAGAAATAAATTCTCTACCTACTTGCAAATCCTGTCAAAAATGGAAAAATGACAAAGACTCCATTCAATGGAAACGTAGAACGTGTGCATGGTCTATTGGATTTGATCCACAAGGACGTTTATGGCCCGCTAAGTGTTAGCACAAAATTTGGGCATTCCTACTTCATTACCTTAAATGATTACCATTTTAGGTATGGATATGTTTATTTGATGAAACACAAATCTGAAGCATTTTAAAGGTTCAAAGAATTCATATTTGAAGTAGAAAACCAGCTAGAAAGAAGTATTAAGACACTTTGATCTGATCGAGGTGGAGAATACTTGAGTGATAAATTTTTGGGTTATCTAAAAGAGAATGAGATTCTCTTACAGTGGCCTCCACCAGCAACACAACAATTGAATGGTGTTTCTAAACATCAAAATCGAACCTTGATGGACATGGTTCGATCCATGATGGGATTCACTGAATTGCCTACATCGTTTTGGGGCTTTGCGCTTGAATACTAAAGCAGTGGATAAAACACCATATGAGATATGGATGGGAAAACTCCCAAGTATTCTTACATGAGAATATGGGGATGTCCTACTTATGTGAAGCAGGCAATAGGAGATAAATTGGATAGCAGATCCACTTTGTGCTACTTTGTAGGATATCCAAAGAATTCTGTTGGATATTATTTCTATCATCTCAATGAAGCAAAAGTGTTTGTTTCAAGAAATGACACCTTTTTGGAAAAGAAATTTCTATTAGATAGAAAAGGTAAGATGATAGAACTTGAAAAAATTCAAGATACTCCCTCAACTGTAGAAGTTGAATCTAATCCCCAACAACCAGTAATTGAAGTATAAGCTCCTTGAAGGTCTGAAAGGGTTATTAGACCACCTACAAGATATACGCTTCTTCATGAACAAGGCCGTGATGAGCATTGTGTTGGATGTGATCCAATGAATTTCAAAGAAGCTGATGTGATCATGGTAGGCCAAGCCCCAAGGGAAGCATGGGATCCTTTGGAGTTGTCGGAAGGACCAATCACGAGGGGACGAATGAAGAAATTCAAGGACGCATTGAATGGACGCGCAAGCAATCGGGGAGAACGTGCAAACATGGTTACGAGCCTAGGAGGATTCATGATGCATGGGAATCATATGAACATTATTCAAGCATCCTTTTGAAAGGCCGAGGCTACACGGACCTGTACACGGGGTCCGTGTCCATTACACCCGAGAATGAAGAAATCCAGAGTCTACACGGATCCCGTGTACAGGTCCACACGAACCCGAGCACGGACCTGTACATGGGATCCGTGTCCTATGTTTTCCGCCAAGACCGAGTCTACACGGACCTCCTTTCGGACCTCTACATGGGGTCCGTGTCCCTTCGCAGATTTGGTGCAGATTTTCCTAAGATAGAGTTTTCTATATTTTGGTAACTAGATTTGGTATCTTCATGATATGTAAACAAACTTGGATGAAAATTTAGATATAATTCAGATCATTATTGAGTTTATCAAACTTTTGAGAATTTTTCTCTCAAGCTTTTCAAGGCTTTTGCTTTGTTACAAATCAAACTTATCAAAGTTTTTAACTTTGTGGTGTTTGTCGATCGTCTTGTGCGGATTGTCATTGACTTGTTCTTTGAAGGTTCGTTCTAGTTTCGATTGTTTTCATCGTGATTCTTTATTACTAAACCTCGTAGTTTAGGGGTGAAAATCACACCATACTTGATTCAAAAGATCGGGACAACACAACACAATCCTTGTTCGTATTTGAATTGAGGGCGCGATTCGATTTTAATCGTGTTTGCTTTTCATTCGCACGAGGGTTCACATCATTTTGTATCAGAGCTTTGGCTCATTGAATTCAAGTAAGTTATCTTGTTCGTAAATCTTCATATCTGTGTTATCTCTTTGTTCGTATCCAGATTTGTTTTGTTTTACCACTCTTCGTAATTTTTTTCGTGAATATGTGATTCTCAAAAAAATTTGTGATTACCTTTTCTTGGTGATTTTAGAGTGCACAATCCTTGTGTAAGAGGAAAAAAAAATACAAAAAATTTGAAAATTCACCATTGTTTCTTTTGAGTATCTTGTTCTATTTCTTTTAGAGAGTCATATTCAATTGTCTCTCACAGTAAAAAAAATATTTATCTTCAAATTTCTTGTCTACGCAGTCCAAGTGAGTCGATCACAATTGTTCACAAGTTGAACTTGATTGTTTGATATACAAATGCAAATCTTGAGCAATCTTTCGAGAATACTATCACATTTGAGTCAAATTACTTGAGTGCGAGTGAATTTTCTTTGGAGTAAACGGTGAGTATTTGTTGTGAGCAAAAAAAAAATAGAGAGGAGTGACGAGCGATTTTCTTTGGAGTGATCGTGAGAATTTGGGTGAGGAATATCTCTTGTTTTCTACTAACGTTTTCTTGCAGGTACAAATCTTAAAGTAAAATGGAGAGGGAAGTAGGAGATAGTACGAACCAAGGGTTGTCTAAAACCCAAATGGAGGCGTTGTTTGGGCATTTCAGTCGAATAATGAGGGTAGAGTTGGAGCCTTTGCATGAGAGGTTGGATAGGCTTGAAGTTAGCACTAGTGGAGATAAGTCTAAGCCTAAAGATTTGGGTAGGAGAGAAAAAGATGAGGAATATGATGTGGGGGGAGATGAGGAAAGCCAAAATGAGAATTGGGTTAGGAATGGAAGAGGTAGAGGATTTGGGAGAGGAAGAAGAGAAGCTGTACGGGGTAGATATGATGGAAAATAGAGAGGATGGTAACATGGGTAGCATTAAGATGAAAATTCCTTCATTCCATGGGAAGTCTGACCCGGAAGCATATTTAAAATAGGAAAAGAGGGTAGAGTTCGTGTTTGAATGTCACCACTACTCCGAACAAAAGAAGGTGAGGTTGGCGGTGGTTGAATTCCTAGACTATGCTCTCATTTGGTGGGATCAACTAGTGACCACTAGGAGGAGGTTTAATGAGAGACCCATTGAAACTTCGGATGAGATGAAGAGGGTCATGAGGAAGAGGTTTGTGCCCAATCATTACTATAGGGAGATGTTTAAGAGGCTACAAACTTTGAGGCAAGGGGTAAAGAGTGTTGAGGACTACTATAAGGAAATGGAAGTAGTCATGATTAGAGCAAATATCAAGGAGGATAGTGATGCGATAATGGCACGTTTTCTTTGTGGCTTGAACAGGGAGATCCAAGATCAAGTGGAGCTTCGGCACTACTTGGATCTAGACGAGATGGTGCAAATGTCCATAAAAGTGGAGCAACAACTCAAGAGGCGTGGAGTTTGCCGCACCAATCAAACCGGGGGTTCATCATCTTCTTGGCGATCAAATGTGGTGGAACGTGAGGAGAATAAGGTGGTGACCAAGCCCAATATTGAGACCAAACAAGAGGAGCCTAAGCAAGGAGTGCAAGGTAAATCTGAAACTCCTCTTAATCGATTTAGAGATACTAAGTATTTTAGGTGTCAAGGGTTAGGTCATATTGCTAGTTAATGTCCTAACAAGAGGGTAATGATAATGAATTCTTATGAAGATTATGAATCTCAAAGTGATTGTGATGATGATAATATGCCTGAGTTGGAGGATCCAGTTGAGGGATATGAAGCGGTTGTAGGTGAAGCGTTGGTGACTAGGCGCATCATGAGTGACCAATCCAGGGAGGAGGAGAACAATCAGAGGGGGAACTTGTTTCATACTAGATGCTTTGTAAACGAAAAGGTTTGCAATGTTTTTATAGATGGAGGGAGTTGTACCAACGTAGCTAGTTGTAAGATGGTGGAGAAATTGAATTTGCCTACTTTAAAACACCCTCAACCATATAGGATACAATGGTTGAATGACTGTGCAGAAGTGAAAGTGAACAGGCAAGTTTTGGTGTCCTTTTCGATTGTTGAGTATATTGATGAAATATTGTATGATGTGGTACGAATGCATGCTTGTCACATATTGTTGGGTAGGCCTTGGAAATACGATAGGAAGGTGACTCATGATGGTTTCAAGAATAGGTACCATTTGTCCTAAACACAAAACCAATTTTATTGCTTCCATTGTCCCCAAAACACGTGTTGGAGGACCAATTGAAAAAGAAAAAAAGAGATGGGGTCGAAAAAAAGAGTGTTCAAAAAGGTGAGATGACCTTAGAAAAAGAAAAGGATATGATCGAAAGAAAGAGTGAACAAAAGAGTGAGATGATCATAGAAATAAAAGATAAATAACAAGAAGAAGAGGCCAAAGAAAAAAAAAGAAAAAGAATTTTATGGCCCAAAAGAGTGAGATGGAGAGATGTTTATTCTTGCATAAACCCTTTCATGTACCTTTGTACAAAGTGGTTTATTGTTATTGTGATGATATAGCCGGTTCAATCCCGAGCATTGCTATTTCTTATTTGCAGGATTTTCGAGTTGTCATGCCAAGGAGACAAGTGAGTCTTATTAAAGGGAGAACCCAAAGGTCCGAGCCTCGAGAATACAAGTACCATCGCGATGAGGTAAGTTTAGTTGCCAACACCACAACTATGAGGCATGACTTTCTTCCTTCCCTTAAAGTTGTGTTGCTTTGTTTTCACGAATTTGTAGAACGGGTTGCAAGTTTGGTGGTTAGGGGACCGGGTGTCAGTTTGTTTTTATTCCTTGGTTGTTATGGATGTGAGACTATTGATGAAATGCATGTGCTTGTTATGAACTTTGATTTTCCATGAGTTACTAAGTTAGTAGGATTTGTTTGCTACAAGATTTCACTTGCGTTAGACTTAAATTCTTGTGATGAATTAAATTATTGCATGGATAGTACATGTAGTGTGTCCTATTTGCAGAAGTTATATTTGGTTGGTGATGGTTTTGAAAGATGCATGATAGGATATGATAATCTCTCCATTCATGTTGAATATATGTGTAAAGAGAATAATTTTCATTCAATATTCATTGCATGAGATAATTGTTATTCCTAGTGAGCTATGGTCGTACACGTGTATGGATTTTATTTTTGTGTTAACTAGGTCTAAGAAGGGGAGAAATATGATCTTTGTGATAGTTAATGATATCTTATCATTTGGTGTAAGTTGAAGTTGATACATTGACAGTAAAGGCAACCATGGAGTTAGGACTCAAAGCATTGAAGGAGCACGTGGGCGATAGTACTTACAAACTTGAGTTTGAAGGTAAGCATGTTGGTCATATAATATTTGTTATTACTAACTTGCTTCATTTTAGTGTAGTTAGCAACGATTTGAGGACAAATCATTTTCAAGAAGGGAAGGATGATGTGATCATGGTAGGCCAAGCCCCAAGGGAAGCATGGGATCCTTTGGAGTTGTCGGAAGGACCAATCACGAGGGGGCGAATGAAGAAATACAAGGACGCATTGAATGGACGCGCAAGCAATCGGGGAGAACATGCAAACATGGTTACGAGCCTAGGAGGATTCATGATGCATGGGACTGATGCATGGGGGCAAGGAGTTGACTACGAGAAAACTTTTTCACCAGTTGCTATGTTTAAGTCCATTAGAATACTACTAACCATAGCAGCATGGTATGACTATGAGATATGGCAATTGGATGTAAAGACTGCATTCCTCAATGGAGACATCAAAAAGAAATTTATATGTCTAAACCTGAGGGATACACATCAATGGGAAGTGAGCATAAGGTATGCAAACTTCATAGATCAATATATGGTCTCAAGCAGGCATCAAGGAGATGGAACCTCAGATTTGATAACACTATCAAAGAGTTTGGTTTTGCTAAGAATCCTGAGGAACCATGTGTGTACAAAAAAAAGTTAGAGGGAGTGCAGTGACATTCCTTGTACTTTATGTTGATGACATCCTACTAATTAGGAATGATGTAGGACTACTGCAATCAACTAAAGTATGGTTAGCAAGTAAATTCCCCATGAAAGACATGAGTGAAGCATACTATGTATTGAGAATACAAATCTATAGAGTTAGATCAAAGAGGATGTTAGTACTCACCCAACCACTTATATCGATACCATTTTGAAATGATTCTCTATGGAAGAGTCGAAGAGAGGATACTTACCAATGTGTCATGGTATTATTCTATCTTAAGCTATGTGTCTCAAAACTGATGAAGAGATAGAGATGATGACATGTATTCCATATGTGTCAGCTATTTGTAGTATCATGTATGGTATGATATCGACACGTCATGATGTTGCTTATGCTATGAGAGTTACAAGCAGATATTAGATGAACCCTGGTCCAATGCATTGGAAGGCTGTGAAAGATATTCTTAAGTACTTGAGAAGGACTAAGAACTTGTTCATGGTGTATGGGGGTGGAGAATTGAAATTGGAAGGAACCACTGATTCTATCTTCCAATGTGACGTACATTATTCGAAATCGACCTGGCTTTGTATTCATGCTTAATAGTGCGGCTGTCTCTTGGAAAAGTTCCAAACAAGACATCGTTACGGATTCAACCACTGAAGTTAAATACATTGCCGTATCTACTGCAGCCAAAGAGGCAGTTTGGATGAGGAATTTTGTCCAAGAGTTGGGCGTTATTCCTAATGGAGTTGATCCAGTCCCGGTGTACTGCGACAACACTGGTGCCGTTACGCAAGCAAAGGAACCAAGGTCTCGTCAAAGATCCAAACATATAATGAGGAAGTTCCACATCATCCGGGAGATTGTGGGAAGAGGAGATATATCAGTCGAAAGAGTCCCCTCTGCAGATAATGTTGTTGATCCACTTACAAAGCCCTTGCCAGAACCATTGTTTGAAAAGCATCGCGAAGCAATGGGATTAAAGTTTATGGGTAGTTGGCTCTGGGGCAAGTGGGAGATTGTTGGAGTAGATGTCCTGTAAGTCAACTGTTGGCTGGGAATTTTATTGACTCAAATGTAATAAACAATCTTTATTTTAATATAATTTATTTTTTAATGGTTACGTTTTACTTAATCTGTATACCAATGCAATAAGCATAGATAAAGTCCTTGATTATGCTTTAATACAAATGAATCGTAATTCGATGTTGAAACTCATTTGTAAACACTGCATATTCTAAATTCGTTCCTAGTCGATTCAGCCGCCTAAAATAAGGATAAAGGCCGCTTGAGCTCGAGACTAGCATCTGTGATGTTGTGTACTGCGTTTCTTGGTAAGGGCATAGAGATGTCCAAACATGCAGATGGGTAGTCATATGATGAATATACCGAACAACCCTCCCTCGGAATCCAAGTGGTTATCATTCATTGAGATGATAAGTCCGTGGATATGATTGTACACCATTAGTCCTTACGACCCGGGACAACACTGAGGCTCTATATGCTAGGGCTGTGCTTTGACTCGTTTATCGGCTCCATGAGAGTCATCAGGTGGCGAGGTTGGGTACAAATGCGACACATGTAGGATCCAGTGCATTGTAGTCGAGAATTCACCGCTCACCTACGGGTGTGGATATCCTATGTGATCTGATGAAATAATAGTGCGTGAAATCTCTAGTCAGAGTATGAGATGTACATTGGAGAAGGAGTTCTCCAATGGTACATGCGATGCCACTATTTATATTTATCACATAGTTATCGAATTATTATGCAACCCTCGATGAACCAATGGTTGCAGATTCGATCGGGATATCTGAGATGAAAGGACCGTACTGTATGTTAATCATAATGGACTGGTTCTTGCAGGCACTATCAGTGTTACATAGGGAATCATGGGGCGATGCTACTAGACGCTCTTACCATGATTCGATGGGTTTAATCAGAAAATATTTTTTGACATTCTCATGATCAAATGTTGGTGCATTGAATGTGGCAAATTAAGGGTAAGCCCGAATAAAGGATTATCTCCTGAATGACAAAGAGTTGTGAACCCACGGCTAGCTGTATCCCTGAACCATTGAGGGTTACACAAGCACTGGTTTACTTGTTCCTGTTGAGATAATAAATTCAATGAGTTTAATTTATAAGAAATAAGTTTGATATGATCAATCGATAATCTTATAAATAAAGTTTATAAAAGCTTATAGAAATTTTGAGAGCATTACTGCTAAAGACAGTGAAAGAAGTACACATGCCTTATTTAGACATTGGTGATCTCGAAATTAAAGTGTGCCTCATAATAACAAACAAGATGGAATTGTCACATCGATGATATTGAATCGTCGATCGGGATTATGATGAGATTAATGTAATGAGAGCACGTATCATGGGCTTGTAAGAGTATAAGCCCATCATGCAAATTTATTAAAGTTCAAATGAGCTTTAATAATTAATTATATTTTAATTGAGTTAAAATATGACCCATTAAATTTTTATAAAATATTGTATTGATTTGTGGAAATATTAATGATATCATAATTTAAAACTTGCACACAAAACAAAATAATATCGATGCATAATATTCTCAAAATGTATGCATTAAAACTCGAGATTGTCTAATATATGGCATGCAATTAGAATCAAAAGTTAACTTAATTAATCTAATTAATTAAGCAAAAGATGGATTATAAAATATAATAATGATTTTTATTATTATTTTAATGCAATTTCGGTGGAAACAATCGAGAGTGGCAAAAAGGTTGACATGCATTTTTGGAATCTTTAATTAACTTAATTAATTTGATTAATTAAGAAAGTAATGATTAGAAATAATAATAAGGATTTGATCCCTTATTTGAAAAAAAGTGCATCCGAAAAACCATGGCAAGAAAAATACATTTTCGGCCTTTTCCATTTATCGGTGATATTGCTGAGCTCTCGAAATTCCTTTTTTTTGTTGCAAAAAGTTTTCGGCAATCCTAATTAATAGAATGGAGTCGATTTCTTCTTCGTGTTCTATCTCTACGTAGATATCTTCTATGCTTTCTAGTGCAAGTTAGAAGAAGAACAAGTATTTCAGTCGTGGACCGGATTAGGAAATCGAAGAACTTTCGTAGGAATTTACAACAAGAGCTACGTCCGTTAATAGCGGAGTAGTTGGAGCAAAGTGAAAATTTCACTAAAGGTAAAATATTATTAAACTCCCTATGAATGATTATTTAATTAAAACCATATATACGAGTTCTCAAACAAATATATTTTGATTGTAAAAATAAAATAAAAAATTTAATTTTTCGCTGCGTTTTGGGCACGAGAACACCGAGATCCAACAAATCTTGCAACCGTTCAACTGATTATATATAATCAAATAAGGATCGAAAGATTACCTTCTTGAAGCGTGTTTGATCAAACCTCTAAGAGTCTATCAGTTGCAGTTAATTTGTACTTGATATTCACTAAAAATCTTATTTGAATTATGATCAATAACCACGATTGGAAATCTTTTTGCATATGATGGATGGAGCCAACTTAGATTAATTCAAACAACGATTAAACATGTAAATATCACATACAGATTGACCACAAACGTGTTAGAGTAGATGCCCTGCAAGCCAACGGTTGGCTAGGAAATTTATTGACTCAAGTGAAATAAACAATCTTTATTTTAATATAATTAACTTTTTATGGTCTTCGTTATACTTTATCTGTATACCAATGCAATCAGCATAGATAAAGTCCTTGATTATGCTTTAATACAAATGAATCGTAATTCGATGTTGAAACTCATTTGTAAACACTGCATATTCTAAATTCGTTCCTAGTCGATTCAGCCGCCTAAAATAAGGATAAAGGCCGCTTGAGCTCGAGACTAGCATCTGTGATGTTGTGTACTGCGTTTCTTGGTAAGGGCATGGAGATGTCCAAACATGCAGATGGGTAGTCATATGATGATTATACCGAACAACCCTCCCTCGGACTTTTCAAGTGGTTATCATTCATCGATTAGATGAGTCCGTGGTTATGATTGTACACCATTAGTCCTTACGACCCGGGACAACATTGAGGCTCTATATGCTAGGGTTGTGCTTTGACTCGTTTACCGGCTCCAAGAGAGTCATCAGGTGGCGAGGTTGGGTACAGTTGCGACACATATAGGAGCCAGTGCATTGTAGTCGGGGATTCACCGCTCACCTACGGGTGTGGATATCCTATGTGATCTGATGAAATGATAGTGCATAGAATCTCTGGCCAGAGTATGAGATGTACGTTGGAGAAGGAGTTCTCCAATAGTACATGCGATGTCACTATTATAGTTATCACATAGTTATCGAATTAATATGCAATTCTCGATGAACCAATGGTTGCAGATTCGATCGGGATATTTGAGATGAAGGGACCGTACTGTACGTTAATCATAATCGACTGGTTCTTGCAGGCACTATCAGTGATACCTAGGGGATCATGGGATGATGCTACTAGACGCTTTTACCATGATCCGATGGGTGCAATCAGAAATGAGTTCTGACATTCTTGATCAAGGTGTTGATGAAAAGAATGGGGCTAACTAGGGTAAGCCCGAATAAAAGATTATGTCCTGAATCACAAAGAGTTGTGAACCCACGGCAAGTTGTATCCCTGAATCATTGAGGGTCACACAAGCATTGGATCATTTGTTCCCGTTGAGAGAATAAATTCAAGTAGTTGAATTTATGATAATTAATTTTGAGAAAATAAATTCAAAAAGTTGAATTTATATTATATAGTAAATTCAAGGAGTTGAATTTATGATAATTGAATTTCGTGAGAATAAATTCAAGGAGTTGAATTTATAAAAATTTGAGAATTTAATTTATTAAACTCAAATGTTGGGTTTATTAAATATTAAATTTTGGAGGTGATAAAAATTCAAGGAGTTGAATTTGCAATTTAAATAATAAATTCAAATGTTGAATTTATAATATATTTAATTTATTAAGCTCAAGAGTTGAGTTGATTAATTAATAAATTAAATATAGTGGGTAGTATGTTTAAATGGTTTTGTAGGAGTACAAGTCCAACATACTAAATAATTAAAGTTTAATGGACTTTGATTAATTAATTAAACTAGTTGAACTAGTTCAATTAATTAACCAAGCCTGTTAATGCTAATTAAATAGGTCCAATTATTTTATTATGGTAATTAGGCCATAGATGTTTTATAAAATTTGAGACCTAAAAACCTAGCCTCCACAATATATGCATCAAGATTCTCCAAGGGTTGGGATAAAATTTTGGAATCATTAATTAACTTAATTAAGTAATTAATTAAGTTAATAAAAGATTAGAAAATATTATAAGGATTTCCTTATCTCACGTTGTGCATCCAAAAAAATCTTTTGAAAAGATTTATAAGCAACTTTCGGCTCTTCCCAAAACAGTGATGCTCTCGAAAATTCCTTCAAAAACAAAGAAAAATTTGGCTTAAATTTTTGAGTCAAATTTTTCGTGTTATATCTCTACGCAAAAGTTCTTCTAAATTACTAGTGCAATTTAGAAGAGGGACAAATATTCCAGTCGTGGACCGGATTAGGAGATCGAAAAATGTTCGTAAGGAGTTACAACAAGAGCTACGTCCGTTAATACCGGTGTAGTTGGAGCCACGTGATTTATTTACCAAGGGTATAACATTCTTTACATCCTATGAATGTTTATAGTAAAATCATACGAGCGACCAAACATATTTTGATTGTCAAAATAAATAAAAATTTTTAAACTTCCGCTGCGTTTGGGCGTGTAGAAAACCGAGATCCAACAGTGGTATCAGAGCCAAGGTTTTTCTAAATTGTATGGTTTTGATATTGAATAATTTATTTCTAACCACACAAGAAAATTTTTCAGAAAATTTAGCACCACGAAAATTTATTTTTCTTTTCCAGATTTTCGAAATAAAAAAAAAATTAAATCTGCCCGGATTTTTTCCGGGCAGTCCGTGCGCGCAGGGCCGCGCAAGGCAGCGCGCAGGCGCCGGACGCCTGCGCGCACCGCGGTAGCGCAGGCGCCGGACGCCTGCGCACACAGCGCCTGCGCAGGCGCGCTAGCGCAGGCGACGGACGCCTGCGCGCGGCATCGGCGCGCCTGTGCGCGTTCTGCGCGCACAGGGCCGCTGCCGCTGCCCGAAACGTTTGGGCAGCAGGCGGGCAGTGGGCGGGCGGATGCCCGGGAGCGTATCGGGAAGCGCGCTGAATAATGGGCTTGAATTGTTTGGGCCTAGGGTGCGATTTTCTGATTTTTCAAATTTTTGGGTAAAATTGATATTTTTTAAAATTGGTTCAATTTTTATTTTGGAAATTAATTTTTGAAAAATTAATAATTTTCTTGTGAAATAATTTTAATTATTTATGGTAAAAATGAGTTTTTACAAGAAATCAATTGTTATTGATTTAATTGGAAATTAAATAAAGGAGTTTATTTAATTTATTAAATCTTTTAATAATTGTGGTGGTTAGTGATAAATTATTAGATATATGATTGATCATTTAATTAAATTTGTTTAATTAATTGATGTTAATATTTGATATTAAATGCATGAAGTATGATCGAGAGCCTTGACCAATGTGTTAGGTGTATGTTAGGATATTTTACTGTTTTATTCGATTTTTTATTAATATTTGATATTATTAAAGTGGGCCTGGTTTATGGCCCGTTCCCACCCCATGAGATGTATCTCTTATGTGTCATGACTATTTAAATGTAGTTATTAGAAATAGTGGGAGATCAAGACAGGAAGATGGTGGACCCGATGATCAAGATGAAAACATGTAAAATATTGGAAGCTTTTGTAATCGTTGCATTTGCATCCCTGCATTCACCTAGGTTTTGGACCTGAATCCATGTTTGGCTCACATGGATCTAATAGTGTTGGCGATCGATCATCCTTATTTATTGTTGAATGTCATATTATGATATATGTGATATATAGTAGTATGCATGTATGTATATTATTAGATAATATTGTTGCATGGATCCGGCAAACATACAAACTCGTGGCACGCGATTTTAAATTAAAATGATGAGACTTTTTAAAAATTAAAATCCTTCATTTTGAATATGATTCAAAATTTATATCAAACCGGAAAAGTAAAAATTAAAAGAGTTTAATTTTTCCTTGCCTTCCATCAACCGTGGTTGCATGTTGATCGCTACCCGCGGACAGTGTCTGGCTCATATTATTGGGGAGGCCTGTACGCCGGAAAGCTGTGACTTCCACCGGACATATGATGTGAATTGAGTGGAACTCCCATGACTTCGGCTCATATTATTGGGGGAACTCATGGCGACCGTCTACTACATTTCAATATTGATGGGTTGGTTTGACACGCGAAAATAAACGACGTCATATTATTGGGTCCTTATTAAACGTGAGCCAAAACACGCGGAGGTTGCATATGGATGCAATTGGACTCTACCTTTTAGAAATTATATTTGGCTGATATTATTCGGGATTATAATTGGCTAATTAACCTCTACGTGCCTACTAAGGAAATACGATTTTCCTTTTTCATCAGAGGGTGGTGGAAATGTCAAAATAGTAGGAGGGTAATTTATAAAATGAAATCCATATTTTATATCTTAAAATTATTTTAAAATAATTAGCAACCATTATTCTGTTTCTGTATCAGTATATTTTCGATTTCGTCACGTAATCAATTTTTATTATTAACAAGCTAATCGAATCTAATTTTTAAGATTGGTTGGGAAAATTGTTCTGAATTCAGAGAAAATAACATACACACTAATGTCAGTCTTGTTGAACTGACAAAACATGCAAGATGGTAGGACCATAGTATGCAAGCTAAAGTGTAACATGCTCGCTTTTTGTCAAATAAACTGTAGGGACAGTATGAGGAAATGTTAAATGCTGCTGACATTCGAATACACATGCAAGAGTTGCATGGTGCATAAAACTCGTACAGTGAGGCGCACCACTTTTAAAAGCTCATGACTACACATATGCAAGATGGGGCTTTGGCCCATGAGCTTGGTGTACATATGACTGGGCTTATTGAGAATGTGGTGGGCCTGGAATATGTGATTCCTAACGAGTCAATAGATAATATCAATTTGTTGTCTTTCTCTTCCTCATTTGACGAGGTTATGGTGAATTTCAATTTGAATAAGATAGATGATAGCCTTGAAGAGCTAGTCAATATGCTTATGACTTATGAGATCACCATAAAACAAGTAATTGTTGTTTTTCTAATGGCCATTTCGTCAGACGAAAAATGGCCCACAAGGTAAGGGAAAGAAATGTTCTGCCCCTCACAAGAAAAACAAACTCAATAAAAGGCAAACTCTGAAGGACACTTAAAGGGCCTACAATGCCCGATAAGTCAGAACATATTTATTTCACTGCAAGAAGTTCAGACATAAGAAATTATATGCTCTAGAAATGTTTTGGAAATGATAAGTGAATGTCCAAGTAAACATGATTTCAACAACAACAAAAAAAAAAGGTTAGATGATCCAAATCCCACACAAATATGGCACGCTAGACTAGGTCATATTTCCCAAAGAAGGATGCACAAACTAGTGGGAGAAGGCATGTTTGACTCGTCAGACATAAATTCTCTACCTGCTTGTAAATACTGTCTAAAAGAAAAATGACTAAGACTCCATTCGATGGAAACGTGGAACGTGCATATGGTCTACTTGATTTGATCCACATAGACGTTTGTGGCCCGCTAAGTGTTAGCACAAAATATGGGCAATCATACTTCATTACCTTTACTGATGACCTTTCGAGGTATGGGTGTGTTTATTTGATAAAACACAAATCTGAAGCATTTGAAAAGTTCAAAGAATTCAGATCTGAAGTAGAAAATCAGCAAGAAAGAAGTATTAAGGCACTTCGATCTGATCGAGGTTGAGAATACTTAAGTGCTGAATTTTTGGGTTATCTAAAAGAGAACGAGATTCTCTCACAGTGGACTCCACCAGTAACACCACAATTGATAGGTGTTTCTGAAAATTGTAAGCAAACCTTGTTGGACATGGTTCGATCAATGATGAGATTCACTGAATTGCCTACATCGTTTTGAGGCTTTGCGCTTGAAACTACGGCAATGTTGTTGAAAAATGTTTATACTAAAGCAGTGGATAAAACACCATATGAGATATGGATGGAAAAAACTCTCAAATAATCTTACATGAGAATATGGAGATATCTTGCTTACGTGAAGCAGACAGTGGGAGACAAATTGGATAGTAGATCCACTTTGTGCTACTTTGTAGGATATCCAAAGAATTCTGTTGGATATTATTTCTATTATCCCAATAAAGCAAAAGTGTTTGTTTTCAAGAAATGCCACCTTTATGAAAGGGAATTTCTATTAGATAGAAAAAGGCAAGATGATAGAACTTGTAGAAATTCAAGATACTCCCTCAACTATAGTAGTTGAACCTAATCTCCAACAACCAGTAGTTGAAGTACAAGCTCTTAGAAGGTCTGATATGGTTATTAGACCACCTGCTAGATATATGCTTCTTCATGAACAAGACCATGATGAGTCTTTTGTTGGATATGATCCAATGAACTTTAAGGAAGCAATATCTGATACTGATTCAACCAAATGGTTTGAAGCCATGCAGTCAGAAATGGACTCTATATATTCAAACCGAGTCTGAACATTGGTGGATCAACCTGAGGGAATCGTTCCTATAGGGTGCAAATGGATCTACAAAAGAAAGCTTGGGGCGAATGGGAAGGTAGTGACCTTCAAAGCAAGGCTGGTTGCAAAATATTATACTCAAAGGCAAAGAGTTGACTATGAGGAAACATTTTCACCAGTTGCTATGTTTAAGTCCATTATAATACTACTAGCCATAGCAGCATGGTATGACTATGAGATATGACAAATGGATGTAAAAACTGCTTTCCTCAATGGAGACATCAAAGAACAAATTTATATGTCTCAACCCGAGGGATACACTAGGAAGTGAGCATAAGGTATGCAAACTTCAGAGATCAATATATGGTCTGAAGCAGGAGTCAAGGAGTTGGAACCTCAGATTTGATAGCACTATCAAAGAGTTTGGTTTTGCTAAGAATCCTGAGGAACCATTTGTGTACAAGAAAGTTAGTGGGAGTGCAGTGACATTCCTAGTGCCTTATGTTGATGACATCCTACTCATTGAGAATGATGTAGGATTACTGCGATTGACTGAAGTATGGTTAGCAAGTAAATTCTCCATGAAAGACATGGGTGAAGCGTCCTATGTATTGGGAATACAAATCTATAGAGATAGATCAAAGAGGATGCTGGGACTCACCCAAGTCACTTATATCAATACCATTATGAAACGATTCTCTATGGAAGAGTCCAAGAGAGGATACTTACCAATGTGTCATGGTATTACTCTATCTAAAGCTTTGTGTCCCAAAACTGATGAAGAGATAGAGATAATGACACGTATTCCATATGCGTCAGCCATTGGTAGTATCATGTATGGTGTGATATAGACATGTCCTGATGTTGCTTACGCTCTGAGTGTTACAAGCAGATATCAGGCAAACCCTGGTCCAATGCACTGGAAGGCCGTGAAAGATATTCTTAAGTACTTGAGAAGGACTAAGAACTTGTTTATGGTCTATGGGGGTGGATAATTTAAATAGGAAGGCTACACGGATTCTAACTTCCAATGTGACGTAGATGATTCGAAATCGACCTCTGGCTTTGTATTCATGCTTAATGGTGCAGCTGTCTCTTGGAAAAGTTCCAAGTAAGACACCGTTGCGGATTCCACCACTGAAGCTGAATATATTGCTGCATCTGATGCAGTTAAAGAGGTAGTTTGGATGAGGAATTTTGTCCAACAGTTGGGCGTTATTCCTAATGAAGTTGATCCAGTCCCGTTGTACTGGAACAACACTGGTGTCGTTGCGCAAGCAAAGGAACCAAGGTCTCATCAGCGATCCAAACATGTACTGAGGAAGTTCCACATCATACGGGAGATAGTGGAAAGAGGAGACATATCAGTTGAAAGAGTCCCCTCTGCAGATAATGTTGCTGATCCACTTACATAGCCCTTTCCAGGACCATTGTTTGAAAAGCAACGCAAAACAATGGGATTAAAGTTAAGGGTAGTTGGCTCTAGGGCAAGTGGGAGATTGTTAGAGTAGATGCCCTGCAAGCCAACGGTTGGCTAGGAAATTTATTGACTCAAGTGAAATAAACAATCTTTATTTTAATATAATTTAACTTTTTATGGTCTTCGTTATACTTTATCTGTATACCCATGCAATTAGCATAGATAAAGTCTTTGATTATGCTTTAATACAAATGAATCGTAATTCGATGTTGAAACTCATTTGTAAACACTGCATATTCTAAATTCGTTCCTAGTCGATTCAGCCGCCTAAAACATGGATAAAGATTGCTTGAGCTCGAGACTAGCATCTGTGATGTTATGTACTGCGTTTCTTGGTAAGGCATGGAGATGTCCAAACATGCAGATGGATAGTCATATGATGATTATACCGAACAACCCTCCCTCGGACTTTCCAAGTGGTTATCATTCATCGAGAGGATGAGTCCGTGGTTATGATTATACACCATTAGTCCTTACGACCCGGGACAACATTGAGGCTCTATATGCTAGGGTTGTGCTTTGACTCGTTTACCGGCTCCAGGAGAGTCATCAGGTGGCGAGGTTGGGTAGAGTTGCGACACATATAGGAGCCAGTGCATTGTAGGCGGGGATTCAACGCTCACCTACGCGTGTGGATATCCTATGTGATCTGATGAAATGATAGTGCCTGGAATCTCTGGCCAGAGTATGAGATGTACGTTGGAGAAGGAGTTCTCCAATAGTACATGCGATGCCACTATTATAGTTATCACATAGTTATCGAATTAATATGCAACCCTCGATGAACCAATGGTTGCAGATTCGATCGGGATATTTGAGATGAAGGGACCGTACTGTACGTTAATCATAATCGACTGGTTCTTGCAGGCACTATCAGTGATACCTAGGCGATCATGGGGCGATGCTACTAGACGCTCTTACCATGATACGATGGGTGCAATCAGAAATGAGTTCTGACATTCTTGATCAAGGTGTTAATGAAAAGAATGGGACTAACTAGGGTAAGCCCGAATAAAGGATTATGTCCTGAATCACAAAGAGTTGTGAACCCACGGCTAGCTGTATCCCTGAACCATTGAGGGTCACACAAGCACTGGATCATTTGTTCCCGTTGAGAGAATAAATTCAAGGAGTTGAATTTATATTTTGATATAGTAAATTCAAGTAGTTGAATTTATGATAATTAATTTTGAGAAAATAAATTCAAGAAGTTGAATTTATATTATATAGTAAATTCAAGGAGTTGAATTTATGATAATTGAATTTCGTGAGAATAAATTCAAGGAGTTGAATTTATAAAAATTTGAGAATTTAATTTATTAAACTCAAATGTTGGGTTTATTAAATATTAAATTTTGGAGGTGATAAAAATTCAAGGAGTTGAATTTGCAATTTAAATAATAAATTCAAATGTTGAATTTATAATATATTTAATTTATTAAGCTCAAGAGTTGAGTTGATTAATTAATAAATTAAATATGGTGGGTAGTATGTTTAAATGGGTTTGTAGGAGTACTAGTCCAACATACTAAATAATTAAAATTTAATGGACTTTGATTAATTAATTAAACTAGTTGAACTAGTTCAATTAATTAACCAAGCCTGTTAATGTTAATTAAATAGGTCCAATTATTTTATTATGGTAATTAGGCCATAGATATTTTATAAAATTGGAGACCTAAAAACCTAGCCTCCACAATATATGCATCAAGATTCTCCAAGGGTTGGGATAAAATTTTGGAATCATTAATTAACTTAATTAAGTAATTAATTAAGTTAATAAAAGATTAGAAAATATTATAAGGATTTCCTTATCTCACGTTGTGCATCCAAAAAAATCTTTTGAAAAGATTTATAAGCAACTTTCGGCTCTTCCCAAAACAGTGATGCTCTCGAAAATTCCTTCAAAAACAAAGAAAAATTTGGCTTAAATTTTTGAGTCAAATTTTTCGTGTTATATCTTACGCAAAAGTTCTTCTAAATTACTAGTGCAATTTAGAAGAGGGACAAATATTCCAGTCGTGGACCGGATTAGGAGATCGAAAAATGTTCGTAGGGAGTTACAACAAGAGCTACGTCCGTTAATACCGGTGTAGTTGGAGCCACGTGATTTATTCACCAAAGATATAACATTCTTTACACCCTATGAATGTTTATAGTAAAATCATACGAGCGACCAAACATATTTTGATTGTCAAAATAAATAAAAAATTTTAAACTTGCGCTGCGTTTGGGCGTGTAGAAAACCGAGATCCAACAAAACGACGGCCTGAATCTTCGTATTCCAGTGGATTATGGACTTACGAAGTAAGCGGAGCGTCGTCTCCACCAACAAGGGATGGCCGTTGCACAAATGAAGGGAAGGAGAAGGGAAAAGAAGAAGTCAAAACTTTGAAAATAAACAAGAAAGGTTCGCATGAATTTCGTATAGAAAGCATCGGATAATTTAGAGAATTGACATGGCTTGGGATTGTTAAATTATGAAACGCTTGAATTTATAGTAACTCAATAATCCAAATGAAAGTTTTAATTATTCAAAATTATACTACCAATATTACTAATATTTAATATTTTACTAAAAATACAATCACGTCTTAAATTTAATTTATATATTTTAATTTACCTATATATGACCTTTACTTTAAAAAGTCATCGATTTTAAATTATTTGACTTGTTTGAATGGAAAAATTGAAGTGAATTACAAATCTATTTCCAAAAATATTATTCAAATGTAAATTTTCAATAGTAAAAGAATATATAAAATGTGATTTAATATGATTTATATTCTTTTTATAGTTGATCATAAAAATTAATGTTATCTCAAGAAACATGAAAAGCTATATAATCTACTAAAGATTCTAAAGGATTAGGAGACAGGAGCTTAGTTAAAGAAAAGGAATAAAGAAAAAGGTTTTGATTCTTGGTAAAAATGAATTCATTTTTGATTTATTTTCCCGAATAACGTTTACATTATTTTTGTACAAATGGCATCACTAAGATTTTGACCTCTGTCATGGGATCTAACAGTTTGTTACAACAAATTAACCAATTCCCTTGTTCTGGAATAATCCTTCAATTGTGTAGTTTATTGGATCAGATATAAGACTTGAGCTTACTATCTTGGATGAGCTTGAGTTAATGGGCTCATTTGTTGACTTAACTCTTTTGGGCTTTGTTATGTAGATCCATTATCTTGCTCCCTTGAACTCATCGTGGAGGAAAAATCCATGCTGAGTTTGGATCGTAGGCGGTGAAAAGAAGCAGCAGAGAGTGGCTTGGTTAATATGTCTGCCGTTTGATCAATCGAGGGGACATGTCGGACTGACAGAGACTTGGATAAAACCTTTTCACGGACAGAGTGGCATCCACCTTTTCTTGAATCACCACTCCCTTGGATCGAGCAATTGGCAGAACAGTTGGTCTGTTGACAGTGATGTGTGGTGCATGAACTCCAGTAAATTTTAGTTTGTCACCAGATTCGGTGACAATCTTCTTTGGAGGACCAGTTGGAGTATGTTGCTGAGTCTCTTCAGCTGCTGAGGCAACTGGAACTGCTCAAATAGGTATAGCAATAATAGGCGGTGCAGCTCCAGTTGGTGTCAATCTAGCAGCTGGAATAGCTTCTATAACAGTTGGTTTGGTCTTTTGGGATCTTGTCTTCTTCATAATTTTCGGAGATGGAGTTTTCTCCGAATCAGTTTCGTTGACAATCAATTTCCTTTTGATTGTCTTATTCTTAGCCAAGTCCTTTTTCTTTGCCTTAACTGATTTGGGGGCTGCCAGCATCCCAATCTCCTTTTTGACCTTCACAAATAGGTTAGGAGAAATTTTCAGCTTAGTCTTTGGCTGCTGAACGTTCTTGGCATTGAAGACTTTAAATTTGGATGACTTCTCGGCTGAGTCATCCACCAGACCATTATTTTTCAGTATGTAGCTGAGTGGCATAGCATAACCCTTGGACTTCTTGGAGGACTGAACCATATTTTTCAGTATATTGGATATGATTGTAGACCAGTTCAGTCTCCTTCCCTTCATTATAGCAATCATCACTTGAAACCTTTCAAGGGTGACGGCAGCAAATGAGCCTGTCTTGGCGAGTACACCCTTGGACACTATATCTGCCAGCAACTGAATCTCTGGCTTCATTTCTTTCTTTGGATTAGCTACCTTGATCTTCTTTCCATCAATAGACAAGAGAGTCTGCGTCTCTTCAATATCAGTGATTTTTGTCTCAGAAATATGAGATAAACCATTAGAGGGTAGCTAGAAGAGAGAATTGAAAGAATCTTCATCTATCGTCAGAGTTCGATTGTTGATTGTTGATAATATTTTACCGTCAGTAAAGATTGTACTGTCGACATAATTTTCTTGCACTTCCTTTAGGTAAATCTCCTGGTTTGTCATCCCAAGAAATTTCTTCAACCCAGCAGCTTTGAGTTTCAAAAAGACACTTCAAACTGCTTCATCTTTTACAGAAATAACTGAGTCTAAGTCAATGGCCATTGCGTTGAGAATGTATGCAGGAGTTTGGCTTGCCATTTTGCTTGATTTCTGAATTTCTGCAAAGAGAAGTGCTTGGAGTATTTGAATGCTCTGAAAATATGAAATGACGTAAAGAAGATTTGAATAAGAGCAGCTGGTTTCTTATGTTGGTGACTGTTCAAAATTTTTGGACATGTGTCAATCCAAGATTAATTTGAATAGTAAACGTGTGTACGTGTGATGCAAACATGAATAAAAGTCTTTGGACTACATGGGTTCACGTAATCAAATATTATTTAATGAATGAAATAAATAAATGCATAATTGTAACAGTTACATCACTTAATGTGGAATTTCATCAATAAACAGTTAATCTATTTGATAAGATCGGTTAGGTCAATAACTGAGTGATCAGTTGAAAACTGAATCAGTTCAGTTGAAGACCAACTGACAATTGTCTTATCAGTTAACCAATTTAAAACTCGACATTCTCCCTAAATAAATTCATAAGATTAAGATAGAGTTAGAGAATCTCATCCTCGGAGAATTAATTGTAGATGGTTGACTGAAGTCTCTTCGTAATCTTCAGTTTGTTTATTCAGTTGGTTTGCTCTGTCTATAAATAAGATCAAAAACATTAGATACAAACTAATTCAGCAGATAACATAAATGCAGATGTACAAGGCAAGAAATTCCAATCAACCCAATCTTGCAGAGAGGCTGTCATTCGAAGAATCTTAGAAGAAAGATATCGAAGACTTTGTCTTTGCAAAAACTATGTCCATCTGGATGAAGATTCAAGAGCTGCAATCTCTTTAGAGAGATGGAATAGTTGCCTCAGAGGAACAGAGGGCAACTGATATCAAATATAAGCAGCGACTCTCCGTTGTTCATACATCAGACCTTGCCACCGATGAAGGTCTCTACTAGTTGATGCTCATCAAGGAGTATAAGATTTTAGATAAAATTGCCTTTTCAGAAGTCTTTAGGAGAACTACCTCTGAGGAGATATCTCTTTGGTTGTCTTTTTGTAAAGATGCAGTAGAAAAGAATTAAACCGTGTAATAGCAGCTAGGTTTTATCAATAAAATTTCTATTTTGCCTATAGTTGTATGTCACTTTACTTCTTTGTTCTACTTCATTAACTGTTAATAATTAACTGACAAGAATATATTCAACTGATAATAACTAAATAGTATTAAGACATGTCAATTAAACTAAGAATATTTTGAAAGTAAGAAAACTTGGTCTCGGGAAGTGACTTGGTAAAGATGTCAGCTGCTTGATGTTCAGTTGAAATATACTCCAGTCTGATTTCCTTCTTGAGAGCATGATCTATGATAAAAGGATGTCTGACATCAATATTTTTGGTCCTGGAATGAAGAACTGGACTGTATGTAATAGCAATTGTACTTGTATTATCACAGAAGATTAGGTGATTCTTCTACAATGACACCATATTCTCTCAGTTGTTGTTGAATCCAGAGCAGTTGGGCACAGCAGCTTCCAGCAGCTAAATATTATGCTTCAGTTGTGGAAGTTGTTATGGATGTTTGCTTCTTACTGAACCAGGAAATCAGTATGTCTCCTAGAAACTAACATGATCCACTGGTGCTTTTACGATCAAGCTTACATCCTGCATAATCTTCATCTGAATAGCCAACTAAATTGAAATATGAGTCCTTAGCATACTATAAACCCACATTTTATGTGCCTTTAAGATATTTCAATATACGTTTGGCAGCTGAATAATGCGATTGTTTAGGATCAGCTTGAAATCTAGAACACATGCAAACAGCGAACGCAATATCAGGACGGCTGGAGTAAGGAACCTATTAAACCTTTGTAAAGTGTCGTTTCAACTGATATTCATCCTTCATCTTTATCTAATTTAATCAATGAATTCATGGGAGTATGTGCAGCTGAACATGTTTCAATGCAAATCTTCTTCAGCAGTTCCTCTGTATATTTAGTTTAACTGATAAATATACCTGTTTCCAGTTGCTTCACTTGTAGACCAAGAAAGAACGTCAGTTCACCCATCATGCTTATCTCAAATTTATCCTGCATTAACTTGGCAAATTTCTCGCATAATTTGGGGTTAGTTGAACCAAAAATAATATAATCAACATAGATTTGAACAAGTAAAATATGATCTTTCTTTGAAAATTTGAACAAATTTTTATCAACTGTTCCAACTATAAAGTCATGATTAGTTAAAAAATTTTGATAATGTATCATACCAAGATATGGGAGCTTGTTTGAGACCATAAAATGCTTTGTTCAAATGATAAACATGATCAGGAAGAGAGTGATTTACAAAACATAGTGGTTGTTCAATGTACACTTCTTCCGGCAACTAACCATTCAGGAATCCACTCTTGACATCCATTTGGTATACTTTGAAGTCTTTGAATGAGGCATAGGCAAGGAACATTCTGATTGCTTCCAGTCGTGCAATTGGTGTTGGATCTCGGTTTTCTACACGCTCAAACGCAGCGGAAGTTTTAAAAATTTTATATTTTCTTTTGACAATCAAAATAGGTTTTGTTTGGGCACTTGTATGGTTTATTGAATCAACATTCACAGGGCGTTAGAATCGTTATACCTTTGGTGACTAAATCACGTGGCTCCAACTATTCCGGAGTTAGCGGAGATAGCTCTTCCTGAATCCCTACGAAAGTTCTTCAGATTTTCCTTCTTTAATCCTCCTATCAAGTCCACGACTAGATCGTTTGATCCTCTTCCAAATTGCACTAGAAAATTTGGAAGAAGTTTTAACGTTGGAGATTAAAATATGAGAAACGGCTCAACCTTCTTTGCAAGGGGAAGTGTCCGAAAATATTTGAGGATGAAGGAGGCTGAATTTCGAAAATTATGTCTCATGGAGGCTAGGGTATAGCTCATCAACCATTATTTATAATTAAGTGATAATCTAATTACCATAAAATAATATATATGGGCTTTTTAATTAACATTAATGGGCTTGATTAATTAATTGAGCTAGTCCAACTAGTTTAATTAATTAATCAATGTCCATTAATAACTTTAATTATTTAGTATGTTGGACTTGTACTCTTACTAGCCCATTAAACATACTTCCCACCAATTTTAATGTAATATTTAATGAACTCAACTTTTGAGTTTAATAAATTAAATCAATTATAAATTCAACATTTGAATTTATTATTTAAATTATAAATTCGACTACTTGAATTTTATCACCTCCACAATTTAATATTTAATAAACTCAACTTTTGAGTTTAATAAATTAAATTCTCAAATTTTATAAATTCAACTCCTTGAATTTATTCTCTCAAAATTTAATTATCATAAATTCAACTCCTTGAATTTACTATATAATATAAATTTAACTTTTGAATTTATTCTCTCTCAACGGGAACAAACGATCCAGTGCTTGTGTGACCCTCAACGGTTCAGGGATACAGCTAGCCGTGGGTTCGCACGTCCTTGTGATTCACGACATAATCTTTTATTCGGGCTTACCCTTAATTGCCCCATTCTATGTATCAACAATTGATCATGAGAATGTCAGAAATCATATTTCTGATTAAACCCATCAAACCATGGTAAGAGCGTCTAGTAGCATCGTCCCATGATTCCCTAGGTATCACTGATAGTGCCTGCAAGAACCAGTCGATTATGATTAGCGTACAGTACGGTTCGTTCATCTCATATATCCCGATCGAATCTGCAACCATTGGTTCACCGAGGGTTGCATATTAATTCGATAGCTATGTGATAACTATAAATAGTGGCATCGCATGTACGGTTGGAGAACTCCTTCTCTAACGTACATCTCATACTCTGGCCAGAGATTCCACGCACTATAATTTCATCAGATCACATAGGATATCCACACCCGCATGTGAGCGGTGAATCCCCAACTACAATGCACTGGCTCCTATATGTGTCGTAACTGTGCCCAACCTCGCCACCTGATGACTCTCCTGGAGCCGATAAACGAGTCAAAGCACAGCCCTAGTATATAGAGCCTCAGTGTTGTCCCGGGTTGTAAAGACTAATAGCGTACAATCATAATCACGTACTTATCATCTCTGTGAAGGGCCTAAAACTCCTTTCTTGAAAATTTGCGGAAAATTAAAAATTTTCTTTTTAAAAGAACTTAAATGGCCTCATTCATAAAATCACTGGTGAATCAAGTTCAATATTTCAAAATATTGCAGCGGAAGAAAATTAAAGTTTTGCCAACAACAACGATTTAAAAATATCCAACGACTGATAAAATTGTTTGCGGAAAAAAATAACAACTGCTGCTCTGAGGTCCTCGGGTGCCACTACTGCCGACCTAAGCTGGCTCACTGGTCCCCGCCCTCGGCCCTGGCCTCATCAGTACCTACAACAATCAAGTCTAGTGAGCCTAAAGACTCAGCATGCATATATCACAGGTAACGAGTAAAAATCTGAATTAAAAATATGCATGAGTTAACATATCCTGTCCTGAGGCATACTGAAAATAATCTGTACTGAGCAATTATAATACGTGCATAATTGAACTGGAAATCACTGTAAAAATATTTTCTCCTTGGAGCCTGTACTGAAATATCTGGTAAAATTTTCTGTTGAGATTATGTTTTATGCCTGTGGCCACTGCACTAAGCTGAACTGATCGGTAACTGGCTACCGGGGAGGCTGAAACTGAACTGAGCTGGCCGGTCACTGGCAACCGGGTGGTACCATACTGAACTGATCGGTCACTGGCGACCGTATAAAATAACACTCCCACATAGTGAATGAACCACAAGCCATATCGCATAAATCTCAAAAATAATCATTTTCTATTTAATGCACGTAAAATAATTAACTGGCATAATGAAAATGTCCCGTAATTTTACCAACTGGATTGGATTGGATCGTTCCCAGGCTCGCTGCAACCTAACTGTGCCATGAAAATTATGCAATAGCTTAAACTTGACCAACTATGCAATTTACGTTCAAAAGATGCGACTATGACGCCTAATGACTTCGCATTTAATCATGACTCCGAGCCAACCTGAACCGACACTGAAACCGACGTATAGTCATGATTAAAATACGCTGAAAAATCATAAAATAATGTTCCTAAAATGATAGGGTCGAAATCTAGGTGGAATGGAGGCCAAAACACGAAACGCTCTTTCGAGAGTCAATTTGGCACATTGCACCGTAAATTCTCGTACGACCTCAAAAATGATCCAAATGACAAACGGTCAAAAACATGACCTTCCTAACTCAATGAGGCACTGTCCAGTCCAAGGCCATGGGCTAAAAGCCAACCAAGAACTCGAACGAGCCTCTGAACCGACACAGCAACTTGCTGTAATTTCCAGCAGCTGCGCAACTACAAGACTTGCGTTGGTTTCGAGACTATCGGCCATTAGTGGAGTGAACCACCGACCAGAGACTCTTACCAACATCCCAAGGAATTATTTGAACCATGGCTAAGGGCCCTAGGCCAGCCACAATCCGCATCACACCATAAATCAACCGAAGGGTCCAACCGAGAGCATCTTGAATGCGTGTGTAGTGTTTATGCTATGATCGATGTCTTGCGTCATTCCAGTGGCCATTTGATTGACCATGGCATGATCTAGACATCTAGGAGCATGATATGAACCGTGGCTAAGGGCCATAGGCCAACCAAGATCCATACCAAGCAACAAAAGAACGAACCAAAAGCTCAACAAATGAAGAAGCCGAAGGGGTATAGGGGCTGTTTTGACGTTTTTATTAAAAACCGATGAACCATGGACCAAGCCACCAAAAGGGCAACTTAGTAATGTCTTAGACATTCTAGGGAAGTGATCCAACCATGGCTATAGGCCCTTGGGGCAGCCAAGATCAGATCCTTCCTCCATGACAAGAAACTGAATTTTTCGAACAACATTCTGCACTAATGGGGAGGTTGCTGTCATGTGCTCGTTCCAGCATGTATGGAACTGAAACTCACGATCTATCATGGCCCTAACATGTCCTAGTACATGTCTATATGAAGCGTCGAGCCCCTGGAACGATCCATCCCTGAAATCGAAACAAAACATACCAATCGTGAAGCATGGAAGTCGATAAAAATCTGTGCAGAATTTTCTTTCTTGTTTTGCTGAAAATTTCGGTTTTTGAAATGATAAAATCTGATCATGTACTGAAAAATAATTAATAATATGACTTGATTGAGGTTTGAAAGAGATCTAGACATGCCTGGTTTCGTTTCGAAAGAAAACGAACGAAACGACGACGACGCGGCACGGAGGAGGTGGAGCGCTTCTTGTGTACCTTTCTTGCTCTCGATTTCTCTCCCTTATTTTCCTACTGGATTCCCACGGTTCTCAGCTTAAAATTTCACTCAGATTTCGAAAGAAAAGAGAGGGGGAAAAATGGTTAGGAAGGTGAGGAGAAAGGGTGCAAGATATAAGGAATGAATCAAGACTAAGTCCACTCTCCTTTGAAATTTGAATTGTTGTTAGATATCAAGTCTACTTGGGGATGAGGTGGCCGAATATTAGCTTGTTTTCTAGTCTAGGATATGTCCATTAATTAATTAAATTGTGCTCCCAAAAATCCTAGAATTATCCTACTAATTACATGCAAAGAATTGGTCAAAGTTGATGAGTTGGAAAATGAATCTTCTAGCAACTAAGGGTGGCCGAAAAATGCATAATAAAATAAAGGGGAAATGTTGGTTATCTAGTCAACTAATAATCCTTGAAAGCCTTACTAATCCTTTAAATAATTTTAGTGAGCTAACCCCTTAATTTAATAACTTAAATGAGTTCATTTCTTAATCACCTCAAATAATTAAATTAAATCCTCAAACCTCCATTTCTAACTTAAATGAACTTGGTTGCTAGCTAAATTAACTTCTGGAAATATTTCTCGAATCTTAAATTCTATCTCAAAACTCCAACTCCGGTCCGGCCTCACTGAAATAACTGAAATGCTAAAAATCAAACTACTGAACTGAAATAATAAAATAATTAACTTCAAATAAATGCATTTAAAATAATCATGCAATGAAGTCAATTAAATTTAAAAATCTAGAATTATGCACGGCTTATACGTCTACTGACTTACGGGTTCTAGAATCCTTCCCCCCTTAAATAAATTTCGTCCTCGAAATTTGAACTCACCGAATAACTCAGGGTATCGACTTCTCATCTCCGGCTCAGACTCCCACGTAGCTTCCTCCTCTGAATGGTTGAGCCATTTGACTTTGACTCGCTTAACCAACTTGTTCCGAAGTTTCTTCTCCTGTCTGTCTAGGATCTGCACGGGTCTCTCCTCATAAGATAAGTTCGGAGTATGCTGCAACGGCTCGAAATTCAGCACATGCGAAGGATTTGCCATATACTTCCTCAGCATGGAGACGTGAAAGACATTGTGTACTCCGGCCAGATTTGGTGGAAGAGCCACACGATAAGCAAGCGTCCCAACTCTGTCAAGGATCTCAAACGGTCCAATGAATCTCGGACTGAGCTTCCCTTTCTTGCCAAATCTCATGACACCATTCATAGGTGCCACTTTCACGAAGACATGATCGCCCACTGCAAAATCTAACTCTCTCCTCCGCTGATCGGCATAACTTTTCTGTCGACTCTGAGCAGTCCTCATTCTATCACGGATCTTGACTACTACATCTGTTGCCTGCTGAACAATCTCTGGACCCAACTCTGCTCTCTCTCCTACTTCATCCCAATGAATAGGAGATCTACACTTGCGGCCATACAGCGCCTCATACGGAGCCATACCTATAGACGACTGGAAACTGTTGTTATAGGTGAACTCTACCAATGGTAAGTTCGACTCCCAACTCCCAGAGAAATCAATGACGCAAGCACGGAGAAGATCCTCTAAGATCTGAATAACTCGCTCCGACTGTCCATCTGTCTGCGGATGGAAAGCTGTGCTAAACAGCAACTTCGTACCCATAGTCGAATGCAAACTCTTCCAAAACGAGGAAGTGAATCTGGGATCTCTGTCGGATACGATAGAAACTGGAATACCATGGAGTCGGACTATCTCTCGGATATACAGCTCTGCATACTGAACCATGGTGAAAGTCGTCTTAATAGGCAAGAAGTGCGCTGATTTGGTAAGACGATCTACAATCACCCAGATAGCATTCGATCCTCTGGCTGACCTCGGCAATCCGGTCACAAAGTCCATGGTAATGTTCTCCCACTTCCACTCGAGAATAGGAAGAGGCTTGAGCAAACCTGCTGGTCTCTGATGCTCGGCCTTCACTAACTGGCAAGTCAGGCACTCGGATACAAAACTCCTGATGTCCTTCTTCATTCCTGGCCACCAATACAATAGCTGCAGATCTTTGTACATCTTCGTACTCCCAGGGTGAATGGAGTACGGGGACGTATGGGCCTCTGATAAGATGTCTGCTCGGATAGAATCACTGCTAGGAACCCATATCCTATCTCGGTATCTCACAATACCGTCGCTGACTGAATACAAAACACTGCCCTTGGCTTCATCTCTCTTCTTCCACTGTGCCAACTGCTCATCTGCTGCCTGACCGCTGCGAATACGGTCAATAAGAGAGGACTGGATAGTCAAGGTAGATAAACGAGGAACTCTACCTCGAGGATAAGTCTCAAGATCAAACCTCTGCATCTCAATCTAAAGAGGTTTCTGCATCGTCAAATGAGCCATCACTGCGACTTTCCTGCTCAAAGCATCCGCAACTACATTAGCTTTACCCGGGTGGTAGCTAATGTCACAATCGTAGTCTTTCACAAGCTCCAACCAACGCCTCTGATGAATGTTCAGCTCCTTCTGCGTAAAGAAATACTTGAGGCTCTTATGGTCGGTAAAGATCTGGCACTTCTCTCCATACAGATAGTGCCTCCAAATCTTCAAAGCAAAAACTACGGCCGCTAACTCCAGATCATGGGTAGGGTAATTCTTCTCGTGGATTTTCAGCTGTCGAGAAGCATACGCTATCACTCTCCCATGCTACATCAAAACTGCACCTAAACCAAGCTTCGAAGCATCGGTATAAAGGACAAACTCGCCGGGCCCTGATGGCATGGCCAAAACTGGTGCTGAAATAAGAGCTTGCTTCAAAGTATCGAAGCTCTTCTGACACTACTCGCTCCACACAAACTTCACATTTTTCTTTGTCAGTGCTGTGAGTGGAACGGCGATAGAGGAAAATCCTTGGATGAATTTTCTGTAATATCCTGCTAGCCCAAGGAAACTGCGGATCTCGGATGCATTCTGAGGCACAACCCAATCTCTGACTGCTACAACTTTTGCGGGGTCTACCTCAATACCACTGCTAGAAACAATGTGGCTCAAGAACGCCACCTTCTCTAACCAGAATTCGCACTTACTGAACTTTGCGAATAATTTTGTGCTTCTGCAATGTCTGCAACACTGTGGTCAGATGCCTGCTGTGCTCCTCCCGATTCTTGGAGTAGACGAGAATGTCATCTATGAACACTATCACAAACTGGTCGAGGTACGGCTGAAATACGCGATTCATGAGATCCATGAAGATCGCTGGCGCATTCGTCAGACCGAACGGCATCACCAGGAACTCGTAGTGACCATAACGAGTCCTGAAAGCTGTCTTCGAAACATCAGCACCTCTCACCCTCAACTGGTGATAACCAGAACGCAGATCTATCTTGGAGAAAATCGAAGCTCCCTGCAACTGGTCAAACAGATCCTCAATCCTCGGCAGAGGGTATTTATTCTTCACTGTAACCCTGTTCAACTCCCGGTAGTCAATGCAAAGCCTCATCGTGCCATCCTTCTTTTTCACGAATAAGACTGGCGCGCCCCATGGAGAAAAGCTCGGGCGAATGAACTCCTTGTCGAGAAGTTCCTGGATCTGCTTCTTAAGCTCTGCCATCTCTGTCGGTGCTAGTTGGTACGGCGCTTTGGATATCGAAGCCGTACCTGGCATAAGCTCAATGGAAAACTCCACCTCTCTCTCTGGTGGCATACTAGAGACGTCTTCGGGAAAAACGTCTAAGAAATCTCTGACAACCGGAACATCTGAGGCTGACTGGCTGGGTTCCTCGGGGACAGATAAAAAGGTTGCTAGAAATGCCCGACACCCTCTATGCATGAGCTTCCTAGCCTGAACATAAGGAATAATGCGCGGTAAAGGAAAGTACCTGTCCGGCTCAAATAAGAACTGCTCCATTCCAGGCGGTCAGACAAGAACAGATTTCCGCTGGAAGTCTATCAACACTCTGTTCCTCAATAGCCAGTCCATCCCTAGGATGATGTCAAATTCCGGCATCGGTAGCACAATCAGATCCGCATAAACAAGATTACCGTGCAACTCAAGGTCTATATCTCGGATAACATTGGTAGCTGCCATCTCCTCGCCTGACGGCAATACTACTGAAAAGGCTGTATCTAGCCCAATGGTCTGGATCTTGAGGAAGTTAGCAAAGACCTCCGAAATAAACGAGTGAGTGGCCCCTGAATCTATCAAGGCCTTGGTAGCGGAACCAGATATAAAAATTCTCCCTGAAAGATCGGAACTCTAAGTTGAATCCCACTACAAGATCTAAACTTATAGACATGCAAAGGTCAAGGTTCCTCTAGCTTAATTTCCCCGAAATAAATCTGAGTAGAGCATGCAATCCTATAACAGTTCTAAGTTCAAAATCTAAATCCCGATTCCCAAAACACGGAAATTCAAATAATAGCTTAAAGTTTAAATGTACCTGTCAACAACATAGTCTCCGGGTTGGTTTCCGCGGCATGGAGAGCAAAAACTCTGCCTTGGGTAGGCAGATTCCTCTGAGGGCACTGCAGCAATATGTGGTCTGGACTGCCACACTTAAAACACTTTCCTGAGCCAGCCATACATGCTCCAGGATGGCGACGTGAGCACCTGGGACAGACTGGGTGCTCCTGAGCCCTCGGGGCTGGGCGTCCCCGCTGCTGCTGCTGGTGCTGGCCTCGGTTCCTGGGCGGTCCATGAAAAGGCCTCTTATTCTGCTGCTGATGCTGATGAGGAGGAGGGCGGTGCGGTGCCTGGACTGGGCGCTTGCCCTGGCGATCCCTCTCAATATCCCGCAGATCCTGCTCTGCGGCTAAGGCCTTGGAGACGGCAACCTCATAAGTAGCAGGGTCAGATACCCTAACATCCCGGCGCAAGATCGGCCGTAAGCCCACCAGGAAGTGCATCAGCTTGGCTCTGGCATCATTCGCTATCAGGGGCACAAAGTGACAGCCCCTCTCGAACTTACGGATAAACTCCGTAACAGACATATCCCCCTGTCTCAAACTCATGAACTCGGTGGTCAGCCTGGTGCGAACCTCCTCAGCAAAATACTTGGAGTAGAAAACCTCCGTAAAGCGGGTCCAAGAAAGTGTAGCCAATGTCAGGGCTACCGAAGCTCCTTCCCACCATAAGCGGGCGTCTCCAGTGAACAGGTAGGTGGCACATCGGACTCGGTCTGCGTCCCCCAGCTCCATAAAATCGAAGATAACCTCGAGGGATTTGATCCATCCCTCTGCAACCATGGGGTCAGATGCCCCAGAGAATTCCTTCGGGCGCATCTTCATGAATCGCTCATACACAGCCTCGGGCCCTGTCGGCCTGGCTGCGGCTACGGCTGCGGCATTGCCCCCCGCAAACTGTGCGAAGAACTGTGCCATCCCAGCTAACATCTGGGCACTCATGTCCGGTGGGGGCGGTGGAGGAGGTGGTAGGTCTCCCTCTGGTCTACGCTCCTCCCTGTCTTCTCGGCGAGGCTCCTCCTCTCTGTTGCGCTCTAAAATGCGTCTAGGGGGCATACTGTTCCAACATAACCCATACGTAACTAACATGCATAATTCCATAATTTATTTAAAATGAACTCTGAAATACTGAAAATCTGGAAGCATGCTGACAAACTAATTCATGCTTTAACTAAAATGCTGAACAAAATGCTGAACTGAAAAACTTACAGACCAAAGGCGTGGCTTCGTGAGCTTCTCGCGGTCAGTAATAGTGAAACCCTATACAGAACCACCGCTCTGATACCAACTGTGAAGGGCCTAAAACTCCTTTCTTGAAAATTTGCGGAAAATTAAAAATTTTCTTTTTAAAAGAACTTAAATGGCCTCATTCATAAAATCACTGGTGAATCAAGTTCAATATTTCAAAATATTGCAGCGGAAGAAAATTAAAGTTTTGCCAACAACAACGATTTAAAAATATCCAACGACTGATAAAATTGTTTGCGGAAAAAAATAACAACTGCTGCTCTGAGGTCCTCGGGTGCCACTACTGCCGACCTAAGCTGGCTCACTGGTCCCCGCCCTCGGCCCTGGCCTCATCAGTACCTACAACAATCAAGTCTAGTGAGCCTAAAGACTCAGCATGCATATATCACAGGTAACGAGTAAAAATCTGAATTAAAAATATGCATGAGTTAACATATCCTGTCCTGAGGCATACTGAAAATAATCTGTACTGAGAAATTATAATACGTGCATAATTGAACTGGAAATCACTGTAAAAATATTTGCTCCTTGGAGCCTGTACTGAAATATCTGGTAAAATTTTCTGTTGAGATTATGTTTTACGCCTGTGGCCACTGCACTAAGCTGAACTGATCGGTAACTGGCTACCGGGGAGGCTTAAACTGATCTGAGCTGGCCGGTCACTGGCGACCGGGTGGTACCATAATGAACTGATCGGTCACTGGCGACCGTATAAAATAACACTCCCACATAGTGAATGAACCACAAGCCATATCGCATAAATCTCAAAAATAATCATTTTCTATTTAATGCACGTAAAATAATTAACTAGCATAATGAAAATGTCCCGTAATTTTACCAACTGGATTGGATTGGATCGTTCCCAGGCTCGCTGCAACCTAACTGTGCCATGAAAATTATGCAATAGCTTAAACTTGACCAACTATGCAATTTACGTTCAAAAGATGCGACTATGACGCCTAATGACTTCGCATTTAATCATGACTCCGAGCCAACCTGAACCGACACTGAACCGACGTATAGTCATGATTAAAATACGCTGAAAAATCATAAAATAATGTTCCTAAAATGATAGGGTCGAAATCTAGGTGGAATGGAGGCCAAAACACGAAACGCTCTTTCGAGAGTCAATTTGGCACATTGCACCGTAAATTCTCGTACGACCTCAAAAATGATCCAAATGACAAACGGTCAAAAACATGACCTTCCTAACTCAATGAGGCACTGTCCAGTCCAAGGCCATGGGCTAAAAGCCAACCAAGAACTCGAACGAGCCTCTGAACCGACACAGCAACTTGCTGTAATTTCCAGCAGCTGCGCAACTACAAGACTTGCGTTGGTTTCGAGACTATCGGCCATTAGGGGAGTGAACCACCGACCAGAGACTCTTACCAACATCCCAAGGAATGATTTGAACCATGGCTAAGGGCCCTAGGCCAGCCACAATCCGCATCACACCATAAATCAACCGAAGGGTCCAACCGAGAGCATCTTGAATGCGTGTGTAGTGTTTATGCTATGATCGATGTCTTGCGTCATTCCAGTGGCCATTTGATTGACTTGGCGCGATCTAGACATCTAGGAGCATGATATGAACCGTGGCTAAGGGCCATAGGCCAACCAAGATCCATACCAAGCAACAAAAGAACGAACCAAAAGCTGAACAAATGAAGAAGCCGAAGGGGTATAGGGGCTGTTTTGACGTTTTTATTAAAAACCGATGAACCATGGACCAAGCCACCAAAAGGGCAACTTTGTCACGTCTTAGACATGCTAGGGAAGTGATCCAACCATGGCTATAGGCCATTGGGGCAGCCAAGATCAGATCCTTCCTCCATGAAAAAAACTGAATTTTTCGAACAACATTCTGCACTAATGGGGAGGTTGCTGTCATGTGCTCGTTCCAGCATGTATGGAACTGAAACTCACGATCTATCATGGCCCTAACATGTCCTAGTACATGTCTATATGAAGCGTCGAGCCCCTGGAACGATCCATCCCTGAAATCGAAACAAAACATACCAATCGTGAAGCATGGAAGTCGATAAAAATCTGTGCAGAATTTTCTTTCTTGTTTTGCTGAAAATTTCGGTTTTTGAAATGATAAAATCTGATCATGTACTGAAAAATAATTAATAATATGACTTGATTGAGGTTTGAAAGAGATCTAGACATGCCTGGTTTCGTTTCGAAAGAAAACGAACGAAACGACGACGACGCGGCACGGAGGAGGTGGAGCGCTTCTTGTGTACCTTTCTTGCTCTCGATTTCTCTCCCTTATTTTCCTACTGGATTCCCACGGTTCTCAGCTTAAAATTTCACTCAGATTTCGAAAGAAAAGAGAGGGGAAAAAATTGTTAGGAAGGTGAGGAGAAAGGGTGCAAGATATAAGGAATGAATCAAGACTAAGTCAACTCTCCTTTGAAATTTGAATTGTTGTTAGATATCAAGTCTACTTGGGGATGAGGTGGCCGAATATTAGCTTGTTTTCTAGTCTAGGATATGTCCATTAATTAATTAAATTGTGCTCCCAAAAATCCTAGAATTATCCTACTAATTACATGCAAAGAATTGGTCAAAGTTGATGAGTTGGAAAATGAATCTTCTAGCAACTAAGGGTGGCCGAAAAATGCATAATAAAATAAAGGGGAAATGTTGGTTATCTAGTCAACTAATAATCCTTGAAAGCCTTACTAATCCTTTAAATAATTTTAGTGAGCTAACCCCTTAATTTAATAACTTAAATGAGTTCATTTCTTAATCACCTCAAATAATTAAATTAAATCCTCAAACCTCCCTTTCTAACTTAAATGAACTTGGTTGCTAGCTAAATTAACTTCTGGAAATATTTCTCGAATCTTAAATTCTATCTCAAAACTCCAACTCCGGTCCGGCCTCACTGAAATAACTGAAATGCTAAAAATCAAACTACTGAACTGAAATAATAAAATAATTAACTTCAGATAAATGCATTTAAAATAATCATGCAATGAAGTCAATTAAATTTAAAAATCTAGAATTATGCACGGCTTATACGTCTACTGACTTACGGGTTCTACAATCTCGATGAATGATAACCACTTGGAAATTCCGACGGAGGGTTGTTCGGTATAATCATCATATGACTATCTATCTGCATGTTTCGACATCTCTATGACCTTACCAAGAAACGCAATACACAACTTCACAGATTCTAGTCTCGAGCTCAACGACCTTTATCCATGTTTTAGACGGCTGAATCGACTAGGAACGAATTTAGAACTATACAGTGTTCACAAACGATTTTCAACATCGAATTACGATTCATTTGTATTAAAGTATAATCAAGCTATTTATCTATGTTTGATAACATGGGTATACAGATAAAGAAATAAAAAACTATGAAATAATGAATTATATTAAAATAAAGATTGTTAATTACAACTGAGTCAATAAAATCCCTAGCCAACTGTTGGCTTGCAGGGCATCTACTCTAATAATCTCCCACTTGCCCTTGAGCCAACTACCCATAAACTTTAATCCCATTGCTTCGCGATGCTTTTCAAACAATGGTCCTGGCAAAGGCTTTGTAAGTGGATAAGCAACATTTTTTGCAGAGGAGACTCTTTCGACTGATATATCACCTCTTCTCACAATCTCCCAGATGATGTGGAACTTCCTCAGTACATGTTTGGATCGCTGATGAGACCTTGGTTCCTTTGCTTGCGCAACGACACCAGTGTTGTTGCAGTACACCGGGACTGGATCAACTCCATTAGGAATAACGCCCAACTCTTGGACAAAATTCCTCATCCGAAACTGCCTCTTTGGGTGCACCAGATGCAGCAATGTACTCAGCTTCAGTGGTGGAATCCGCAACGGTGTCTTGCTTGGAACTTTTCCAAGAGACAGCCGCAACATTAAGCATGAATAAAAAACCAGAGGTCGATTTTGAATCATCTACATCACATTGGAAGCTAGAATCAATATAGCCTTCCAATTTTAATTCTCCACCCCCCATAAACCATGAACGAGTTCTTAGTCCTTCTCAAGTACTTAAGAATATTTTTCACGGCCTTCCAATGTAGTGGACCAGGGTTCGCCTGATATCTGCTTGTAACACTCAGAGCGTAAGCAACATCCGGACGTGTCGATATCATATCATACATGATACTACCAATGGCTGACGCATATGGAATACGTGTCATCATCTCTATCTCTTCATCAGTTTTGGGACACATTGCCTTAGATAGAGTAACACCATGACACATTGGTAAGTATCCTCTCTTGGACTCTTCCATAGAGAATCGTTTTATAATGGTATCGATATAGGTGGCTTGGGTGAGCCCCAACATCCTTTTTGATCTATCTCTATAGATTTCTATTTCCAATACATAGGATGCTTTACCCATGTCTTACATGGAGAATTTACTTGCTAACAATATTTTAGTTGATTTCAATAATCCTACATCATTCCCAATGAGCAGGATATCATCAACATAAAGTACCAAGAATGTCACTGCACTCCCACTAACTTTCTTGTACACGCACGGTTCCTCAGGATTCTTAGCAAAACCAAACTCTTTGATAGTGCTATCAAATCTGAGGTTCCAACTCCTTGATGCCTGCTTGGGACCATATATTGATCTCTGAAGTTTGCATACCTTATGCTCATTTCCTACTGATGTGTATCCCTCAGGTTGAGACATATAAATTTCTTCTTTGATGTCTCCATTGAGGACTGCAGTCTTTACATCCATTTGCCATATCTCATAGTCATACCATGCTGCTATGGCCAGTAGTATTCTAATGGACTTAAACATAGCAACTGGTGAAAAAGTTTTCTCATAGTCAATACCTTGCCTTTGAGTATAACCTTTTGCAACCAGTCTTGCTTTGAAGGTCACTACCTTCCCATCCGCCCCAAGCTTTCTTTTGTAGATCCATTTGCATCTTATGGGAACGATTCCCTCAGGTGGATCCACCAATGTCCAGACTTGGTTTAAATACATGGAGTCCATTTCAGACTGCATGAATCAATATCAGATATTGCTTCTTTTAAATTCATTGGATCACATCCAACACAATTATCATAACGACTTTGTTCATGAAGAAGCATATATCTTGAAGGTGGTCTAATAACTCTATCAGACCTTCTAGGAGCTTATACTTCAACTACTTGTTCTTGGGAAATGGGTTCAACTTCTACAGTTGAGGGATTATCTTGAATTTCTTCAAGTTCTATCATCTTGCCTTTTCTATCTAATAGAAATTTTTTTTCCAAAAAGGTGGCATTTCTTGAAACAAACACTTTTGCTTCATTGGGATGATAGAAATAATATCCAACAGAATTCTTTGGATATCCTACAAAGTAGCACAAAGTGGATCTACTATCCAATTTGTCTCCCACTGTCTGCTTCACGTAAGCAGGACATCCTTATATTGTCATGTAAGAATATTTGGGAGTTTTTCACATCCATATCTCATATGGTATTTTATCCACTGCTTTAGTATGGACATTATTCAACAACATTGCAGCAGTTTCAAGCACAGAGCCACAAAACCATGTAGGCAATTCAGTGAATCCCATCATGGATCGAACCATGTCCATCAAGGTCCGATTTCGACGTTCAGAATCACCATTCAATTGTGGTGTTGCTGGTGGAGTACACAGTGAGAGAATCTCATTCTCTTTTAGATAACCCAAAAATTCAGCACTTAAGTATTCTCCACCTCGATCAGATCGAAGTGCCTTAATACTTCTTTCCAGCTGATTTTCTACTTCAGATCTGAATTCTTTTAACTTTTCAAATGCTTTAGATTTGTGTTTCATCAAATAAACGTACCCATACCTCGAATGGTCATCAGTAAAGGTAATGAAGTAGGAATGCCCAAATTTTGTGCTAACACTTAGCGGGCCACAAACGTCCATGTGGATCAAATCCAGTAGACCATGCGCATGTTCCAAGTTTCCATTTAATGGAGTTTTAGTCATTTTTCCTTTTAGACAGGACTCACAAGTTGGTAGAGAATTTATGTCGGACAAGTAAAACATGCCTTCTCCCACTAGCTTGTGCATCCTTCTTTGGGAAATATGACCTAGTCTAGCGTGCCATATTTGTGCGAGATTTGGGTCTTCTATTTTTCTTTTGTTTGTTGTTGTTTTCTTATGCGCTTGGATATTGTTTAACGGAATATCTTTTAATTTTAAGTTATAGAGATCGTTTGTTAATTCTCCAGTTCCAATCAAACATTCATTCTTATATAAATTGCAAACACCTTTAGCAAAAATACAATAATAACCATCCTATCAAGCATAGAAATAGAAATAATGTTTTTAACCAATTCAGGAACAAATAAACGTCTCTCAAAAACAACTTAAAATTATTGTCCAAAATTAAAGTAACGTCTCTAATAGCAGTGGCAGCAACTCTTGCTCCATTTCCTAGTCTTAGAAAGGTCTCACCATCTCTACGCCTCTTGCTTCTTCCCATCACCTGCAAATCATTGCATAGATGAGAACCACATCCGGTATCCAATACCCAAGAAGAGGAATTAATAGAAACATTAACTTCAATATAAAACATACCATGGCCAGAACACCTCTGGGCTAGATACTCCTCGCAATTACGCCTCCAATGTACAGGCTTGTTGAAGTGGAAACAGACTTGTTCTGACTTGTCAGGCTTTGTGGGCCCCGGTTTTGGTTTCTTATATGGCTTCTTGTTGGGCTTGTTCTTCTTTGGAGGGGCAGAACGCTTCTTGTCTTTATTTGGGGCTCATTTTTTTCGTACTGTATGAAGAACCCACTAGAAGAACAGGCTTTTCTTTTTTAATTGTGGCCTCATAATTAGTAAGCATATTGACCAACTCTTTAAAGGTGGCCTCAAGCTTGTTCATATTAAAATTAACCACAAATCCATCGAACGAGGCAGGAAAAGACAGCAAGAGAAAATCAGTCGAGAACTCACTAGGAATAACCACGTCGAGTCCCACCAATTTCTCGATGAGCCCAATCATCCTAACACCATGCTCATGGACCGAAGTCCCCTCTCGCAAGCGTGTAGTCATGAGTTCTTTATTAGTAGCATGTCTTTCTGAACGAGTTTGTACAGCATACAATTCTTTCAGATGAAGGTGAATGTCAGCAGCATTCACTGCCTCCTTGAACCTCCTCTGAAGTTCATTCGACATAGAAGCAAACATGTAGCTCTTAGCTTGAAGATCATGGTCCCAATGTTTCTCAAGCTTAGTTAATTCAGTCCTACTGATATCAGGAGCCGCCTCCTTTGGTGGCTTCTTATCAAGCACATACGCAATCCTTTCGGAGTTCAGAACAATCTTTAAATTTCGAAACCAGTCATGATAGTTAGGGCCAATCAATTTTTTTTGATCGAGAATGATTGAAAGCGGGTTACGAGTAGACATCGTAAATATACTTAAAATGAAAACAGTTAATGGTTACTGATAATTTTAAAATAATTCTAAGATATAAAATATGGATTTCATTTTATAATTTTTCTCCCACTATTTTGACATTTCCACCACCTTCTGATGAAAAGGAAAATCGTATTTCCTTAGTAGGCACGTAGAGTCCAATTAGCCAATTTTAATCCCGAATAATATCAGTCAATTATAATTTCTAAAAGGTAGAATCCAATTGCATCCCTATGCAACCTCCGCGTGTTTTGCCTCACGTTTAATAAGGACCCAATAATATGAAGCCGTTTATTTTCACGTGTCAAACCAACCCATCAATATTGAATTGTAGTGGACGGTCGCCATAAGTTTCCCCAATAATATGAGCCAGTGAAAGTCAGAGCTTTCTGGCGTCCAGGCCTCCCCAATAATATGAGCCAGACACTGTCCGTGGGTAGCGATCAGCATGCAACCACAGTTGATGGAAGACTAGGAAAAATTAAACTCTTTTAATTTTTACTTTTTCGGTTTGATATAAATTTTGAATTTTATTCAAAATGAGGGATTTTAATTTTAAAAATGTCTCATCATTTTAATTTAAATATCGCGTGCTACGAGTTTGTATGTTTGCCAGATTCATGTTACTATATTATTTAATAATATGCATACATGCATACTACTATATATCGCTTATATCATAATATGACATTCAACAACAAATAAGGATGATCGATTGCCAGCATTATTAGATCCATGTGAGCCATACATGGATCCAAGTCCAAAATCTAGGTGAATGCAGGGATGCAAATGCAACTATTACAAGAGTTTCCAATATTTTACATGTCTTCATCTCGTTCATCGAGCCTACCATCTTCCAGTCTTTATCTTCCACTATTTCTAATAATTACATTTAAATAGTCATGGCACATAAGAGATACATCTCATGGGGTGAAAACGGGCCATAAATCATGCCCACTTTAATAATATATAAAATTAAAAAAAAACCAAAAAAACAGTAAAATATCCTAACATACACCTAACACATTTTTCAAGGATCTCGATCATCCTTCATGCATTTAATATCAAATATTAACATTAATTTAATTAAACAATTTAATTAATTTATAAATCATATATCTAATAATTTTATCATTAACAACAACAATTATTAAAGAATTTATTAAATTAAATAAACTCCTTTATTTAATTTCCAATTAAATCAATAATAATTGATTTCTTGTAAAACTCATTTTATCATAAATAATTAAAATCATATTCTAATTATTTATTTTACAAGAAAATTATTAATTTTCTAAAAATTAATTTTACAAAAAGAACAATTGAACCAATTTTAAAAATATCAATTTTACCCAAAAATTTGAAAAATCAGAAAATTGCACCCTAGGCACAAACAATTCAAGCCCATCATACAACACGCTTTCCGAGACACTCCCGGGCAGACGTCCCCACTGCCCGAACGTTTTGGGCAGTGGTAGGCCTCCTGCGCGCGCAGCGCCGCGCGCAACGTGCGGACGCAGCGCCGCGCGCGCACGCTGCGCGTTTCTGCACGCAGGGTGCTGCAAGCTGCGCCCGCAGCCCTGCGCGCGGTCTGCCCGGAAAAGTTCCGGGCATAACCTAAAATTTTTTTTTTTGTTTTTTGGAAAAAAAATATTTTTTATGGTGCTAGAATTTTCTGAAAAATTTTCTTGTGTGGTTAATAATAATTTATTCAATATCAAAATAATACGATTTAGAAAAAACCTTGGCTCTAATACTACTGTTGGATCTCGGTTTTCTACGCGTCCAAACGCAGCGGAAGTTTTAAAAATTTTATATTTTATTTTGACAATCAAAATAGGTTTTTTTTGGGCACTTGTATGTTTATTGAATCAACATTCATAGGGCGTTAGAATCGATATACATTTGGTGAATAAATCACATTGCTCCAACTATTCCGGTGTTAGCAGAGATAGCTCTTCGTGAATCCCTACGAACGTTCTTCAGATCTGCTTTCTTTAATCCTCCTATCAAGTCCACGACTAGATCGTTTGATCCTCTTCCAAATTGCACTAGAAAATTTGGAAGAAGTTTTAACGTTGGAGATCAAAATATGAGAAACGGCTCAACCCCTTGCAAAGGGAAGTGGCCGAAAATATTTGAGGATGAAGGAGGCTGAATTTCGAAAATTATGTCTCATGGAGGCTAGGGTTTAGCTCATCAACCATTATTTATAATTAAGTGATGACTTAATTACCATAAAATAATATATATGGGCTTTTTATTAATATTAATGGGCTTGATTAATTAATTGGTCTAGTCCAACTAGTTTAATTAATTAATCAAAGTCCATTAAGAACTTTAATTATTTAGTATGCTGGACTTGTACTCCTACAAGCCCATTAAACATACTTCCCACCAATTTTAATTTAATATTTAATAAACTCAACTTTGAAGTTTAATAAATTAAATCAATTATAAATTCAACATTTGAATTTATTATTTAAATTATAAATTCCATTACTTGAGTTTTATCACCTCCAAAATTTAATATTTAATAAACTCAACTTTTGAGTTTAATAAATTAAATTCTTCTTAACTCTTGGGCTCAGGAATTCCTATATAACGTAAGCGATACAGTCAAAGCTTTTGCGATTCTTTTATTAACGGATTTATGTATCAGATTTCATTCACCCCACGGTTGGGAATTAATGATTGGTTCTGTCTATAAGGATTTTGGATTTGTTCATAATGATCAAATCATATCTGGTCTTGTTTCCACTTTTCCAGTTATTTTCGATACTATTTTTAAATATTGGATTTTCCGTTATTTAAATCGTGTATCTCCGTAAATTTTATAAATTCAAGTCCTTGAATTTATTCTCTCAAAATTTAATTATCATAAATTCAACTCCTTGAATTTACTATATAATATAAATTTAACTTTTGAATTTATTCTCTCTCAACGGGAACAAACGATCCAGTGCTTGTGTGACCCTCAACGATTCAGAGATACAGTTAGCCGTGGGTTCACAACTCCTTGTGATTCATGACATAATATTTTAGTCGGGTTTACCCTTAATTGCCACATTCTATGTATCAACAATTGATCATGAGAATGTCAGATATCATATTTCTGATTAAACCCATCAAACCATGGTAAGAGCGTCTAGTAGAATCGCCCCATGATTCCCTAGGTATCACTGATAGTTCCTGCAAGAACCAGTCGATTATGATTAGCGTACAGTACGGTCCCTTTATCTCATATATCCCGATCGAATCTGCAATCATTAGTTCACCGACGGTTGCATATTAATTCGATAGCTATGTGATAACTATAAATAGTGGCATCGCATGTACGGTTGCAGAACTCTTTCTCTAACGTACATCTCATACACTGGCCAGAGATTCCACGCACTATAATTTCATTAGATCACATAGGATATCCACACCCGCAGGTGAGCGGTGAATCCCCGACTACAATGCACTGGCTCCTATATGTGTCGTAACTGTACCCAACCTCGCCGCCTGATGACTCTCATGGAGCCGGTAAACGAGTCAAAGCACAGCCCTAGCATATAGAGCCTCAGTGTTGTCCCGGGTTGTAAGGACTAATGGTGTACAATCATAATCACGGACTTATCCTCTCAATGAATGATAACCACTTGGAAAGTCCGATGGAGGGTTGTTCGGTATAATCATCATATGACTACCCATCTGCATGTTTGGACATCTCTATGCCCTTACCAAGAAACGCAATATACAACATCACAGATGCTAGTCTTGAGCTCAAGCGATCTTTATCCATGTTTTAGGCGGCTGAATCGACTAGGAACGAATTTAGATCATACATTGTTTACAAACGAGTTTCGACATCGAATTACGATTCATTTGTATTAAAGTATAATCAAGGTCTTTATCTATGTTTGATAACATTAGTATATAGATAAAGAAATAACAAACCATGAAATAATGAATTATATTAAAATAAAGATTGTTAATTACAATTGAGTCAATAAAATCCCTAGCCAACAGTTGGCTTGCAGGGCATCTACTCTAACAATTGGTGCATATGTATCGTCGTAATCAATTCCTTCTTCTTGCCTATGTCCTTGTGCTACTAATCTCGCTTTGTTGCGCACAAGTGAACCATCTTCGTTCAGTTTTTTTCTGTAGACCTACTTTGTACCTATAATTGTTTTAGAAACTGAACTTGGAATTAAAGTCCAGTTATTGTTATGGGTAAACGGATTTAGCTCTTCTTGCATAGCATTTATCCTGTTAGGATCAACTAGAGGTTTATTAGTTTTCTTCGGTTAAATTTGAGATACAAATGCTGAATGAACAAATAAATTAAACATTTTATTTCTTATTCTTACCTGATCAGATGGATTACCTATCACCATTCTTGTGGATGTGATTTCTTCCATCTGTAGTTGGGATTAGTTAAATCGATTTCAGCAACCGGTTCAGTTCGTAACTGACCATTTCCTTCAGTTTCAGTTGTTGCAATTTCAGTTGGTATTTGGATATTGTCGTGTTGTCCCACCAACTGGTCATTAGGAAAAATTTCTTGTTCAACAGTTTGATGCACTACTTCTGGTTCTGGTGTTGAAGGATGTTTTGATTGATGTGAACTTCTTCTTCACTATCATCCTCCAAACTGATTTCTGTAAAGCGATTGGTTAGCTCAACTTGATCAGTTGGCTTATGAGTTAGTGCAGATTCATCAAATACAACATGAATTGACTCTTCTACATTTAAAGTATTTTTATTAAACATTCTATAAGCTTTAATAACTGATGAATAACCTAAACATATTCCTTTATTGGATTTGGCATCAAATGTTTTCAAATAATTTTTGTCATTATTATGAATAAAATATTTGCAGCCAAATATTCTGAAATAGGATACCACACTTTTTTGTCCATGCCAGATCTCATACGGTGTTTTCAAATGATTTTTATTAATCATTGATATGTTTTGAGTATAACACGCAATGTTTACTGTTTCTCCCAAAATCTTTGAGATATTCCAGAATCAGCAAGCATTGTTCTAGCTGCTTCTTTAAGCGTACAATTTCTTATTTCAGCTACACCATTTTGCTGAGGTGTTCTAGCTGCGGAGAACTCATTTTTAATTCCAGTATTTTCTAAAAATTGAGAAAGATTTTGATTGACAAATTCATCCCCTCGATCGGACCTTATTCTTTCAATTTCAACTGATTTTTCATTTAATAATCTTTTGAAAAGCTTAATTAGTTGTGCAACAGTTTAATCTTTAGATTTGAGAAAGATAACGCAAGTAAATCTTTAAAAATCATAAAAAATTACTAAGGTGTATTTCATTCCCCCTAAACTCATGACTGGTATAGGACCAAAAAAATCCATGTGCAGCAGTTCTAAGCATCTGGAGGAAAATTTACAATCTTTATTTTTGAAAGAATATCTTACTTGTTTACCAAACTGACATGCTGAACAAATTTTATCTTTTGAAAAATCGATCTCAGGTAGACCAGTTACAAGATCATGATTGCTCAGCTGAGTGATGGAATTGAAGTTCAAGTTGTTCAAACTTTTATGCCACAACAAGTTCTTAGAATATTTTGAAGCTATAAAACAAACTGGTGCATTAGGTTGATCAGTCCAACTCACTTTGTAAGTATTACCACAACGATTGCCAGTTATATTGATCTAATCAGTTGAGTTCTTAACTGTGCACGTGTACTTGTTGAACTGAACTGAAAAATTATTGTCGCATAACTAACTGATGCTAATCAAGTTATTATTCAAATTATCGACAAGTAAGACGTCATTAATGATAATGGTACCATGCATAAGCTTACCCTTACCCATAGTTTTACCTTTAGAGTTGTCTCCAAAACTGATGTTTGGACCTGAATATTTGATCAGTTGGGATAGAAAATTTGCATCCCTGTCTATGTCGCGAGCATCCACTGTCCAAATATTAGATTTATTCTTTTGTTGTACCTGTCACCTGCAATCACACACAATAAATGATTTTGGTACCCACATCTATTTGGGTCTTGAACTGATTAGTCTTTTAGGAACTAGACTTGGATCAATCTAACTTTCCAGTCGCTGTGTTCCAAATGATTTTCCCCAACTTGTGTGTGTTAGGTGTGTTGTGTGCAGATGAAAAAATATGATTGTTAACCCTTTTCAACCGATTGTTCTTCCGATATCTCTTCTGAACTAGCTTACAGTTCTAATAATTGTAATAGTCATTCCTAGAGTGCTGATTTTTGTAGCAGAACCGTTTAGGTGACCAGCTTCATGAATCAGACTCAGGGCTATATCTAAGTCCATATCATTTTGCCTTGTTCATATTTTCAATCGGTTGGACAACAGGTTTACTTGGTTCTGAAAATTCATGTACCACAGTTGATTTCACAAAGATAATGTACTTCCCTTTGTTCTCATTCAACTTTGGCGTTGTATCACTTGCAGTGGTTTCATCATGACTGTTAAATCCCAAACTAGTTCTGTCAATAAATGATTTTTGTAAACCTTGCATTTCAGTCAGCGTGACTGATGACTTGTTCCAAGCTTTAATCAGATAAGTTTTTCTTGAATTTCTCAAGATTTAACTGCTGAATTATAGATTGGTTCTCTATCATTTTAGCTTTTTGCATAGCAATCTCTCTTCTTAGACTCGACAAATCAACTGATTCAACAATTTCAGTTTTGTTGTCTTTGGGCTTTTGATTTTTCAAATGAAAGAGCAAGCTTATGATACTCATTAATCTTGTCATGCAATGTGGAAATGAGTTCTTCACGTTAAAAATCAGTTGAACTGAAATCAAATCCATGTTCACTACTTGATTCCAGTTCTGCATCATCTATCATTAAGCATTTTACTTCTTCTTCATCGCTTGAGCTGCTCAAGCCCTCAGAGTCTGATTCTTCGCTATCAGTCTCTGCCCATTTTGATTTGCTTTCTTCAGCTAGCAGGACTTCATGTTTCTTCTTGAATCATCTTTTGTCATTCTTATCTCATCTTCTGTATTCAACTAACTTCCATCCTCTTTCAGTTGAATGACGACTGTCATTCTTTGGTTTCGGACAGTCAGCAATAAAATATCCTGACTTACCAAAGTTGTAGCAAGAATTTGGCTCTTCCTTTGAATTATTCTTCTGATATCGTCTTTGGAAAGAGCTTTGGTTTCTTCTCATAAATTTACCAAATATTTCGACAAATAATGACATCGCGTCATTACTCAGTTGTTCAACAGACTTCTCAAATGAACCAGTAGGTTCCAGTTTGATCGCACTAAGGGCAGTTGTGATTTGTGGAGTAGATGACTCTCCTTCTCTTGTTTGCAGTTCAAACTCATAGGCTTTGAGATTAGCAAACAAATCATGTAATTCAACCTTGTTCTGGTCCTTAGATTCTCTCATAGCCATGGTCTTGACATCACATTCCTTGGGAAGACCTCGAACAACTTTCAGGCAATTTATTTGTTTCAATACACTTTCCCAAGTGCATTCAGTTCATTGATGATGCCGCTTACTCGTTCATCATATTCAGTCATTGACTCTCCTGTCTTCATCTTGATGTTGTCAAATTTTTGCACGGCGATTGAGAGTTTATTTTCTTTAATTTTCATATTTCCCTCACATAACTGAATCAGCTTCTCCTATATCTCTTTTGAAGTTCTGAACATCTTTATTTTGTTGAACGTGCTTTTATCCAAAGTTTTGTACAGAATATTTTAGCTGCTTTATCCAGATTGACTTTCTATTATCTTCAGTTGTCCACTCTCGTGGTTTTTCAATGCGATGGGGTGCTTCATCAATTATTTCAACAGCTGTATTTGCCTTTAATATTCTTATTGGTCCGTCAGTTATGACGTACCACATATCATTATTTTGTGCAGCTAAGTGAGCATGCATTATGATCTTCCAGTCATCAAACTCTTCTCTGGAAAACATGGGCATCTTATTGAAGGAAGACATGGCAATCAGATTTACAGATGGAAAGTTTTCAGGAACAAGATTCAAACTGCTCTGATTCCACTTGTTGGGATCGATTGGGTGAGTGAAAGTGTTTAGAAAGGAGGTTGAATAAACACTTCAAGATTTTATATCTTTTCGATGGGGTGAATCATTTTGGTGATAAACTGAATTCGCGAATCTTGAACTTAATGTCAATCAGTTAACTTAAATAGTTCGAAAATAAACTGAATGACAGATTGAATACTTGAAAACAAAGAACACAAAGATTTATGGATGTTCGGAGATTTCAAATGCTCATACGTCACCCCTTCTATCTCAAGGATAAGATCTTCACTAAAAGACTATGATTAAATTACAGCAACTGTAATAACCCACTTTAGTATGGACTTAACACTACCAAACTGAAACTCTTAGTATCAATACAATATTATCAGTATGCAACTGATGTGTTTTTCTAAGCACAACTGATCTAAAGTAGATCGAATATAACAACAACAAGTGTTTGCGCTAGTGCTCAAATATAGCCTGAAAGCTATGAATATTTCTACTAAGTGTGAGCTTTTCGTAACTGATCTTTTATTTCAAGAGTTTACTTCAAATGAATGTGCGCGTAGAGATTTTGATAAATTGGTTTTTCTGCTTGAACTGATCTTCTCGGGTATTTATAGGCTTTGATCCCAATGGTAACATTGAATGTATTTGAATCATTTATGCCCGTTGAGTAGACACGTCAACATTATTCTGACAATCGTACACTGTAGCATTCTGATATGCGGTGCTCCAACTACAAGTTGCAGTCTGCTCTTGTACTAATTGTCTGTTGTTGGCTATGCTTCTTAACTAATGACGTGTCAAGCTGGTTTATCAGTTGACTCTATAGCCTATTAGATGAACTGACTGTGTAACTGTTCATTCTTAACTGATTGTCCAGTTAACTACACAGTTTTAGTTAGCTTTTATCAGTTCAGTTTCCTTTGATTTTTAGCGCATTAATAATCAGTTCGGGCAACTTTAGTTACGCAATTTTAGTTACGTTGCATTCATTTGAGTCCATCAGTTCGGGCAATCTTTAACCACTTAATTTTTCAAACTCTGAAGTTCTGATTCTAACACAAGTACTCCGACTATTTAAGCATTTTATGTTGCTTATTGCTTAAGGTAAAATTATGGATGCTATAATTAAATCGAGATGTGATAGGATCGATTAACTGGTGAAAGACTGTTTAAAAGGGGGTTGAATAAACACTCACGATTTTCACAATCTTTTCGAAAGTTGAGTCAGTTTAGTGACAAACTGAAACTCAAAATCTTGTCAGTCGATATCAATCAGTTAACAATAAAGTGCGGAAATAAACTGACTGATAGATAGAATAAAAACTGAAATGAGAATACAATAGATTTTATGGATGTTTGGAGATTTCAATCACTCCTACGTCACTCCTTCTATCACAAGGATAGGATAGGATATCCACTAAAAGACTTTGATCGATACAAACACTTGTACACACCCACTTCAGTTTGAACTTAACAATGCCAAAACTGAAACTCCTAGTTTACAATATGTTTCACAATACTCAACTAGACTTAGCACAACTGATCTCTTTTAAGATCGAATTTACAACAAGATAATTTGTACTAGTAAGCTCGAAAAGTATCCTAGAATGCTACAAATATATCTGATAAGTGTGAGCTTCTAATTCCTTTGAATATGAGTGAGAATTTCAGCAGAGTAACAATAAGATTGATAGAATGGTGAATCATTATTTTTCCAACTGCTCTTCTCTACTATTTATAGGCTTCTCTTCAACGGTAATAATCAATGTAATTTGAATCTTTATATCCGTTGTTTGCTACGTCAATATTCTTCTGACATTCGTACACTATAGCTTTTCTGAAATGCGGCGATCCCATTATTAGTTGCAGTCTGCTTTGTACTGTTGTCGATTGAATTTCCTTTTCATTAACTGATAACGTGTACAGTTTGAGGGATCAGCTGATAAACAAAGGCTGATAAGCTCACAACTGAATGTAGCAACTGATCAGTTTCCAACTGATCAGTCAGTTGTCTGCGTAAGTTCAGTTTAGCTGGTTCAGTTACCTTTGTTAATATGCACATTAATCATCAGTTATAGGCAACTGTCAGTTTGATTATTTGTTCAGTTACTTTTAAACTTCTTGATCAGTTAATCCAATCGATTTAAGCATTTAGTTTGTCAAGAAACCGAAATTTAGTTTCCAACAATTTCCTCCTTTTTTGTGTTTGACAAAACTTGGAATACATGAACTGATCAACTGAGCTAACAAAAATAATCTTCGAATTCTTTGTAGATAAAAGAATCATTTCAATGTACAGATTTGTACAAAGAATAAAAGATAGAAATAATATTCAAGAAACAATAAAATAATCTTCTATTTCTTCTTGATGATCTTCAAAGATTTTTCTGGCTAATCCTTTCCTCCTTGTTCTTGTTCTTCCCCCTTTTTGTCAAACTCATCAACCTTTTTCGATAAAGTCCGCACATCTGAGTTGATATTAGACACCGCCTTTAATAGAATATCTTGCAGTAAATCCATTCTTTTGGACATAATGCTTTCCAGAAAGTCAAGGCGTCTTGTAACCAAAGATTGAGTTTGGAAATGAGCTTCATCTGACACTCTGTCTTTCCAAAGTTCGTCCATTTGAAAGAGTAATGAAGTGACGTCCTTTTGAATTTGCTGCAATTTTCCCATGGTATTGTCCTTTATAGAATCAAACCTCATAGTGTGCAAGATTTGGGTTGACTTGATATCTGAAATGGAAGACACTATACTGACAAGATTGGTCTGAATCGCCTGAGTTTCTTCGAACAACGATTCAGTTGCTATCGAGATGTCTGGAGACATGGATCCAGAGGTTTCTGGTTCCTGCTCTCTGTTCTGTTGATCGAGAACACCAGGGCCCCGTCCGATGTTTCACTTGTATGATTGACCATTTCAGAAATATCTTCTGGTAGAACTGTGTGTTGAGGCTATGAAGGAGAAGAAGTTGGATCAGCAGCAGAGTCTAAAGGTGCTTCAGGTGGAATATCGGTTGAAATAGCAGCTATTTCTTGAGTTGGTTGCTCAACTGATTCTTCAGTTGTCTGAGAAGCTGAAATACTGGAAGGCTCTTCAATTGGCACTTCTTCAAATAAAATATGTTCAGTCATAGCAGATGACTGAACTGCTTCTTTAGTTCTCAACACTTCATGTTTAGTTGTGGAAGTCAACTGAACTGGCTCTTCAGTTGGTTGATCTTGGGCTTGAAAAACTGGTTCTTCAGTTGCGAACAACTCTTCAACTATTTCAGTAGAGGATAGTTAAATATTAGAGGCAACTGATTTGATGACTTCATCAATATTTGCCAATGACAATTCATCGTCCATGTAGAGTTCAGATCCAGCAGTTTAGGACTGAAGAACAACAGTTGACTGGTGTGCATCCTTTGGAGAAGGATCAGTTACCTGTTCATCAGAGCTAGTAACTGGGTCCTTGGACGGCTTTTCTAGTTGAGCTGATTGATCAACCAGCTCATCTGATGAAAGATCTTGGGAATTTTTTGGAATGATTAGTTCTTGATCCATTTCCCAATTCTTTATCTCCATTTGCAGAGATAACTGATCCATGTCCAGTTGGTCATGAACTGATTTGTCATTAAGAGCAGTTGGGCTGGTGGGATCATAATTCTTGCGTAGCTGACCAATCATCTGAATCAGGTTCTTTGCCCGTACCTGATCAAAGAAATATTTCTTTCTTTCCAGTGCTTGAACCACTGTAGCGGCTTTGACCAGTTTTAGAACAATTGTTTCCAAGGCAATGAACTTCTTTAAAATTGATTTCTTCTGCAACTGCCTGGCAAACACAACAATTCGAAACTTCACCCATTCATCAAAAGTTTTGAGTTTACCTTCAGAGAATTCATTGACTTCCTTCCAGATAAGTTCAATGTGAGTTTGAATGGTGTTGGTTGGTCTGGGCTCTTCAGTCATTTTTTCTTTGCCCTTTGAATCAGTCAGAACATGAGAGATGCTCAGTCCTGACCTAGTTGAATCAACTTGTTCTCGAATCACTACTCATTTAGGTCTTGCAGCTGGCACAGAGGTTGGTCCGGAGATAGTGATGAGCTGAGCCTTAACTCCAACAGATTTCTTCTTATCACCAGATTCGGTGATAGTCTTCTTGAGAACAGCAGCTAGAGGTAACTGATCATCAGTTGACGTTCCAACTTGTATTGCACTTAGTGGAGTAGCCTTAATTGGCTGTTCAGTTCCAGATTGAATAAGCCTGTCAGATGGGATGGTGCCCACAAGCCATCACTGATTTTGACTTCCGAGTCCTGGGCTTTTGGACATCTTTGGAGACGAAGTCTTCTCGGAATCAGTCTCAATGACGATCAGTTTATGTTTAAGCGCCTTTTTGTGAATCTCCGCTCGGGCTTTCTTAACTGATTTGGGAGCCCCCTGCATCCCAATTTCCTTTTTCACCTGGATTAATTTTTCAGTAGAGATGTCCATCTTGAGCTTCGGTAGCTGAACACTCTTAACATTGAAAATCTTGAATTTGGATGATCTCTCAGATGAGTCACCCACTATGCCTTTGACTTTCAGCAGATAGCTGAGTTGTACGGCAAATCCCTTGGATTTATGAGAAGACTTAAACATATTTTTCAGTAGGGTGAAGATGATTCCCTTCCAGTTCATCCTTTTGCCAGTCATGATGGCAGGCATGACTTGGAATTTCTCCAGAGTAATTGCAGCAAAGGATCATACCTTTGCTAAAAGCCCTTTGGCCACGATACCAGCCAACAGTTGGATTTCCGGCTTCAGTTCCTTCTTTGGATCGGAAACTTTGATTTTCCAATCATCAGCCAACAGTTGAGTCTGCATTTCCTCAACATCAGAAGATTTGACCTCAGAGATGCTTGCTAGCACATCAGTTGGCAGCTAAAAGAGTTTGTTGAAGGAGTCTCCATCTATCATCACCAGCTGATTGTTGACAGTAGTAGTGATATTTCCATGCAGAAATGAAACCATTTGCATAAAGATCTTGAAGCTCCTTAGGGTAGATTTCTTGGGAATAAAGTCCCATAAATGTCTTCAGTCCAGCATCTTCTATCTTAAAGAACATATTCTTGATAGCCTCGTCCTTAACAGTCAGGATTGAAACAAAGTCAATAACCATAGTATTCAGCATGTGTGTGGGAACTTGATTTGGCATTTGAGAAGTTGATTTTCTGCGTGAAAGAAATCTTAGAGTATTGGTTTGCACTAAGAATAAATTGCACGTAAAAGAAGAAAACTGCATAGGAGCGGGGTATAGTACATATGTATGTGACGGTTCCGATTTTGGACACGTGTTAGTCCAAGAGAATTTGAATAAAAACGTATGTACGTGTGTAGAACATAAATGGATCACGTGGGTCCACGTTTCAAAATGCTATTCATTGAAAGACAGCAATTAAATGCGTAATAAAATAGTCACATTACTTAATATAGAATATTATTCGATTAATCAGTTAACTTATTGAAGAAGATCAGTTAGGTCAACAACTGAGTGACAAGTTATGAGCTGAATCATTTCAGTTAAGGACCACCTGACTATTGTTTTCTCAGTTAACCATTTATTCGATATTCCCCCTCAAAAAATGCATAAAATTAAAAGAAGGGTAAGAGAAACTTAGTCTGGATCAATTAAATCTATTTGGTAACTGATGACTCTTCGTCTTCCTCCTGTCTCTTTAAGAACTGTCTATAAATAAGATCATTGTTTATTCGATAATAACATCTAAACTCCGAAGGATTTTGAAAGCAATTCCAACGTCCCTCATTCTTCATGGACTCCTCATCCTTTTGAAAGACTCAAGAAGGCTCTTGAGAAGTACGTCTTTTCAACAATTATGTCCGTTTGGACTACGGTTCATGATTTCCAATCAATTCACGGTTGTGAGTTTCCTGCTACTGCTAAGCAGAGATCAATTGCAAGGAAGTATAAGAGACTTGCTAATGTCGATCATATTTTCGAGCTTGTTAAAGATGATTTGCTGAGTCATCTGATGCTCATGAGGGAGTGGTACTTGCTTGAAAGTATTTCTACTACGGAAGCCTTCAGGAGTATCAACAGTCATGATTTGACTAACCGGTTGACTGTTTGGCAAGATGCCACTGAGAGAGAAATGAATCGTGTAACTTGGTTTCGATTTTATCAGCAATAAAAAAAAATTTCTATTCATTGTTCTTTTCCTTTTCTGCAAATGAACTAATATCAGTTGACGAACAATTAATTGACAATAACTAACTGAACAGTTAAAAAATGACAACTAATAGTAACTAACTGAACAAGGTAACTGATAAGTGACTAAATGAATTAACAGCGACTGACACAATCAAAAATAAAACAGATATAATTAAGACAAGTCAATTAAACCAAGAATATTGCGAAAATGAGAAAACTTAGTCTCTGGTAATGGTTTTGTGAAGATGTCAGCTGCTTGTTGTTCAGTTGGCACATATTCCAATATGATTGATTTCTTCATAGCATGATCTATGATGAAATGATGCCTGACATCAATGTGCTTAGTCCTGAAGTGAAGAACTAGATTGTATGTAATTGCAATCGTGCTTGCATTATCACAAAATATAGGAGATTATTCTGCATCGACTCCATAATCTTTTATTTATTGCTGAATCCAGAGCAGTTGGGCACAGCAGCTCCAGCAGCAAGATATTCTGCTTCAGTTGTGGAAGTATCTACGGATGTTTGCTTCTTGCTGAACCATGAGATTAGTCTCTCTCCTAGAACTGGCAAGATCCACTGGTGCTTTTACGATCTAGCTTACATCCTGCATAATCTGCATCTGAATATCCAACTAAATTGAAAGAAAAGTCTTTAGCATACCATAATCCCACATTTTTTATGCCTTTAAGATATTTTAAGATACGTTTGGCAGCTGAAAAATACGATTGCTTAGGATTTACCTGAAATCTAGCACACATACAAACAAAAAATACAATATCACGACGACTAGCAGTTAGGTACAATAAGGAACCTATTAAATCTCTGTAGAGTTTTGTCTCAACTAATATTCTGCCTTGATCATTGTCAAGTTTAACTGATGAACTCATGGACGTACTTGCAGCTGAACATGTTTCCATGCCAAATTTCTTAAGCAATTCGTTCGTATATTTGATCTGACTGATAAAAATATCAGTTTCCAGTTGCTTCACTTGCAGATTGAGAAAAAATGTCAGTTCACCCATCATACTCATATCGAATTTGTCCTGCATTAACTTGGCAAACTTATCACATAATTTGGAGTTAGTTGACCCAAAAATAATATCATCAACATAAATTTGCACAAGTAAAATATGATCATTCTTAGAGAATTTGAACAAAGTCTTATCAACTGATCAAACAGTAAAATCATGATAAGTTAAGAATTTTGAAAGTGTCTCATACCAAGCTCTTGGAGCTTGTTTGAGACCATACAAAGCTTTGTTCAGATGATAGACATGATCATAAAAAGAGTGATTGATAAAACCTGGTGATTTTTCAACATAAATTTTTTCCTGCAACTGACCATTCAGAAAGGCATTTTTCAAGTCCATCTGTTAGACTTTAATATTCTTGAATGATGCATAGGAAAGCAACATTCTGATTACTTCCATTCTTGCAAATGATGCATATGTTTCTGAAAGGGGATCGGTTTTAGGTGCTCGAAAGGCAACGGAAGCTCAAAATTTCAGGTTTTTGCAAGAGAAATTCCAAGAGAAATTCGAGCACCACATGTACTAGGTGTGTAGGAAATACAAAAACACGAAATATGTCATACATATGGTATTTTAAGAAAATATACCTATCAATCTTAAAAGATTGATGTTGGCTTCCAACTTAGTTGATATACAACTAAGCTCTTGATGGCAAGACAATCTTCAAGCTCTGTTTGCTCCAAAATTAGGCCCACCACCAACTAGCTAGAACCCCTCTTATTTTGCACTAGAAAAATAAGAGGATTTTTCAATGAGAAGTATATCAATTCCTCAACAATTAAAGAAAGAAAAATGGAGAGAAAACACTAGGGAATTTCGGCCATGTTTATGGGAGGAGAGAAGGAGGAGAGTTTTCTTGGTCCTTCAAAAAGTGATAAAGGTGCATGAGCATGCCATGCAATTTTTTAATGAAAAAGTAATCCCCAACTTCACCTCCCAAGCATGCAATGTAAGTGGGCTTGTAACAATTACAAGGGCCATGGACTTTTATTTAAATGTCCCAAACATATTTGAGACCATTTAAATATTACTTGAATTTACTCAAGCCCATTGGTATAAATAATTATTTCAATTGGGCTCTACAAGGCCCAATGCTATTTAATTAATCCAACACTTGAATTAATTTAATTATTTGGACTCTACTAGGTCCACTAGTGTTTAATTAATTCAACACTTGAATTAATTTAATTTAGTCCATAATAATGTTTATGGAAATCTCAATTCTCAAATACATTATTTTTTTGGCCAACTTTTAATTTAGGAACACATTCATAAATTAAAAATTACATTTCCCTCATAGAAGTCACACTTCTATTTTTCCTCAGGCTTATAAACTCCTTTATAAGCCGTTCAACACATTGAACTATTTTACTTCTCAACGGGATCTAAAAAGCTAGTACTTGTGTGGCCCTCAATGATTCATTGATACAACTAGCTGTGGGTTCACATCTCCATGTGATTCGGACTAAACATGTCCTTATACGAGCATACCCCAATTGCTCCATTCTTACTTATCAACTCCTTGATAACAAGAATGTCAGAACTCAAATCTGATAGTACGCAACCAATCATGTTAAACGCCTAGCAGCATCGCTTACATGATTCCCTAGGTATCAAATGATAGTGCCTGCAAGAACCATTCAATTATGGTTAGCGTACAGTACGGTCCCTTCAACTCATATATCCCGACCGATTCGACAACCATTGGTATATCGAGAGCTGTCAATGAATCGATACTATGTGCCATGTCGTAGTTGCATCGATGGTGTAATCTATGAATACCCTTTCATAATTACCACCATACTCTGATTAGAGATTTCAAACTACATACACATGATATCACATAGGATATCCATACCCGAAGGTAAGCGGTGAATCTCCGACTACAATGCATCGACTCTTATATGTTTCGATAGAACACCCAACCTTGCCACCTGATGACCCCATGAGAGTCGGTAAACAAGTCAAAGTGTAATTCTAGCACATAGAGTCTCAATGTTGTCCCGGGTCATAAAGACTAATGGTGTACAACCATAAACTAGGACGTTTCCACTCGATAAGTGAGAACCACTTTGAAAGTCCTTTATGGAGGGTTGTTCAGTGCACTCTACCAGGAGCACCTATCTGCATGCTCGGACATCACAATGTCCCCTACCAATGAAACATGGTACTCACATCGCAGGTACTAGTCTCGAACTCTAGCGGCCTATATCCTTCTTAGCGGCGGCTGAATCGACTAGGAACTGTTTAGAATATACAGTATTCCAAATATGAGTTTCATGATACTCATCATATGAGCATCTCATATTCTTTCTACTATTTGTATATTCAAGGACTTTATCTATGCAACTAGCATGGGTATACAGATAAAGAAGTGCCAAAATAATAATATCAAATATTATTAAAATAAAGACTGTTCAAACATAGAGTTTAAACTTGAACCCTCGGCCAACACTTGGCTCGACGGGCACCTACTCTAACAATCTCCCACTTGCACTAGAGCCAACTACCCATATGCTTACAAACCCATCGATTCGCGATGCTTCTCGAATAATGGTCCAGGTAAAGGCTTAGTTAGCGGATCAACAACATTATCTGCGGAGCCGACTTTGTCAATCGTGACATCTCCTCTTTCCACAATCTCTCGGAGGATGTGGTACTTTCTCCATACGTGTTTGGACTTCTGATGAGACCTCGGCTCCTTTGCTTGAGCAATGGCTCTAGTGTTGTCACAAAACATCGGGACATGAGCAACTCCATTAGGAATGACGCCCAACTCTTGGACGAAATTCCTTATCCAAACAGCCTCCTTTGCTGCAGCTGATGCAGCAATATATTCTGCCTCAGTGGTGGAATCCGATGTACTGTCTTTCTTGGAACTCTTCCAAGAGACAGCAGCACCATTGAGCATGAATATGAATCCAGAGGTTGACTTCGAGTCATCGATATCGCTTTGGAAGCTAGAGTCGGTATAGCCTTCCAATTTCAATTTCCCACCCCATAGACCAAGAACAACTTATTGGTCCTTCTCAAATACTTGAGGATGTCTTTCACATCTTTCCAATGTGGAAGACCGGGGTTCGATTGATATCTACTCACTACACTTAGTGCTAAAGCCACGTCAGGACGTGTAGATATCATCACATACATGATGCTACCAATCGCAGATGCATACGGAATGCGTGTCATCGCCTCTATCTCTGCATCAGTCTTGGGAGACATAGAATTGGATAGGGACACGTCATGACACATTGGTAGATGTCCTCTCTTGGACTCATCCATCGAGAACCTCTTCACGATGGTATCAATGTATGTGGACTGGGTAAGACCAAGCAATCTTCTTGATCTATCTCTATAGATCTGTATTCCCAATACAAAAGATGCTTCACCCAAGTCCTGCATCGAGAACTTACTCGCTAACTATATCTTAGTTGATTGCAACATTCCTACATCATTCCAAATGAGTAGAATGTCATCAACATAAAGCACCAGGAATGTCACAGCACTCCCACTGACCTTCTTATACACAGGGTTCCTCAGGATTCTTAGTAAAACCAAACTCTTTGATTGGACTGTCGAATCTAAGGTTCCAACTCCTAGATGCCAGCTATAGACCATAAATAGATCTTTGAAATTTGCATACCATATGTTCACTTCCGACGGATGTAAACCCTTCAGGTTGAGACATGTAAATCTCTTCCTTAATATCCCCATTAAGAAAGGCTGTCTTGACATCCATCTGCCATATCTCACTGTTACGCTCCAGATTCGACGACTGTCCTCACTGTACCAAGATGAGTCTTTCCAGCGTGCTTATATCCTCACTCACACGCACCCTAGGAAACTTCCCAGGAGGTCACCCATCCTAAAACTGCCCCAAGTCAAGCATGCTTAACTTTGGAGTTCTTATGTGATGAGCTACCGAAAAGAAGATGCATCTTCGTGATATGAGTAATACAAATCAAATCTTTTAAGCCCTCTTCAACTGTACAGTCCATTACATTGAACAGTCTCGGAATCCCTCTCATTCCCGTGTGGGTCGGTTCATTCATGTTCCCTCCACCTAGAAGCCTGCCAGGAGCCGCTCATTGTCCGTGCAACTGATGGCACCGGCGATCACCACACGCCCTCTTCGGCCCCGGGCCTCACATGCCCACCAGCTTCCGCTTGATTCATCCCCGAACCACACCGTACTAAGAGAGGTCGGCTCTGATACCAACTGTAACGCCCCAGATTCGACGACTGTCCTCACTGTACCAAGACGAGTCTTTTCATCGTACTTATGCACGCACCCTAGGAAACTTCCCAGGAGGTCACCCATCCTAAAATTGCCCCAAGTCAAGCACGCTTAACTTTGGAGTTCTTATGTGATGAGCTACCGAAAAGAAGATGCACCTTCGTGATATGAGTAGTACAAATCAAATCTTTTAAGCCCTCTTCAACTGTACAGTCCGTTACATTGAACAGTCTCAGAATCCCTCTCATTCCCGTGTGGATCGGTTCATTCATGTTCCCTCCACCTAGAAGCCTGCCAGGAGCCGCTCATTGTCCGTGCAACTGATGGCACCGGCGATCACCCCCCGCCCTCTTCGGCCCACGGCAACGTCTGCTCTTTTTATTGCTTTAAAAATAATAGAAATTTTTTTTTTAAAAAAGCCTCACTAAATCGGCCGAACCCTTACCATACATAAAAATATTTTCATAAAATATTTTGGAGATCATTTTTAAATAAAACAACCCACTATACATTGGAGAAATACAGCCCATTCTATAATTTCTCAAAACATAAATAAAAAGTGGTAAAATCTTTAACGTAAATCATGAACCATAAATTGTAAGTGCGAAAAAGTAGAAGCGCTGGTCCTCTGGTTATTTGCACCTTCAGTCCAGTCAGATCATCCATCAAGACCTCCATTAACATTACTATCAATCACCTGCATTAATCACACCTAGTGAGTCTAAAGACTCAACACGTCATATTCTTCATACCAAATAATACGTTTAAAACCACATGCAACAATGAAAAATACTTGTACTTAAAATATCATTTTCATGAAGATGCATAAACATAAACATTTTCGTAAACATTTTCATGATGCCTAAGAACATTTTCATGACAGGCATAAACCCCTTAACTTTTTCCTTTTTCCTCAACATGACATAACATAAAACCTTTTTCATGATCATAAACATTTTTCATTTTCCTTTTCCTTTGTTGAATTCAGATTGTTAATTGTGACTTTCCTGATCATGATCGTGAAGGTCGATGGATCCATCTACATGTAACCACAGTACTGGGCGATGGGGGACACCAGCAACACTCTCACCAGTCAACTGGGCCCTGGCCTATCATTATTCGAATAGAAATACGATCGTCGGGGCTCCCTCTGGGGCCTTTTCCCATAAATGGGCTCTCTCTGGGGCCTTTTCCCCTCACGATATTCTCATTCTTCCGTTACCACAAAACCGTTACCACATATTCGTAATGATGGAAACATGATCGTCGGGCACCCACTGGGACCATAACCCTCACGATATCGCCAACATTAACGAATTAGTCACAATCACTTCACATCCTTCAACATTTTTCATTCACATCACTTTTAGAAAAATCATGATTAACATTACATTTTGTTTTTGAAACCAAGCATGCAACATGTCTTTTAAATATCTTCTTTAAATCATAAAAATTCCTTAGACATTTAAAAATCATAATTTAATCATGAATAATTCATAAACATTTAAAAATAATCATATTTTCATAAAAAACAGCATTTAGGGCACTGTCATGACGTTTACTAATTTCTAGGTGTAAAAATACTGTTTTACCCCTAGACTCGACATTTTACGATTTCGACTTTTTTTCGTGATTTAATGACTCTAACATGTCCCAAATAATTATTTAAGTGTAAATTAATTTTTTCATAATTTTATTTGGCTTAAAACTTAGACTTTTTCATTTATCCTTATTTAATTGTTTTGATGGTGTTTTAATCTCGAAAAATCCCAAACTTCAATATAAAATTCCTAAATTAAAAAATTTAGACTCATAGTAATTATTTAAGTTTAAACCTAATTTTTCATAATTTTATTAAGCTTAAATATAGGCGTTTCAATTAACTCGCTAATTAGCGTTTCGTGCGGCGATTAAATCCCGGATAAATCCAAAACTCGTTATTTTGATCCCAAATTTTTAACATAGCATTTTTATGATTTATCCTACCCTTCCAAGTCATGAGCCACCCCCGTGGACCATTGGATTCAATTTTACTTATTAAATTTTTGTTTTTGACCCTTTATCGAACACGCCGAGCCATCTCCTAATTTACTCGAGCCACGCCCGAGCCACCTCGAGCCAAAACATAGCCAACCCATCTAGGCACCCTCCTGAACAAGCCCAAGCCCCTGAACCTAACCCATGCTCGCTCAACAAACTGTTGAACAGCAGCCCAGTTTGCATGTGTGTGTACGTGAGGAGTTCTAACTACACTAGGAATCTTTACTAGCCTAGGGCTCTTCCAGTCATCTAACAACCGACCACCCATGACCCTAACCTTCCCTGGACCACGCCCAGACAAAGCCCAGACCAACCCAGCCCCTGGACCCTGCGCACGAGCCACCTGAAGAAGGCAGCAACCTGTGCGCTTCAAACATCCCTCACGTTTCTGGTTTTCTTCTCGTGCCCTGCCTGAACCAACCCCTAGCAGCCCCTGCCCCAACCTTAGACCACCTTCTCTAGACCATAAAGGACCTAGTTTCACCTAGCCCAGCCCCCTGGCCGAGCCCCTCCTCCCTGCCAACACTTCTGAAACCTGCGCATGCTTCCCCCTAAACTCACGGGTGGAGTCCTAACTTGCTAGGACTCCTCCCCAGCCCTTGGCCACGAGTCCTAGCATGGATAGGACTCCTTCCCAGCCCCTAACCGAGACCCAGCTGTGACCCAAGCTAGGCCATGCATCGATAATCCCTTAAACCGAGCCCCATGATCAATACGTTCCGATTTCGGTCCCGACTTGTTTCTATTATTGTTTGTGGCGTGTTGTGTAGTTCTAGGACCCCTTAGACTCGTGTAAAACATTCCTACAACATATCCTAATCATGGCAGCCCCTTATAGCACATATAAATCATGTTTTGGAACACAATCAAGCTTTTAAAAAAATTCATGAAGATGCATGAAGGAAAATATTCAAGGGTGCAGCTTGTTTTTCATTCAAACCTCAATTAAATAAATACTATGGTGTGATAGATGAGTAAAAGGAGAATTATGGCATGCCTTTGCGTTTTAAACACACGAAAAACCGTTGACGGATCGAAGAACGACGGCGAGGAGACGACGGCTAGAAAACCTTTGCAAAAACTTGAAACTTCTCCCTTGAAAATTATTATGTGGGTGCCGTGTAATTTGTATGAAAGAGGGGTGGGGAGAGTTTTCTAATTTTTAAAGAGTGGTGGCCGATTATTTTTGATGCTAGAATAGGGTTTTAGGTGTTTTAATATATTATATACTCTAATTAAATTACTAACTAGACTTTAGGCCTATTAAGCCACAATTAAGCCCATTAGTCTTTAATTAGAATTAAATAAAATATATTAGTAAGGTTTTGATAAAAATTGTGAATTAAATAGCCGGGTTGCCAAAAAGTTCGTATTTTAGTTGAAAAACCAACACCGATAAAATTTACGTCTGGCGTATAAAATCACCTCAAAACCCTTTATTTTCAAAAATACTAAAAAGCATCGACCATATTTTAAATAATTAAAAATAATTATTTAATAAAAATATTTTCTATTTTTCAGCCCTCGGTCCCCGTTCCTCGATCGTCACTTGAATATTCCTTAAAAAATACAATTTTTATGCAATCATGTAGAAAAATATATTTTAAATATGCAAGTATGCAAAACATAATTAATTCATGCAATTAAAACATTTAATTAAAATACAAAAGAATTTAATAATTGCATGCACGTGGTTTGCGTAGACTTTAAAATTTTCGGGGCGTTACACTCATAGTCATACCATGCAGCTATGGCTAGCAATATCCTTATCGACTTGAACATTGCAACTGGAGAAAAAGTTTTCTCAAAGTCAACTCCTTGTCTTTGAGTATATCCTTTTGCCACCAATCGCGCCTTGAAGGTCAATACCTTCCCATCCGCTTCAAGTTTCCTCTTGTAAATCCATTTACACCCTATGGGAACAATTCCCTCAGGTGGATCCACGAGATTCCACACTTGGTTCAAATGCATGGAATTCATCTCAGATTCCATCGCTTCAAGCCACTTGGATGAATCGGCATCAGATAACGCTTCCTTGAAGGTCCTTGGATCACATCCATGGTTAGACTCATCATGGCCTTCTTCAAGAAGCAGACCATACCTCATAGGTGGTCTCGACACTCTCTCGGATCTTCTAGGAGCTTGTATCTCCTCTCTTGGCTCTTCGGGTGTGGGTTCTATAATTATGGGTGTCTCTCGAACCTCTTCGAGTTCTATCATCTCGCCTTTTCTATCTAATAGAAATTCCTTTTCTAAAAAGGTTGCATTCCTAGAAACAAACACCTTTGTTTCTTTGGGATGATAGAAATAATATCCAACTGAATTCCTTGGACATCCCACAAAGTAACATAAAATGGATCGACTATCCAATTTATCTCCCATTACCTGCTTCACATAAGCAGGGCACCCCTATATTCTAAGATAAGAATATTTGGGTGGCTTACTCATCCATATCTCATATGGTGTCTGCCTTTGAATGGACATTTAGTGGAATATCTTTCAATTTTAAGTTATAGAGATCGTTTTCAAGTTCACCAGTACCAATCAAACATTCATTCTTGTAAATATTACAAACACCTTTGCTAAAGAAACAAGAATATCCATCTTTATCAACATAGAAATGGAACTAATGTTTTTCATCAAATCAGGTACAAACAAAACATCTCTTAAAAAATTAACTTAAAATTATTATTCAACAATAAGTAAACATCTTCAACAGCCTTGGCAGCAACTCTTGCCCCATCGCCCATCCTCAAAAAGGTCTCACCTCCCCTTAGTCTCCTACTTCTTCCCATCACCTGCAAATCATTACAGAGATGTGAGCAACAGCCGGTATCCAATAACCAAGAAGTAGAGTTAATTGAAATGTTTACTTCAATGTAGAACATACCATTTCCAGAACTCTTCTGGGCAAGATATTCTTTGCAATTACGCCTCCAATGTCCAGGCTTCTTGCAGTGATGACAAACATCACTAGTCTTGTCAGCCTTAACTGGTGTGGCTACCACGACGGGATTTGGAGATTGCCTCAACAAGGGCACGTTCTTCTTGGGACGTTGGAAAGAACGCTTCTTTCCCTTCCCATGTGGATCAATCTTCGTACCAGATGAAGAACCCACATAAAGAACCAACTTCTCTTTCTTGATGGTGGATTCAAACGTAACAAGCATGTCAACCAACTCCTCAAGGGTCGGCTCAAGCTTGTTCATGTTGAAATTCACCCCAAAAGGAACAATTAGCTAGGCAACGATAAGAGCAACACGTCGGTGGTCAACTCCGAAGGCAACATCAAATCCATGCCAACGACCTTGTCCACGATCCCAATTAACTTCAGGCCATGCTCATGGACCGAGGCCCCATCTCGCATGCGCAAAGTGATCAGCTCCTTGACGGTAGCATGCCTAAGAGGTCGTGTTTGCTCACCAAAGAGCTCTTTGAGATGCAAATGAATGTCAGCAGCACTCTTTGCATCCTTAAAACGCCTCTGCAGCTCATCATTCATAGAAGCCTGCATATAACACCTGGCTTTCAAGTCATGGTCACACCATTTCTTATAAGTCTGCAATTCCTCAGGAGTGCAGTCAGTCGGAGCCTCAACAGGGGGCGACTCAGTCAGTGTATATGCTATCCTTTCCGAATTCAAGACAATTTTTAGGTTTCTTAGCAAAGTGAGGTAATTAGGTCCAGTTAACACGTGTTTTTCGAGTATTGTGGATAGCGGATTGCGAATCGAAGACATTGTCAAATTTTGTACTGAAAAGTAAAACAGATAAATGTTAATGACTATTTTAAAATATTTAGTAAGATATAAAGTATGGACTTTTACTTTATAAATTTTCGCTCCCACAGTTTTGACATTTTCACTACCCTCTTGTGAAAACGGGAACTCCTTTCCTCAGTAGGTATGCAAGGTCCAATTAGCGAATTATGATCCCGAATAATATCAGCCAATCACAATCCCTAAAAGGTAGTTTCCAATTGCATCACCATGCAACCCTTTACGTAAACTTTTGTCTCACGTTTGATTAGGACCCAATAATATGACGTCGTTCATCTTTACGTGTCAAGCCTTACCCATCGATGTTGAACCTTAATGGACGGTCGCCATGAGTTCCCTCAATAATATGAGCCGAAATCATGGGAGTTCCACGTAGTTCACATCACCATGTCAATGGATGTCACAGCTTTCCGGCACCCAGGGCCCCCCCCAATAATATGAGCCCAGCCTCGAGCACGGGTAGCGTTCATCATGCACCCATTGTCGATGGAAGACATGGAAATTATAAACAAATTTATAATTCCCCTTTTCGGGCTTGATATTAATTTTGAATCTTATTCAAAATGACGGTTTTTAATTTTGAAAGGTCTCATCATTAATTTTATTTAAAAGCTCGCCATGTTTGATCGTATGTTTTCCCGATTCATGCAACTTTGTTATTATCATAATAATAACGCACATACTCATTATTTATAACATATCATGCATATATTATAAACAGTAAACAAAACAAGGATGATCAATCGCCCCAAAACTAATGGCCCGTGTGAACTAAACACAGGCCTAGGTCCAATCCTCGGAAAATGCAAGGGATGCAAATGCAACTATTACATTAACTTCCAATATTTATATGTCTTCGATCTTCATAATCATCATGGCCACCATCTTCCAATCTTGATCATCCACTATAGTAATATTTACAAATAAATATCCATGGCAAATATGGATACATCTCATGGGGGTGGGAACGGACCATAAACCAAGCCCACTTTATAAATTGATAATTATTACAATCATTCAACACAAAATATCCAAGCATACACCTAGCAAATTGGGCTTGGGCTTTTGATCATCCTTCATGCATAATATCACATATCATACACCATCAATTAATTATCACAATAATTAATTGATCCAATATTATATATCTTGATCCAATCACTAACCGCCACGATTATAAACTAAATTAACAAAGTATACAAACACCTTTGTCTACTTTCTAATTAATTTATTTATAACCGAATTTCTTGCAAATCACAATTTACTATAAATAATTAAAGTCCAACTTCAATTATTTATTTCATGAGAAAATATTTGCAACTTTTGTAAATTTAAACTTAAGGGTCCAAAAAATCATTTTTCACCAAAAACATTTTGGCCCATTTAAATTTCACAAATATGTTAGCCATCCAATGGCCCAACAACTCAAGGACCATGACACTTTGATATTTCAAAACACCTTTTGAAAACCCTAGTCGTCAACGCCGTCGACGGAGCTCCATCGCCGGATTCCGGCCAACATGCAAAAAATAATTTTTTTTTTATTTTAAATAGAGGGTTTCGGGCTGCCCCTCGGGCTGCCCTTGCTGCCCGAAATGGGCAGCCCCCCGGGCAGCCCGAGCTGCCTGAAATGGGCAGCAACATGCTGCCCGAAACAACCCTTCACATGGCCTTTTATTTTGTTGCAAAAATCATCTCATGCGGTTAGAAATGGACCTCAATATAATATTATGTATTTGCTACACCAAAATAGTAACCATAGCTCTGATACCACTTAAAATGGGATCGGTTTTAGGTGCTCGAAAGGCAACGGAAGCTCAAAATTTCGGTTTTTGCAAGAGAAATTCAAGCACCACATGTACTAGGTGTGTAGCAAATACAAAAACACGAAATATGTAATACATAGGGTGTTTTAAGAAAATATACCTATCAATCTTAAAAGATTGATGTTGGCTCCAACTTAGTTGATATACAACTAAGCTCTTGATGGCAAGACAATCTTCAAGCTCTCCTTGCTCCAAAATTAGGCCCACCACCAACTAGCTAGAACTCCTCTTATTTTGCACTAGAAAAATAAGAGGATTTTTCAATGAGAAGTATATCAATTCCTCAACAATTGAAGAAAGAAAAATAAAGAGAAAACACTAGGGAATTTCGGCCATGTTGAGGGGAGGAGAGAAGGAGGAGAGAAGGAGGAGAGTTTTCTTGGTCCTTGAAAAAGTGATAAAGGTGCATGAGCATGCCATGCAATTTTTTAAAGAAAAAGTAATCCCCAACTTCACCTCCCAAGCATGCAATGTAAGTGGGCCTGTAACAATTACAAGGACCATGGACTTTTATTTAAATGTCCCAAACATATTTGAGACCATTTAAATATTACTTGAATTTACTCAAGCCCATTGGTATAAATAATTATTTCAATTGGGCTCTACAAGGCCCAATATTATTTACTTAATCGAACATTTGAATTAATTTAATTATTTGGACTCTACTAGGTCCACTAGTGTTTAATTAATTCAACACTTGAATTAATTTAATTTAGTCTATAATAATGTTTATGAAAATCTCAATTCTCAAATACATTATTTGTTTGGCCAATTTTTAATTTAGGAACACATTCATAAATTAAAAATTACATTTCCCTCATAGAAGTCACACTTCTATTTTTCCTCAGGCTTATAAACTCCTTTATAAGTCGTTCAACACATTGAACTATTTTACTTCTCAACGGGATCTAAAAAGCTAGTACTTGTGTGGCCTTCAATGGTTCATTGATACAACTAGCCGTGGGTTCACATCTCCATGTGATTCGGACTAAACATGTCCTTATACGAGCATACCCCAATTGCTCCATTCTTACTTATCAACTCCTTGATAACAAGAATGTCAGAACTCAAGTCTGAGAGTACCCAACCAATCATGTTAAACGCCTAGCAGCATCGCTTACATTATTCCCTAGGTATCAAATGATAGTGCCTGCAAAAACCATTCAATTATGGTTAGCGTACAGTACGGTCCCTTCAACTCATATATCCCGACCGATTCGACAACCATTGGTATATCGAGAGCTGTCAATGAATCGATACTATGTGCCATGTCGTAGTTGCATCGATGGTTTAATCTATGAATACCCTTTCATAATTACCACCATACTCTGATTAGAGATTTCAAACTACATACACATGATATCACATAGGATATCCATACCCGAAGGTAAGCGGTGAATCCCCGACTACAATGCATCGACTCCTATATGTTTCGATAGAACACCCAACCTTGCCACCTGATGACCCCATGAGAGTCGGTAAACAAGTCAAAGTGTAATTCTAGCACATAGAGTCTCAATGTTGTCCCGGGTCATAAAGACTAATGGTGTACAACCATAAACTAGGACGTTTCCACTCGATAAGTGAGAACCACTTTGAAAGTCCTTTATGGAGGGTTGTTCAGTGCACTCTACCAGGAGCACCTATCTGCATGATCGGACATCACAATGTCCCCTACCAATGAAAAATGGTACTCACATCGCAGATATTAGTCTCGAACTCTAGCGGCCTATATCCTTCTTAGCGGCGGCTGAATCGACTAGGAACTGTTTAGAATATACAGTATTCCAAATATGAGTTTCATGATACTCATCATACGAGCATCTCATATTCTTTCTACTATTTGTATATTCAAGGACTTTATCTATGCAACTAGCATGAGTATACAGATAAAGAAGTGCCAAAATAATAATTTCAAATATTATTAAAATAAAGATTGTTCATACATAGAGTTTAAACATGAACCCTCGGCCAACACTTGGCTCGACGGGCACCTACTCTAACAGTTTCATCGTAGTCAATTCCTTCTTCTTGCATGTATCCTTGTGCCACAAGTCTTGCTTTGTTGCGTGCAACTGAACCATCTTCGTTCAGTTTGTTTCTGAATACCCATTTTGTACTTATAACTGTTTTACAAATTGGTCTTGGAACTAAGTTCCAGACATTGTTATGGGTAAACTGATTGAGCTCTTATTGCATTGCATTTATCCAGTTAGGATCAGTAAGAGCTTCATCAGTTTTTTCGGTTCCTGTTTTGAAACAAAAGCTGAATGAATAAATAAATTAAGCATTTGATTTCTAGTTCTTACCGGATCAGATGGATTACCTATAACTAATTCTGGAGGATGTGATTTCTTCCATCTGAGCTTAGTATTTATTGCGTCCAAATCAGCAACTGCTTCAATTGGCAACTGAATGCTTTCTTCAATTTCAGTTGGAGCTGTCTCAGTTGGTAACTGAATATTTTCAACATGCTCCACAAACTGATTATCAGAAACAACTCCATGTTCAACTGATTGATCCAGTACTTCTGGTTCATGTTTTTGAATGATGTTTCGATTGATATGATTCTCTTCTTCATTATCATCCTCCAAACTGATATCTGTAAATTGATCAAATAGCTCAACTAGATCAGTTGGCTTATCAGTTAGCACAGATCCATCAAATACAACATGTATTGATTCTTCAACATTTAAATAGCTTTTATTAAAAATTCTATAAGCTTTACTCACTGAAGAATATCCAAGAAATATTCCCTCTGCAGATTTAGCATCAAATGCTTTTAAATGATTTTTGCCATTGTCAAGAATAAAACATTTGCAGCCGAATATTTTGAAATAGGAAACCACACTTTTGCGTCCATGACAGATCGCATAAGGTGTTTTCAAAAAGATTCTTATTAATCATTGAGCTGTTCTGAGTGTAACATGCAGTGTTTACTGCTTCTGCCCAAAACCTTTGAGAAATATCAGAATCAGCAAGCATTGTTCTAGCAGTTTTTTTAAGGGTCCGATTTCTTATCTCAGCTACACCATTTTGTTGAAGAATTCTTGATGCTCAGAGCTCATGCTTGATTCCAGCATTTTCTAAAAAATTGTAAAAGATTTTGATTGATAAATTCAATCCCTCGATCAGACCTTATTCGATCAATTCCAAATGATTTTTCATTTAAAAGTCTTTTGAAAAGCTTAATCAGTTGAGCAGCAGTTTGGTCTTTGGAGTTGAGAAAAATAATCCAAGTAAATCTTGAAAAATCATCCACAACTACTAAGGTGTATTTCATTCCCCCTACACTCATGACTGATATTGGACCAAAAATATCCATATGTAACAGTTCTAAGCATCGGGAAGATGATTTGCAACCCTTGTTTTTAAATGAAGATCTTACTTGCTTACCAAACTGACATGCTGAACAAATATTATCTTTTGAAAAATCTATTTTGGGCAAACCAGTTACAAGATCATGGTTACTCAAATAGGCAATAGATTTAAAGTTTAAGTGGTTCAACCTCGTATGCCACAACCAGTTTTTAGAAGATTTGGAAGCAATGAAACAAACTAGTGCATAAGATTGATCAGTCCAACTACCTTTGTAAGTATTTCCACAACTATTTCCAGTTAGGATGACTTCATCAGTTGAGTCTCTAACAGAACAAGTATGTTTGTCGAACTGAACTGAGAAATTATTGTCGCATAACTGACCGATGCTAATCAAGTTATACTTCAAATTCTCAACTAGTAAAACATATTTGACAGTAAAGTTACCATGGATAAGCTTACCCTTACCCACAGTTTTACCTTTGGAGTTGTCTCCAAAACTGATGTTTGGTACAGCGTATTTTATAAGTTGATATAGCAGATTTGCATCCACTGTCATATGCCGTGTGTATCCATTGTCTAGATACCAGGTAGATTCCTTGTTTGTACCTGTCATTTGCAATCACACACAGTATATGATCTTGGTACCCATATTCATTTGGGTCCTAAACTGATTAGTACTTTAGGAACGCAGACTTGGACCAGTCTAACTGACTTTTCAGTTATTGTGTTCCAAATATTTTTTCTCGTCTTTTGGGTATTAAGTGTGTGGTGTGAGAAAGAAACAGTATGATTTATACCCTTTTTCAACTGACTATTCTTTTGATACCGTTTCTGAACTGGCTTACAGTTGTAGTAATTGTAATAACCATTTCTTGAGTGCTGATTTTTGTAACTGGATCGTTTAGGTGACCAGTTTCTTGAATCAGTTGAACTCTCAGAGCTATATCCAATTCCATACCTTTTGGCTCTGTTCTTACTTTCAGTCGATTGAACAGTTGGTTTACTTGGTTCTGAGAATTCATTTACCATAGTTGATTTTACAAAGGTAATGTACTTTCCTTTGTTTTTATTCAACCTTGGCTGTGTATCACTTGCAGAATTTTCAACATGACTGTTAAAGCCTAAACCAGTTTTATCATCAACTGATTTTGTGAATTCTGCATTTCAGTTAATGTAACTGAAGAATTGTTCCAAGCTTGAATCAGTTAAATATTTTTTGAAATCTCAGTTTTTAACTGATATATCAAAGCTTGGTTCTCAATCATTTAAGTTTTCTACTTTGCAATCTCTCTTTTTAGACTCAACACTTCAACTGACTCATCAGTTTTAGTTTTGTTATCATTGGGATCACTTTGCTCAGCTCTAACCTTCTAAAATGATCGGGCAAGTTTGTGATACTCATTTACCATGTCATGCAATGTGGTAATGAGTTCCTCGCGAGTAAAATCAATAGAGCTGAAGTCAAATACATGTTAACTTTTTGACTTTAGTTCAGCATCATCTGCCATTAAGCACCTGACTTCATCTTCATCATCACTTGAACTAATAGGGCTTTTAGGTTCTGACTCCTAACTGTCCGTTTCTGCCCACTTTGACTTACTCTCCTCAGCTAGAAGCACCTCATATTTCTTTCTGAGAGATTTCTTGTCATCCTTGGTTTTTCTTCTGTGCTCATAGGGCTTCTTTTCCTTTTCAGTTGATCCTCGACTGTCCTTCTTTGGCTTGGGATAGTCAGCAATGAAATGGCCAGTTTTGCCACAGTTGTACCAAGCATGAGGTTCTTCTTTGGTGTGATTTTTCTGATATTGTTTCTGGAAGTTTCCTTGATTCTCCTCATAAACCTTCCAAACTTCTTGACAAACAATGACATTACGTCATTGCTCAGCTGATCCGTAGATTTGTCAACTGAACCAATTGGTTCCAGCTTGATAGCAGTCGTGACATTTGATGTAGAAGGTTCCCCTTCTCTGGTTTGTTATGCCTTTAGATCAGAAAAAAAATCATGAAGTTCAACCTTGTTAAGGTCCTTTGCTTCACGCATAGCCATGGTCTTGACGTCCCACTCTTTGGGAAGACCTCTGACCACTTTCAGTGCTATTTCTTTGTTCGAATACACCTTTCCAAGTGCATTCAGCTCATTTATAATACCACTGACCCTCTCATCATATTCGTGCAAGGATTCTCCAACTTTCATCTTGATATTGTCAAATTTCTGAACAGCAACTGATAGCTTGTTCTCCTTGGTTTGTTCGTTTCCTTCACAAAGCTGAATCAGTTTTTTACATATCTCTTTAGCAATTTTGCACATTTTGATTTTGCTGAAAGTGACTTTATCCAGCGTTTTATATAAGATTTCCTTAGCCACATTGTCAAGGTTGGCTTTCCTCTTATCTTCAGTTGTCCATTCCTCTCTGAGCTTCTCAATGCGATGAGGTGCCCCATCAGTTATTGCAACTGTTGTATTTGCTTTTAAGATTTTCATGGGTCCTTCATTAATGACATACCACTTGTCTTCGTCTTGTGCAACTAAATGAGCTTGCATTATGATTTTCCAGTCATCTAAATCTTCTCTGGAAAACATTGGTATTGAATGAGGACATGGTGATCAGCTTTTTGTGGATAAGATTATTCCGAGACAAGATTTAACTGCTCTGATACCACTTGATAGGATCGATTAACTGGTGAAAGAGTGTTTAAAAGGGGGTTGAATAAACACTCACGATTTTCACAATCTTTTCGAAAGTTGAGTCAGTTTAGTGACAAAATGAAACTCGGAATCTTGTCAATCGATATCAATCAGTTAACAATAAAGTGCGGAAATAACCTGACTAATAGATAGAATAAAAACTGAAATGAGAATACACGAGACTTTATGGATGTTCGGAGATTTCAATCACTCCTAAGTCACCCTTCTATCACAAGGATAGGATATCCACTAAAAGACTTTGATCGATACAAGCACTTGTACACACCCACTTCAGTTTAGACTTAACAATGCCAAAACTGAAACTTTTAGTTTACAATATGTTTCACAGTACTCAACTGGACTTAGCACAACTGATCTCTTTTAAGATCGAATTTACAACAAGATAATTTGTACTAGTAAGCTCGAAAAGTATCCTAGAATGCTACAAATATATCTGATAAGTGTGAGCTTCTAATTCCTTTGAATATGAGTGAGAATTTCAGCAGAGTAACAGCAAGATTGGTAGAATGGTGAATCGTTATTTTTCCAACTGCTTTTCTCTGCTATTTATAGGCTTCTCTTCAACTATAACAATCAATGTAATTTGAATCATTATATCCGTTGTTTGCTACGTCAATATTATTCTGACATTCGTACACTGCAGCTTTTCTGAAATGCGGCGATCCCACTATTAGTTGCAGTCTTCTTTGTACTGTTGTCGGTTAAATGTCCTTTTCGTTAACTGATGACGTGTACAGTTTGAGGGATCAGCTGATAAACAAAGGCTGATAATCTCACAACTGAATGTAGCAACTGATCAGTTTCCAACTTATCAGTCAGTTGTCTGCGTAAGCTCAATTCAGCTGGTTCATTTGCCTTTGTTAATCTGCCCATTAATCTTCAGTTATAGGCAACTAGTCTAATTATTTGTTCTGTTAATCCAATCGATTTAAGCATTTAGTTTGTCAAACAACCGAAATTTAGTTTCCAACAAGATGCATTGAACTTGGCGAATTAAATTTGCATGCTTCAAACTCTAGGGTTTAAGAAATTGAATTCTCGTAAATACTAGTTATTTGGATCATATTGTAAAAGGTTGAAATTTTTAGGGGTAAATTGAAATTTACAAAAAATAAATAACAAGAACCTAATTGCAAAATTAGAAAACTTTAAGGGATCATTTGGTAATTTTTGAAATTTAAGGGGTTGAAATGATAATACGAGAACTAGAAGGACCTAGATTATATTAAATTTCTAAATTTTATGCCCTTAATCAAGAATAGTACAAATATTACCAAGACGAATATCGCTAGCAGGTGTAGCTACTTACGCTTTGCTAGATTTTGGAGCTATGCATTCTTTCATATCTGAATCCTTCGTAAAACAATTAGGAATATTACCCGTGGATGTGGAGTCGGAATTCAGAGTTACAGTGCCTTCTGGCAAGCATATGGTCTCTAGTAGCATGGTTAAGGATGTGGAACTTAATACAAAAGAATATTATACGAGCGGACTTTATAGTACTACCAATGCCCGAGTTCGACATTATTTTAGGGATCGATTGGCTCACACTAAATGGGACTACTATTAGTTTTCGGCGGAGGTCAGTATATATTAGACCACTGAATGGAAAAGCCTTTATCTTCGAGGCGGCGCAAAACAATCAAATTCCGCATATTATTTCATGCATGCGTGCGAAGAAACTTATTCAAAAGAGTTGCCAAGGTTTTCTCGCTTGTATTGTATCTGCACCCGACACTGATAGTCGATCTATTGAGGATGTTGAAATAGTTAAGGATTTTCCGGATGTATTTCCCGACGATATTTCTGGCATCCCACCCAAAAAAAAAGTTGAATTCACTATTGAGTTGATGCCCGGTACAGTGCTGATCTCTAATGCACCATATCGATTAGCACCCGCTGAAATGAAGGAATTAAAGGACCAAATTCAAGAGCTGTTAGACAAAAGGTTTATTCGCCCTAGTTTCTCTCCATGGGACGTGCCAGTGTTATTTGTGAAAAATAAGGACGGGACTAAGAGGTTCTGCATCGACTATAGGGAGCTAAATATAGTGACAGTGAAAATAAGTATCCATTACCACGAATCGAGGATTTATTTGATCAATTGCAAAGAGCTTTGGTATTTTCAAAGATAGATCTTAGGTCTGGATATCACCATTTGAGGGTCAAGGAGTCGGATGTACATAAGACGGTGTTCAGGACACATTATGGACATTATGAGTTTTTAGTAATGCCGTTTGGGCTGACTAACGCTACAGCGATCTTCATGGATCTCATGAATCGCGTATTTCAGCCGTATCTCGATCAGTTTGTTAATGTTTTCATCGATGATATCTTGATCTATTCAAAGAGCCTTGAAGAGCATGATCAGCATTTGAGGACGACCTTGCAAGTTTTAAGAGATCGGAAATTATATGCAAAGTTCAGCAAGAGTGAGTTTTGGCTAGAGAAAGTGGCATTCTTAGGCCACATCGTATCAAAAGAGGGAGTAGAGGTCGACCCTTCTAAGGTCGAGTCAGTTAAGCAGTGTCCAATGCTTAAAAGTGTGACAGAAATCCGCAGTTTCTTAGGTCTAGCTGGCTATTATCGTAAGTTCATCAAGGATTTTTCATCCATTGTAGTACCATTGACGAAGAAGAATGCGAAATTTGTATGGGGACTGGAGTGTCAAAATAGCTTCGATCAGTTGAAGCAAGCACTCACTACAACGTCGGTTTTAGCTATGCCGACAGAGCAAGGGGAATATGTGGTATTAACTGATGCTTCAAAACTTGGATTGGGCGCCATCCTCATGCAAAATGACCAATTCATAGCGTATGCTTCTAGAAAACTGAAAGTACATGAAAAGAATTATCCGACGCTTGATCTTGAGCTTGCCGCAGTCGTATTTGTGTTGAAAATTTGGAGGCACTACTTGTATGACGAGAAATGCAAGATCTTTATGAATCATAAAAGTCTTAAATATTTCTTCACCCAAAAGGACTTGAATATGAGACAAAGCCGATGGCTAGAGCTTGTTAAGGACTACAACTGTGACATTACTACCATCCTTGCAAGGCTAACGTAGTTGCGGATGCTTTGAGTAGAAAGGAGACGGTCTTGGCCCATTTATCAGTACAGAAACCCCTACAAGTTGAAATTAAGTACTTCGATCTTGAATTTTATTCTAGGGGAGAGGCCCCTAATCTCGCTACATTGACAGTGCATTCCATTTTGCGATATAGAATTTGAGCCGGACAGTCGAATGATGAGAAACTGCAGAAATGGAGATATCAAGATGAATCAAAGGGCAACATGTTATATTTAGTCGAGGATGGCATTGTTATGTATCGAGGTCGACTATGGGTTCCTAACGGTGATTCACTTAGAGTTGACATTATGACTGAAACTCACAATACCCCTTATTTCGTTCATCCCGGAAGTACCAAGATGTACAACAACTTGCAACTTTTATATTGGTGTCCGAGAATGAAACGAGACATTATGCGCTTTGTATCCGAATGCTTGACATGTCAATAAGTGAAGGCAGAGCATAAAAGACCAGGGGAAATGCTTCGACCACTCCCCATTCCCAAGTAGAAGTGGGATAATATTACTATGGATTTCGTGGTAGGATTGCCAAAACAGTGAAAGGACTCAATGCCATTTGGGTAATAGTGGACCGTCTTACTAAATCAGAACATTTCCTACCAGTGAAGATGACTTTTCCATGACTCAGTATGCAGAGCTATATATTCGAGAGATAGTTAGACTGCATGGGATTCCAGTGTCTATAGTGTTGTACAGAGACACACGTTTCACTTCATCGTTTTGGAAGAGTTTACATGCTGCATTGGGGACTAAGCTACTATTCAGTACCATATTTCATCATCAGACAGACTGTCAGTCTGAGAGAGTCATACAATTTTAGAGGATCTAATCCGAACCTGCGTGATCGATTTCCAAGGGAGTTGGGAACCAAAGTTACCTCTAGTGGAGTTCACTTACAACAACGGTTATAAGTCATCTACAGGAATGGCTCCATACGAGGCACTCTATAGAAGGAATTTAGATCGCCTATCCATTGGGATGAGGCAGGAGAAAGGGCTGCGATGGGACCCGAGATAGTTCAGCACACCGCAAAAATGGTCTTCAAGATCCGAGACAGAATGAAAACTGCTTAGAGTCAATAGAAGAGCTACGTGGACAAAAGAAGACAAGATCTCGAGTTTGCAGTAGATGATCACGTGTTTATAAAGATAGCACTTATGAAGGGTGTTATGAGATTTGGCAAGAAAGAAAAGCTTAGTCCAAGATTCATAGAACCATACGAGATACTCGAAAGAGTGGGAGCATTAGCATATCGAGTGGCGTTGCCACCTAATCTCGCAGGATTTCACAATGTTTTTCACATATCGATGCTCCGCAAGTACATGTCAAACCCCTCACATGTACTAAACTTTGAGCCACTGCAACTTATACCCAACATGTCCTACGAGGAGAATCCTACTCAAATCTTGGATAGACAAGAAAGAATGTTGCAGAACAAGGTGATAAAAATTGTCAAAGTCAAGTGGCTGAATCACTCGGAGAAGAAGCCACTTGGGAGACTGAGTCAGAGATGAGGAGTCTCTATCCCGAATTATTTGGTACGTCTTAATTTCGAGGACATGCATGAAAAGGAATTAAATTGCCAACCTACATAAATCACATGCATGCAGAGGAATTAAATTGCTTAGTTGTGTTATTTAATTGATTTTAAATTCTTACATGATGCATATTATATGGTTAAGAGTCTGATTGAATGATTTTATGAAAACTTTAGATTTTAGCCGAATATTCATTAATAGGCTGGGAAAGGAGGACGGAGACGATCAAGATACAATAAATATTTTCAAGGCTTATTAATATGATCAAATATGATTAATTTTTTCTAAAAATGATAGAGTTCAAATTATTTTACGATACGAGCTTGATTTTATCAAGAAAGCCGATTTTGGGCAAACGATGGACTTTTAAAAGACCAAAATTATATTTTTTGAAAACTCATTTTTATAAACTGTTATTTTTCAATTAAAAAAGTGTTATTGGGTGTGGGGACCCGGACGCTAATTCAATTCTTAATCATCATTAGGATCAATTTATTAATTCAAGTAATTTGGGTCATAAAAAAAATTTCTTTAATTGCGGAACGTAATGGAATCTAACTAATATACAGATTTGTATAATTAAAGTACAAGTCCTGTACAATATACATTCAATAAAAACTAAGGTTTAACAATTAATTATCAAGTGTTCCACCCTATCTTTAATCCAAGTCCGTAGTCTCCACTCTAATCATGATCTCTCTCTCTTCTTGTCTTGACCCTGATCCTGTCCACCTGTTGTCATGCACACATACAAACAAGACAACAGCCGGATAACTCCGGTGAGAATTATATTCCCAGTATAAATCATGTATACATGCCTTTCATATAAACAATATAAAAGCATGAATTAAACATTCATAACATGTATCAAAATCAGAACATGAATCAAATATTCATTGCGTGTATTATAATCCTAAACATGAATCAATATCAAGAATAAATTATATTCTAACCATATACCATCATCAGGAACATAATTCCATATCAAGCAATTAATCACTCTCCGTGATTCTCAGACTCAGACTCGACTCAGTCCTAATCTAGGGATCCCGATCGGAATAAGAACATACACCAACCTACACTCCCGATCGGGGTGGTAGTATGTTCTTATTCACGGACTTTGGCTCTTTCCATATCGAACACCAGTAATAGAAGAAACTCCAATTCTATCCACTCCGATATAGCCAAACGTCCGGTGTCTTGACCTAACCGTCACAGACTTTGGCATTTTCACCAATATCCTATCTTGTGACAATGTGCAATGTGTCAGTGACGATTCCATCACTATCCGACACTACTGTCACAAGATTACTCATTCACAATTAGGCGTATCCGCTTAATGACTCAATACATAAATCAATAAATCAAAAGTATCAACCTCATACAATTGCAAATATCGATGCAATAAAGTGAAGTATGTGATTTTGCGAAACTCAAGTCAATCGGACTCGAGTTGTGCAATCCCACATCAACATAAATTTATACCTTTGTCTTCGCGGTCTGACGAAGTCGAAGTCTCGAAGTCAAATCTGTCCATATCAATCTGAAATACAATATCGCATAGGCACAATCTCAATATGCAACTCAATTTAAAATCTATTCTGATCAATACTCAAATCAAACATAATCTGATCAATATCGAATCAAGATACAATCTAATCCATATCGACGATATCACGATATAATCGAAATCACTACTGAATCTGATCAATATCAATTGACTGATGTTTCGACGGTATAACAATACCGTCTCGATATCCCCGTCAATCTCAACATCACAGATATAATACCCGAACTCATCATCAGTATCAGTACAACTCATAATCTGAATAACAATACAACTCTGATATCGAATCTCAATCAAATTAACTCCGAAAATCAAAACAATTACATACACAGTCTGTTCTTCAATCGGACTTCAAATATATAATGTCTACTATATCAGAAACACGATATATGATTAATATTCAATTCTGACAATATCATAATTCCAAATCATGTCTAAACGTAACAAAACTTACATCCAGTTGTAGCTTGCGTCGATAAGAACTCAGTACTGAAGTCGGATTCAAAATCTGACAGTCGGATTTCTCGTAAATCTCAATTTCCCACGCCGAAGCAACTTGAAGCCTTTTTCCCGTAAACTCTCGGCTGCTGAATGAAGATTTGCATGTTTATATATATATATATATATATATATATATATATATACATCTCGTGCATGTAAGGCAATTGGCTCGATGTACATGCAGCACGTCTCGCGCATCGCATATGCGTGAGACCATCAGTCTCCGCGCGTAACCTTTACCGTAGCTCGCGCATATGCGCGACTTCACCCCGCGCATGTGCGCCCGGCTCTCTGCCTACCTCGCGCATGTGCGTGGCTCACGTCGCGCATGTGCGCGCAACTCTCTGCCTACCTCGCGCATGTGCGCGGCTCACGTCGCGCATGTGCGCGCAATGTTCTGTTCCAGCCCCTTGGCTACTGGACACCTCGCACATATGCGCGCCCTCACGCCGCGCATATGCGCGGGGTCTTCTGCCAAATCCGCGCATGGCTCGCGCATCACGTTGCGCATGTGCGCAAATGGCACACCCTCGCACATAATTTTGCGTCTTTTCTCGTCTTTCTCGGTCTAATCCGTTCCGTCTATAATCACTTCAATTAATCACTACCTCATTTCAGATTAGCTTCAGATTACGGTAATAAAATCTCGGGCATTACATTTCTCCACCTCTAAGATACGATTTCGTCCCCGAAATCACAGGCAATTAGATCATATCACAGATAATCATATCAACCAGGAAGAAATGTATAACGGAAGTTCATCAGAAACTCACTTCAATGAACTAATTCCAGAATCTTTATCACATCTCAGATTCTATTTTTCAAATAGCTTCTTCAATATCTTAACGATTCCATTGAACTTTCACAAACGGAATAGTCTCTGTTCGGAATCATTTTTCTTTTACTGATTCTGATTTCCATCTGGAATAATGCTTCAAGAAGTATAATCTCATAATACCACTCGAATAACTGATGATAGAATCAATCTTACAATACTGGCTATACAACATCCGTATATACCAATTTAACAACTTATAACCAATCAATACTATCATCTCCTATCAATCTGGTAATTTTAATCAGGGTTAAATTCAATCTTCAACCTCGAATATCCACAGTCATCATCCGACGTTGACATATTCAGTCTATTTATTCTGAGTTGTTTTGATTTTCTTCCGAATCAGTTTCAATTTCTTTCTTTTTTTTTTTCTGTGATCCTATCAAATCCAATCTCAGGTGTCACCGATATATAATCCTCATACGAAGAAAATCTGCAGTTTCATTGTACAATGCCTCGAATGATGCTATCTCGATACCTATTTGATAACTATCGTTATACGATAATTTACAAGTGACAATAAATCATGTCAACTAGTACCAACATCCAGCACTATAGTTCTTGGATCTTCTTCAGAATCAGGATTGTTCGCTCCAACTATCCGTTGATCTATAAACGATAGGTGAAAGATCTTGTTGTATATTCTGCCAAAAGTACAAAATAATCCAAAAATCGGGGATATGATAAAATCAACTTTGGCATTCAGTGCAATTTGCCTACTTTTCTGACATACATCTCATTTGTCTGGCCATATCTGTATGTCATCCTGTACAACATCATATAAGCATATTCAATCAATCTGTTAATCATAATTATATCATAGCACAATCTTATCCAGATTTCAGTAGTGTCGTTACACAATCCATAGAAATGTACTCCCATTTCTATTCAAGAATCGATAATCTATATAACCAACCTCCGGGTTTCTATTTTTCTGTCTTCATCTGTCGAAGATGCATACATTTCAGTACAAACTCTGCTACAACAGATCTCCTCTGTTTATATCAAAATTGTCTTTTTGAATAATCATACATTTTCTGTCACCAGAATAAATACTGAATTGACTACCATGCGCTTCTGACTATATCTGTCATTTCAGATTCGAAATATTCGGCACAAACAAGTTGATTATTCACATATAATACAGTATTACCTACTTGATATTCTGATCGACACCCTGTTCTGATTATCGAAACCGCGTTCTGAACATTCTGATTAAACTTCTGGACTGCTTTAATTCGCGAGTTTAGCTCTTATTCGGCTTGAACTGTATATACTCTCAACGGTTCCCAATAATCTGTATCACCTCTTCGACGTTGTTTAGATCAACTGCTATATCATCTTCGGATGTAATGTCCCCCAAACAATATAATCTGTCTTTAATACTGTTTTAGAACAATAACAATTTGCAAGCAATTTCAAAAGAACAGTCATATACAATAATCTGTTAAACTCATGAAAAAATAAATTTCTAACATTTCTGACTTAGTGTCATTCTCAGCCACTGATCACTGCCTCAGCTGTGCTAATATCAATCGGTATACCATATTCCGATATCACATACTCGGAATACAATCTGTTTCAATCAAGATTCATATCTGAACAATTTCTGTATACAACAATTTCAGTTCTCAGATCCTCTGAATACCGGATTCATCAACCCATAATCAGAACTGAAGTACTTTACAGAGAAACACACAATCAGATGTAACTTTCGGTCAGTAAATCTTCTAACTGATATTTCAATTCTTTCAAATCAATCAGTATCATTCTGTACGGACTTCTAAAATAAAACCAGTACCTGGTATCAAATCAAGGCGGAAATCACTCTCCCTGATATAAGCCAAATCCGGAATTTCATCTAGAAAGACTTTAGCAATTCTCCTGCTACTGACAAATCAGCTCAAGGTATATTCATTTTCATTAATCAGCTGAATGCATAAGGAATTACTCCATTCCTTTCGATAATCATCGAGTCATAAATAATACAGATATAAAAGGAATTTTAAATCGAAAATCCTTACCGTATATTATTCATTCTTCGGCCATTTCAGGTCCGAATCTTACAATCTCCTGGCAAGAATCTATAATAGTTATGTACTTGTCAATACAGCAATATCAATAATGCAGTCAAAATCCGACCACACAAGTACAACACAGTATAACTCAATCTCATTCTCACTTTACTGCAGTATACGATATTTACAGAATTCACTGGTATCAATCTTTCCCCCCAAAAGATAAAAAAATCCATACTACAGTATATACAGACCCAATAGAATAAAGCATATGTCAATGCAGTTCATACATAATCATGTATAAGATGTACGAGAATCTCCCAATACATATGGGACGAAATCATAAAAGAACAGATACCTGTCACTACATCATCAAGTGCATCCTGCATCTGTTCCTCGGTCACTACCACCAGACGCCTCTGCTCTCTGGAATCTTCGGGAACCTCTCTGTGGGCATACTCTCACAAAATGTCCTGACTGTCGGCAGATACGGCAACTACCAAATACTCCTTGGCATTGCTCAGTGGGATGTCTTCCTCCGCAAGTCCTGCAATAAACTCCAGTATAACTCGGGCTAGAACCACTGGAGCTAGATGAACCGCTCGGTCCGCTCCCTAATTTCTTAAATTGTTTCTTTCAAGCTTTCAACAAATCTGGCTTCCCACTTGTACTGCCACTACCAAATCTGAGAGGGGACTGCTGTGTCTGGGGTCGGATCACATCCAACCTCCCTCGTTGTCGACTCAAACTTGCCTCAACTCTCTTTGCTTTATTCAAAGCATCACTAAAATGCTGGGGTCGCTCTACCTTTACCAAGGAAGATATCTCAGCATTCAATCCGTTGATGAACTGATCCGCTACAGCTTCATCATTCCCAGCTATAAGAGGAGCAAAACGTAATAAAGTAGAGAATTTAGCAACATATTCTTCAATATTCAGTTGGCCCTGTTTCAAATTCTCAAACTCTGCTTTCTTGTCCTCTCGGTACGAAACTGAGAAAAATCTTCGATAGAATTCCGCTCTAAAGATTTCCCACGTAATTATCGTACCACGCTGTTCTAATACTCTTTTGGTTGTAATCCACCAACTCCTTGCGACGTCGTGTAACTGGTTGGGCACTAGTTTAATTCTCCGTTCGTCTGAATACTCAAGTGAATAAAACAATATCTCTATATCATCTAACCAATTCTCACAATCATCAGATGTCTCAGTACCTCTCAGAATCGGCGGTTGAAATGACTGAAACTGTTTCAACTGTATTTTCATCGGAGTTTCTGACACATCTATCTGATCAATCGAAGTACTACCTCTTTCTGGAATTCTTCGAGGAGGTATATCTGATTACCACAAGACTTAGTATCACATGAGATAAATCAATCTCAGTCCCTTTCTGATCAGCTTACCTTCTGTTCAAGAATTGGTTCTGATTCATTTTCAAATCAAACATATTACCAAATAAACTCAGATATTCAGGTAACATGTATTTAAAAACAATCACACATAAGATCATGCTAACACATACAATGTAATTCAACATTATAATAAATCACATGCTAGCAATCACATGCAAGGAAAGAAAACACATTCTACCCCGCTCACTAGCTTCTATCTCAGTCTCAAGAACCTACAGTTCTAGAACCTATTGTTCTGGAACCTAAAGCTCTGATACCACCTGTTGTGGGGACCCGAACGCTAATTCAATTCTTAATCATCATTACGATCAATTTATTAATTCAAATAATTTGGGTCATAAAAAAATTCTTTAATTGCGGAACGTAATGGAATCTAACTAATATACAGATTTGTATAATTAAAGTACAAGTCCTGTACAATCTACATTCAATAAAACCTAAGGTTTAACAACTAATTATCAAGTGTTCCACCCTATCTTTAATCCAAGTCCGTAGTCTCCACTCTAATCATGATCTATCTCTCTTCTTGTCTTGACCCTGATCCTGTCCCACCTGTTGTCATGCACACATACAAACAAGACAACAGCCGGATAACTCCGGTGAGAATTATATTCCCAGTATAAATCATGTATACATGCCTTTCATATAAACAATATAAAAGCATGAATTAAACATTCATAACATGTATCAAAATCAGAACATGAATCGAATATTCATCACATGTATTATAATCTTAAACATGAATCAATATCAAGAATAAATTATATTCTAACCATATACCATCATCAGGAACATAATTCCATATCAAGCAATGAATCACTCTCCGTGATTCTCAGACTCGACTCAGTCCTAATCTATGGATCCCGATCGGAATAAGAACATACACCCACCTACACTCCCGATCGGGGTGGTAGTATGTTCTATTCACGGACTTTGGCTCATTTCCATATCGAACACAAGTAATAGAAGAAACTCCAATTCTATCCACTCCGATATAGCCAAACGTCCGGTGTCTTGACCTAACCGTCACAGACTTTGGCATTTTCACCAATATCCTATCTTGTGACAATGTGCAATGTGCCAGTGACGATTCCATCACTATCCGGCACTACTGTCACAAGATTACTCATTCACAATTAGGCGTATCCGCTTAATGACTCAATACATAAATCAATAAATCAAAAGTATCAACCTCATACAATTGCAAATATCGATGCAATAAAGTAAAGTATGTGATTTTGCGAAACTCAAGTCAATCGGACTCGAGTTGTGCAATCCCACATCAACATAAATTTATATCTTTGTCTTCGCGGTCTGACGAAGTCGAAGTCTCCAAGTCAAATCTGTCCATATCAATCTGAAATACAATATCGCATAGGCACAATCTCAATATGCAACTCAATTTAAAATCTATTCTGATCAATACTCAAATCAAACATAATCTGATCAATATCGAATCAAGATACAATCTAATCCATATCGACGATATCACGATATAATCGAAGTCACTACAGAATCTGATCAATATCAATTGACTGATGTTTCGACGGTATAACAATACCGTCTCGATATCCCCGTCAATCTCAACATCACAGATATAATACCCGAACTCATCATCAGTATCAGTACAACTCATAATCTGAATAACAATACAACTCTGATATCGAATCTCAATCAAATTAACTCCGAAAATCAAAACAATTACATACACAGTCTGTTCTTCAATCGGACTTCAAATATATAATGTCTACTATATCAGAAACACGATATATGATTAATATTCAATTCTGAGAATATCATAATTCCAAATCATGTCTAAACGTAACAAAACTTACATCCAGTTGTAGCCTGCGTCGATAAGAACTCAGTACTGAAGTCGGATTCAAAATCTGACGGTCGGATTTCTCGTAAATCTCAATTTCCCACGCCGGAGAAACTTGAAGCCTTTTTCCCGTAAACTCTCGGCTGCTGAATGAAGATTTGCATGTATATATATATATATATATATATACATCTCGTGCATGTAAGGCAAGTGGCTCGATGTACATGCAGCACATCTCGCGCATATGCGCGACACTCCTAGGCGCATATGCGCGAGACGACCAGTCTCCGCGCGTAACCTTTACCGTAGCTCGCACATGTGCGCGACTTCACCCCGCGCATGTGCGCCCCACTCTCTGCCTACCTCGCGCATGTGCGCGCAACTCTCTGCCTACCTCGCGCATGTGCGCGGCTCACGACGCGCATGTGCGCGCAATGTTCTGTTCCAGCCCCTTGGCTACTGGACACCTCGCGCATATGCGCGCCCTCACGTCGCGCATATGCGCAGGGTCTTCTACCAAATCCGCGCAAGGCTCGCGCATCACGTCGCGCATGTGCGCGAATGGCACACCCTCGCACATAATTTTGCATCTTTTCTCGTCTTTCTCGGTCTAATCTGTTCCGTCTATAATCACATCAATTAATCACTACCTCATTTCAGATTAGCTTCAGATTACGGTAATAAAATCTCGGGCATTACATTGGGCCTAAATTATCTAAGATTGGTAGGTCCAATTGCTCATAAACTCAAAGGCCCAAAACCTAAGCCCGTTAACATGCAAATTGTTGCGTGTTTTCTTAATTGCTCGTAAGCGCACGACGTCAAGTTAAAGTAAAATATATTATTGAGTACAAGTGTCGATCCCACGAGGAGTGTGTATATAAATGTATATTAATGCTTATGATTAAAATAATCTTGACTTTATTTAGAAAAATCAATTTAAGTATTTGATTTTATGAATGACTAAATTGAAAATGGATTTAAAAATAAATAAATATAGATATATATAACACCAAATTTTAGCAAATACAATGAGATAAAAGATCTAGAGGTCCGATTTCACGCAACTATCCACCATGTGTAATTCTTATTAGTTTTGTTATAAAAGTCCTTTTTATTCATTAGTAAAAAATCCTATTATTATCTACTCCCTCTTCCTAATAATAAGTAGATATTTGTTATCTAAAAATGAATTGTGACATTCCCATCAACAATTTACAATTAAATAACACAACAAGCACTAGATTCTCTATAAGCTTCGATAGCATTATAGGCCTTCCGAACTCTATAAATACCATTGATGTATTTGATCTTTTTCTTGTTTATAATTTCCTCTTCCGAGTGATAAATTGTACACATATAAATCATTCAAAATATGGCCAATAAATTGAAAGCATTAAGATTAGAACAATACAAATGAACGATATGAAGAACTTAAATAACTTAATTTATAACTTCTAACACATGGTTTCTAGTTTTGTTCCATCATTCCTCTAGAATTAAAACTTAGTTCATAATAACACAATCAAAACAACAAAACATGGTTTTAAAATAAGACATAACAAATTAAAAACAAAGGAAAGAAGAACTTAGAACAAGAGTTTGAAGAGCTGATTCCGTTCCCGGAGTTGTACAAAAGAGTTCCTCAAAACTTGATGAATTTGATTCTTCAATCTTGTAGCAGCCACCTCCTCTCTTCCTTTGGTTCCCCAATACCCTAGATGGTAAGAAAATGATGTCTTTTTATAGTCCAGACAAGCTAGAAGTCGTAGCACACCAAATTCTCAGACTTCCACGCGCAACACACAAAGTTACAGATTTTCCGGATTCTGTTTTTTCGAATACCGCGGGTGCGGTGAAGAACAGACCGCGGGTGCGCTCCTTCTTCTGGTGTGAGAGTGCGGGTGCGATGCATTTTTGAGTGCGGGTGCACTGTGAGAGTGCAGGTGCACTGTGTTTTTGAGTGCGGGTGCACTGTGAGAGTGCAGGTGCACTGTATTTTTGAGTGTGGGTGCACTATGAGAGTGCAGGTGCACTGTATTTTTGAGTGCGGGTGCACTGTGAGAGTGCAGTATTTTTTTATCTTTTGCACTTTTTCCAATTCAACACTTTAATACTCCACACTCTCATTCTTAGTTTCTAAACTATAACAACAAAAACAAAATCACATAAAACCTGCTCAAGAATCACAGAATTCCAATTTAAAAACATGTAATAAAAGTGCAATAAATTGCACTTATCAAACTCCCCCAAACTTAAGATTTTGATAGTCCCGAGCAAAAATAAAAACACACAAACAAATAAGTCATGAAATTTTTTTAATAGAATTTGGCCCCAAGATAATTTAACTAAATTTTCATGCATTCACAAATTAATTCAATCCAACCAATTTTTTTTTTATCCGGATATAATCCTGAAATCGGTTAATTTTCTTAACTTCTAATCTCTTCAACTCATGTTTCAAAACTTCTCAATCGATTTCAATTTTTACAAACACAAATCAAGAGGTCTTTTCCGGTAAATAATGGGTTCAAAGCAATATTCATTCAAGAAAGGAATATCCAATAAATATTTGATGCAATGAGGTGTGTGTAAAATTGATCAAGATTCGTACTCAATGGAAGTGTTTATCGATTGTCCATAGGCTAAATCCTCGCAATCCCTCTCCACTAGTATATTGGACAACTATGACTAGGTTAATAGGATTTTCAATGGTTGTAATATTAGGCCTTGATTTATAGCTACAAATGAAGATTAGGAATTCAAATAAGGGAGTAAATTGAATTTTTTTTATCTCTTTTGCATACTCCACTTTTTCTTTTATCTCCAATTTTTATTCATTTCATCTCTTTTTCTCCCCTTTTTCTCCAACTTCTTCAATCAAACACCATTCATCATTTTTCTTTTCTTTTCTTTTGTAGGATAATATCACTTTCTTTAATCTTTTGAATTTTTACTCCCTTGAGAAGGTAAGAAATAATTGTATAAGATATTCAAAGGGTTGGTAAATGTGGGCTACTTGAAAGGTTATCGAATAGGGGTCTTTTACACATATTAACGTGTGCCATTCGAATTCATATAAGCTACAAAGAGGTGACAAATGATAAAAATTTTATTTGGTAGCTTGAAAGGCTCAATCGATCCAAAAAATCCTCTAAATCATAGTTTGTCCGTATTTTGTCCTCGATTATTGTTTGGATAGTTCTAGACAAAATCTCAATTCACTAACACCAAGTAGAATCTAATCTTCGTGAAAAAAATAATATCTCAATGCACCAACCAAATACATATATATTCAAAAAGAAAAGTGTTTGGCTTCAAAGAAATTTCAAGAACACAATTCTTTTTCTTATATAGGCTCAAGAGGGCATCAAATGAATCTTTATGAACAATATAAATAGGCCCAAATAAAATCAAATATTGCCTCAATCATATATGTGTTTACAAAAATTTATTTCAACGTCAAATGAAAATCACAAAGTTGTATAGAAATTATAAGTTTCAAATTTACCAAATCTGATGATTGTTCTCTAAATTTTTCAAATTGAATGATGAACATTAATGAAATGCATGACCTTTCTTCTCAATACACAAATTTTGTTCATCATTGGCCAATTCAAAAATTTTCATGACTAAGATACTACAAACACACAAGCAAATAACTCACAAGAATAAATAAAATACTCAAATAAAATGAACAACACACAAAATAAAATAACACACAAAATAAAATAATAACAAATACATCTCCCCCAAACTTAAATTTGTGCATTGTCCTCGATGTAAATGATCATGAAAATTAGAGGAATACACATACCTCGGGCAACGACCGTCAGTGGTCATTGCCATCCTCATCATTTGCGCCTTCTTGTGGTGGGTGGTACTCCGACGGATAGTATTTCGAATTGAAGGAGAATTTTTGAGAACTGTTCTTCGTTGATGCTTAATTTCTGCCCCTTTCTGTTTTTAAAATCATCAACCGCAGGTGCGGTCTAGAACCTACCGCGGGTGCGGTGTAGCTACTAGAAATTTTTGAATGTTCGACCTTCAGTTACCGCGAGTGCGGTAAATATTCTACCGCGGGTGCGATAAAGGTTCTGGAAAAATATTGCAGGTGCGCTCCATAAACTAGCGCGGGTGCGGTATGGCTACTGGAATTTTTAATTTTCTGTCTTTAAACTACTGCAGGAGCGATACATTTGCAGCGCGGGTGCAGTCTTAGAAATTGTTTTCTCGTCCAATTTTTATCCTGAAAAACACAATTGGGATTCATAAGATTTGGGGGAAATACAAAAAAACATAATACCAAAAATACAAAACCTAAAATAAAAATACAAGAGTAACAGCAAAACCGAAAACGAAATGCAATAAAGAAACCAAAAATTTGGGTTGCCTCCCAAAAAGCGCTTGGTTTAACGTCGTCAGCCCGACTATACCAATCTTGTTCATGGTGGGTCATGTGATCCCTTTAATGCCTTGATTTCCACCCTCTGACCTTCAACCTCCATGGTTAATTTTTCTTGCTTCAAGTCAATGATGGCGCCAGCAGTAACCAAGACAGGTCATCCTAGAATAATACGAACATTCTGACTGTTCTCCATGTCAAGCACCACGAAATCTGCTGGAAGTCTCAATTTATCAATCTTAAGTTCAACATCTTCCACAATGCCCAATGGTGTCCTGATTGATTTATCTGCCATTTGTAAACTTAGTTCTGTGGGCTTCATCATGCTCAATCCAAGTTTCTCGTAGAGAGAACTTGGCATTATATTTACGCCCGCTCCTGAGTCACATATAGCTTTTTCCACTAACTGACCCCCTATTTCACATGGTACAACGAATTCCCCGGGGTCTTGCAGCTTCCGAAGAAGATCTCCTTGCCTCCCCTTATCATCTCCTCCAGTAAAAGCCATCTCTTTCTGCTCTACAGACTGAATGTTAGAGTGTAGGTTCTTGAGATCTTCAAGACCTTTTCTCTTTTGAAACTCAGCTTTCAATTGTAAAAATCTTTGGGGATAGGGAAGTAAAGAATATCAATGCATTGATCAAAATCATAACTCTTACTTTTCTTACCTCGATTTCCTTTGCTTGGAGTCGGCATATCTTCCCACCTGGGTTTATGATCCACTTTTTTCTCTTCTACTTCTATTATTTCAACCCCCTCATGTTGTATGAAAACCCGCATTCACTTCTTTCATATTTGGATCTGCAGTTCTTGGTAATGCACCTGATGATTGAGACGTGAGTTGCTTCGTTATTTGCCCAACTTGCGACTCCAGGATTTTCAAAGAAGCACCAATATTCGCCATGTGTGTCTCAAGGTTGTCAAGTCTAGACTCAGTCCTAGCCATTCTCTTGCCAGATTCAGCAACAAATGTTCCAACCAAATCCTCAAATTATGGTTTCTTTTCCCCATTTGATGTATTGAACCCCGGTGGAGGATTCAACACATTCTTATTATTAGCATATGAAAAATTCTCATCATTTCTCAAACCAGGATGATAAGTGTTAGGGGGATGGTTACCTCGATATCCTCCGTAGCCACCAAATTCCTATTGTTGATATAATGAGCCTCATCAGGAATATGTGGTTCTTCAATAACAACCGATGCATTTTCAACCTCTGCTGTACTAGCCTTATTCATAGCTGCAATTTGAGTTGTTAAAGCTGAAACTTGAGCGGTGAGTGATGTAATAGGATCTACGGCATAAATTCCAGCTAGTTTCTTTACTCCTGACCTCTCAGACGGCCACTGATAACTGTTAATGGTCATCTGTTCAAGAAAATCATATGCTTGATCAGGTGATTTGGCAAATATCATGCCACCAGCTGCTGCATCCACAGTGCCTCTTGTTTGTCCATTCAAACCATTGTAAAACAATTCAATCTGTACCCAATCTTCAAAACAATGGTTTGGACACCTCCTCAACAATTCCTTATACCGGTCACATGCCTCATATAATTGCTCAAAGTCAGTCTGCCTAAAAGTACTTATCTCAATTTTCAACTGTGCAGACTTCGCAGGTGGAAAATATTTATCAAGGAACTTGGTTGCTAACTCCTGCCATATAGTGATACTCCCCAAAGGAAGCGATTGGAGCCATTCTCTTGCTTGGTCCCTAAGAGAAAAAAAAAACAAATGCAATCGAATTATATCATCAGAAACACCATTTATTTTTACCGTGTCAGTGATTTCAAGGAATGTCCTGAGATGTAGATGAGGATCTGCGGTGGCTGCTCCCCCAAACTGATTCTGTTGAACCATGTTTATTAATGCAGGTTTGAGTTCAAAGTTGTTTGCATTAATAGTCCCTCGTGCTATTCCTGAATAATGAGTATTTAATACTGGCCTAAAATGATCTCTGATGGGTATTGCAGGGGGTGGATTTTCATTATCTTTGTTGTCAGCCATTGCTTGAATCTCTTCTCTTCTTGCCTTTCTTAATCTTCTTGCGGTTCTTTCGATCTCAGGATCAAAGATAAGCGAGTCAAGATTTTGCGATCTTCGCATGCACTGTCAAACAAGGATAAGAAACAAATCAATGTTTAATGTAATACAATAAAAACAACTCTAAATTAAAATCAAGACTAATTGGTAACAATACTAAAATAAATTTAAAATAAACACTCCCCGGCAACGGCGCCAAAAACTTGTTGCGTGTTTTCTTAATTGCTCGCAAGCGCACGACGTCAAGTTATAGTAAAATATATTATTGAGTACAAGTGTCGATCCCACGAGGAGTGTGTATATAAACGTATATTAATGCTTGTGATTAAAATAGTCTTGACTTTATTTAGAAAAATCAATTTAAGGATTTGATTTTATGAATGACTAAATTGAAAATGGATTTAAAAATAAATAAATATAGATATATATAACACCAAATTTTAGCAAATAACAATGAGATAAAAGATCTAGAAGTCCGATTTCACGCAACTATCCACCATGTGTAATTCTTATTAGTTTTGTTATTAAAGTCCTTTTTATTCATTAGCAAAAAATCCTATTATTATCTACTCCCTCTTCCAAGTAATAAGTAGATATTTGTTATCTAAAAATGAATTGTGACATTCCCATCAACAATTTACAATTAAATAACACAACAAGCACTAGATTCTCTATAAGCTTCGATAGCATTATAGGCCTTCCGAACTCTATAAATACCATTGATGTATTTGATCTTTTTCTTGTTTATAATTTCCTCTTCCGAGTGATAAATTGTACACATATAAATCATTCAAAATATGGCCAATAAATTGAAAGCATTAAGATTAGAACAATACAAATGAACGATATGAAGAACTTAAATAACTTAATTTATAACTTCTAACACATGGTTTCTAGTTTTGTTCCATCATTCCTCTAGAATTAAAACTTAGTTCATAATAACACAATCAAAACAACAAAACATGGTTTTAAAATAAGACATAACAAATTAAAAACAAAGGAAAGAAGAACTTAGAACAAGAGTTTGAAGAGCTGATTCCGTTCCCGGAGTTGTACAAAAGAGTTCCTCAAAACTTGATGAATTTGATTCTTCAATCTTGTAGCATCCACCTCCTCTCTTCCTTTGGTTCCCCAATACCCTAGATGGTAAGAAAATGATGTCTTTTTATAGTCCAGACAAGCTAGAAGTCGTAGCACACCAAATTCTCAGACTTCCACGCGCAGCACACAAAGTTACAGATTTTCCGGATTCTGTTTTTTTGAAGACCGCGGGTGCGGTGAAGAACAGACCGCGGGTGCGCTCCTTCTTCTGGTGTGAGAGTGCGGGTGCGGTGCATTTTTGAGTGCGGGTGCACTGTATTTTTGAGTGCGGGTGCACTGTGAGAGTGCATTATTTTTTTATCTTTTGCACTTTTTCCAATTCAACACTTTAATACTCCACACTCTCATTCTTGGTTTCAAAACTATAACAACAAAAACAATAACAAATCACATAAAACCTGCTCAAGAATCACAGAATTCCAATTTAAAAACAAGTAATAAAAGTGCAATAAATTGCACTTATCACAAATTAAAATCTATAAAAGAGAAATCCTAGTTCTTTTGTACATCTTATCAGCTGAAATCGCATACACACAACACATAATTTTCGAAAACTTTGAGGAGGAGAAAACAAGGTGTAAGGTCTAGGAAATCATAAGTCTTTTTGTACATCATACCCTCTTTTTCTCATCAATCACGCTACGGTATGTATGATGAATGTTTTGCATGATAATCCATCGAGCTATCATTATGCATCAGATTTTCAGGGTTTTACATGGAAATATTGAATTTACTTCACTTGATTTTCACGGTTTTTGGTTGGTTTGAAGGGCTGACAGGTCCTCGTCATTAGAGGCTCGTTTTGCAATAAGATTGGATGGTGTTTAAGCATTTGGTCAGTACTGAACTCGGCTTTGTGGAGAGAAACCGATAGGATTGTGTATTTGAGGAGTCTGAGACTTCAGTTGGTTAGGGTGAAGGGGTGGCGATGCATGGGTGCACTCCAGGTGTTTGTTCAGGTCCTAGGGGGTCTGAGTCGAGCCTTGAGTGGCCCAAGAGCTGCTGGTCGTGAGGGTTATGGCTGCAGTTTAGAGGCAAAGTCGAGTAGACCGAGGGTGGGATCGTGCGGGGGTATTGTTGCATTCCTACGGTGTGTCTTGTCTTGGTCCGAGGTTCTTTAGGGCCTGGTCTTGGTGCCTTGGGGGCTAGGGTCGAGAATTATAGCCTAGGAGCAAGCTAGGGTTTCGGCCATCGTGTGTGACGTGTTCCAGCAGTTGTCCCATTGGCTTTGAGGGTCTTAAGTGGTCTGAACATTGTGTTTTAAGGGATGGTCTATTGTGTTTATGTCATGGTTTAGGGTGGGAAAAGTTTGGTTGAGTTTTGGGTTAATTCGGATTAAAACCAGGACCTCGGTCCAAGTTCTATAACGGATTATAGAAATTAATGCATGGGCTTGAGTTTAAGTCTAAGAAACATTTTTAATATGTTTTGAGGTGTTCTTAGGAGTTTAGTTGGCTTCGGGTTAAAATTTATAGGTCCGGGGTAAAATGGTCAATTAGGGTTTCTAGGAGCAAAATGGTCATTTGCACATAGGGTCGAGTTAGCAGTCCTGGCGGGGCCCTGATCACAATTTGACATGTTTTAAATGTTTATGATATAATGTATACGACATTTTATGGAAATATGAAAAATACGCTGCATGCTTGATTTTAAGAAAATTTACTTATATGCATGATTTTTATAAGTGATGAATATGATGACATGTTTTGAAGGAAGGGAGTTGGTTGTGACTAAATACGATGATATGATGATATGATGACATGTAAGGCCAAGGCTCAGTGGATGGGTAATACTGTCGCGGATGTCCTCGCCGTCTGGTACCGCAGCTATACATAGATGGATCCATCGACTAATACGATAATACAAAAGTCACAGCTAATGAACGGAATTCAGTAAAGGAAATGAATACGTATACGATGACATGTTGATGCATGTTTTTGACACGTTTATGTTTATGTCACGTTTATGCTCACGCTTTTAAGATCATGAAGTTTATTTTAAATATTGTACGTTTCACTGGTGCATGTTATGTATATGTATTTGTTATAACGATTTTGGTGTGTTGATTCTTTAGACTCACTAGACGTGATTGATGCACGTGAGCATATTGATGAGGAGATTGGAGGTGCCGAGGACTGAGTAGACAGGCTGGATGTGCACATGCTAACCCGAGGACCTTATTTTTTTCGCACATAATATTTATGAGTTAGGAGAAATTATGGATATTTTAGTACATATTGTTATTATATGCTTACGGTTTGACAGGATTTGTATGTTGCTTATTTGATTTCTTTTAAAAATTACGATACTGTTACTCGGTAGCGAATACCTTTTATTTTTAAAATATGTGGTTGAGCTAGATACTGCATGCATGCCTTCAATTATTTTCGAAATAAAAATGCGCATTTAGAGATTCAGTTTCAAAAAAAAATTAGTAGATGTTTCACAAGGAGTCTTCGTCGCCCATTCGTCATTCTTCGCACCCCACGCCGACGATCGTATATTCAAGCATTCTAAAACGCAAAGCACGTTTCTAAATTTTTTTGACGCACCGTTCAATCTATATTATGCTTGTTTTAAGTACTTTTGCATGAAAAATATTGAAACATGATTTTTTAAATGATAGTATATATATTTTCAATGTTTCGACCATTTTACGCTTGTTTAAAAAACGTTATGATTTCCAAGGGATTGGCTACCAACGTAGGATGTTTAATGAGTGGAACGTGAACGATTTAAGGTGGAAACGAAGGCTAGAATCGATTTGGCTAAGGGAGAAGAGTCATAGGGTTTTAAATGGTTCCCACGTGAATAAAGCGAGCGGCTCGGTTCATGGCTACGAGTGGCTCAGCCAGGGCTTGGCCAGGGGCTGGTCTGGACATGTGCAAGGGTTTGAAAGAGTCCTAGCCACGAGTTCAGGGCCTAGGGAAGAGTCTACGTGAACTAGGACTCTTCCCCATGCACGCTTGGTGAAGCTACGGGCAAGGGGGTCACGGCTCGGTTGGGGAGCTAGCTAGGGTTGGTTAGTAGGGTCCAGTAGAGTCCTAGTTGGGTTCCTTAGATGCTGGTTCACGGTTTCTCGAAGAAAAAAAAAACATAAGAAGAGGGCCGCGACGTACAACGCTTGCGCGGGGACTTCTCGGGTGGGCTGGGGGCTCGTGCGTGGTCCAGGGGAGACCAGAAGAGTCAAGGTTAGGTCTGGACCTAAGTGGCTCGGTGGTGCTCGATGGATTTGGGTTGTGGCTCGATAGGGGTGAGCTAGGGTTCAGATTTTTTTAGTTTATTGGGAAAGGGTTTGAACCATGGTACACGGGGGTCGATTCATGGTTCACGAGGTTATTTTAGGTATAAAAAGTTTATGTTTAAATTTTTGGAAGAAAATAATAAAGTTGGGATTAATTCGGAATCAAAACACTTTACGAGTTACTAATTAAGGAATTAAATCAAAAAGCCGGAGTTTACGTTAAATAAAAATTTAATTTAAGCTTAAATAATTATTTGGGATAGTCTCGAGTCAATAAAAGTTAGAAAATGTCAAAATCAAGAATTTTAGGGTGCAAGGGCAAAACGGTCATTTTACACCTAGGTAGTGCAAAAAGGGTTGGCAGTGTCCCGAGGAATCATAACGCATGTTAAATAATATTATATAACGTTTATGATGAAAATATGAGAATTTGTGATTTATGATAAATCTGTGCAATTTTTTACTGTTAGAAATGATATTTTTCGAATTGTGGAAAGGACACAATATTCAACGCATTTCTTTAGACAAAGACTCTGTTTTATGATTAAAAAGAAAAAAGAAAACATATTTTGAAGGATGTGAATTGACGGTAACACAAAGGATATGATATATGATTTTTTGGAATATCGTGAGGAAGAAGGCCCCAGAGGAAGCCCGTTTACGGGAAAAGACCCCAGAGGGAGCCCAACGATCGTATTTCCATTTCATGTCGGTGCCTTGTGCCCTTCCCCATGTGCAACGGTGAGATAAAACTAATCATTCGACCAGAGGATAAAAGCTAGTCACTTTCAAATATCAAACTTCACCCAAAATGATAAATGATTGAAAGCTTGACAACTTACGATTTATTTATTCTTACAAGTTTAATTAAATAAAATTATGACTTTAATGTGTGTGCTTGTATATATATTATTAGTTACTCTTGTTTAGAACGTGCTGAGTCATTATACTTACTAGGTTTGAATGATGTAGGCGATGATGTTATTGAGGGAGGCGCTGACATTTAAGTGGATCGAGTGCGGCAGTACACTCTCGAGAGACTTTATTTTCCACATTAGCTTGATAGTAAAAGTTTTAAAGATTTTTTAATGATTTATTAGAGATTTTTATGCTTTATTTTATAGTTAGTTTAGATCATGTTAAAAGGTGGAAGTTGGATTTTGATAATTGACGATCTAAGGATTTTATTCACTTGGAGATTTTAAATGTTAAATTAAGCATTTTGTTATAAAAATGGTAAGTTATTTAAATGTGAAGTTCGAATGTTATGTTTAAAAAAATTAATAGGATTTTAAAGTTAAAAAGCAGTGGACGTTTCATATAGTAAATTATAAATTTGGTAAATGAAAATTTTGATCTTCGAATTTTTTTATTTTCATTATATGAACAAGACTTGTATCTTTGATACATCGGCGCTCTCGAATCGTCAATCGAGATTGTAATGAGTTCGGAATCATTTATTTAGTGAATTGAGAATTTATTAATTAAATGATTGTACTAGTAGTGGTGACTACTAACATGCACAAATTCTCATAAATATTTTAGATGAGTCTTAAATTAACCAAAAAAGTTAGTTTATAAATTAAATAATGGTTATTTAATTATATACATATAACATATACATGTATATGTTTTAGTATATGATATTATTGTATCATGTATTATTAAATGTTAATAAATATTTTATATATTAATTATATGGGAGTTTAAATATAATGAAATTATTAGAGTCTTTGTGGGAGAAAAACTCTTAATTAGATTAAGAGTCTCACTCTATATATAAATAACTAGAACTCATAATACAACACACAAGTTTTTGCATACAAAAACTCAAAAAATCTCTCCTCCCTTGAAAAAACCTCTTGGCCACCATAAGGAAAAAGAAAAAAAAATCAGCCCTTTGGTTCTTCCAGCGCCGCGCCTCCGTTGTTGCACCATCTCCGGGTTTTTGAAATTCGGATATTAAATTCTCAACGCACAAATCGTTTGAATTTTCTAGTGCAAACCAAACAAGGAAAACATTCTTCGATCGTGGACCTAATTAGGCGATCAAGGTTGAAGAACCGTTCGTAGATATTTACAAGAAGAGCTATCTCAGCGTAATATCAGGAATAGTTTGGAATCCAGCGTTTAGAACGTAAAGGTATAATTCTAAACGTCTTATGAATGTTTCTTAACGCACAACACCCAAGAACAAAAATTTTAAACTTCCGCTGCATCTTGGTTGCGAGAACACGATCTCCCAACAAGATATGCTCTAACACATGGGGAGCTTACCTTAATGTTGAAATGACCAAATTATTATTTTTGGATGTTTTTTCCAGAAATACAAAAAGAGGTGATTGAAAAGAATATTTTATTCCTTTATTATTGTATTAATTTCTAGATTATGAGAAGATTTGTTTTTAATATGATATTTATTTTTAAGATATTTTATCTCTAATGAAAATCTTGTTTTCATATTTTTTAGGATTCTTTTAAGGAATTATCTTGAGGTCAAGGAAAGGATATAAATATGGAAGAGTTTCACGGTCGCGTGTGGTGTGGAGAGATTGAAGAGTTTTCGCACGATAGATATTACATGTTGGAGTTTTTCTGAACATACATGGAATTCAGAGTTGAAGATTTTTGTGTGAAGAATTTGTATGATTCATTCACATACTTTCCGTACTGCTGATTGGTGTTGACGACACTCGAAGAACAACACTGCGTGAAGTGTTGGTTGAAGAATGGTTTCGTTTGGTTTTAAACAATACAATTTTTGGTTTATGCATCTAGTATTTGGTTTGAGTTTTTAATGCATTTTAATTACTTGGAATGTCGAGGAATTTACTTTTCTTAATCTCACTAGTATTGTTTCAGTGTAAACGATTTACATATTTTCAAGTGAATTTTTTTCATAAGGCATTGCACAAGTATTTGTATTTGTGCATAATTCACTAGTAGAAAAATCGGATTTTACTTCGGCAAGCGTTATTTCTGCAATAATAAATTACGAAGTAATACATTACCAATAACTTCAGTAATAACACAAGCGAAGTAAAATAATATATTTTACTTCGGATGTTTAAAAACACGGGCTTCACTATATTTTTTTATTATATTTTACTTCGGCATATCAATGTTGATGAAGTAAAAAATAAGAAAAATAAGTTCATACTGAAGTAAAAAGATGAACCGATAAGTTTAATTAAAAATATTACACAACACACTACAAGAGAGAGAAAGTGAAACCCAAATCCCCAATCTCTTAACCCTTCCCCTACTCCCGTCAGTGTTGCGTCCCGACTCCAACCACCACTGTGTGCTGTCCGACCACCGGAGATCGAAGCGCAGTAGCCAGCAACCTTGTTCCCCTAACCTTGCGCCTCCTTCCTTGCCTCAGATTGGAAGAACTAGCGCGAGTGAGAGCCCTGTTTCAGTCTTTTTCCGTGTGCGAGTTTGTCCTCTATTTTCGGTGAGTGTGTCTCTCGATTTCTTTGTTATTTAGTGGTTTGTTGTTGAGAAGTCGAAGCCCTAATGTTTTCCCTATTATCCCTGCGATTTCCAGCCACATTTAGCTCCGTCCAGTCACGATTCCAGCGAGTTTTCCTGCTAGATACAACCTTTGCAGCATCTTGAGACCACCACTGCCCGTTCAACTTCGATTCTTGGTGCATTTTAGCTTGAATTCCAGTCTATAGTTCAGGTATACAAGCTGTCTGGATTCGAGTTTTTTTCCAATCCGATTTAATGGTTTTCTTTGCGTTAGTAGCATAATATTGACGCATTGTTGGGTTGTTATATGTCCAGCTAGTATCCGAGAATGAGGTCCCTCCTTTTGTATTTTTCCGACTTGTATATGGTGTGCATGAAACAAAAAAGGAGTTATATTATTTACTCGTAGAAAAATGACCATTTTCCCAAGTAGTATGCATAGGACATGTATGAAGAAGGGTTTATATTATCAACGTGATCTATGCTTTCAAAATGAATGCATTTAATACCGATTTATATTATCATTTGTTTCTTTATTCATGACCTTTCACTTTCCCTCATGTTGATGGTAGGATCAAAATTGCATATCAAAGCTTTGCCAGATTACATAGTTCCTTTTTTGGAACGCCTCATATGTATTCTATAGCAAGACTTCTAGGATCAAGATCATTACCATGGCTCATCCGTGCATTGTTAGACCATGTGTCAAATAAGGTATCGTTATCTGATCCTTCATGAATTCGCAAATGGACATGTTTCGTAAAACTTTTATTTATTACATGATGAGTTTACCTCTGTTGCCGTATCATTTTTCATTGTTTGCTTGTTGATTTCAATGTATGTCTGCTGAATGAGTACAAGAAAATGCTGCTTAAAGCTATCAACTAGGATTATAAATTGGTTGCCTTTTGAAACGTCTGTAGTGATGGTGGCAACCTTTTTTCTTTCTAACGTTGGGTTTTCTGGTGGTGATGAGCTTGGTTGTAGTTGCATGGCTTGTTGTTCAATAGCAGCAGTACTAGCATGAGAGATTTGACTGACAATAAATATCATCTTGAAAGTCTTTTGTCCTTTTTTCCTTCATTTTCTTGTGTTTGCTGGATGTGACTTTAGTGGAAGCTTAAGTTTGGGTGGGTAATTTTTCGGTGGACTTTTTGTCTTGTATGATGAGGTGCTTCATGAATGTATATGTATCTGAGATAATGAGCAAATTTTAAGTATGTGTGATGAATGTCAAGTGATGGGTACATCGGTTGATTACAAAAAGCTGTGAAGTTAAATGCTATTAGCGATATTTCTGGAACTAACAACATTTTTTTATTTTATATCTGGCTCAAATCAGAACTTGTTAACTAATTTGTTTCATTACAAATTGTGTTCTCTTAAAGTTGTTTAACTATGTGAAATGTGTGAAAGGCTTTTTGATACGGATAGCATTTCATTTAGTACAATAACAACAGTAACAAAATGATATAATTGGAAAATAATCAATGAATTCCAATCCAATGCAATAGAAATGCTTGTACAAAATAAATGAGCCATTATGTAAACTTTAACCATAAACATTTTCATAAACATGTGTGTTCTCTTAAAGTTGTTTAACTATGTGAAATGTGTGAAAGGCTTTTTTATACGGATAGCATTTCATTTAGTACAATAACAACAGTAACAAAATGATATAATTGGAAAATAATCAATGAATTCCAATCCAATGCAATAGAAATGCTTGTACAAAATAAATGAGCCATTATGTAAACTTTAACCATAAACATTTTCATAAACATGTAAAACATAAACATTTTCATATTATCATAAACATTTTCATATTATCATCAACATATACATATCCATATTCATTTTCAATGTCTTTATATACAGATTACATAATGAGACATTTGTAAGTGTCATTACAGATTACATAATGAGACATTTTAAATTAACCTTATAACCTATCATTAGTGACGTTTTTTATTGTCACTATAAATAACATACACGACACTTTTAGTTGTCATTATAAATGATTTTAACTGACATATAAATTTGTCATTATTACTATAATAACAAGACATTATAAATGTCTTTAAAACATGAGTTTTCCTGACATTTAAAATTGTCATTATATAAATAATTAATAACATGTATGAAGTTGTCATTAACATCTTATAATGATATTAAAAAATATCAGGAAATTTAAGACGACATTAAAATAGAGGGCATTTGTTGGAGGTGTCACTAAAACTTAAATGTCACTAAATATTGAATATGATGACATTTATGAATGTCACCATAAGTATTTATTCTTGTTGTGCTTGCTGGTTAAAATGCGAATGTCTTCTATGATGGTTTTAACGAAAGATTCGGGACTCGGATCTGGAAATATGGTTGAAAATTGATGGATTTATTTTGTTGATAATGTGTGCTCATTGAGTTTACTACATGTGTTGAGGGTTAAAAATGAAAATGAAACTATGGAATCGTGTTCCAGTTGTGAAAGATGAATTCTATCTGAGTGTTTTGTGTCATTGGAAAATTATTCCTTTATGATTGTTCATTATCTCTAGCTGGCGCTTTTCAACCCAAAGTTCAACTAATTTAACCCAGAGAAAAACGTTCGTTAAATTTTAAGTATTGAATCACAAATAATCTTGCTAACTGTCACCCGTTTGAGGGATCGGATTGTGTTTATGTGCCCCATGTCAGCTCCATCTGTTTATACGACTTCATGTATGTTTTCCTGTTTATTCTGCTCGCAGTTGTAGTTTTTGGGAAGGATTTGATTGTATAAAACTGCCTTTTTAATCTCACCTCCATCTATGTTTGGAGATCTTGTACCTAACAATAGTCCGCATTTACGCAAGTCTGGAAGCCGATCTGTTGTGTTTGATGTCGGTGAGAGAAGATTTATCCTACACTTTCTTTTAGACGTGGTTTTTCTCCTTTTTCACTGATTTATTCCATATATTAACTATGTTATGATGTTATCTGCCAGGTACAAATAAACTGGGAAATAGTGCTGAAGAAGATTTCTTACATTCCACAGTGTCAAATGTAATGAAGGGTATGAGTTCACCGTTGCCAAGTGTAGCTATTATGCCTTCTCCTGTTCTGCTATGGAGATTCAAGGTATCACTATAACCAGGTTTATCGGGTTAATTATAAATATAATTTGGTCTCAAGTGATCTTTTGATTTATAACCTTCTTTGAATTTTTAATTTCCCGGGTATATCAACAATCTTTCATAATTGAGGGAAAGAGTATTATGATGAGTACATTTGGATATTCTGAGGTCCATTTACTTTTTTCGTATATTTTTCTGTGTTGCTTGAAGAAAGGGGAACCATTAACAGGAAAAATGAGGGAGATTAACGTTTTTTATTTTTCTCACTTTTTAGTTTGATAAAGTAGGAAATTGTAATTCGGCTACATGAGTAGAATTTTCATCATACATCATTACATTGAATTTCTTTTTTAGTAGAACTTATTATGTGTACACATGGTTTGATCTTATGGTGTGAAAACATTGTTGATGGGAGGTCATAGATGCTGGAATCTCTGATTGGAGCAGTAAAATTAATGGGATAATAGAATATTTCATCTTCAAATCCTTAGAACTAGGAGACCATCTTCAATATGCCAAAATTGTTGTAATTTTCGATGAAATACGACATTTGCTCTAGAAGAATTTCTACATTTCCCGTTTACATTGAAGTTCTGAACTTAAAAACACCAAATGAAATTTGCCTGAAAAGCATATTTCAAAATTAGAAAATTATGAAAACCAACCTGAATGAGCTAGATGTAAAAATAAAGTATATTTAGAATTTGGGGCGATGAGAAGTTCAAAATAAATAAAAAATTTAATAATTTGTTCTAAAATTATGAAATAGAAAGTCTCTTTACATGGGCAAAATGACTCGATTTGCAGAGAACTTTAGCGTGGTCAACAACTTTGCGACACTCCTTGTTATCATCTTGTACATCTCACAATTCCAAAATTGTCAAAAGTTATGAGTCCTATGGCCATTTGAAGTTTTATCAATATATCACTTTTTTGTTCAGGCTTTTGTTGTTCTAAATTCTTTGGAATCATACTCACCTTGTAGGGCCCTTGGTCTCACACTAGCGAACAAACATGGGGTACCGTGGTGTTACACACCTTTTGTCCTACTTCAGTTTCATCTCTTACCGTAGTTGTACACAATTCACTCTCTATAAATTGCGGCAAAGTCTATAATCATCGAGCTTTACTCATTATGTTTTGGTTGATTGACATGTGTACAATTTAATTATTTTATTACTTTTTTTTCTATGTTTCTTTAGAAATGATATACATGTGTGAAGTGTCAAGCTGGAAGCATAGACTTACTAAAACTGTAATGATTCTGGTGTGGCCAAGTGGGTATTAATGGATTTTTATGCTGGAAAGAATTTCAACAAATTGAATTTTTGTCATTATGGTAATTTATTCCATCTGGGTTTCTGCTTCTGATTCTTCATCTTTTCTCCATGATTTATGTCATGATATGCTACTGACTTCAGGCTATGGGGAATAAATCTGTGGGTTTTTTTCCCACATATTGTGTTTGCTTTATTGCAGACTATGATGGTTTGGCTATGGGGAATAAATCTGTGGGTTTTTTCTCAGGCTAGTGTTGGTTATGCTAAAATCTTTGACTTAGATCAAAGTCATCTCACTCATAAAGAAATATGGGGAATAAATCTGTGGGTTTTTTCCCAGGCTAATGGATGTAGACTTGATGGAAACAATAGGCGCTATCTCAGCTTGGAGAGTTGTGACATGTTATGAATTTTTATCCGGTGTTATTTCAAGATGCAAATGAAATAAGTCCGTACTTTCAAATGAAACATGTCTCTACCAGTACTGATATATTTTATATCTGTCAATTTTTATTTGAAATAGAAGAATCTAATGTATTTTCTTTTTCAAATTTCAGGGATGCATCAAGAATCAATATTACACCCAATCTCAATATGACGAGATCAGAAGTGAATAGAGTGAATTTGTTTACTCCTATGTATGTGTTTAAATGGATGGTGTATGTTGGGGATAAATATTTTGTTTGTCATCGTGGATTTTTGGATATACTTTTGGTTTTGTTGATACATTTTTGGGTTATTTGTGGATTGATGAATATGTAATTGTGGATTCGTGGATATTTCATCATTTTTAGATGGATAATTTATGAATTTAATTATATTAGTGTATTAACAATTACATCATCAAAATAAAAATAATGAAGTGTAACAGGTAAATTACTTCGTTGTTATTTGCAAATTGTGAAGTAACATAATATTAAATACTTCTTCAATAAGAAATCAGACGAAGTGATAGAATTAATTTACTTCAACATTGTTCTGTAAAGGCAAAGCTGTTTTGCGCAATTACTTCATCAAAATACAAATTATTGAAGTCTTTCGAACCACTTACTTCGTCACTAAATGTACATTGTGAAGTAACATAATATAAAATACTTCAACAAATAGGATAAATGCTGAAGTTATAGATTATATTTACTTCAACAAATAGGATAAATTATGAAATTGTTTGTGACTATTATCTCACCAAAATACATAACTACGAAGTCTTTCAGATGAATTACTTTGTCACTCAATGTAAATTGTGAAGTAAAATATTATAAACTACTTCGCTAAATAATAATTAAGACGAAGTTATATATAATATATTACTTCATTACTTACAATAATCGATGAAGTAAAACACATTTCTTACTTCGGCACCGGTCCAATTCTGGACCGGTTTTCCTTCGAAAACAGGCCAAAGACTTCAGTATTTTCAATCATACAACTTCAGTTATTATGCGAAGTAAAAGGTACATCTATTACTTCACGTCCATATACTTCGGCACTTAACTACCTTATTACTTCATTGAATACGCGAAGTAAAAAGCGATTTTTCTACTGGTGATTTAATCTATCTTGTTATGGTCATTAAAGTTTACGTTTGTTATAAATAATTAATTTTTGTTTTATGTTGTGTACTGGTGTTGACAACACCAGAGCACAACACTAACTTCTGATACACACGTCACAATTTTTTCCTATTCGGTCATGATCAACAACACCCTTTCAAAATTATATTAGGCACATTGCATTTTAGTTAACTAAACTTGTTTATTTACTTACAATTCATTCTGAAAATATTTTCAACGATGTTAATAACAAATTGAAAAACATAATATATGTACAATGTTATCTTCGCAAGAAAGTTTTCCTACAGATATTATCTCATATGAACAAAGATTGAATTTGAATTACAATTATATTAAGCTTTTTTTTAGTAATCTCTAATATTTTAGAACTTTAAAACATGATAGAAATTTGAACAAAATACTGAATTAAAATAATGATTATATTCATTACTATTTATTACTTTTCTATTATTATATTATTAAAAAATATCGTAAGAACGTCACATAATAACCATCTTGATCTTAATAATAAACATCTTGATCTTTTGACGTGTTTTTACGTGTCCTTCCTAAAATACCCCTATATAACCACCATAAGCATTTGGATTTTTTTTTTCAATTTCCTAAAAGTTATTTAATCTAATTATTAAAATATCAAGTTAGTTTTAAGTATTTAACATTTCAAAAGTATATAATCACTAGTTTTATATATATTTATACTGTACTATTATAGGAAAAACATAAAAAATTGTAGATAAGAAAATTTCACACTAGCACAAGCTACTTTAAATTTAAAAAAAAATTATATTAAATTTAATATGTGTGTTAATAATCGCTAGTATAACAATAATGTAAACGAACTTGATGAGAAATTAACGACGCGAGAGACAATTCGACAAAAAGATATTCATTTTGAATTGTATTTGAAAGCATTTTTCTAAAGAAAAACAAAACATTGCCATTACTTTCGTGTCAACTTTCCTAATTGTGAAAGTAGTCAAAGGTTCTCAATTGACATATTTATTATTCTTAGCATCGGCTTTGTCGGGAAAAGATAGCATTTCATTTCTTGTGTAAGAAATTTCTAATTTAATTAATAATTATCTTAACATTACTTTTGTGTTATTTCCAAATATTTGTGAATAAATTATTGGGTATGGTTGTTGCATCCAAATTCTAAGTTATTTATTTCATAGAATTTGATTTTTCAGTACATTCTAGTGCGTTAAGATTTTTAACTTTTTTATGCAATAACATTCGTTTTAGAATTTTCATTGTATATATGCCATTAACTTATGTTTTTAACATTTTAAGAGAGATTATCATCTTCTTTTTGGACGAGATTATCATTTTTTATTTTTGAGTTTTCCATCATTCATATTAATATTAATAAGATTTGATTCTCAATTTATTTTTGCGCTCTAATATTTCTACAACTTAACTAAATCTCACAATAAATATATAATTATTTTTAAAGATTAAAATCATCTCCAATCAGGCATGCAATTAATTGGCAAACAATACACCTGACTCAAATGTAATTAAGTTTAAATTTAAAATTATAAAATTCAAATACAACACAAATATTCACGAATTAACGAACAAATCAAAGTTCAAAATGTACTTAAAAATCGAGCAAAACTTGAGCCCCAAGTAATTTATTTTCAAGCTTGAATTTCATGCGCTCAAACCGTGAGTGAAACGTAGCTCGATTACATACTTACATTCATTTGGCACCCCAAGGCAAAATCCTGGTAAAATTGCACAATGAACATGATTTAATCAAAGCTCAGTGTGTGTGTGTATATATTTATTAGTATTTGAAAAGAATATCTCATTTCTTAATTAATTTTTATAATATTGGTATGTTAAAATATGAAGTTTGGTTTTTTTAGACTAATAAGATTTTCTATAATATCGATATTTTCTTTGTTCGATAATATTTTAATATTTATGATAAGATCTCTAGATATTATACTATTGTTCAAAAGAGTTTATTTCCTAAAAAAATTCTTATTTTCTTATTGGTGTAGGACACTATACAAGAAATCAACTTTATGGCAAATGAAGTCTATAAAGGAGATACCATTGTTGTGTGCGTATGGGAAGTGGTTTTGAGACGATGGTTTTGAGAGTCGAAGGTAAAACAAAGAATTACATCAGTGAAGAATCGACTCACACTATTTGTTGTATTATCGTGAAGTGTTGGAGATACTCAAACACAACACTTGTGTAAAGTTTTGGTTGAAGAGTTATTGTGGCTCCGAGTTTCGGCAATACGGTTGTTGCATCCGTGGTTTGTTTTTGTTTTTCGGGATTGATAGGTATTATTTTTACATGTTTTATTGCATTAGTTTTGTGTGTGTTTGCATTGTATGTGCCTGCATTTCATATACATTTTGTTCGTTTTAGAATTAACATATGCATATGATCGTGTCTCATTCGTACGTGATGAATTTGCAGGTGAAATGGGCGGAGAGCTGAAATTGGAAGAGAAATAAACAAGCCACACGAGAAAGAGAGGAACGGGGCAGAAAAGTTGGCGCCCGAGCGGTAGGATCTTACCGCTCGAGCTCCAGATGTGCTTTCAAAAAGGGAATTACAAAAGACTCGGCGCGGAACCAATTTTGGAAAAAGTTCTTGAGGATGATTTCTTGCCTTCCATGAGATTCTTACCAAAGAAGGCTGCACAAAAGATCTTAACACATGAAAATTGAGATTATTCAGCAGCCACCAAAGCTTTAGAGAGAAGAAAAAGGCTTAGATGAACATTTCAAGATTTCCGGGCAACATGCCTCGCGTTTTCGTCACGCCTAGTATCATTAGTTTAATTTCTATTGTTTAAATATTGTTTTGTGTTGGAACATTTCATGTTCGCAATCTTGATTTTGATGTTAACAAAACTTGTTATTGTATTTCTAACATATTTACTCATGTGTGAAGTTGCAAACACAAGAAGCAAACTTAAACCGAATTCTGCACAAACTGAATTTCTGGCAAGCTTCGGTGTTTTGAATATATCTGTTGCGTTTTTTCTTAATTGCTTGCAAGTGCACAACGTCAAGTTGTAATAAAATGTATTTTCGAGTACAAGTGTCGATCCCACGAGGAGTATGTATATAAATGTATATTAATGCTTGTAATTAAAATAGTCTCGATTTTATTTAGAAAAATCGATTCAAAAGATTTGTTTGCAAGAATAACTAAATTGAAAATGGATTTTTAAATAAAATATAACACCAAACTTTAGCAAATAACAATGGAATAAAAGATCTAGAGGTCCGATTTCACTCAACTATCCACCATGCTGTAACTTCTTGTAGCTATGTTATAAAAATCCTTCTTATTCATTAGCCAAGAATTCTATAATTATCTACTCCCTCTCCCGAGTGCTAAGTCGATATTAGTTATCTAAAATTTGATTGCAATGTTCCCATCAACAATCTACAAATAAATAACACTTCAAGCACTAAATTCTCTATAAGCTTCAATAGCATTATAGGCTCTCCCAAACTCTATAAATACCATTGATGTATTTTTTCCTTTTCTTGTTTATAATTTCCTCTTCCAAGTGATAAATTATAAACATATAAATCATTCAACTTATGGCCAATAAATTGAAAGCATTAAGATTGGAATAATACAAATGAACAAGATGAAGAACTTAAATAACTTAGTTCATAAGTTGCAACACATGGTTTCTAGTTTTGTTCCATCATTCCTCTAGAAATAAAAATTAGTTCATAATAACACCAGCAAAACAATAAAGCATAGTTCTAAAACAATACACATCAAATGAAAAATAAAAGACAGAAGAACTTAGAACAAGATTTTGAAGTGTTGTTTTCCGTCCCCGGATTTGTGCAAAAGATTTCTCAAGAACTAGAAGAACTTGAGTCTTCAATAATTTCCAGCAGCCTCCACTCCTTATTTTGATCCCCAATACCCTAGATGGTAAGTAAATGATGCCTTTTTATAGTCCAGACAAGTCTCAAATCGTAGCACACCATTTTCATAGACTTTCATGCGCAGCCCACAAAGTTTCAGATTTTTCGGACTCTGTTTTTCGAAGACCGCGGGTGCGCTGCTGTTTCGGGGAAAACATTCATTTTCGAACTTCAGTGACCGCAGATGTGGTAGAACAAGGACCGCGGGTGCGGTACATCTTCGGCAGATTTTCTGAAATTCGATTTTCATTGACCGCGGGTGCGCTCTCTTTGTTAGCGCGGGTGCGCTGGAGCTTCGGCAATTTTTATCTTTTGCACTTTCCAATTCAACACTTTACTACTCCAAACTCTAATTCTAAGCTTCCAAACTAAAACAACAAAAATAACAACAAATCACATAAAACATGCTCAAGAATCACAAAATTCTAAGTTAAAAACAAGTAATAAAAGTACAATAAATTGCACTTATCAATATCTCTTAACTGGATTATTCAAATGACAATCCGCCAACTGGGACGGATTAGAAAACTCAATTTGAAACAAGTCGTATTTCATGTCAGGTGGGCAAAATCAGATGTTATCTAGGTCAAACTGATCGCAATTAATCGTAACTGATCGCACAAAGACAACAACCAGTTGGGTTTGAGCAGCTACGGTATTTTGGTCATATCTCTCAGTTTGATTATCGAAATGAAGCAATTCAGTATGCGTTGGAAAGATAAGATGAAGATCTACATATCATCTTCATATCTCAAAGTTTGAATCGAAGATTAAGATGCTGATAAATGACGATGAAGCTACTAATCCTGCACAAACTGAAATCATTTAGGCTGATTTCAGCTCACCAGCTGAAACTGAACTGAACCAGCTGCTGAACAGCTGAACTGAACTGAACCAGCAGTTGACCAACTGAACTGAACTAAACTGAACCAGATGCTGACCAGTTGAACTGAACGATCAGTTGAACTGAACGACCAGTTGAGTTGACCAGAGTTGACCAGTCGGAAAAATGTCCAGCAAGACGAATTTGACCGTTGCGATTCTAGAAACAGTGCAGAAACTTTTCAAACGATCATATTCTTGTGTCTAACGTATATATCATTGTTGGAGCCTATTAATACAACATATTGAAGATCAAACAAGAGCTTTTTAAGTGGATTCAAAGCATGGGCAGTTAGCATCAATAAATCAGCTAGTTGAGAGCACAAGCCCTTGTGTGAGGATACATTTGAGATGTACACTGTAAAGGAACATTCCTCACACACAATCACTCACACATATACAAGAGAGTTGAACTTCAAATATTAGTTGAGTGAGTCTTCAAACAAAGACGTAAAACAATGTGTTTGTAGTCTTTGCATATGAGACATTAAACAATATGCTGATTGTGAGGTGCTGCCTACAATTTTGACTGCTAGGTTCAGTTTAGGCAGTCGGTAAGTCCTAGCAGAATGGATTTGTACAAGGTGTTGTATAAATCAAAGTCTTCTAATGAATCCTTCCCAAGGGGGAGAAGGGGTGACGTAGGAGCATTTGAAGTCTATGAACATCCCATAAACAAATTTGTTTCTATTTGTTTATTGCATTTACTTATCATTTCCATTGTTTTTAAATAAGCATTGTTGAAGCATTTTATATGTTCTTCAAATACCAAAATATTGCATATCAAATGTTTGATAAAATGCTTCCATCAAAATAATTTTTTTACTCATTCAACTTGCATAATTTTTAAATACTCTACAAAATATTTAATCGGTTTCTACGAATGATTATTTCGAGTGTTTTTCGCTTGGTTTGAATACCAAACTCGATTTAATTCATCGGTGTTCAATATTCCAAGAACCGAGCTATTGTAGCTCAACTATTTACCCCCCCCAATCGATCCTCACAGTTTGGCTTAATTTGAACATGAATTCTAGTAGCTAATTTTCATTATTTGTAGAGATTTAAGAGGATCCTACCCCCGAAACAGGGTTTAATTTATTCATCCAACGACTTTGATTTATTCTTGATTGTGCTATTATTTTCATTGCATTGTTGAAGCATAGCTAACTTTAATAACGATGTCATATTGCGAGTGAGTTCGAGAGAATAGCCCATGATAGGAACGAGTAGCATAATCCGTGGATTTACAATTTACATAGAAATATGAAGTCGGATACACGTCGATAGTCATAGTCCAATAGGTCAAAAGTTACGGGATTTCATAGAGAGACATGCAGTTCACCTTTGATAAATAATTAAAGAAATTTAATTACTTCACTGAGTCAAATTAATTTGGCATAACTCGAGAGAGTAGTTCAATTGGATAGGAAATCTCGTCGAAAACATAGATCATTATCCAACGAATTAAGTAGATCAGCGATGGGTAGGTGAACCGAGATTCCCAAAAAAATTATTTCTCATTGAACTTTAATCAATCATTCTAGCTTATTTATTTCATCATTTAATCCTTGAACAGTTTCATTGAGTTTTTATTTAATCATTACAGTAGTAATCAACCATCCAAATTATCGTTGATAAAGATTTTAATAACTGAGAATAACAATTGCGAAATACAGTCTCTCGAGGAACGATACTCGTACTCTCGTGCCCTATATTATTACTTGACATCGTGCATTTGCAATTATTTCGTCTTGAATTTTATAAATTTTACTAATGATTTTACAGTGCAAGTTTTGCTCGATCAAGTTTTTGGCGCCGTTGCCGGGGACATTTAATCCACAATTTTATTTTCAGTTATTTACTTTAGCATTCTTTATTTTGTTTTTTTTTTTTTTTTGAAACCTTCAATTTATTTGCCTATATCTCTGTTGGTGCATGCCAATTTTTTTTTTTTTGAAACCTTCAATTTATTTGCCTATATCTCTGTTGGTGCATGCCAAAGTCTCTTGAATCTTATATCTCTGTTGGTGCATGCCAAAGTATCGTGAATCTAACTTGAGGTATTCGATCCCGAAATTGAAAGAACCCTCCGCAGGCGAAGACAAAAAACAGAGGCTTAAAAACATGATGAACATGAACGAGCGTGAAGAAGAGCATCATAAAAACCTACGTGTTGAGGAGCCAAGGCATACACCCATGCTGGAGTACGCACAACCTTCTCTTGATGGAGCGCGTCCAAGTATAGAGCGACCAACCATCAGGGCAAACCAGTTTGAGATCAAGCCAGCAATTATTCAGATGATTCAGAATACTGTCCCATTTGGGAGAACTGGGCTAGATGACCCAAACACTCACATCGCAGACTTTCTTGAGATTTGTGATATTTTTAAATTCAATGGAGTTTCTGATGATGCTGTAAGATTGCGTTTGTTTCCTTTCTCTTTACGTGAAAAAGCTAAAGTCTGGTTAAACTGTTTACCTGTAGGTTCCATCACTACTTGGGAGGACATGGCAAGAACATTTCTCATCAAATACTTCCCTCCATCTAAGACCATGAAGTTGCGGGCAAACATCACTACCTTTGCCCAATTCGAGCAAGTGTCCTTATATGAGGCATGGAAGCGCTACAAAGATTTACTGCGGAGATGCCCACATCACGAGCTGCCTCTTGGTTAGTAGTTCAAACTTTTTATTTTGGCTTGCTCACTGCCAATCGTACTATGATAGATGTTGCTGTCTGTGGGAATTTGTTGAGAAAAACTGCCGAAGAAGGATATGAATTGTTAGATGAGATGGCTGCCAGCAGTTATCATCCTCAATCTGAGAGGAACAATCAGGGAAGGAGTGCAGGAGTTCAACAGGTAAGTGATTTTTCTGCGGTTGTTGCACAATTAGAGCTTTGAGTAGGAAAATAGATAGTATGAATGTTGGTGGTACGGCCATGAGACTACAAGAGATCTTCTGTGATGGTTGTGGAGGTGAGCACTTCACGAAGGATTTCCAGATAAGGAATCCTAATTATGTGCAAAATGAGGCACCAGTGAACCATGTGGAGACTCAAAACCGTCCTAGGAATGATCCATATTCGAACACATACAATCCTGGATGGAGACAGCACCCAAATTTCTCATGGGGCGGTCAAAACAATCAGTGTCGCCCACAAGGAGGGAAACAGTATGGGGAGCGACTGATATATAGATCTGAGCCTCGAGAGGATAAATGTAATTTAGAGCAGATGATGACTCAATTTATGTCTGCAACGGAAACCAGACTATAAAATCAAGATGCAGCTCTGAAAGGCTTGGAAACTCAGATAGGACAGCTAGCCAAGATAATTTCGAGCAGAGATCCGGGCACCTTGCCAAGCAACACCTAGACTAATCCTAAAGAGCAAGTGAATGCCATTGAGTCAAGGAGTGGGGAAACTTTAGAGTCAGAGGAGGACGTAAAAAGCCACTCACAAGAGGAACATGTCGTAACACCCAAGGGTAAGCCTTCTAACTCTACACCTGCACCCACTACACAATCTAGAATTGTTATTCATCCGCCTTTTCTAGCAGCATTGAAAAAAGCTAAATTGATGCGCAATTCAATAAGTTCCTTGAAGTATTTAAGAAATTGCACATTAATATTCCTTTTGTCGAGGCTTTGATGCAAATGCCTATTTATGCTAAATTTTTGAATGACATCCTAACAAATAAAAGGAAGTTGAAAGACCATATGACGGTAAAATTAACTGAAAACTGTTCTACAATGGTGCAAAACAAGATCCCACCAAAACTCAAGGATCCAGGGATTTTTCTGTAATGCCCAGACATTCGTATGCATATGATGTAAGTTAATTATTATGATTAAGTATGGTCATTATTCCTTTTAAGGTTTATTATGATGATTGTTTGGAGATATGTGATGTAATGGTGATGGTTTATGGTTTCAAGATATGATATGAATGGTATTAAATGATATAGAATGAAACAGAGAATATATGGGTAGAATAGAAAGTTGATCCTTAGCCAAATAGGTAATGGAAGTGCTGAAACAGTATGAAACTGTGACAGTAGTTGTGGTTTTAGCATAATGTTTTGTATAACGATCCGAATGATGTGAGGCCACTTCCATTAGAAAGATAAGATATAAGGCTATAACTTTCATGTTTTAAGTTTTGTTCAAATCATTGTGGACGACAAGCCAAAAGCGCCCCGAAGTGTGTCGTGTGTTTCGTTGTTCCTGTAGTGACACATGTTGGGATATTGAGCATAAATTTTTACTCAGACCTTCAAATGACATGAGGCCAATTAGAGATGTAAGCAAAGACATAAAGCTACAACTTTCATGTCTACCACTTTTCCTAATTATGAAGGGAAGAGGCGTTTCGGAAGCAATCTTTGTCGTAGCTGTGTGCAGAGCGCGCCCGAGCGGAAAAAGATGTCCGCCCTGGCGGGCCTATTTCGAAAATCTGGTGTTTTTTGCCGAGAGTTCCACGCCCGAGAGGAAAAAGATGTTCGCCCGGGCGCCCAGCAAAGTTTAAAATGTGTTTTGGGTATTTTAAGGCATAAAATCAAAGGAGACTCTCATTTTTCTCATTTCCCTTCTCTTCCTTTCTCTTCTCCATCGTGTAAGGCTAGGGTTCTTCATTTTTTCTTCTTCTCTCATTCAATCAAGCAATTAATCTTCAATCTGGAGTTGGAACTTCATCTTTTTAGGGAAAGGGACAAAGGTAAGTGGTTTTTCTTCTTGTTCTTGAGTTATTGAAGATGGTGGAGTTAGGGGACGATAGTTGTGTTAGATGTTTTAGGTTAAATGGTCATCTAATGTTATTATTTGGGTGTTGATGGTTAGTTATTGGGTTTATTGTTGTAGGATAACCGTCAAGGTTTAGGAAACCAAGTGCTCCAAGTATTGTAAGTGGAATCATTTCTTAAATACATAACATGATCTTATATGTATGTGTTTTGATGATTTTATGATGTTAACTCCTTTCATATTCCATTCATCATATATATATATATGTAAATATGTATCTATGGTACTGCAATTATATGCATTTTTGAATGAAAGGAGTTAAACTTTACAAGATGCCTCTAATGTGTTTGATAAAATGCTTGAATGAAGTTTTATATGATTGAATGATTGGATTGATAGTGATAGTAGCGGTGTTGCCTCTGGCAATTCTGAATCCGCAATGTAATTGGCCAATTAACGATGAAAACATGTGCTCTCTTATAAGATGCATTTTATGCAGAGGTACATGTCCCTCCTATCAGATTCGTTTTTACGAAGAGGGTAAGCAATGAATGAACTATCTTATAAGAACTATCAATTCTTCAGTTGATCAATGAAATGAATATCATCCCTATGTATTGTTGTATTATGATTCTTGACGGATGATATTAATCATGATTCTACGTTTATGAAATGAGATGGATAATGTTTTCAAGAAAATAAAATTGAGGCTATTCATTTTATGTTTTACACTAAAATGATATATATTTATCTTGTTAGTATTGATTCCATTTGCTGAGTTTTATACTCATTCCAGTTATGTTCATGTGATGCAGGCACAGGTAAGAAAGACTGATCATCCCTGAGTTGTCGAAGCGAGAGAAGGGAATATGCCAAACTTTGGAGATAGTGGTTGAATGCTGTTTTGATGTGTTGAATTTTTGGTTATTTTTGAAAATATTGAAAATCTTGTTTTGGTATTTGAATTAAAAATATGTGTAGATACTATATCAAATGGTATCTGATGTGTATGAAAATCTTTTGCATGTGTTTATATGTTGCTTGAGGCAGTTGGCATGTCCTATTTACGAGGAGATGCTGCCCAAATTTTTTAAAAGTACACATTTTCTCCAAATTATAGTTTAAATCTTCCGCACTAATTATGCATTTTAGTCACGAGTGTTACATTTAGCGGTATCAGAGCAAAGATTTTCGGACCAATGATTTGTCATATGACTCCCTCTGCTGTCAACAATTCGGTATGTATGTACCTGCATCATTTTATATAACATGGATGTGTAGCCTCAATAATTATGATATGTTATGTGTGGAAATGGTTTTAAACTAATATGTATCATAGGATCATGCCGCCTAAGCGTAAAGCACTAGAAGGGGAGGATAGTTCATTCATCTAAAGTGGTTGGTGAATTTAGCAAGTTACTGAAAGAACAGGCCAAGGTACATGGCGAGCAAATTTAACAGCTCTTACGGATGCATAATGCAGGGCGAGGGAGAGAGAGAGAGCAAGTGAGGCCCGAGCCCGGTAGTGAAGGCGCATACGAAAGATTTCGTAAGATGAAGCCATCAGAATTTGATTGGTAGCACGGATCCCATGGTCGCCTTGGAATGGGTCAAAGCTGTGGAGGCTATTTATGATTATCTTCAGTTTGATGAAAAAGATCGAGTTAGCTGTGCCATTTTTCTACTGACAAAGACGGCGAGGACTTGGTGGGACGCCACCACGATATCAGTTAATGTCTTGGCACTCAAGTGGCAGGAGTTTAAAGATTTATTCTACGACAAATATTTTCCTCGAGATGTTCGAAGTCAGAAAGTGAAGGAATTTCTAGAACTGAAGCAAGGAAATATGTCAATTCAAGAGTATATTCTCAAATTCGAAGAGGGGTGTCAGTTTGCCCCATATCTGGCCAGCAATGACATCGAAAAGGGCGAGCATTTTCTTAGAGGTGTCCGAGCTGAAATTAAAAGAGACGTTCGAATGTCTAAAGCTACTTCATATAAAGAGATTGTTAAAAAAGCAAGGATGGCCGAGCAGGATGAGAAGGAAATTGAAAGAGAAAGACAGTTGAAGCGCCAAGATTTTTCTACTAAAGTCCAAGGATCCGGATGGAAAGGTAAGGGCAAGTTCATAGGCAAAGAGAAAGAGGAGCATCGACCCAAAGCTCCTATGCCACCGCCTGTGTATTATCGACCTGTATGTCCAAAATGTGGCAAAATGCATACAGGTGAGTGTTTGGTTGAAAGTAATCGATGCTTTCATTGTGGAGGTGTTGGACATGTCTTCAAAAATTGTCCAGTAAAGGGTGAGAAAGGGAATGATAGAGTTCAAGGCAGAATCTTTGCAATGAACAAAGAAGGCGCAAATCCTGATTCTTCTGTTATATCAGGTACTATCTTAATTTCAGGCAAGGCCGAGATTACACTGATTGACACTGGTGCTACGCATTCCTTTATGTCTGAAATTTTCTTGCGCTCTTTGAATGTTGTTCCATCTTTTGAATCCCTCCATTATAGTATTTTGTTGCCATCGGGAGACGAATTATGGCCTTCCAGTATTCTTAAAGGTTGTACAGTACAAGTGAATGAGGAAATCTATTTTGCTGATTTTATTATTATTCCCGTGGTGGCGTTTGATGTTATTTTGGGAATGGACTGGCTATCGTCATATCGTGCCGTAATTGACTGCATGGCTAAAATGATGCGATTTCCTGCAAAAGATGACGATAGCGGGATTTTCCAGAGTTCAGGTATTTCGCTTGACGCTCCTTATATTTCTTGTCTCAAAGCTCATGAAATGTTATGAGAGGGGTTTCAGGGGTTTTTAGCTGTTGTGATTGATGTGAATACTGAGATGACGAGGAAGTTCAATGAGATTGAGGTAGTTCGGGATTTTCCTGACGTATTTGCAGATGATGTGCCTGGATTACCACCTGACCGTGAAGTTGAGTTTGTGATTGACGTTGTTCCAGGTACTGTCCGATTTCGAAAGCTCCTTACCGAATGGCCCTGACTGAAATGAAGGAATTGAAGAATCATTTGCAGGATCTATTAGACAAAGGCTTTATTCGTCCGAGTTCTTCTCCGTGGGGAGCTCCAGTTTTATTTGTCAAAAAGAAAGATGGATCTTTGCGGTTATGCATTGATTACAGAGAGATCAACAAAGCCACGATCAAGAATAAATATCCATTGCCGAGGATTGACGATCTCTTTGAATCAGCTACAAGGAGCGACAGTGTTTTCAAAGATCGACCTGCGTTCTGGTTATTATCAGCTGAAAGTTAGGGAAGCCGACGTCCCTAAAACTGCATTCAGAACCAGGTATGGCCACTATGAGTTCTTAGTCATGTCATTCGGGTTGACGAACGCTCCGTCGGTATTCATGGATCTAATGAACCGGGTCTTCAAGCCATATCTAGATAGCTTCGTTATCATTTACATTGATGATATCCTGATTTATTCAAGGACTCGGGAACTTCATGCCAAGCATCTCAGAACTGTATTGCAGTTATTGAGGGAAAATCAGTTATATGCAAAGTTGAAAAATTGTGAATTCTGGTTAGAGCAAGTATCATTTCTAGGCCATATCGTTTCGAAAGACGGCATTGTTGTGGATCCCATGAAGATTGAAGCGATTAAACAATGGCCTATTCCTACGACAGTTTCCGAGGTGCGTAGTTTTCTAGGTTTGGCAGGTTATTATCGACGTTTTACTGCCAATTTCTCCAAAATAGCCCTGCCATTAACCAATCTGACGAGGAAAGCGGTGAATTTTGAGTGGACAAACGAGTGCCAACACGGATTTCAAGTGTTGAAAGACAAGTTGACATCAGCCCCTATCCTAGCACTTCCGTGTGGTACTGAAGATTTTATTGTTTACACTGATGCGTCAAAGATGGGACTTGGAGCTGTACTAATGCAGCGTGGGAAAGTAATCGCTTATGCTTCTCGCCAGTTGAAAGACTACGAGAATAATTATCCTACCCACGATCTTGAGTTGGCTGCAGTGGTCTTCGCATTGAAAATATGGAGGCATTATCTGTATGGCAAGAAATGTGAAGTTTTCACAGATCATAAGAGCTTGAAATATCTATTCTCACAGAAGGAACTCAATATGCGGCAGAGGAGGTGGTTAGAACTTGTTAAAGATTATGATGTGACAATTAGCTACCACCCAGGTAAAGTAAACGTCGTTGCAGATGCTTTGAGCCGTAAGTCAGTTTCTTCTTTGAGTTCATTGATTCAGAAGCCGTTGTTATTAGATCTTCAGAGGAGCTAGATCGCTATGGTAGAGCAAGGGACCATCGCTAGACTTTCATCTTTAGTTATTCGACCTACGTTGACAGATAGAATACGACGGGAGCAACCTAATGACAATCAGTTGATGAAATTGCAATCTAAAGCCGATGAGAAAGGAAATACAGAGTTTGCGATGAATACTGATGATTTGTTAACGTTTAGAAGTCGGATATGTGTTCCCAGTGGTAATGACATTCGACGAGATGTTTTGACAGAGGCTCATACAGCGCCATACTCGATACATCCAGGTAGCACCAAGATGTATCAGGATCTCCGACGTCTATACTGGTGGCCAGGTATGAAAAGTGATATTGCAAAGTTTATATCCGAATGTCTAACATGTCAGCAAGTAAAGATTGAGCATCAAAGACCTGCTGGAACTTTGCAATCCCTCCCAATACCTCAGTGGAAGTGGGAGCACATCACCATGGACTTTGTAACGGGACTTCCAAGAACACCAAAGGGTTATAACTCCATCTGGGTGATTGTTGACAGGTTAACCAAGTCGGCTCATTTTCTTCCGGTCAAGACGACGTTTACAATGAACCAGTATGCTGAAGTCTATGTAGCTGAGATTGTAACACTTCATGGTATCCCTGTGTCAATTGTGTCTGATCGTGACCCAAGGTTTACTTCTGAATTCTGGAAGAGCTTGCACAGAGCCTTGGGCACCAGGTTGGCTTTTAGCACAGCTTATCATCCTCAGAGTGACGGGCAGTCAGAGAGGGTGATTCAGATTCTTGAAGATATGATGCGAGCTTGCACGATTGACTTTCCTGGTAGCTGGGATTCTAAATTGCCACTTGTAGAATTTACATATAACAATAGTTATCAGGCGACGATTGGCATGGCACCATACGAGGCATTGTATGGCAGGAAATGTAGGCCACCGTTGAACTGGGATGAAGTCGGTGAAAGAAAGTTGTTAGGACCAGAATTGGTCCAACAGACAGCTGATGTGATTACTTTAATCCAAGACAGAATGAAGACGGCTCAAACCAGACAGAAAAGTTATGCCGATAACCGAAGAAGGCCTTTCGAGTTTGAAGTTGGAGATCATGTTTTTATCAAAATTGCTTCTCTCAAATGGGTAATGAGATTCGGGAAGAAAGGTAAGCTGAGCCCAAGATTTATCGGCCCATTTGAAATTCTAGGACAGGATAGGAGAAAGAGCATATCATCTAGCCTTACCACCGGACTTGGATAGAGTCCACAATATATTTCACGTCTCAATGCTCAAAAAGTACATCTCGAACCCTTCCCATGTTCTCAGACATGAACCATTGGATCTGATGCCAAACTTGAATTATCAAGAAGTACCAATCCAGATTTTAGATCACAAGGTTAAAGTACTGAGGAATAAGGAAATCGGCATTATAAATATTTTTTGGCTTAATCAGTTGGTTGAAGAAGCAACGTGGGAGCCAGAGGAGGAAATGAAACAACGATATCCTGAGTTATTCGAACAGTAATGACAATTTCGGGGACGAAATTTCTTAAGGAGGGGAGAATTGTAACGCCCAGACATTCGTATGCATATGATGTAAGGTAATGATTATGATTAAGTATGGTCATTATTCCTTTTATTGTTTATTATGATGATCGTTTGGGGATATGTGATGTAATGGTGATGGTTTATGGTTTCAAGATAAGATATGAATGGTATTGAATGATATAGAATGAAACAGAGAATATATGGGTAGAATAGAAAGTTGATCATTAGCCAAATAGGTAATGGAAGTGCTGAAACGGTATGAAACTGTGACAGTAGTTGTGGTTTTTAGCATAATGTTTTGTATAACTATCCGAATGATGTGAGGCCACTTCCATTAGAAATATAAGATATAAGGCTATAATTTTCATGTTTTGAGTTTTGTTCAAATCATTGTGGAAGACGAGCCAAAAGCGTCCCGAAGTGTGTCGTGTGTTTCGTTGTTCCTGTAGTGACATATGTTGGGAGATTGAGCATATCTTTTTACTCAGACCTTCAACTGACATCAGGCCAATTGGAGATGCAAGCCAAGACATAGAGCTACAACTTTCATGTTTACCACTTTTCCTAATTATGAAGGGAAGAGGCGTTTCGGAAGCAATCTTTGTCGTAGCTGTGCGCAGAGCGCGCCCGAGCGCAAAAAGATGTCCGCCCGGGTGGGCCTATTTTGAAAATCTGGTGTTTTTGGCCGAGAGTTCCGCACCCGAGCGGAAAAATATGTCCGCCCGGGCGCCCAGCAAAGTTTAAAAACGTGTTTTGGGTATTTTAAGGCATAAAATCAAAGGAGACTCTCATTTTTCTCATTTCCCTTCTCTTTTCCATCGTGTAAGGCTAGGGTTCTTCATCGTTTTCTTCTTCTCTCATTCAATCAAGCAATTAATCTTCAATCCGGAGTTGGAACTTCATCTTTTTAGTAAAAGGGACAAAGGTAAGTGATTTTTCTTCCTGTTCTTGAGTTATTGAAGATGGATGGAGTTAGGGGACCATAGTTGTGTTAGATGTTTTAGGTTAAATGGTCATCTAATGTTATTATTTTGGTGTTGATGGTTAGTTATTGGGTTTATTGTTGTAGGATCACCGTCAAGGTATAGGAAACCAAGTGCTCCAAGTGTTGTAAGTGGAATCATTTCTTAAATGCATAACATGATCCTATATGTATGTGTTTTGATGATTTTATGATGTTAACTCCTTTCAAATTCCATTCATCATATATATATATATGTAAATATGTATATATGGTACTGCAATTATATGCATTTTTGAATGAAAGGAGTTAAACTTTATAAGATGCCTCTAATGTGTTTGATAAAATGCTTGAATGAAGTTTTATATGATTGAATGATTGGATTGATAGTGATAGTAGCGGTGTTGCCTCTGGCAATTCTAAATCCGCAATGTAATTGGCCAATTAACGATGAAAACATGTGCTCTCTTATAAGTGCATTTTATGCAGAGGTACATGTCCCTCCTATAAGATTCGTTTTTACGAAGAGGGTAAGCAATGAATGAACTATCTTATAAGAACTATCAATTCTTCAGTTGATCAATGAAATGAATATCATCCCTATGTATTGTTGTATTATGATTCTTGACGGATGATATTAATCATGATTCTACGTTTATGAAATGAGATGGATAATGTTTTCAAGAAAATAAAATTGAGGCTATTCATTTTATGTTTTACACTAAAATGATATATATTTATCTTGTTAGTATTGATTCCATTTGATGAGTTTTATACTCATTCCAGTTATGTTCATGTGATGCAGGCACAGGTAAGAAAGACTGATCATCCCTGAGTTGTCGAAGCGAGAGAAGGGAATATGCCAAACTTTGGAGATAGTGGTTGAATGCTGTTTTGATGTGTTGAATTTTTGGTTATTTTTGAAAATATTGAAAATCTTGTTTTGGTATTTGAATTAAAAATATGTGTAGATACTATATCAAATGGTATCTGATGTGTATGAAAATCTTTTGCATGTGTTTATATGTTGCTTGAGGCAGTTGGCATGTCCTATTTACGGGGAGATGCTGCCCAAATTTTTTAAAAGTACACATTTTCTCCAAATTATATTTTAAAGCTTCCGCACTAATTATGCATTTTAGTCACGAGTGTTACATTTTCTATTCCTTACATTTGATAAATAATTAAAAAATTTAATTACTTCACTGAGTCGAATTAGTTTGGCATAGCTCGAGAGGGTGTGTTCAATTGGATAGGAAATCTCGTCGAAAGCATAGATCATTGTCAAACGAATTAAGTAGATTAGCGTGGGGTAGGTGAATCCATCGAAGAAAGAGCATAGCAACGTCTCTTAGATGGTTGGTCTCCACCAAGAACTGTGGATACGAATGGTGAAAGTCACATCAAACCAGAGAGTTCATGGACAACTGATGATGTCCAAACTTCAAATTTCAACTCAAAAGCACTCAATGTAATTTTCACTTCGGTCGACATCAACATGTTTTGTTTGATCACCTATTGCATCCCTGCCAAAGTTGCATGAAAAATTCTTCAAAAACACCGTGAAGGACTAAGAGTGCGTTGAACCAAGCTAAGGATATTAACCTCTAAATTTGAAAGCTTGAGAATAAAAGAAAACGAGAATCGTTGAATATGATCTTTGGCTTCATGCATGATATTGCAAATGAAGTCTTCAGTCTTGGCGATCCAATGTCAAATGAAAGACTGATTAGAAGGTCTTAAGATCTCTTCTAGAATGATTCAACATAAAAATATGTGCAATTGATGGAACTAACGATACATCCACGTGCAGTTTGGAAGATTTGATAAGATCTCACAAAACCTTTTAGATGAATCTAAATTTATAGAAGAAAGACAAAGGGAAAATAATTTCCTTTTAAGTTTCTTATGATTCATACAAAGATTTGTTTTAACTGTCTCGGGAAGTCAACTAGTCTGATTTATGTGAATATTTCATCTCGTTCATTACAAAGAAATTTGGTGATTATCTAAAAAGGATGAGAGAAAATAAAAAATGTTCAACCACCTAAACTGCCAACTTTTGTTGCTCTTGAGAAAAATAAAAGGTATGCTATTACTCGAGGACAATTTATACCAATGAATGAATTGATGATTCAACCAGATGTCAAAAAATTATAATCGGTTCAGTGCAGAGAATGTTCTAGATTCGGTCAATACGCAAATGAATGTGCCAATAGACTTCGAAGAAACAACGTTCTGCTTAAGTGATGAAGATTCTGAAAAAGAGCGGTAATCCTGTAAAGGAGAAGATCACACCTCTTTGTCTACTGTTTTGAAAGAAAAACACTGGCTACAAGTCAATCTGCTAGGTGTTGCATCTGGTGTTACAACATCGGGCCGCAAAATCTATTCAAAATTAGTGTACCCCAATGAAAAAACTCTTGGTGACTCGAGTAATCTAGAAACCAAGAAGTTGATTAAGATGAACTCACTTAGAGAATGTGCAGACAATGTATGAAGAATTGTACGAAGACTGGATCAAAATAAACAAGATAAACTCGATCTTATTAAAGGAAAATATCGATCCGAAAGAATGTTTGTCACGACTTGAAGTTATGTTGAGTAAGAAGAACCTTGAATTGTGTAAAATCAAGGATGATCTTGAAAAAACTACAAAAAATCTTGTCAAATTTAACTCGAGTTTAGCAAAACTGGACTTGATGTTAATGATGGGAAAAGACAGCAAAATTGTTCTTTGGTACATTAAAAACTATTTGAGCATGGATAATCTTCCAACTCTGGGTCACAACCAACTGTTTTTGTGAAGAAAAGTAAAGTTATTTCACATTTTCCAAGAGAAACTCATTATGTCAAAGCTTTAACGACTAAGAAGCAAAATTCTACTCAAAAACTAAAGCAAAGAAAGTGATTGTATGAGTTGGGAAGCAGACCGGATGTTGCACAAGATGTTGCCCAACACCAAGCGCAATACTGTCAACATGAAACCTCCACTTCAAAGTTTGGATACCTAAAGTTGAAATTTGATGCACTGTTATTTATACATCCTTGAAAACTAACATTGCAAGTAGTTGATATTTCGATAGTGGATGCTCACACCACATGAAAGGGTCTAAGGATCACATCAGTGAATATGTTGAAATAAAAAGTGGACGTGTGACCTATGTAAGTGGTGAAAAGGAAAAATTTGTTGGTAAATGGACTTTGAACATGGATGGGCTTCCTGAACTTCATAATATGCTCCATGTTGAGGGACTCAATTCAAACTTAATAAGCATTAGTCAACTTTGTAACGATGACTTTCATGTTAAGTTTGATAAAAATAATTGTGAAGTTTTTGACAAAGTTAAAGTTTGTATCAGGTCAGGTACAAGATCTGTTGATTAGTGTTATCAACTGGATGATGATCATGCTTGCTGACATACCAAAGTAAGTTAATTGAATTTGTTTCATCAAAATTTGGGCATGCGAACTTCAAAACATTGAAAACCTTAACAAGTATGATGTTGTACGAGATATGCCCAATTTAAGCTCAGGAACTGTATATGTTTGTGGATCATGCCAGAAAGATAAGCAAACTCGTGTTCCACACCAAGCGTTGCAACACTTTGAGACAATACGGTGTCTTAAACTTTTAAACATGGAACTTATGGGTCCAATGAAAGTTGAAAGCCTGAGTGGTAAGAAATATTCATTTGTTTGTGTTGATGATTTCTCACATTTTACATGGGTAAGCTTTCTTAGAGAGAAATCAAACATTAGATGCTTTTAAAAAACTATATGCTAGGATTACTAATCTGCATAATTTGAGGAATGGAAAGATCATAACCGACCATGATCTGGCAGGTAAGACAATCGAGGAAGATGTAGACGGACTATTGGATACATACGAGTCGTTGGTCAGAACAGATGTTGAGTTACATGTTGCAACACCTAGCAAAACACTGCCTCTGACTGAAACTGAAACAAAGGATGAACAAAATGATGATATAGTGACCAATGATGAGAAAGATATTTCCAGTAAAATTCAAAAGAATCATCTATCATCACAGATCATTAGAGAAGTACATGGAGACGTGCTAACTAGAAGAAAGGAGAAAGTTGACTACCGAAAAATGATTGGTTTATTATGCATGAGTTCCGTATACTGTCAGGTAAGACACTTTTGCTTTGTGTCACACAATAAACCAAAAAACATTAATGATGCGTTAAATAATGAATTTTGGGTCAATGCTATACATGAAGAACTTGAGCAGTTTGTCCGCAATGATATGTGAGATTTAGATCCAAGACCTGAAAATGTGAATGTAGTTGGAACTAAATGAATTTTTAAAAACAAAACTGATGAGTTAGGTAATGTTGTTAGAAACAAAAGCACAGTTGGTTGCTCAAGGGTAAACACAGGTGAGGGGTGGATTTTGATGAAACCTTGCTCCTGTAGTCCGAATTGAGTCTGTCCGACTGTTATTTGTCATTGCATGTCATGTGAGAATTAAATTGTTATGGTTCGGTTTGGGCACCTGCGAGGGTGCTTAAAACACAATATTCTTAATGATCTGCAATAGCTCGTGTTCTAAGAATGTATACACCGATGAATTAGATCGAGTTTGGTTTCAAACCAAGCGAAAAACACTCGAAATAATCCTTCGTTAAGAAAAACCGAAAGATTTTAGAATCTAATGACTTGTGTAAACTGATCGACTGAAATACGAGGAATCAATTTTGGCTTCTATTAGTTCAGCTATGTACATAACTGAACTAATCAAGTCAGTTTAAAACACAGTTAAGCAGTTAATACACAAGATATGTTTATGGATGTTCGGAGACTTCAACTGCTCCTATGTCACCCCTTCTACCACCTCGGGTAGGATCCACTAGAAGACTTTCATTTATACAAAACCTTGTACAAACCCACCCAGCTTAGGACTTACCCACTGCCTAACTGAACCCCTAGTCTAGAACGAATGCATCACCTTCCAGCCAACACTTGTTTAACATCTGTGTGTCAAATACTACATACACAAGTTTTACGTCTTTGTGCAAGACTGTATTTGAGTGTTGGTGCGTGTGTGTGAGAACTGATCTGGAAACAACCCAAACGGTGTTCTCACACACTGAGGGAAATAAGCTTGTACACTAAGCTAATATAACTTGAAGTGTTCTCTCGACTGGGCTGATTGCTTCTATGTAAGCTGATATGCAATAAGCGTGCCCTTTCTTTTCTCTCTTGTTTTTCCACTTCACTTTTTTGTTGATGGTCTTGATCTGTATTTATAGAAGCAATGCGACCGTACACAAGACTCATCACATGTGATCGTTGCAGTTTGAATGTGTTCCTCGAAATTTGTGTCTCGACTTTTCCGATAGCCATTCTGGAACATTTTGTCTTTAAGCTTTGCTGAAACGTCTATCATTGTACTATTGATAGTACAGTTGCTTTTCCTTAATGCATTCAGCTGGATTCCACCGATGATAAGCTTGTCGTGTTCTGTAAACTGATTGATTCCAAACTGATGCTCTGACTTGTCAGTTGAACTGGTTTTCAGTTGGGAAACTGATGCTCTGATTTGTCAGTTAAACTGGTTTTCAGTTGGGCTGGTGAAATCAGTTGACTCGTTAGTTGAACTTATTCCACTCTTTCAGTTATTGAACTGGTCAGCTGGGCTCTTCATCAGCTGGTAGGGCTTCTGAAGGTCTTCTGCTGAACCACCTATCAGATGGACAATCAGTTGAACTGGTTTACGATATATCAGTTGAACTGATTCAGTATCGCGCAATCAGTTGTCTTTTCAGTTTACGTCTTTGATAGCTTCAGTTTAGGCCTTAGTAACTTATCAGTTCGAGACCTGATCAGTTTCAGCTTCCTGAGCACTTAGATAATCATTAGTAACAAAATAACAAGTTTTGTTAACATCAAAATCAAGATTACGAACATGAAATGTTTCAACAACATTTAAAATTTTAAAATTTGAAACTGATTCTCCCCCTTTGTGAGAATCAAAAACATTTAAAACTAAAAGAAAATTTTCAGTTCGAGGGATGGCACATAAGAACAGTAAAAAAAATAAACTCCCCCTCAATAACTGAATTAAAACCAAGTTTTAAAAAAATATTTTAATAGTTCGAGGGAAAGAAAGCTCCCCCTCACTAACTGAATTAAAAACTCCTCTTTAAAAATAATTATCTACGCCAATATTTAGTAGATTTAATCATTCAAGCATTTTAGACAAGAATTCTGGAGGTATCACTTCAATCACATAGAAACATAATTAGATAAACATGATGTTTATTTAATCAAATAGATCTCCCTTTATTATACATTTAAGTACACCATCAGTTATAATGGAAAATTGCTAGTACAATAGCATATTTTAAACAACGTCAAATATCAATCAGCTTATGAATGACGGAACTAAATACACCAACAACTGGTTGCCTTGAACTCTTGAAGAGCTTCAATAAAGAGCACAAATTCAGTACACGTAAAACCCATATATTTATTTAAATTGTTTATTTAAGTTAAATTGACTTTTAGCGATGCATGATTTATTCAAATGCATTATTTAAAATTAATTATGCTTTTGTGGTAATTTATTTTAAATTAGGATTGAGACATTTTAAATGATTTATTTAGTTTTAAGCATTTCAAAGCCTAACTTATTTATTTAGTAATTTTAAAATTTTAAAAATTTTAAAATTTAGCTATTGTGCATTTTATTTCAAATTAAGGGACTTGGTTTGGTAGTGGGAATAAATATTTTTAATTAGCATTTTTAATTGTGCAATTAAGCAATTTATTTCCCTAATTTATTAAAAACTCATACACACATACTTTACACACACACGACAACACACACACATTTCATTGCCCCTCTTCATTTCATTTCTTTAAAGAAAAGGTTAGGGTTCTTGGAGAAACAGCAGCTGTCCCTTCCCCTAGGACTTTTCCAGCAAGTTTCGTCCTCTTTTCTTCAAGAAAAACGAGCCACAAATCGTTCCGGATCAACCCTCGCATCCTTCCCGCTTCGGTATCATCGTTTCAGTATTTTAAAAATATCAAGGCATGTATAATCTTTTGTTTCTGCATCGATCTCGACATATTATGTGTTGTGATGTTTATTATGCGTAAAAATTTGTTTATGTTGCGTAAAAGTTTGAGCAAAAACGTTTGAGTTGATTTTGGATCAAAAATTTTAGATCTAAAAATGTGTCTGCTTTCATTTCGATCACTACGAAAAATTTGGTCGATTTTCTGGAAAAAGTTTTAACATATAAAAGTAGAACTTTTTGATAACTTTGATTTACAGTAAATTCGAAATTTTTGGATAAGAAATGATTATGATCGTTTTCGTGGGACTGCTCAAACTGCTATTTTCTAAAAATGCGTTCTTGACATGTTCTTGAAATTTATTTGTTGCAGGCTTCGTTGGGAACCGTCGGGTGATCGCTGCTGCGATTAGGTACATTAAGTATGAGGTTGGTCCGATTTTTTATGCTTCGTTTCGTTTCGATAGGCACTTGGTTTCATTAGAAGTCCTAGGAAGCATTTTGATGTCCAAGTGCCATGTTCACGGGTTGTGGTTGCGTGTTATTGCTTGGGAACTTTTGGGACATTTTTATGGAGTCGAGTCAGTGCCATAGTATCCTAGGATGAGTCTCGATGTGTTGGTTCACGGCCCGTATGATCGAGTTAGGAGGATTAAGCCACAAGTGTAGTGATTTTCGTTGTTTTACCTTTCCCATAGGTACATGGACCCGAAGCCGGACCCTGACACGGGGTCCGTGCCCATGTTTCTTTCGAGATGTGAAATTTCAGAGCCTACACGGACCCGGAGCCGGACCATGTCACAGGGTCCGTGCCTTCGTTAAATCCGTAGGTTGAGTTTTCCGAGGCTACACGGAACCAGACCCGGATGTGTACACGGGTTCGTGTCTTCCATGTTTGGGAAAATATAGGGATTGTTTTGGGGTTCGATGTCATGGTTTAGTACGATGATTAAACGAGGTCGAGTCCCGAGAGATATAGAACGTCATAAGAAATTTGTAATTTTTGGGTTTGAGCATGATTAATACGTCTAAGTTGTGAAAGATAAGTACTTGAACTCATGTTAGTATGTGCAGCAGTGGCCCCAAGCGAAATCCAACGAATCCCTCAACGTCAAGTAAGTATGTTCGACGTGCAAGGAAAAATGTTTTATTTTTTAGGTATGCTAAATGTCTTGTGACCAATTATGAACGGGTTTGGTAGTCGGTGAACGTGGCCGAGAACCTCTCCACCCTGATAAAGCATGACCAGGGACCAATCCACCCCGTAAAGCATGACCGGGGATCTCATGTATGTGGTAGTCGATTTTTCCTGCCAGCCCAGTACTGTGGTTTAGTCTGATCAAGTGCAATTATGTATGGGTCACTTGCTTTGAAACATATCTCTACGCAAAATGATGAAGTTTATGCATGTTCAAGTATGTATGATGCAAATATGTTTATGAAAAGTTTTACGATGATGGCACGTCTATGATTATGTTATTATGTTCAAGTTTCAAGTATGTACACTCTACTTAAAATATGCATGTGGTTTTATTATGTATTACTTGTTATATCCGGTTTATACGTGTTGAGTCTTTAGACTCACTAGACTTGATCGATGCAGGTGAGGATAACTTTGAGGAGACGAGGGGTGAGGGACCAATGAGCCGACTGGGACTGCGCAGGAGGCTAAACCCGAGGACCGACCATGTTTTAAGACTTTATACATGTTCAAATACTTGATTTTCATGAGTTGTGTTGATGATGTTTGAATGTTTCCTTTTTGCAAACTTTGATGGTAGTTGTTTTATTCCAAATATTTTAGACGATCAAATATTTGTTAACGCAATTTGATGATTACGATTTATTTAAGAAAATTTTTATTTTTTCCGCAAAATTTCAATTATTTCAAAAATACGGTACGTTTCAGTTGGTATCAGAGTGGTGTTCTTGTAAAGGGTTATGCCTACTGCCAGTTGCGAGAAGCTCACGAAGCCACATCTCAAGTCTGTAAGTTTTAAGGTTTTAAATTATTTCATGTAGTAAGCATCAAGTCATGATTTCAGCATGTGCATATTAAAATTCAAATTACGTGCATCCCATGATATTAATATTATGTTCTTGCATGTTGGGTTTACGTGTTGAATAAATTTTGGAATAGTATTCCTCCAGACACAGGATTGTGCGTGAAGCAGGCGATGAGAACAGACAAGCCCAGGATGGAGAGAGGGCCACTCCTCCTCGTCCACCCCCAGATATGTAGGCTCGGATACTTGTAGGGATGACGCAGTTCTTCGCACAGTTTGCGGGGAACCAGACTGCAGTAGACACAGGGTCGAGGCCCAGACCAGAGGCAGTCTACGAGAGGTTTAGGAGGATGGATCCGAAGGAGTTCTCGAGGACTACTGACCCGATGATAGCAGAAGGATGGATTAAGTCCATCGAGGTAATCTTTGCTTTTACGGAGCTGCAGGACGCAGACAGGGTCAGGTGTGCCACTTTCCTTCTGAAAGGAGACGCCAGACTTTGGTGGGAGAGTGCATCAGTGTCAGCGAACTTGCAAACACTGACTTGGGAGAGTTTCAAAGAAGTTTTCTACTCCAAGTACTTCACTGAGGAAATATGATCCAGACTGACCAGGTATTTCATGACGCTGCTTCAGGGACAGCAGTGTGGCAGAGTTCGTCAGGAAGTTTGAGAGGGGGTGTCACTTTGTGCCCCTAATTGCGAATGATGCCGGGAGAAGCTGAGGCATATTATGGATGGTTTGAGACCGATCTTTTGCCGTGATGGGAGGGTTGCTGGTCCTACCACCTATGTTGTAGCCGTGTCGAGAGCTTTGGCAGCAGAAAAGGACCAGAGGGACATTGAGAATGATAGGCAGGGCAAGAGGTCCTATCAGGCACCTCACCAGCAGCAGCAACAAAGACCCCAGTTCAAGAGGCCCTTCTAGGGGCAGCAAAGGAAGAGGCCATATCAGGGACTGTCAAAGGGCAAGGGTCCTATTCCTCAGCAGAAGGCTCCACAGAAGCCCGGTGGGTATCCAGCCCGAAGTGTCACCGCCAGCATTCGGAACAGTGTTTATGGGGATCGGGCAAGTGCTTCAAATGCGGAGCTAGCGATCATATGTTGAATGAATTCCCACAGTGGAGGCAGCCGACCTAGGGTAGAGTGTTCGTCATGCAGGCAGAGGAGGCGAACCCAGACACGACCCTGTTGACTGGTAACTTACTTAATTCAGCACAGTATTATTTTTGTTATGCATGTTTCGAATTTTATTTGGGATTATTAGTGTGCTAGTTAGTATTTTTGGTGACTTGTGTAGAGGTTTTCTGCTATGCTTGATGTTAATATTAGAATTTTGGGATATAAGTTTAGTGTTTTGTGCTAACGTCTCTCAGGAAATATTTTCATTAAGAGGGTAGCCCACGAAGGCCTTGATAGATTCCGGGGCCACTCACTCTTTTATTTCGGAGACGTTCGCTAAGCATCTGGACGTCAAGTATATTGGACTCGACGTGATTTATTTGGTGACAGTCCCGTCAGGGGAAGAGTTATCAGCTACCAGCGTGGTCAGAGACATTGATCTTGAACTGCAGGTCCACCTAGTGTATGCCGATCTGATTGTGTTGCCTATGCCAGAATTTGATATTATCTTGGGAATGGACTGGATGACAAAGAACAGAGTCCTTATTGACTTTCAGAAAAGGTCAGTGCTGGTAAGATCGTTGAGCATGGAGCAGTTTCTCTTTGAGCCAAATAGATGGAGGAGTTTCCTTCGCATGATCTCTTGCATGCAGGCACGGAGACTTATTCATAAGGGTTGTAGGGCTTTCTTGGCCAGCATTATTTCTGCAACTGACGTACCCACTCCATCGATATCTGATGTACCAGTAGTCAGAGATTTTCCTGACGTCACTACAAGAAAAATACAAATCAACAACGCACCTATGAAAACGGTTTTAGTAAAAATCGTTGTCGTATGCTTTTTAACAACGGTTTTAGTGAAAACCGTTGTCGTAGATGCGTTTTTTAACCGTTGTCTTTTGGGGGTAAAAGACAACGGTTTTATAAAAACCATTGTCTTTTAAGGGTCAAAGACAACGATTTTTAGGGTCAATGACAACGGTTCTATAAAACCGTTGTCTTTGAGAGTTTTTTAGGGTCAAAGACAATGGTTTATAGAACCGTTTTCTATTACCGTGTTTTTTGGACAATCGACAACGGTTTTCTAAACCCATTGTTTAATAGTGTGATTTTAACAACGTATTTAGCGACGATTTTGTTGAAACCGTCGCTATTAGAGACGGTTTCAGCATAACCGTCGCTAATTTAAAAATACCGACGGTTTTGCTTAAAACCGTCGCTAAATTTAGCTATGGTATATTAGTTGTCGCTATATATAGCGACAGTTTTAAGTAAAACCGTCGCATGTTTTAAATTAGCACTTAAAACTGTCGCATGTTTTAAATTAGCTACGATTTTTCTGAAACCATCGCTAATTTTAGCGATGGTTTCAAAAAACCGTCGCAAATTGTCTATAAATACCCGCACGTTCGTTCCATTTTAACACACACCACTTCACAACACTTAAAATTTATCTCTTACACAATTTTACCACTTCATAACACTTAAAATTTTTCTTCTTACACGATTTTAGTTTCGATTTAGGGTAAAAAATTTCGCTTTAATTTTTGGTAAATTTTTAAGTGTTAGTTAAGATCATTGTTAGCCTATTCAAATTGTAAGTTTTTTTAGATTTATTAAATTATTAAAAGTAATTTTTTTTTATTTTACTGAAAATATTAGTGGCGGAAATCATGAATCCAACCGTCGCTAATTGTAGAGATGGTTTATTAAACCATCGCTAATTAGCGACGGTTTTGCATAATCCGTCGCTAATTTTATTTACGACAGTTTTACATAAATCCGTCGCTAATTTTATTTGCGACGATTTTTCAAAAACCGTCACAAATTGTAGCTACAAGAATGGATAAAAACTGTTGTCTTTGAGCGCGCCCTTTAACCACAGGGGCTTTTACAACAGTTTTAAAAGACCTACGACAACGATTTTTCACAGTTGTCGTAGGCCTTTTTTTTAGTGCATTTTTCCTGATGACGTCACAGCCTCCCACCAGAGAGAGAGATGGAGTTTGCTATCGAACTTGTGCCAGGCACCGTGCCAATCTCTAAGGCACCGTGCCGATTAGCTCCAGCTGAGATGTTACAACTCAAACAGCAAATTCTGGAGCTTCTAGACAAGGAATTGATTCGCCCTAGTTTCTCACCATGGGGCGCACCAGTGCTCTTCGTTAAGAATAAATATGGGAGCATGAGGTTGTGTATCGATTACCGAGAGTTGAACAAGGTGACGATCAAGAATAAATACCCACTTCCAAGGATCGAGGACTTATTCGATCAGTTGCACGGAGCTACAGTGTTATCTAAGATTGACTTCCGATCAGGGTATCATCAGCTGAAGGTAAAAGATGCAGATGTTCATAAAACAGCTTTCAGGTCCAGATATGGGCACTATGAGTTCTTAGCGATGCCGTTTGGACTGACGAATGCTCCAGCGATATTTATGGACCTCATGAACCGAGTATTCCATCCCTACCTAGATCATTTCGTCATAGTGTTCATTGATGACATTCTCATATACTCGAAGAGCCATGAGGAGCACCGTCAGCATTTGGGTACAGTTTTGCAGATTTTGCAGAGTCGCAAGTTATTTGCGAAAATTCAGTAAGGGTGAATTTTGGTTGGAGAAGGTAGCATTTTTGGGTCATGTAATGTCTAGCAGTGGTATCGAGGTGGATCCAGCTAAAGTGGCAGTAGTTAAGGAATGGGTTGAGCCGAAGAATGCGTCAGAGATCCACAGTTTCCTAGGCTTAGCAGGCTACTACAAAAAATTTATTCAGGGATTTTCTTTGATTGCAGTGCCACTCATTTCATTGACTAAGAAGAATGCAAAATTTGTTTAGAGCGATGAATATCAGAGGAGTTTCAATACATTGAAGCAAGCTCTTATCACAATGCCAGTGTTAGCCATGCCATCAGGGCAAGGTAATTTCGTATTGTACACCGATGCTTCTAAGCTCGGGTTGGGCGCAGTTTTGATGCAGCACGGTCGGGTTATTGCTTATACTTCCAAAGAGTTGAAAGTACATGAGAAGAACTACCCGACTCATGATCTTGAGTTAGCTGTCGTTGTCTTTGCGTTGGAAATATGGAGACATTATTTATACGGCGAGAAATGCCAGATATTCACTGATCACAAGAGTCTCAAGTATTTCTTCACGCAGAAAGAGCTGGATATGAGACAAAGACGGTGGTTGGAATTAGTGAAGGACTACGATTGTGAGATTAGCTACCATCCGGGGAAAGCTAATGTTGTAGCAGATGATTTGAGCAGAAAAGTTGCAGTCGTAGTGCAGCTATCAGTGCAGAGATCTCTTCAGTAAGAGATTCAGATATTTGGCTTAGAGGTTTATCCTAAGGGCAGAGCTCCCAAACTATCTAATCTGACAGTTCAGTCTTCATTGCTAGACCGAATCCGTAGAGGTCAGCCTTCGGATGAGCAGTTACAGAAATGGAGACTGAAGGATGAAATCAAGGGCAGTGTACTCTACACAGTGTCTAATGGTATTGTGAGATACAGAGGAAGGATGTGGGTGCCTAAGGTTGATTCAATCACAGAGGATATTCTGACATAGGCACATACATCTCCGTATTCCATCCATCCAGGAGGTACCAAGATGTACAAGGATTTGCAGATTTTGTACTGGTGGCCAGGTATAAAGCGAGACATCTGCCGATTTGTGTACGAATGCCTCACTTGTCAGCAAGTGAAAGCAGAGCATCAGAAGCCAGCAGGAATGCTTAAGCCACTCCCTATCTCCGAGTGGAAATGGGAGAATATCGCCATGGATTTCGTTATTGGTCTGCCGAGGTCAGTCAGAGGATCCAATGCCAATTGGGTTATAGTAGATCAACTTACTAATTCAGCACACTTCTTGCCAGTGAAGGCGACTTTCTTCATGACTCATTATGCAGAGCTCTATATTAGGGAGATAGTTTGATTGCACGGGATCCCAGTTACTATTGTGTCCGACAGGTACCCGAGGTTCACATCGTCCTTTTGGAAGAGTTTACATGCAGCCATGGGGATGAAGTTGCTATTCAATACAGATTTTCACCCTCAGACAGATGGCCAGTCTGAACGAGTGATTCAGATTTTAGAGGATTTGTTGAGAGCTTGTGTGGTTGATTTCCACGGGAATTGGGAATCGAAGCTACCTCTAATAGAGTTTACCTACAACAAAAGCTTTTAATCATCTATAGGTATGGCTCTGTAATGCCCGGTTACTCGTACAAATGATAATAAGGCGTTTATGTCATTTAATATATAGTTATTTTGCTCATTATGTTTTACATATTGATTGAGATATTGATATTGAGATCGAATATGACTTCTAGATTGTCCATGGTGTATTGAGAATGAATATGTTTTTAAATAGTGATAGTAAGATGTGTAGGTAGAAGTAGTGTAATGAAGTTGGTAGGAAATAAGATGAAAATATGGTAGTTTTTACGAGTTTTAGCATAATCATTTGAATATTGATCAAAATTGTGTGAGGCCATAACTATTAGAAAGCTAAGATATAATGCTACAACTTTTATGTTTTGGGTTTTGTCCAAATCATTATAAAAGACAAGCCAAAAGTGTCCCGAAGTGTGTCGTGTATTCCAACATTCCCTCACTGACACATGTTAGGAGAATAAGAATAACTTTTTACTCATACCTCCAAATGACATGAAACCAGTTGGAGATTTAAGCAAAGACATAGGGCTACAACTTTCATGTTTACCACGTTTTCATATTATGAAGGGAAGAGTTGTTTCTGGAGAAATCTTTGATGAAGCAGTGCGCAGAGGCAGAACATGTGGCGCTCGAGCGGTAGAAAATGATCGCCCGAGCGCCGGTGCAGTACAAGCCTAGTATTTTTATAGAACATTCCACGCCCCAGCCTTTCATAGGAAAAAATAAGTATCGATTTTCCAAGCCATTTCAATAGCACTTCTACAGCAAGAACTCGAGAGAACCTCATAGAAATCTTCCTCCAAAGCTCCCTTCTTCACTTCTTTCATCTTTTGAAGCTAGAATTAAGTCCCCTCCATCACAATGACTTTATAAGGGTGTAAGTTTTCTTCTCTTTTAGTTGTTCTACATGTAGATGGTTAACTTTCACCTAGTATAAACAATAGTGACTGAATTATTGATATATTTGACAGTATAGGAGCGAGAAACATCGTCTCAAATAAGTATTCGTACGGTTGGACTGTAAGTTGTCATGTTCTTGAAGTAATACATGAGTAATATTATGATTTCAAATACTTCTCATTGATTATTGCTATATGTAAATTGTTAGTATGTTTATTGATGAAAACATAGCACCATATTCCATTGTTATGTATTAAATATGAAAGGAACTCATGAATATTGAAAATGGGTGCTATGTCATGAACATGAACATGAACATGAAAAGAAAATGACTGATTTTTACATGATATAGAGCTTGTTGACATCATGGGTGGTTTTAAGTCCACCAAACCTATTGGCCAATATATGTTCATGGGGCGTGGGGTTGCCAAAGGCTGCTCCCTGACGTCCAACACAGTAGTAGCTATATAATAAAGCAAGCACGGTAGTACAGGTCAACTAATGAAGCTCAAGTACAAAAATGAATATGAATATATGCTATGATATGACATGGTTTAAAGATTCAATGTTGTTCACAACTTGATATGTATGTTCCTTCTACGCATATTGATACGTATAAGTGCCAACTTATTGAGTTTTATAAACTCACGTAGCTCATGTATTACATGTTTAGGTAAAGAAGATATATAGGATGCCGGTTCGCCAATGGATGCTTGTGACGTGCCTCACCTCGACAAGAACCGGGACTTCTTATTGTATAGCTTCCACATATGTATTATAATGAATTTAATGTCAGGGTTTGAAACAAGTTTTATAATGTGTATGTCTATGGGTATAATGATACAGAATATGTTTGTATAGAAGGAAATGATTATATATACATATTGTTATTGTTGCTTGAGGGCAATGTATTACATATTGTTATTGTTGCTCATGCCAAAATTTTTATCAAAACTGTCAAATTGATGTCCTTGTTTGAATTACTTCATAATATAGATATAACATTCAAATCCTATTTTGATTATAGTAATCATGTCAAGTATAGAATAAGGGTGTGACAGGCTCCCTACGAGGCACTGTATGGAAGGAAGTGCAAATCGCCGATTCATTGGGATGAAGTCGGTGAGAGATCATAACTTGGTCCAGAGATTGTTCAGCAGACTGCAGATGTGGTGGTCAAGATTCGAGACAGGATGAAGACCGCCCAGAGTCGTCAAAAGAGTTATGCTGACAAGAGGAGGAGAGATCTTGAGTTTGCCATAGGAGATCACGTTTTCGTGAAGATAGCACCTATGAAGGATGTTATGAGAATTGGGAAAAGAGGCAAGCTTAGTCCGAGATTTATTGGACCGTTCGAAATTCTTGACAGAGTTGTGACACTAGCTTATCGTTTAGCCCTACCACAGAATATGACCGGGGTACACAATGTAATGGCCAAGATTTGATGTGTAGTTAATCTGAAATGATTCGTTGATTAATTGTAATGTGATCATAGACGGAACGGATCAGACTGGGATATCCAAAAGGAGATTGAATTATGATTTGAGGATTATATGACATTGAAGAGGACATGGGATAGCAATGAACAAAGGTTGAAAACCAGTAGGCATCACGCACATGCGCGGAGAGAGGCGCGCATATGCGCGAGATACTACGCGCGAGGACAGAACACCTCGCGCATATGCACGAGAAGGGGCGCGCATATGCGCGAGGCAAGTACTTGGAGTGATTGCCGAGACAGTAAGTCTCGCGCATATGCGCGAGACATGATGCGCATATGCGCGAGCAAGTGTTGTCCAAGAAGCCGAGTCCAGAGAGTTGGGCGCATATGCGCGGAGATGCGTCGCGCATATGCGCCAGCTGTTGCGAAGCCAAACTGCCGAGACCAGTAGGTCTCGCGCATATGCGCCGGTTGAGGTCGCGCATATGCGCGAGACGTGCTGCACATAGAAGCAGCCACCTAGCCTTCACATGCATGATATATATATCAAAATCGAAATTTGGCATTCAGAATTCAGAAAACGAAAAAGGCCGAGGAAAGTTTGCCAGAAATCCTTACGCCTTTATATTTCGATCCGTCCGTTAGATTTTCAATCCGATCTCAGTACCGTGTTTCTATTGACGAGAACTTCAACTGGACGTAAGTTTTGTTACGTTTTGTTATGTTTTGAAATTATGATACTGTCAGAATTAGATATGATTCATATATGGTCTTTCTGATATGTTAGACATCGTATAATCGAAAACCGGATTGAAGAACGGATACCGTATAGAATTGTTATGATTTTCTTAGTTGATTTGATTGAGATTTGATATCAGATTTGTATTGTATCGATTATGAGTTGGGGGATTCGATATCTGTTGATTTGTATTGTTGGGTATATTGAAATTGTACAGTTATGCCGTTGAAACAGAATTTGATTCAGTTCTGAGTATATCCATTATTGATCTGAGTTGTATATTGATATGATACCCTCGATATTGTAATTGCCAGATTGAGTATTGACAGGCATTGAATCCGAGACTTAAACAGAATCAGATTTACAGAAAGAAAGGTATAAATTAATGTTGATGCGGGATTGCACAACTCGAGTTAGATTTGACTTGAGTTTCCCAAAATCACATACTGAATAATTATTGCATTTGATATTTGCAATGCTTGATATGATATGCTTATTCTATTGATTTATAGCAAAGCATGAGTTAGAGTTGGGCAGATCCGCCTAGTCTTTAGCAGAATCGCCATGGCAGAACCGCCAAGTCACTGGACTTTTGGATATATATCGATAGACTAAGGAAAAGACCGACTCCTATTGCAGATCTTCCATATAGACAACCAAAGTCTGGGACTAAGAACGTACCACCATCTAGTTGGGGGTAAAGTAGATGGGAGAACGTTGCGTTTTTATTCAGATCGGGATCCCTGGATTAGGATGAGTCGAGTCAGAGTCTAGGAGTCACAGAGTGTGATTCAGAGACTGTATTGATACATGTTTTGCAGATTTGATACATGTTATTGATATGTGTTCCATGCTTTTATATATGCTTTTATATGACTGCATGTTTACATTGTTTATACTGGGATATATATCTCACCGGAGTTATCCGGCTGTTGTGTTTGTATGTGTGCATGATAACATGTGGGACAGGTTCAGGGTCGAGGAGATGAAGAGAAATCGTGATTAGAGTGGAGACTACGGACTTTGATTAGAGATAGGGTTTAAACACTTGATTTGTAGTCGTTAAACTTTAGTTTGAATGATTGTATATAGTACAAGACTTGTACTTTAATACTGACATGTATATTAGAATGTATTCCATTACGTTCCGCATTTAATACTGTATTTTAAAAAGAAAAAAAAATTTAGACCCTGTGTATTATAATTGATTAAGTTGTCCCAATAATGATTAAGAATATGATTAGCGTCCGGGTCTCCACACACAATGTGTTCCACGTTTCTATGCTGAGGAAGTATATAGAGAATCCTTCGCATGTTTTGAGTTTTGAGCCGTTGCAGTTGGCTCCAGATCTATTGTATGAGGAAAGACCTGTCCAAATCCTAGACAGGCAAGAGCGGAGGCTTCGGAACAAGGTGACCAAGTTGGTCAAAGTCTGGTGGCTGAATCAATCAGTAAAGGAGGCCACTTGGGAAACCGAAGCAGTTATGAGGAATTGCTACTCGGAGTTGTTTGGTAAGACTTAATTTCGAGGACGATATTTATTTAAGTGGGGAGGAACTGTAGAGCCCAAATTCAGTACACGTAAAACCCATACATTTATTTAAATTGTTTATTTAAGTTAAATTGATTTTTACCGATGCATGGTTTATTCAAATGCATTATTTTAAATTATTTATGCTTTTGTGATGCACGTTAAAATGTTTTCTTGAGTATCATATTTCAGGAGATTATTCGATGCGGGATCGAGGAAAAAGAGACCGGAGACGAGTTTGGCGATTTTAAAATGTGGTATTTTATTTTAAATTAGGTTTGAGGTATTTTGAATGATTTATTTAGTTTTAAGCATTACAAAGCCTAACTTATTTATTTAGTAATTTTAGAATTCTAAAATTTTTAAAGTTTAGCTATTGTACATTTTATTTTAAATTAAGGGACTTTGTTTCGTAGTGGGAATTAACATTTTTAATTAACATTTTTAATTAGCATTTTTAATTGTGCAATTAAGCAATTTATTTCTCTAATTTATTAAAAACTCACACACAAACACTTTTACACACACATTTCATTTCCCTCTTCATTTTATTTTTTTAAAAAAAAGGTTAGGGTTCTTGGAGAAACAGCAGCCACCCCTTCCCCTAGGATTTTCCCAGCAAGTTTTGTCCTCTTTTCTTCAAGAAAAACGAGCCACAAATCGTTCCGGATCAACCCTCGCATCATTCCCGCTTTGATATCGTCGTTTAGGTATTTTTAAAAGATCAAGGCATGTATAATATTTTGTTTCTGCATCAATCTCGTCATATTATGTGTTGTGATGTTTATTATGCGTAAAAATCTATGTATGTTGTGTAAACGTTTGGGTTGATTTTGAATCAAAAATTTTATATCTAAAAACGTGTCTGCTGTCATTTCGATCACTGCGAAAATTCAATCGATTTTCTGGAAAAAAATTTACATATGAAACGTAAAACTTTTTTATATTTCGATTAGACAGTAAATTCAAAATTTTTGGATAAAAAATGAGTGAGTTATGATCGTTTTCATGGGACTGCTCAAACTGCTATTTTCTGAAAATGCGTTCTTGACGTGTTCTTGAAGTTTATTTGTTGCAGGCTTCGTTGGGAACTGCTAGGTGATCGCTGCTGCATTTAGGTACATTAAGTATGAGGTTGGTTTGATTTTTTATGCTTCGTTTCGTGTCAATAGGAAGTTGGTTGCATTAGAAGTCCTAGGAAGCATTTTGGTGTCCAAGTGCATGTTCACAGGTTGTGGATGCGTGTTATTGCTTGGGAACGTTTGGACGTTTTTATGGAGTCGATTCAGTGCCATAGCATCCTAGGATGAGTCTCGATGTGTTGGTTCACAGCCCGTACGATCGAGTTAGGAGGATTAAGCCACAAGTGTAGTGATTTCTGTGAGAACCCGAATTTCCCGCACTAGCTAGCATTTTGCAGCAGCTAGCAAAATTTCAGTAGCAATGCAAAATTTCAGCATAAGCTAATATTTCAGAAGATGTTATTTTTCCAGCAGTCAAAATCCAGCAGCAGAAGAGTTCAGTAGCGAAATTCCAGCAGATAGCTACTGATTCTGCTTATGACTTGTAACTGAAGCATTTAACATGGAATAAAGGTTGTTAATCGCATATTTTGACCATTTATTTGGGAGGCTAACAGTCAGAATTTTGCCTATATATAACACCCTCAAATCTCTGAATTGGTGTTACACAAATCTTGAGTATCACTTGAAAATTCGAGTTAAGAGAGTGCCTATTTTCGAGCAGTAGAAACCAGTAGCAAGAACAAGCAGATTCCAGATTTCAACCTAAATTTTCTTGCAAATTACGTTAAGTGGGCTTAAGTATAAATATCTTGAAACCAGTTTGATGATTTCTGTTTTGAAGCAAAGTATACGTATTTCTGATTTATGATATCTGATTTTTTAAGCACTGAAACCTAGTGAACTAATGGTAGAAATATATATTCTGAACATTACAGAACTCTGATTACTGATTACTGGCCTCACCCCTTAGAGGAGAGAACATATAGGGGACTGATATCAGTTCAGCCATGAAATTCACGAACGCGCTCAGTGCTTGCTTACTTGTTAAATTTCTGATTTCTGTTCTGAATACTGATTCCTGAATACTGATTTCTGTTCTGAAAATAAGAATATCTGTATATCATTTGTATTCCTGTTTCTGTTGAAAATGATTTCGAAAACTGAGAATTATTCCCGTCCCCGCTTACTGAGTGACAACCATATCAATCACCCACCAAACCCATCTCAGATAAGAACGAGGAAGAGTTATTAGAAGAAGAAGAGCAGATCCAGTTCTGGGGCTGGTGAAGAAGACTGTCATTTCTCAGTTCTAGTTTATTTTTTTCCGCTGCATCTGTTAAGACTTTGTTATATTTGGTTTTACATTTCTACTGTAAAACATTAGTCATTTGACTTTGTATCAGACAATGGATATTCGGTATTATGAATAAAAGACTGGTTTCTGAATTTTGTACTTCTGAGGCTTGTTGTTTTCGAGTGTAAATTTGAGAGCAATGCCGGTGTCAACTAACCCCGTTCCTGGGGCGTGACATTGAAGTGGTATCATAACAAACCAGGTTTCATAATCTGGGGAGGAGGAACTAGAAATAATGAGTTCTGATAGACTTCTGAATATAAGTTCTGATAAACAACTGTAATAGACTACTGAAAATAAACTACTGTAATAGACTGCTGAAAATAAATTATTGTAATAGACTACTGAAATGAGTAGAAAAAAAATAAAAAAAATTCAATAGGCCAAAATCAGTAGACTGGAACCAGAAGATAACTGAAAAACAGTAGCATCAAAACCAGTAGTCTGGAACCAGAACCAGCAGATAGAAATCAGTAGACCGAAATGCAGCAGACTGGTTTTAACAATGCTGGAAAGCAGCAGACTTGATTGCAGTAGCATCAGAATTGCAGTAGGAAGTGAATTCCAGCAAGCGCATGTAGTAGGTTTTGCAAAATTGTATGAAAGTTGGGGTGTTTTTCACGCAAACTTCAAACGACCATAACTTTTGATCCAGAAGGAATTTTGACTATTGAAAGATACGGTTGGAAAAGTTTTCGATGAGGAAAACATAACCTAGTTTCTCTCTAGCACCGCCGACGAACCCCAAAATCCTTCGTTTATATAGTGATATCATTTCTGTAAAATTTTACAAATTTTTGAAACTTTGAAGAATTTTCATTTCCAAACGGCTCAGTCTTTTTGCACTAAATTTGGTACACTTCATGTTCTTGATGTGAATGATTTTTAGTAAAGTTTTCACGGGATTCTGAGACCAAAAAATTTTGAGCTATTTTCTTCTATTGAATGTTATAGGTTGTACTTATTCTGTTCATTCCAGTATTTGTCTATAACTCGACTTGTACCCTTAAGATTATTTCTGAACCTTCACTCTCATGTTTTGGATGTAGGATATGGTTGACCAGAGTAGCTACATTAAGAGCTTAGAGAAGAAGCTAGAGAAACTAAAAGAACATAATTACTCCTTAGAGCTGAACAAAGATGAATTACAGCGTCAAGCAGAACACTTAAGAGGTGATGTTCAACGATATGCTCACTATCTGCATGATGTAGAAGAGAGGAATAGGAGAGCACAAGAAGAGTTCGAAACCTCCCAAGAGACTGTTGCAGAGTTAATCGAGTTACGTGATAACTTGGTTGAGAAGATCCAAGTGCTTAAGGATCAGAATCACCAACTCGTGCACCAGCATAATCAGTATGGGGAGCAGACTGATGCTCAGATTCATGAGTTGCAGAGCACTGTTGAAGTTCTGAGCGACCAAAATGCAGTTATGCATGGTCATATTGAACATCTGAAAACAATAATAGCCAACCATGAAGACGAACCCGAGGAGGATCCCGAAGAAGAAGCAGAAGTTAATGAGGATCGTATGGAATTGGGATTAGGAGAAGTGATAGATTAGACATTCAGTAGTAGTTATTTGTAATAAAACTTGTTCCATTTGCATTTCTGTTAGCATTTCCAAAATTTAAATGTAATTGCACTTTTGTGAGAAATCAATAAAATTTATTTCTATCAATTGGTTTCATATTTAATTCTTGAGCAATTACTCAACCATTTTGTTTCCTTTGTTTAGTCCATATTCCGCCAAAAACCTTAGAGCTTTCATATTTGTAGGAAATGGACGGAAGACCTGTGAGAAACAACTGCAACCCTCGTTATGGAAACCGCAACGATGAGGCTGGACAACAACCACCACCAGCATTTGGCCTCAGTCAAGCGGATTTGATGGCTATAGCCATGATTGTGCAACCACGCTACATGGGTTTGTCAACCCTAATGCTAATTAGCCACCGCCACCACCGCCAGCTCAGAATGGGACTAAGCAGCATTATGAGTCCCTCCGAAGAGCAAGAGTCCCGAACTTCAATGGAAGCTCCGATCCTGAGGTCAGACAGAATTGGATGAAGGAGGTGGAGAATCATCTTCGACTACTTGAGGTTTCACAAGAGATCAAGGTAGATGTGATTACACATTTTCTTGTGCATAAAGCAGCCAAATGGTGGGAAGGAGTATCACCAGCTATGTTAGGGATGGGACCTATCACGTGGCAAAGGTTCCGAGAGACATTTCTGGAGCAGTACTTCCCGACAGCAGTTCGAGTGCAGAAGCTATCAGAATTTAAAAGTTTGGTTCAAGAACCAAACATGACAGTGGTGGAGTATTCATCTAAGTTCCACTCATTGGGAACTTACTCCCCAACCATCATGAGAGACGAAGCCTTGAAGAGACATCGCTTCAAGAAAGGATTGAACAGCCGCATTCAATCTGCCCTTGCTGTTATCGAGCCCAACAGCTTTTATGAATTGATGGGAGCCGCCATCAGGGCTGAAAACGACATCAAGAGGCGTGAAGGTGAGAACAAACTCAAATGTCCTCAGTCAAGCCAGTACCAACCGGACCAACAATTCAAGAAGCCTAGGTTCTCAAGCAATCAGTTTACCAGTGCTCCAGTCAAAGGAACCACTTCTTCTCAATCAAGCAGAGAGGAAGTCAAGTGCCAAACTTGTGGATTCACTGACACTGGTGAATGCCGTAGGAATTCTGGAGCTTTTTTCCGTTGTGGAAAGATAGGCCATCGCATTGCTCAATGCCCTTTTCCATATCCAAGGAATGGTCCAGCATGAGGAACAACTCCAAACAAACCTAAGGAGAACAAACCAAATGCTCAAGTCTATGCTATCACTCAAGAAGAGGCTGACAACTCAAATGATGTCGTAGCTGGTACCACTCTAATCAATAATATACCTGCTTATGTGCTATTTGATTGTGGTGCTACGCATTCATTCATGTCTAAGAGATTTGCCAAGAAGCTAGGAGCTAAGCCTGATAACTTAGAAGAACCATATAGAGTAGCAACTCCTGCAAATCGAATTTTAGAAACTCGCACTCTATATCGGGATATTAGTGTACTCATAGAAAATCAAAATTTCAAGGCAAACCTAATCCAACTAAACATGGTGGAATTCGATGTAATTCTTGGAATGGATTGGTTAGCAAATAATCATGCTTTAGTAGACTGTCATGGAAAGACGGTAACCATCCAAGCTCCACACCAAGAGAAACTTTTATTTCATGATAAGACAAAAGAACGAAAGACTCTTCTTTCTGCTTCTCAAACTTGGAAAGCCATGAAGAGTGGAGAAGAAGTTTACCTAGCTATTTTAAGCGAAGGAAGAAACCACACTTGCACTAGAAGAGATTCCGGTGGTACAAGAGTTCCCGGATGTCTTTCCCGAAGAACTCCCTGGCAAAATTCTCGGCCGCGAAGTGGAATTTCATATTAATTTAGTACCAAATTCTACACCAATCTCAAAAGCACCATACCAAATGGCTCCGGCAGAGTTGAAAGAACTCAAAGAGCAACTTCAAGAATTGTTGGATAAGAAGCAAATCCGACCAAATGCATCTCCGTGGAGAGCTCCTGTCCTATTTGTAAAGAAGAAGGACGGAAGCATATTACAGAGAACTGAATAACATCACAATCAAGAACAAGTATCCGCTTCCAAGGATAGATGACCTGTTTGACCAACTCGAAGGAGCTCCAGTCTTTTCCAAGCTCGACTTAAGGTCAGACTACCACCAACTAAAGGTCAAGACAGACGATATTCCGAAGACAGCCTTCAGAACAAGGTATGGTCACTATGAGTTCATGATAATGCCGTTCGGGTTAACCAATGCTCCGGCAGTATTCATGGACCTCATGAACAGGTGTTCAAACCATTTCTTGACAAGTTTGTTGTGGTATTCATCGACGATATTTTGGTATATTCGTCAAGTGAGGAAGACCACAAAGAACATCTTCGTCTCACCCTTCAGAAGCTGAGAGAAAAGGAACTGTACGCCAAGTTCAAAAAATACGAATTCTGGCTAAAGAGCGTCGCATTCTTGGGACACATAATATCAGCAGCAGGAGTATCTGTGGACCCTAAGAAAGTTGAAGCAATCTCAGATTGGCCTAGACCAAAGACCGTGACAGAAATTCGAAGCTTCTTGGGATTAGCAGGCTATTACCGAAAGTTTGTTGAAGGATTCTCTTCAAGAACAATACCTCTCACCAAACTCACACAGAAGAACTCTAAATTTCAATAGAATGAAGATTGTGAGAAGAGCTTCGAGACTTTGAAGAAAAAGCTTACCTCCACGCCAGTGTTGGTATTGCCAACTGAAGGCAAAGACTTCACCATCTACAGTGATGCATCTAAATAAGGTTTAGGATGTGTACTCATGCAAGAGGGAAGGGTGATTGCATACGCGTCGAGACAGTTGAAGCCATATGAACAGAATTACCCAACGCATGATCTCGAACTAGCTGCAATGGTGTTCGCACTAAAAATCTGGAGACATTATCTTTATGGAGCCAAGTGTGAAATTTTCACTGATCACCAAAGTCTCAAATATTTGTTCACTCAAAAAGAACTAAATATGAGACAAAGACGATGGATTGAACTCATGAAGGATTACGACTTGACGATAAGCTACCACCCAGGCAAAGCAAAAAAGGTAGCAGATGCTTTAAGTTGAAAGAATATGAGTAAGATGATCCTGACATCACTTTCAGCACAACCATGCCTTCGAGAGATAATCAAGATAAGTCAAGATAGAGATTCTGCTTTGGAGAAACTGAAAGAGCAAGCTAAAGAAGGGAAATCACTAGATTTTGAGACAGATATCAAAGGAATCTTGTGGATGAAAGGATGAAGTGCGTACCAGACATCGATTACCTTCGATAAGAAGTAATGTCTGAAGCACATAAATCAAAATTTTCAGTTCATCCTGGCAATACCAAGATGTACAAAGATTTGAAGAAAAATTTCTGGTGGAGTGGAATGAAGAAAGATGTGGCAATGTTTGTTTCTAAGTGTCACATGTGCCAGCAAGTCAAAACAGAGCACCAGAGACCTGGTGGACTTCTTCAACCATTAAAAATCCCGGAATGGAAATGGGAACATATTTCCACGGATTTTGTAGTTGGTTTACCCAAGTCGAGACAAGGTCATGATGGAATATGGGTAATAGTAGATAGACTCACGAAATCTGCGCATTTCTTACATGTCCGCATGAACTATAATTTGGACAAGTTAGCCACATTGTACATGAATGATATCGTACGATTACATGGAGTTCCAGCTATCATACTGTCAGACAGAGATTCTAAGTTTACATCTCGATTTTGGAAGAGCTTTCAACAAGCTATGGGGACGAAAGTTACTCTTCGTACGGCATATCTCCCTCAAACTGATGGCCAAACTGAGAGGACAATACAAACTCTTGAGGATATGTTGAGAGCGTGTGCTCTAGACTACAAGGGTAATTGGAGTGAACATCTGCCCTTAATCGAGTTCCCATACAATAATAGTTACCACAGTAGTATTGGAATGGTACCATACGAAGCTCTGTATGGACGAAAGTGTCTATCACCACTGTATTGGGATGAAGTAGGGGAAAAATTCATCGTTGGACCCTAACTAATCCAAGAAACAGTGGATAAAGTTGCAATGATTAAAGAGCGGCTAAAAGCTGCACAAGATCGACAGAAAAGCTGGGCTGACCTGAAAAGAAGACCCGTGGAATTTGTAGTGGGCGAAAAGGCATATGTGAAAGTGTCACCCATGAAGGGTGTAATCCGATTCAATAAGGCTGGGAAACTGAATCCCAGATATGTTGGACCTTTTGAAATTCTAGAGAAAGTATGAACACTTGCTTACAGATTGGCACTTTCCCCTGATATGTCAAGGATCCATAATGTTTTTCACGTGTCACAGTTAAGAAGATATATTTCCGATCCAAGTCATATTCTTGAAGTTGGATCACTGTTGGTTGAGGGAAATCTAAATGAAGAACTGAAGTATGAAGAACTTCCAATTCGAATTGTGGATAACAAAGACCAAGTACTAAGACGACAAACTATTTCATATGTCAAAGTACAATGGTCAAATAACACTGAAAAAGAAGCTACTTGGGAGATGGAAGAAAAGATGCAAGCACAATACCCTTACATCTTTGAGGATCAGGTATAGTCAAGTTTCGAGGATGAAGCTTTCCATAAGAAGGGAGGGATGTGAGAACCCGAATTTCAAGCACTAGCTAGCATTTTGCAGCAGCTAGCAAAATTTCAGTAGCAATGCAAAATTTCAGCATAAGCTAATATTTCAGAATATGGTATTTTTCCAGCAGTCAAAATCTAGCAGCAGAAGAGTTCAGTAGCGAAATTCCAGCAGATAGCTACTGATTCTGCTTATGACTTGTAACTGAAGCATTTAACATGGAATAAAGGTTGTTAATCGCATATTTTGACCATTTATTTGGGAGGCTAACAGTCAGAATTTTGCCTATATATAACACCCTCAAATCTCTGAATTGGTGTTACACAAATCTTGAGTATCACTTGAAAATTCGAGTTAAGAGAGTGCCTATTTTCGAGCAGTAGAAACCAGTAGCAAGAACAAGCAGATTCCAGATTTCAACCTAAATTTTCTTGCAAATTACGTTAAGTGGGCTTAAGTATAAATATCTTGAAACCAGTTTGATGATTTCTGTTTTGAAGCAAAGTATACGTATTTCTGATTTATGATATCTGATTTTTTAAGCACTGAAACCTAGTGAACTAATGGTAGAAATATATATTCTGAACATTACAGAACTCTGATTACTGATTACTGGCCTCACCCCTTAGAGGAGAGAACATATAGGGACTGATATCAGTTCAGCCATGAAATTCACGAACGCGCTCAGTGCTTGCTTACTTGTTAAATTTCTGATTTCTGTTCTGAATACTGATTCCTGAATACTGATTTCTGTTCTGAAAATAAGAATATCTGTATATCATTTGTATTCCTGTTTCTGTTGAAAATGATTTCGAAAACTGAGAATTATTCCCGTCCCCGCTTACTGAGTGACAACCATATCAATCACCCACCAAACCCATCTCAGATAAGAACGAGGAAGAGTTATTAGAAGAAGAAGAGCAGATCCAGTTCTGGGGCTGGTGAAGAAGACTGTCATTTCTCAGTTCTAGTTTATTTTTTTCCGCTGCATCTGTTAAGACTTTGTTATATTTGGTTTTACATTTCTACTGTAAAACATTAGTCATTTGACTTTGTATCAGACAATGGATATTCGGTATTATGAATAAAAGACTGGTTTCTGAATTTTGTACTTCTCAGGCTTGTTGTTTTCGAGTGTAAATTTGAGAGCAACGCCGGTGTCAACTTACCCCGTTCCTGGGGCGTGACAATTTCTGTTGGTTTATCATTCCCGTAGGTACACGGACCCGAAGCCCGACCCTGACACATGGTCCGTGCCCTTGTTTCTTTCGAGGTGTGAAATTTCAGAGCCTACATGAACCCGGAGCCAGACCCTGTCACGGGGTCCGTGCCTTCGTTAATTCCGTAGGTTGAGGTTTCCGAGGCTACACGGAACCAGACCCGGATGTGTACACGGGGTTCGTGTCTTCCGTGTCTGGGAAAATATAGGGATTGTTTTGGGGTTCGATGTCATGGTTTATTATGATGATTAAACGAGGTCGAGTCCCGAGAGAATTAGAACGTCATAAGAAATTTGTCATTTTTGGGTGTGAGCATGATTAATACGTCTAAGTTATGAAAGATAAGTGCTTGAACTCATGTTAGTATGTGCAGCAGTGGTCCCAAGCGAGATCCAACGAATCCCTCAACACCAAGTAAGTATGTTCGACGTGTAAGGAAAAAAAATTTATTTTTGAGGCATGCTAAATGTCTTGTGACCAATTATGAACGGGTTTGGAAGTCGGTGAATGTGGCCGTGTACTTCTCCACCCCGATGAAGCATTACCGGGTTTAGATCAGGATTGAAAAGCGGTAAAGCATGACCAGGGACCAATCCACCCGGTAAAGCATGACCGGGGATCTCATGTATGTGGTAGTGGATTTTCCCTGCCAGCCCAGTACTGTGGTTTAGTCTGATCAGGCGCAATTATGTATGGGTCACTTGCTTTGAAACATATCTCTACGCAAAATGATTAAGTTTATGCATGTTAAAGTATGTATGATGCAAGTATGTTTATGAAAAATTTTACGATGATGGCACGTCTATGATTATGTTATTATGTTCAAGTTTCAAGTATGTACGCTCTACTTTAAAGATGCATGTGGTTTTATTACATATTACTTGTTATATCCAGTTTATACGTGTTGAGTCTTTAGACTCACTAGACTTTATCGATGCAGGTGAGGATGACTTTGAGGAGAGGAGGGGTGGGGACCAATGAACCGATTGGGACTGCGCAGGATGCTAAACCCGAGGACCGCCATGTTTTAAAACTTTATACATGTTCAAATACTTGATTTTAATGAATTGTGTTGACGATATTTAAACGTTTCCTTTTTGAAAACTTTGATGGTAGTTGTTTTATTCCAGATATTTTATACGATCAAATATTTGTTAACGCGATTTGATGATTATGATTTATTTAAGAAAATTTTTATTTTTTTCCACAAAATTTCAATTATTTCAAAAATACAGTACGTTTCATGCAACGATCTTGAGTCTCTTTGCCAGACAAACAGCTAGTTGCCTTGGACATGATCTCTGTGTTGCCAAACTGGTCGGGCTGACTCAAACTCAACTCAGCTGATGTTGAACCGCATTGATCATCTATTTGGTCTGATATGGCAGTTAATCGGCGGTATACTGCTGATGATTAAACTCCACTTTAATCATCCAACATCTCAACATAGTTGGGCTTCGTTTGTTGATCAGCTTAAACTGGTAGGCTGGCAGCTGAAACCTTGTCTTCCGATCATTTTTGCTGAATAACCAACATGTAGGACTCATACCCCTGGAGGCTGATTAAAGCCCAAAGCTCTGAGTCGAGTGAAGTGGCTACAATGTTAGTTGCAGAGCCAATCCTCTCTACTCTTTGCAATGGGCGTTGGATAAACATTTTCAAATAGTTTTGAAAACAATATAAAGTACTTTTAAATAGCATTTAAAACTATTTTACAGTAAAATATTTTATTCAGTTTTCAAATTTTCTTCTTAGAACAGCTAGCTCTGATACCAATTGATGGATCGGTTCGGGCACCTGTGAGGGTGCTTCAAACACAATATTCTCAATGATCTGCAATAGCTCGTGTTCTAAGAATGTATACACCGATAAATTAGATCGAGTTTAGTTTCAAACCAAGAGGAAAACACTCGAAATAATCTTTCGTTAAGAAAAACTGAAAGATTTTAAAATGTAATGATTTGTGTAAACTGATCGATTGAATACGGGGAATCAGTTCAGGCTTCTATCAGTTCAGCTATGGACATAACTGAACTGACATCAGCTGAATTGATCAAGTCAGCTTAAAACAAAGTTAAGCAGTTAATACACAAGATATGTTTATGGATGTTCGGAGACTTCAACTACTCCTACGTTACCCCTTCTACCATCTCGGGTAGGATCCACTAGAAAACTTTGATTTATACAACACCATAGTACAAATCCACCCAGCTTAGGACTTACCCACTGCCTAACTGAACTCCTAGTCTAGACTGAAAGTATCACCTTCCAGCCAACACTTGTTTAACGTATGTGTGTCAAAGACTACATACACAAGTTTTATATATTTGCGCAAGACTGTATTTGAGTGGTGGGGTGTGTGTGTGTGAGAACTGATCTCTGTAAACAACCCGAAAGATGTTCACACACACTAAGGGAAATAAGCTTCTACACTAAGCTGATATAACTTGAAGTGTTCCCTCGACTGGGCTGATTGCTTCTTTGTAAGCTGATATGCAATAAACATGCCCTTTCTTTTCTCTCTTGTTTTTCCGCTTAACTTTTTTGTTGATGGTCTTGATCTGTATTTATAGCAGCAATTCGACCGTACATCAAGACTCATCACATGTGATCGTTGCAGTTTGAATACGTTTTTTGAAATTTGTGTCTCGACTTTTCCGACAGCCATTCTGGAACATTTTGTCTTTAAACTTTGCTGCAACGTCTATTAGTGTACTATTTATAGTACAGTTGCTTTTCCTTAGTGCGCGCAGCTGGATTCCATATTTGATAAGCTTATCGTGTTTTGCAAACTGATTTATTCCAAACTGATGCTCTGACTGGTCAGTTGAACTGGTTTTCAGTTGGGCTGATGAAATCAGTTGACTCGTTCGTTGAACTGATTTCACTCTTTCAGTTGAACTGCTCAGCTGGGCTCTTCATCAGTTGAACTCTTCATCAGCTGGCCGGGCTTCTGAAGGTCTTCTGCTGAACCACCTATCAACTGGACAATCAGTTGAACTGGTTTAGATGTATCAGTTGAACTGGTTCAGTTTCACGCAATCAGTTAGCTTTTCAGTTTATGTCTTTGATAGCTTCAGTTTAGGCCTTAGTAACTGATCAGTTCGAGGCCTGATCAGTTTCATCTTCCTGCGTACTTAGGTAAATCATTATTAACAAAATAACAAGTTTTGTTAACATCAAAATCAAGATTGCGAACATGAAATATTCCAACAAATTGTATTGATACATGTGCAGAGTGCGTTTTTGAATAGCATCTTGAATTAAGAAGTGCAAGTAAGTCAACAAAAATAATTTGAGGATCCACGTCACTTGAACCATGTTCACAAGCTGAATAAGGCTTTGTATAGACCGAAAAAGGCTCCACGAGCATGGTACGATGGGTTGACAGAATATTTGCTTAATATTGGCTTCAAACGAGTCGAGGTTGACAAAACTTTTTTTATTCAAAGGTTAAAACACTATATTCTGATTTTTCAAATTTATGTTGATAATAAAATTTTTTGTGCTTCTTCACAAAAGCATGTGGATAATTTTGTTGAATACATGTTTTCACAATTTGAAATAATTCTGGTAGGTGAATTAAGTTTTTCTTGGATTTCAAATTAAAAAGTTGCATGATGATATCTTTCTATGTTAATCTAAGTATGAAAAGAATTAGGTTAAAAAAATTTCAAATGAGAACACTAAGCACATGAAAACTCCTATGGGGTCTAGTGAAAAAATGTCTAGAGTTGATGTTGCCGAAGGTGTTGACAACAATTGATAGTCTTCTCTACTAAAGTGTCAGTCGCTCTAATATAATGTTCAGTGTGTGTTTATGTGCTAGATGTCAAGCTAATCCTAAGATCACTCATCTAAAGGCCGTCAAGCGGATAGATATATATTGCAGTGACTATTCAGCTAGGTTTGTGCTACACCAAAGAAACAATAACAATTTGGTGGGATTTAGTCACGCTGACTGAGCTGGTGACCCAGATGATATGAAGAACACAAGTGGAGGTTGTTTCTACCTAGGAAATAATATGGTGTGATGGTAGAGTAGAAATCAAAACCACGTGTCTTTGTCTACTATTGAATCTTAATATGCGGCAACTAATAATTGTTGTTCGCAACTTTTTTGAATGAATCAAATGGTTGAGGATTATGGTTTTCATAGTGAGACCTTGATTTTTTATTGTGACAACTCAAAAAATCAAGTGCAACACTATCGAATAAAACATATTGACATTAGACATCATTTTATTCGAGATTTGGTTGAGAAGAGTATAATTCGAATTAAATTTGTTGGAACTAAGAACCAACTTACTGATATTTTTACAAAACCTTTAGATTTTGAGAGATTTTTCAACCTACGGAATCCTCTCAGCTTATGTGCATAATGATCACTCACACATATTGTCGTGGGTATTGTAACACCTGTGACAACTTACATGCATGTACTTTTGTAGGATGCTAGACATGTTGTTAGTGTTCAAATTTCAAATCAAGTACTACATCGTGGTTTAGGTTCAATCTAATATAAGTCATCAAGTAGTTGGGGATGTTCGTGTATATCACGGTCTTGTCCAATGTAAAAAAGTGAATGGGAAAATTTGAACAAAATGAAGAAAAGCAGAAAAGAGGATAAAATAATAACAATAATAATAATAATAATATATTTTAAAAGAAATAAAAAAAACTACCAAAAATAGTCCTATGAAGATCGTCTTTTTAGTGGAGAGCTACCACTTCTAAGTCAAAATTCAGATAGAAAAAATTATCTAGAAGAGTCAATTGAAGACCGTTCTTTTAGTGTGAGGACTACTATTTCTGAATCAAAATAAAATTCATGAAAGTATGACTGAAAATCAGAAGTGTTGCCAGGAAGTGTTGCCAACACCAAGTACAGATTGACTACAATATCTGACATTTACTTATTATATCATACCATGCATTCTAATTTTTTTGTGAACTTGTCTTACTCAGTGTGCTATCAGCTTTTAACCTATAACATTTGAAGAAACCATGATCTTCTTGATTTTGAATTTCCTTGATTCTTAATGGTAAGTGGGTTCAATCGACATGTCGTTAAACCTGTATGTTTTCTTGAAATAAAGATCTCACTGCTTCAGTTTTTTTATCGTTGGGTGAGAGAGTAATCTTGATCGGTAATGAGCAGGATTTTCGGTATGGAACGTTTGTTATCGTTAAAAGGAATTTTAAATTACATCCTTAGTTACTCAATTGTGCTACTTCTGATCAAGTTGTCATCCCACTCGATTTGTCTCTGATCTTACCGAATTTGATTTTTGTGCAACGTCTTACAGTGTTCATTACAATTTTCTGTGTACTCAAATTCTTCACAATTTACTTCTTGTGATGATATTACAGATGGATGGAGGTGGATATGATCTGTTGGATATTTGAAGCGATATGGCTGCTAATGCAGGTGTTGCAACACCAGAAACAACACCACCCGCAGAATACCCCATTACTGAGAATCTCCAATTGGTGGATGTCAAAGAGGATCATATTCCTATTGAAACCATTGCCCCTGGAGAACCGGGCAATGAAATGGATATTGACAATCTGTCAGATTTTGAAGAGCTGAATCGTGTTTTCCCTGTTCCTCCGCAACCAAGAAGATCAAAGAGACAAGCAGGGTATGACCCTGATTTCGTCCCATCCAAAAAGTTTGGAGCATCTTCCTCCACTACAAATCTTTTGGACCTTGATTTAACATATGAAGATGATTTGAATGATGAGGATTTTGAATTGGTCACAAGACCAAAACCTGCTGTTGCAACAAATGACACATCATCTACTGCTACTGTTCAATCATCTTCTCCATAAGAACCAAAGGATGTTCCAGGACCAAGTGATCCTATTGATTCTACTAAAGATGAACAATCCTAGGGTTAGTTTATTTCTCACTTAAAAGAAGAAAAATGTAAGGTCCAAAATTAAGACGACGTAATCCAACTGCATGCGAATCTAGGAAATTATGAAAAATTGAGTAATTAATTGATTTTAGCTGCTAATTAATTATGTGACGTACTTGTTTATATGCTAAATGAGATTTATTTGTCATCATGCATAAAAAATGTATTTTTAGGAATATTCAAGTGACGATCGAGGAACGGGGACCGAGGGCTGAAGAAAACGTAAAATATTTATATTAAATAATTATTTTTAATTATTTAAAAGATGGTCGATGCTTTTTAGTATTTTTATGAAATTAAGGGTTTTGAGGTGATTTTATACGCCGGGGCGTAAATTTTATTGGTGTTGGTTTTTCAACTAAAATACGAGCTTTTTGGCAACCCGGCTAATAAATTCACAAATTTATTTAAACAAAAACCTTGTTAATATTTTATTTAATTCTAATTAAAGGCTAATGGGCTTAATTGTTGGCTTAATGGGCCTAAAGCCATGTTAGCAAATAATTAGTATATAATACATGATTTAGTCTCCCCAAAACCCTACACTTTTTGCATCAAGGGATCGGCCACACACTTTTTAAAATCTGAAAACACTCCCATACACACACGGCACTCACCACACCAAGCTAGAAGAGGTTTTCGAAGGCATCAAGCCAAGAGCAAGCCATCGTCGCGTCCCGTTCTTCGTCGTCAACGGTTTTTCGTGCGTATAAAACGCAAAGGCACACCCTAATCTCCCTTTACTCATCCATCATATCATATTAATGCTTAAATTATTGGATGCATGAATAACATGAAAGAAAAACAAGTGCCACTTTTCTAAATTTTCGTTTTGGATCATAGCATGATATGTTAAGCAAGGTTTTTGATTCTTAAAACATGATTGTATGTTGTTTAAGGACTGCCATGATCTAGGCCATGATTTACAAGGGTTTACACGTGAGTTAGGGTCCTGTAAGCGCACCATACACGCTGGAATTTGAAGAGCACCAAATAAAACGTAAGTTGCTGTCATGGGAAGAACATGGGTTCGATTAGGGGTCCTCACGGCCGGGCTTGGTGCGACTCTTGTCCAGGGGCTAGCCAGGGGCGTGGGGGAGACCAAGGAAGAGTCCTAGCCATGCTAGGACTCGAGAGGAGAGGCGGCGAAGAGTCCATCGTAGGAAGGACTCTACCCGAGAAGCATGGCAGTTCGCGTGCAGGAGGTGCGCGGCTGCAGGGAAGGGAAGGGCTCGTTCCAAGCTTGCTGGGCAGGGTTAGGGCGAGTCCTTAGGATCCTGGGTAAGTGCTAGGTACGCTGGTTCGTGGCTAGAGTGTCGGCTAGGGTCCTTATTGCATCAAACATAGAGTCCATGCAGGATATAACTCTCGGCCAGCTTATGGGCAGTAGAGGGGACCTTCGTTTTTGGTTTTGGGGAGGGTTTCTTGTTAAATTTAGAGTCCATTAGGCTAAATTATTGTGTTGGGCAAGTTTTGGCTCGACATGGTTCGGGGGTAACTCGTGAAAATCAGAAGTTGGCTCGGGGTCGAAGTTTAGGTGTCAAAATAGGGTTTTAAGTAAAGAAAAAAATTGGAAAACGGCTCACGGGGGTCGAGTCGGGGTCCATAAGGGCTAAAATAATATAAAAAGACTAAATTTAGAATTTAAGAATTTTATATTAAAGTTTGGTATTTTTCGGGATTAAAACACTGTTAAAACAATTAAGAAAAGATAATTGAAAAAGTCTAACATTTAAGCCAAATAAAATTATGAAAAAAATTCACGTAAGCTTAAATAATTATTTGGGACATGTTAGAGTCGTGAAATCAAGGAAAAAGTCGAAAACGTAAAATGTCGAGTCCAGGGGTAAAACGGTCTTTTTACACCTAGAAATTAGTTAAGGTCATGGCAGTGCCCTAAATGCTATTTTATGAAAATATGATTATTTTTAAATGTTTATGAATTGTTCATGATTGAATGATGATTTTTAAATGTCTATTTGATTTTTATGATTGAGGGAAGACATTTAAAATACATGTTGCATGCTTGGTTTCAAAAATGAAAAACGTAATGATATTCATGATTTTTCTAAAGTGATGTGAATGAAAAATGTTGAAGGATGTGAAATAATTGTGACTAATTCGTTAATGTTGGCGACGTCGTGAGGGTTATGGTCCCAGTGGGAGCCCGACGATCGTGTTTCCATCATTGCGAATATGTGGTAACGGATATGTGGTAACGGTTTTGTGGTAACGGAAGAATGGGAATATCGTGAGGGGAAAAGGCCCCAGAGGGAGCCCATTTATGGGAAAAGGCCCCAGAGGGAGCCCCGACGAGCGTATTTCTATTCGAATCATGATAGGCCAGGGCCCAGTTGACCGGTGAGAGTGTTGCTGGTGTCCCCCGCCGCCCAGTACTGTGGTTTTATGTAGATGGATCCATCGACCCTCATGAGCATGATCAGGAAAGTCACAATTAACGATCTGAATTCAACAAAAGGAAAAGGAAAAGGAAAAGGAAAAATGTTTATGATCATGAAAAATGTTTTATGTCATGTCATGTTGAGGAAAAAGGGAAAAGGTTAAGGTTTATGGTTGCATGTCATGAAAAAGTATTTTATGAAAATGTTTATGTTTAAAGTTTATGCATCATGAAAATATTTATGAAAATGTTTATGTTTATGCATCTTCATGAAAACGATATTTTAAGTACACATATTTTTCACCGTTATATGTTGACTGTATTACGTATTACTCGTTATCAAGATTATGGTGTGTTGAGTCTTTAGACTCACTAGGTGTGATGGATGCGGGTGGTATTGAGGGAGGACTTGATGAGTGATTTGACTGGACTGAAGGCGCACACAACCCGAGGACCAGCGCTTCTACTTTTTCCGCATTATGACTTTTGACTCATGCTTTATGATTAAAGATTTTTAAGATTACTTATGTATGCTTTTGAGATATTTTTGAGAGGTTTAGTATGGGCTTTACTTTTCAAATTATTGCTTTTTAGGTTTAGTAAAATGTTTGACGATTTTATGCTTTAAAATATTTTTCTTTGGATTTTTAAATAGCAGTTGGATGTTTATTTTTAAAATGATGTCTAAAATATTTTATGGTTCGGCCGATGCTAAGTGAGGAAAAAAAAAATTTCTAGTACTTTTAAAGCAATAAAAAGAGCAGGACGTCTCAAAAAAGATGCAAAGAAAAGCACATCTGATGATGAAAATCCTGATGAAGAGATGCTACAAGCATTTGATGACAATCGCCCCGACTCTTCTTCTTCTGAATCTGATTTTGAGTCTGAGGAACATACTGATGATGATGAGTTAGAAGATAATGATGGTTATGAAAGTGAGTTTATTGATGATGTTGTTGTCGATGTTGAGGATAATGTTGTCAATACCGAAGATAACATTGACTATGTGGACTATGATGTGTGCAAGTCCTTCTCCACAAAGTTCTACTCTGAAGGTGCTTTAGCTTTGTGGTCACTATACATCGATAAGAAATTTATTGAAGAAAAAAATATTGATGTGGAGACCTACGGAGAGCAGAATCTAAGTATTTTCTTCAAAGATCGAGGAATGTTTGTTGTTGTGAGCACTGTGAATCCATATGCCAGAAGACCTGTTACGTAATTTTACTGCAATCCCCTATCTAGTGTTGAAGATGAAAGATCAGTGAAGTTTGGCAGGGTATTTGTCCGTGACAGGATTTTCAGTTCTAATCCCGAAGTGATAAATGTTTTCTATAACAACTCTGGTGGAGAAAAAGACGAGGAAGTTACGTCTCATTTCAATGTCATTTCTGATGTTCTCAATAACGAACTAATCAAAGTTTCCCAGATCATCCCAAAAGACTGTCTGCTGCAACCTTGACTTCATTGTATTCTGTTTTACATAAGACTGCAATCAGAAAATGGACTCCCTCAACCAACACTACAGTGGTTACTAAACCACATACCATTGTACTCTACATGATTGGTATTGGTACTACCACTTTAAATTTTGACTGGATGGTATTCAATAGTTTTCTGCAATTTGCAGATGGAAGATTCAAATCCATCAAGCTACCTTTTTTCTCCTTGATCTATGGGATTTGGAATCCCAAGGATTTGTCAAGAATATAGATGAAGAACTGTCTGATGCGGGTGAACAACTAAAGATTGCACCTGCATATTTCAAAGGAAATCGGAAGGTTGATCTTCCCTAGTTTGAGCCTGGTGTTGCCTAAGATGATGGTAACATGGATGCTTCATCATCTAGAACCAAACCAGTTGAAGTTAAAACTTTTTTTTCTAGAGAAAAGCTTTCTGAATATGTTATGCATTGTGCCTCCCATATCCAATCTCAAATATATTTTGGCCGACAATAAATTCAGACTGCACGAGAGGTTGGGGTGTCAAAATCAGACACGACCCACCAACCCGACACGGTTCAATCGGAAAAAAATCAAGTTTGGGGTTTTCGAGTTCGGGTCAGATCGGGTTGGACCCGATAGCTGACTCGAAAAAAATGATCGGGTTGGGTTCGGGTCAACCTGGGTTGACCCGAATATTTTAATTTTTTAAAAAAATATAATTAATAAATATTGCCTATATTTTTATATATTGTGTGGCTGAAAAATATTTATTGTATATTTATATTATAAATTTTCATAATTTAATATTTATTTTGAACATTTTTTTGTTTTTTAAACAATAATTTATTTGATTTAGTAAATTTATTTTATTTTTCTACAATTAGACTTTCAAATTCAATCATATTTTGTTATTATGTGTTTAAATTAAAATATTATTAATTTTTTTTGAATTTTATTTAATTTTCTTTAAAAAATTAAAAAAAATTCGAAATCGAGTTAATCGGGTTGATTCGGGTTCAGGTTCGGGTTGAGAGTTTTCGGGTTTGCTCGGGTTCGGGTTGAGCAATTTTTGAATAGTACTATTACTCAACCCGACCCAACCCACCCGAGTTGACACCCTTAACGAGAGGTTATTGTATTCTATAAGCCCAAGTGGCTGAATATGAATAGTCGTCGGAAGTTGATATTCATTCCTTTGCAAAACAAAAAAGAGGAGTAGAAGTCGATGTTGATGCTGAAATGGATTAGCCTGATTTTGATCTTGATGATGATGACGATCAAGATTTGTTGGAGATTCTTTATAAATTGTTAGATTTATGGTGTTTTCTCTAAATTTTTAGTTATGTTTGATTTATATATCATGTTCTGCTAATAATGATGTTTCTGAGTGTTCTGGTTTAGAAACGAATTTGAATTGAGAGAGAGAATTATTTAACTCAAGAAGGTTATCATACATACAGAGATAATGCATATCAAAAAAATAATACTATTTTTGAATGTTTTGCCCAAAAAATTGAAAATTGAAGTTTAGTCACAAATTTTTATACTTGTGCATGATTTATGTTGTTTAAATTTAATCATTAAAGTATATTTATATGTTTAATTAATATATTCGGCTACAGATTGTAGATATGTGTTACATCTGCACACAATACTTCAAATCTGATACACAATCTCAATATTTTATGTACTTTTATATTAAACAAATAAACGTTCAGTATTATCATTCTATGTTAAATTTAAACAAATAAACATAATATAAATATATTGAATAAGACAATCCCTCTGTAGATCACATATCAACTGGAAAACTGAAATGCATCCATTAAGTGAGGATCGATTTTCAAGGCCAAAAAGAATATTGTACAAAATGAACATAGTTCAGTAACGCTCTCTAGAAAACTGGGATGTAACTGAAGGAGAAAATTTGTGTCGAGATTTCAAAATTCATTTTCCTACTCTTTACAAGCACAGTGATAATTTGCGGTAGATTCACATGGGAATTATATTTTACTCTGAAAATTACTCCATCAGAGAGCGTATTTGCACCAGTCCTGCGAGCAAATTCAGAAACTGAAAACACCGTATATTTGTTTGTACGAAAAAAATCTAAAGCACTTGTATGCCTAATTTGTTGTTTAAAGAGAGCATACCTAATGGCTAATGGACGGAGCTTAAATTCCGGATGATTGCTTTTCTTGGCTAATCAATCTGAAACGTTCGATCAGTGTCTCCTTGAGTGACTCGGGAACTTTAGAAATGAAATTTCGCTTCGCATGTGAAATCAATAATCTCCTGCACAACCATCAAGTATAATGTTTAGATTTGACGTTCCAAAGTAAATCCAAGAAACAGGTATACGTAGAAATAGATCCCGTTTTCTATGTATCCTGAATTATTGTCCAATAAAACAATCTAATATCGTTTGCAGTTCACTGTATGTCAGAATCACCGATGCAATCCAGTCACTAATCAAGCAAACAGCGTGATACTAAAATTGTTGACCAACATTCTCCACCGGTGAAAGAAATAGTTAAAATAAAAGAAAAGCACATGAAGACGAGTCCACCATGAAACGGCACAGCTCGTCTCACGAAGAAATGGAATGATCACGTCTATTGTTTTAGAAGAAACTTTTCTAGCGGGCCTAGGATCAAAATTCAGAAATATGCAACAGCATTTATGTTTTCAGGCCATCCTACTAAGAAAAGGCAAAACTGAAAGATGAAATTGACGGATATCTAAGGCGCTATAAGGTGCACAAGCTCTCATAGAGCCTGAGGCGCATGTTGAGGTGTGTGCCTTGTCTTAGTAAGGCACACTAGGACTAAATTTTAAAATTCACATGTATAAAGTGAATTTTACTAAACTATTGCATTACAAAATATTCATTTAAAAAAGATGGCTATTGAATTGCTGAAACGAAATAAAAGAAAGGCTGAAATTGGACTTATTTTAGGCAGCAGTGCATAGGAGCAAGTATAGAGGATGGCTATAGAATTGCTGAATAAAAACAAATAGGGAAAGAAGACATACAGCTGTTTAATCGAATTAGGAGAAAAAATAAACAAATAACTGGGATATGGATAATATAAGGTATAATTTAGTATAGGATAAACATGTGATATATAATATAAAGACAAGTTAAGGATAAATAAGATGTAGGATATTGTAATTAATGTTTGGTATGATTTTAATAAGAGTGAATAAATTTATATATTATATTGTAATGACAAAATTAACTTTATCATAATAAATTTTATAATTTCAAAGTTGTTGGTTGAATTCATATTTCTTATCTGTTCATGCGTCGACAGTGCTTGCATGATTTGTTTATTTTTACCTAATTTTATATATTATATAAATATGATAATCAAACTCTTGATTTTGTGAGTCAAGTCAAATATCAATTTTTAAGATTAATCGAGTGATTTTAATAATTTTATTGAGATTTATAAAAATCATTTATATAATTATCTCGAGTTCATTTATATAATTATCATATTATATATTATATAATATGTCAAAATAAATAAAAATATTTATTTAATTATAATTTTATATCAAGGTCGAAAGGCAGGGGCTTTTTACAAGAGGAAAATTTAAATATTTATAAAAATCATTTATATAATTATCTCGAGTTCAAAACACCATTATTTTGATAATATATAAAAATAAATAAAAATATTTGATAGGGTTTAGGATTTTTATATATTGAGGGCAATTAAGTCAATTGTGGTGTTTTTTTCATTATATTAAAATTATCACATCTCATAAAAAAGATGTTTTATCCTTGTATTAAATTATTTATCACGGGCTCATGATATTATCATGTGCTTTCTAAAAAGCTACCAAACGTAGGATAAGGAGGATTATTTATCAATCCCTCTCTTATCCAGTGTACCAAACTATACCTAACAATTTTATTTTCTGAGAGGGATCAACGAACAATTATGTCTACTACCTACCAACGAGCCGGCATGAGTATGATGATAACTGGATGCGGGCGAATGAGAAGACGCGAGTTTACACAATCAATAATGAATGGTGTGCTGGATTGGCTCTTAATTTGTTGAATATAAACTGGAAATTTGTGTGTATATTGTGTGTGCCAGCTAAAGTTCGTAATTTCCTTTGGAGGACTGTTACGTGCCTAGGTTTGGGATCATGTTATGGGTCGTTAGACAGTGAAATCTCCTAGTTCGGAATAGGATTCCTGCCGTTTTGATTTACAACCTTGACAACCTATGATTAGTTGAAGAATTGGGGCTCGTGAAAACAAGAAAACCAACCGATCTTGTGAAATAAACTTTTTATTGATATTTTTCTCGATCCCTAATTCTTCCCACCAAATCCTACGACGCAATCCAAAATAAACGGAAAGAAATCCTACCAATTTTAAAAGATACATTAAAATCCAACAAGGAAATAGTTAATTATTCTTATTAACTAAGGAAAAAAATTTTTGCCCCTATATCTTTAGCCCTAAATTTTCCATGAGTGAAACATTGATAAACTTTGGGCTAGTACATTTCGTTCTCTACATTGCTGCCCACAACCTCTTCTCGGTGCACTTCTTCGCAGCTCATGACATTGCCATCCCCTTGAGATGCAAGTTTGTCCGCAAATCTTGCGATTCCTCTAATTCACCTTGTTCTTCATCAGTTACTTCTAATCAAAATAAATTTTTTCGTCGATGACTGGGAACATACATCTCATGACAATTAAAACAGAGCCCACGTGATTGGCGCTCTTCCATCTCCGCTCGATTTAATTTTTAACTTGCGCGGTGCTCGGTTCTTTCTTTTCGCTCAAATAATCGAGCAAGACTCATCCCACTCGCTAAATCCTTTGACTGCTGGATTTCCACCTCAATTGCAATCAGCTCCCTTAACCCACTGATAAATATTTCCACTTCTTGTTCCTGGTGAGAGCACATGCATGAGCAGCCAATTGTTCGAATTGGTGCTGATATTCTCCTACGGTTCCTGTTTGGCGTAACTTGGATAATTTACCCAATTTATTGTTGCAGATCGTCAGGACAAATCTGAGATTACATTGTCTTGAATTCATCCCACTGTGAGTTCGTTCTCTCTCTCTAATTTTAGGAAACACACTTGCACTTCTTCTCCTAGGTGGAATAATGTTAACTCCACCTTTTCTTCTTCCAATGTATGTTGATGTCGAAAAAAATGTTCGCACCTATGAATACATCCCAGCGGGTCTCCATGGCCATTGTAATTAGGAAATTCTTGTTTTGAGTATTTTGAAATATACCTACGGCCTTCTCCCTCATCGATGCACTTCGAGTCCTCGCGTCGTGGAATGGCGAGTCCTTGTCGCTACTTTCCCCGTTGTGCCCAATAGTATTTTAAAAACGTACGCTTGTCATACTTGGTGAAAGTTCCTGCAATTGTGCAGCCATCTCCAACTACCTTTGTTCGGTTGCACGTTCATCCGCATGGTACAAGTTCATGAATGCCTCAAATTGTTGTTCCAGCTTGCAAATGTCCCCCATAACATGTGGCTCTGATACCAATATGTTATGTGCTTATATTTTGTATCGTGTTATGGGTCGTTGGACAGTGAAATCTCCTAGTTTGGAATTGGAATCCTGCCGTTTTGATTTACGACCTTGATGACCTATGATAAGCTGAAGAATTGGGGCTCGTGAAAAGAAGAGAACGGCCCGATTTTGTGAAATTAACTTTTTATTGATATTTTCTAAAGCCCTAATTCTTCCCACCAAGTTCATACATATACTGATGACGCAATCCAAAATAAACTGAAAGAAAATCCTACCAATTTTAAAAGATATAGTAAAATCCAAAAGACAAGAAAATAGTTACAACAAGAAAATAATTATTCCTATTAACTAAGGAAAAAATCTTGTTGCTCCTCAATCTTTAGCAATCTTTAGCCCTAAATTTACCATGAGAGAAACATTGATACACTTTAGGTTTTTATATTTCGTTCTCTGCATTGCTGCCCACAACATCTTCTCGACCTACTTCGCGGCTCATGACAAGGACACTTTCCTCCTCTTTACCTACTATGAGATCTTTCTGGCTTCGTCATGTGGATGTACATGAATGTTGTCCGCTCTGTCACAACGAGCCCGAAGATGATTTCCATGTGCTGGTTTCCTGTCCTTTGGCCAGAAATGTTTGGTGTCCCACATTTATTGGTAGTAACCTTCATCTATGAGGAGTGGTGGAATCATGTAGTCCAATGCAGAGATCGTAAAGAAGTCGAAATAGCAGCAGCGACTACGTGGTGTAATCGTCAGAATCGGAAAGATGATTTGTGGAATGGCAAATGTAATCAAGGAACCGTGATTTTTAGATCAGCTTTGGATCTTCGTTCTCAATGGCAAATGGCAAAATATATACCTGCTCACTTACAAGTCACAACCAATACCAAGGCAGATTGGGAAGCCACGAGAAAATTGGTTGAAGTGTAACACTGATGTGGCTGTCTTCGAAGGCTTACCTCATATGGGTTATGGCTGTATATTAGGAACTCTCATGGAATTGTGATTGCTGAGATGCATGTTAAACTGCATGGAAGTTATAGTCCGACTTTAGCTGAACCTTTGGGAATAAGGAAAGCATTCAGTTGGTTAAAGAATCTGAATATCTCGCATGCATTATTCGAATCTGATGCACTCCTGGTCATTGAAGCATTGAAAAATACAGATCCAGATTTATCTAGCCTAGGTCTACTTACATATGATTGTAAATCCTTTCAAGGGATCATGTACTTTTGTTTTTATGCGAACCAATCGAATCACGCTGCCCATGCTCTTGCTCAGGGTTTGTTTTTGGGACTGGTCGTGTGGGATGGGTTACCTCTTCTCCCACTTAATTTCTGTGGTAATTTCTCCTTATATGGTCTAATAATATTTTCATTTTTATTCAAAAAAATAGTCTCCGATGCTAGAATTGTAAATAAATCGAGCCAACTCGCGAGCTTTTCAAGTCGACTCTATATATATTTTATTAATATTTGAAATTATCAAATTCTCAAATTGTTTGCGAATATATTCGAATATTTCGAACCAAATTCGAGCCAAAATTATTAAAATTATCGAGTTTCGAAACGAGCTCGAGCCATTATTCATTTTTCTAGCTCGAATAATGTTTTTCCATATCAGCTTGATTTGGTTCATTTAAACCAATACAAGCAAACACTAGAAGTAAAAGGAAGTTTTTTTGAAAAAAAAACTAGTTGCCTGCAGTGTGTAATTGAAGCAAAAGATGATGGAAACAAAAATGGGCAGCATGAATACAGAAAATCAGTGAGCATTTGGTTAATATAATTGCCATAGTGCCGCCCACTGTGTTTTGTCAAAGAAATGCAGTTAGACCTTAGTTTTCTCAGGTGTGCCAAGGCGTAACTTGTGTCCTTGCAAAAGGTGCGACTGCGAGGGCTGGGTGGAGGCACCAAGCTGAGCCCTACACCTAGGAGCAGCCAGGCGCTCACTTTGAACAACCATGCAGTGGTGCTCGCGAAAGGATATATTACAACACACGAAAGACTAGAGAAACATGAAAAGTTCTAAACATTGATCAATATGCTGTCAATATCAGAGAATGGGTGATTTTAATTCTTCATTGCCATTCATTCAACTTGAAAGCTCATCTTGATTCTTAACTAGAGAGAATCTTCTATATTTATTAGAGAGAGACTTCCAAAGAGAACTAATTTTCATATATTTGGACTCAGGTACTGGATTCTTCAATAATAATAACCTGTTAATCACCACTTATTTTGTTTTACTCCCCCAAAACTGGAAGTTGATTTGACCTAGATAGTTCACCCCAACATATGAGGGCTGTCATTTCCTGGAGCTGAGATTATTCCTGGCCTCATCATTTATGGAGACCATTTTGATGTTCTCCAGAAAGGCAGTGTCACTCATCATGTGTGCTGTGTGACATGGACGCGTGATTGTATCTTAGGCCTTATAAAAGTGTTAACGAGTCATAGGGATTTAGGAGCACGCAGTTAGACATTAATCCTATCAAAACCCAAGTGTATAGTCCCCACTCCACAAATTATTGTCCTCGATCATTTGTTATGAAATGAAGGCCTCCATCGTATGATGTGACTTTTACCATTTCAAAGTTAAGGCTCGACTACCACTTTGACTTTTATTCGTTTGTTATGAAATAGCAGGATATTTTTTATTTTAAGAAGAAATATTAAATGATTTTACTTGAGAGGCGGAGTTGGAAACTCAAATCAAATGCTCATTTCAAATTCCTGATTTTAGCAATTAGCATTTGGACAATTTTCCATTTTCCGATACGGAAACCTACATTTTGATTACATAGTATTTAGAATTTTAGTACGTGTCCTATTTTACTTACCTAAGTTTCTTTCAAATTGTGCTCGCTCTTTGATTTCATTAAAGTAGAAGAAAAATAAACCTTTTCTCCTAATATCTGTTTTTGTAATGATTCAAATCCTTATTTTGAATGAATTGCTAATTAAGAGATATTAAAGTGTTGTTAATTAAGTATTATTAAGGAATTGATAATTCGGGATCAACTTGTTGGGATCCACCGAATTTAAAATTACAATCCAATCTACTTCAGATTACATTATCCCGAGAAATCCAACTAGACAAATGAGATTCTGACACGTGACAGATAGGAATGATTCGGATTTTCTGAACTAGTCCGGATCCAGCCTATAAATGAAAGCTGATTTCTTTTGTTTCTTATACTGCTTCCTTCATATAGAGTTCTAGACATATACCTTAGATTTTCTAGCCAGTTTCTAGACACTTTTGGTGTTGAGAAGTTTCGGATCAAGTGTCGACTCGAAGAGGGGTTGGTGAAATGGGATCGAGACATCATCAATGGGCTGACGACGGATACAGTTATAATCCTAAAGCCTTAAATAGTGATTTAAAGATCGTTAAAAAGAATTTTGGAGCATGTTTGGTAATTCAAGATTTGGTTTGATAGTGATTTCATTGTGTTGGTATTGTCCAGGTTCAGAGCTTTCTGTTAGATTGTTTTAGTGAGGTACGTGATGCACTGACTGAGTTATCCAAACGTAGTATACACACTTATATGCTGCATATTTTAAATGTTATATGATACATGTTTTACTGATTCGGCATATTATGCATGACATATCATGTTGGGCCTGATATCTTTTGAGATATACCTCGTTTGTTGGGGCCGCTCAGCCCTATTCTGTATTGTGGACGGTGCGGCATCGAGATCTACAGTGTTCGACGGGAGTCACGGGCTCAGATGACCTTAACATTGTAGGTCCACGTCTTGATGACGAGTGTGGGAACCAAAACATGTCTAAGGCAAAACAGAGGCTACGCACTCAGGCGCCTCTAGACTGAGCATGAGATTCTTGACTTGATCCTTGATATCGGACCATATTGCATTTCGTAAGCATCATCTCAATTTGTATACTCGTACATTCTCGTATTGAGCGATTGTCGCTCACGTCCTTGTTTTCATCTTGAGCACCCCATTCCACGGGACAAGTCTTAGGTTGTACAGTTCGGACGGCCATGACAGTGGCTAGAGCAGTTGGGTTTTTGGTGGTGATCCAGTGGAGGTTTTATTTGGTTTACCGTATTCTCGTGCAGTATTATATTTTTGATATGGTTATATTAATGTTTAAGACTACTGTTATTGTTCTGTTTTCGTTTGAGTTGAAAGATGATTAAGTTATATGGTTTTCGCTGTTTAATTGTTGTTATTAAGTTTTAATTCTGCATGCTTATTAGTCTGTTTAGTAGTGGTTCGGCTAAGGACGCTAAATTTTTTCACAATTTTCAATATCAAAGAGAGGGAGGAGGAACAAGTCAATCCTTCCCTGGAGAAAATGGTACATGAGGCCTCCATCTCGTTAGGTAATACATAAAGAGAAAAAAAAAGCCCTTCTCATTCTTCGTCAGAAAAAATTTAAGGGAAGGACACATTTTTGTCGTTCAAACAAACTGTTCTATTTTCATTTGGGTTGTAAGATGATTAAATTATTTGATTTCCGCTGTTTAATTGTTGTTATTAAGTTTTAATTTTGCATGCTTATTAATCTGTTTAGTAGTGGTTCGGGTAAGGATGCTAAAGTTTTTCACAATTTTCAACATCAAAGAGAGGGAGGAGGAGGAACAAGTCAATCCTTCCCCGGAGAAAATGGTACATGAGGCCTCCATCTCGTTAGGTAATACATAAGGAGAAAAAGAAAGCCCTTCTCATTCTTCGTCAGAAAAAATTTAAGGGAAGGACACATTTTTGTCGTTCAAACAAACCCCAAGTTTCCTTCCATCTTTTCACAACCAAAATAGAAGGTGCACAACCCTCCCACACTCCTCCTTTCTCTGGCCCACCCACAGACCCCTCATAACGAAATTGTTTAGCTCCATTGTTTTCATCTACTCATAACTTGAATGCAGTGCACTGAAGAGTAGTATCATAAAAGATAAAAATGTTAACTAGTTAATTCGCATAGAAAGCACCAGAAAGCTTACTTGTTATCATAGTCACTCGACGCGCTATTGCCATCTGCTTGACACAACTTTTTACTTGCACGCATGAAACTATAAAGTTCATGAGACCATCCACATGATCGTAGAATTAATGAAGCTTCTTTCCTGAGCCTGAGAAAAACCACAGTATAAATTGTAAACCATTCTAAAAAATTAATGACTAACATAAACTTCAAAATCATCAACATTACAAGATGTTGTGACCAAAATAAAGTTCTGAACTTCAATTTGTGCACTAGGCAATTTTGCAGTAAAGCTAGAAAATTAATTTGATGTTTCAGCTTCATATCTAGAAAGATAACAAACAAGCCTCAACAGAAGTAGGATTAGCCTGTGAAGGACACACTGATCACTCACACGAAGCACCAATCTCCACAAACCAATTATAGGGCTGATCGGCTTAAGAATCAGAGATAACCAGCAAACAGCCAAACACAAATCAACAATAAAAATCTGAAAGGACGTGAATCTTAAGATCCAGATACAAGAACATAAACTAATGTTAGGTACTTGGGTTGAAAAACACTTTGGCAATAAAGTGCTACATGGATAGATACCAGTAAAGAGCAGGCTTGAGATAAACTAAGAACCTCGTAGCTGATATCAAAGGACATCTTTTTCACACTTCAAGAACTTAAGAATACATACAAAATAAGGATTAAAATACACAACACAAGATTTTTCACAATACAGAACAGTTGAACGAAAAATTAAAGTTAATATAATAATCACAAAAGAATAGCATAATCAAACTTATTTGACAAAATAATAACCACAAGCAAAAAAAAAGAGGAAATTTATAATTTAGAAGTGACGTACAGTTCCTTGAATGCTTCCACTGCTACACGAGATTGATCATCTCTGGCAAGCAAAATGCATGGCTGATTGATTTTCATCTTTCTCTTCATGCTTGATTTGTTAGTGGAGCCCATGAAGCTTCCTCGCTGACAATCCTGACGGTCTTCTCTTTTTGACAATGCTATAGGAGTATTGATATCATTATTTTCACAAAAACCTCCCTCTAAAGGACCAACTACAACAGGCCCATTCTTTCCATTACAGATTTTTAAAGATTTTTCACTCATAGTATCTTCAATGCCTTCTGAATTTTTGCTTAAACCAGACTCATTTTTCTGTTTTTCCACTGAAACAAATGATAGCGCTGTATTGCCAGAATCCTCCTTCAAATCTTTCTTAAAAATAGAAATCTTAATATTGCCAGCAGAAAGGAGCCGGTTGGTACTCCCATTGATGCTAAGCTTCCTTTGTGAACAAGAATTCCCTTGATCAAACTTAGATTTGGTTGAATTGCTCGTCTGAGCATGATGGTCGGAAGACTGCTTCCCATTGCTGTGTTCTATCAGCACACCTGACTTCTGGATTGCAGATGACTTACTTGAATTAAAACCAAGGGAAGTGGTTGAAATATTTGTCTTGGACTGATGGTGAGAAACTTTCTCACTCGTTGGTCTCTGTACAACACCAGGTTTTTGGATTGTGGCTGTTTCAATTCCACTAGACTCGAGGGAATTCGTGGAATTAGTACTATTATCATGATGGGCTGAAATGTCATTCACGCTAACTGGTTTTTCAGAACAACCTATCTTTTGAACAGAAAATGATTTATTCCTGTTCGACTCGAGAAAATAGGTTGAATTAGTTGTCTTGGCCTGTTGGTTGGAAGTTTGTTTCATAAAAACTGTTTTATGTACACAATTTGTTTTTTTCATTGTCGATGCCGTATGTCCATTTGACTCATGGGACTTCAATCCATTGGCAATCAACCCAACATTAGCTCGTGGCCTTGGTTTCCTACGAGAGAAGAAAAGGATATAGACCTTCTCCGACAAAACCTCCTGAAGGGTTGACAATGAGACATATGAATCATTGCAGCAGTACCAGTCACCAAATGCATCCTGAAAAGAAGACATTGACATTAAACGTGAAAATTCCTGCTTAGTAAGAACCAACATCAAGAAATGTTCAAAATTATGATCAGACCTTGATGTATGCATAGTAGTGCCCAGAATCAGAAGAACAGCCAGAATGTACAATAGTAGCAAAAAGATCATACTCAGGATGCTGATCCTGCGATGTCAAAACATATTTCAACACAAAAAACGAAATCATAGGATAACATAAAAATTGATCATCAGAAGAAACTACAGACGGCACAGAAACTTGAATGCAAGGAAAAATTCCAATGCCATGTAGAACAATAGTTCATTATACGCAAAGGAAAAGAGCTTCAACAATACCAAGAGAAAAACTCCATCCATCCAGAATAAAATTTTAGTTAAGAACATCACCAATTATGTCTACAACTATGCATGAAACTGGGACTTCGGGCGAATTCAATAGTTCGAACTAAAGGGTGACACGAAAGCAGACTGCAACAATTGTTTTATCTGCTGAGTGAAGTTAAAAAAAACTTCGTATTTCACATAGCATTGTGTCGTTATAGAATGTATACCCAACTAGTCTTTCTAAAAAAAAACATTCCCCGATAACCAAACAGAACAGGAGATTTAATAATCCAATAGAGGAGTTGTTAAGCAACAAGGAAAGTCACTAATTAAAAGGGACAAGGAAAGTCACTAATTAAAAGGGAAGTACAACATTTAGAAGGACAGAAGAAATGGGATCTGACCTGCTGAGAAGATTTAAAAGAGAGCATCAGTTTGATGTTCTCATTCTCTTTTAGGCCAAGGAGGGAAAGCAAAGAAGGAAAGCAAACAAAACTATCATTTCAGCATTTTTTTTCACAACACACCTGGCTTGCTTTAGACATGTAGCTTGAAAGCACTAACATCTCCTCAAATGCAATGGGTTTATCAACCTTCCCACCATACATGCCCTCAAACCTCTATTTGAAAAAAAAATATACTAAGTTCACAATCACATTTAGCCAAAATGGAAACAACGGAAACTACACTCAAAATACAAACACACCTTTAATTGGACCACAAAGACATTTGGAGCCTCGAGTATTGACATTTGCTTCCTTGCTGTTACCAACTCCTTGCAACTACAAAAGTATTAACTATTCCCAATTATTCCACAGAAGTTAAAATTTAATAGGGCATGCATACACCACAACATCCAAGCATAATTAGTCATTTATGTCCGAGGGCACAGCAAGAAAATGATTCGGATAAAAATTTTTACCTGGAATTTTAATTATGAAATTCTATCATTAAATGATGTTTGAACGAATTAAAATTTTAACTCAAAATTTGAGAAATTGATAACAAACATGTTTCTTTAATAAGTATCCATGCTGATGTTGAAGAAGCTATGATAGAACATGAATAAAATAGAAAGAATATATGCTACTTTCATCTCATCGAGCTGTTTGTATGACACTTCTTTGCAATCCAAGGGTTATCAAACTTACTCAATTCATCCAACCCATTCTAGAACATTGATTAGCGTATCACTTGAACTATCTTGACAAGGAGAGGAATCTTTTAGTGTTTCAGTCTTTCAGATTCTACAACCACAAATTATACATCATCTAAATGGCCAAGCTTTAATTGAAAAATAAAAGAATGATGAACGATCTAGCTGCAATGAAAATTTGTATGTTAAAAAAAACAATGAAAATGAATGTAAACAAAATACTAAAATTCTAACAACTAAAAACAAATTTTAACTTTGGTTTCTATTCTCAGAAGACTAGCACAACATTCAAACCAAGATGATCGTGTCATAAAAACAATATCACACTAAGTGGAGAACATATCTTAAAAACAAATATGCCACCAATACAATATAAAACGACTAAGTTCTTCAATCCACAATATCATAAGTCCCTTAATCAGAATCGTGTGACCAGAACGAGCCATTTCCTTACCAAATACTATGTTGTAATGGTTTAGAAGGATTTCTTTTGAGAAATTGTGGACTGACCAATTGAAGGAGGATAAACTATTTATGCATTTTTAAAATTTTGAAACTTTTTTCGTAACTTCTCACTTCTACCGCACAGGATCAACAACACCAAAAAGAATTCTTGAAAACTGAGGATGGCCAAGTGACTCTCCTCAAGTCTCTGCCATTACTAATGCGTCTTTCTTTTAAGAACCATATGCACAAGAAAGAAACAGTCAGCACCAGAGAATTAATGAATGCCAGTAGGATTGAGAGAGTTCAAAATACTAACATATCACACTTGTATTTGTTACTTCCATCCAAAATCTCAGGCTGGAAAAACTTCTGCAAGGCGTCTTTCAGGGATCCACTGTGCAAAATGTCAAGACTTAAATCCATTATCTCATCAACCTTATTCGACTCGGCTCCACATGACAAACACTTCACTTGACTTTGAAAAGCCCCCCCAAATATCTCCTTGACCACTGTTTCCCCACCCCCACCAGTATTCACTACATTGGCGTCATTCCTGGTCTTTTGTTGCTGTTGCAACTTCTTTAACCTCAAACATGTGTTGTGGCATGCGTCAATCACATATCGCAAAAATTCATGTGCATCCTCTTGCCTCCCTGGACGAAAATGCTCAGCATATATCCTCAAACAGCTATTTATTTTTAACGGTGCGTCTGAGGCAGCGTCACTACTCAAAGAGCGAGTAATTCGTTTCTCCAATATGCAGAAGGGACACTCACCCTTTTTCTCTTTTGCTGCCACCAAATCACCTACAAAAAAAAATTGAACTCTATAAGCAACATGCATGTATACAAATAAAACAGTTTACTTTCAAATATATTTAATGCAGCAGAATCAACAAATTCATAAACACATCGAGTCCTAAAGAATCTGGAATTCTATGAGATACAGACTACAGAGTGAGAACAGTGAGAACTTGAACCTATTTCTAGTTCGTCTAACAGAATCATTTCCTCAAGAGTAAAAATTTACTATTAAGATTTTTACTTCCAGTCTTCATACCCACGCTACTTTTCTCTTGGGGAGGTGAGTTTTAACTTTTAATAGCATAATCAAAAGCTCATATCACCATAAAAAGAATGCACTGAGCTTTTAAGTTCGAATCCCTCAGCGTACGACTCCTAAACGTACTGTGAAGTTCTTAAGGTAAAACATGAATTGTAACATACACACACGAGAAATGCCAAACCTACAATAAGGGGCAACATGAGGGGGAAAATGGAAATATACATACAAATAGAAGAGTGGAGGAATCGGAGGCAGAAATTAGCGAGAGGAGGTGTGTAAGTGAGACACTGGAGAACGGAGTTGAGGTAGCAGCTGTTGCCCAAATTTCGGAGCCCTAGAGGCGGTCCACCGTGCTTGCGCTTTTCAGACTTGAGAAGGTTCGGCTGCCACGTCATCTGCACCGTGCCCATTAACCACCCTTCGTAGCGGCCGCACCATTGGTCGCCGTCACACACCGCCGCGATCGCATCGCCCGCTCGCCCCACCCGCCTTCTCGATGCTTCTCTGTTGGTTTTTCAGCTGAGGATGTTAATATTTTTTTTTTACCTTTTGTTTTTATAAATATAAATATAACAATTATTAGGGCCCTGGGTTTTGGGGGCTGAATGGTTTGTATCTTTTGAGAATTTATTTATTGGAGTTTTTAATTCGGATCGGGTCAGTCTATAATATTATATATTAATATTCTTTTAATTTTTCTAAAATCTCATATTAAAGTAGAATCGATTTTTATTATCACTTATTGAATTAGTTTTCGCACAATCATATAAATGTTAGTTGATAAATAATTTCGATGTCTCCTAAATTTTGTACACCTGGACGGATCCGAGCTCATATCAAGATAATCCATAGCCCACAATATCTAGCCCTATCAGAAGTCTAACCCACAACTACTAGCACTATCAGAAATCTAAACCCATCAAGGGGCCATATAGCTAGAAGTTCGAGCCCACCAAAGGGCTGGGAAATTCGAACCCACCAAGGGGTCATACAACTAGAAGTCCGAGCCCACCAAGGGGCCGGGAAATCCGAGCCTTAATGCAGTTAGAGAATGTGAAGACGTTTTCATTAATAGATAAGGGATTCCGATAAACGCGGGATTCGGTTAAATCTAATCAAAATAAGGTAAGAGTCTCAGCCGCCATGATCACAGAGTCATGATATTCTACCTCAGCAAGAGTCATACTCCAACAAGGTACCAATCTTCCCTCTCTATAAATATCAGGTATTGGTCACACTTTTAGCTCTCACTTTCTCTTGCTCATTTAGCATTAATATATCTCTCTCTTAAGTTTTATATCTGGAGTGACTTAAGCATCGAAGGGGTCACGTCGAAAAATTCTCCGGCGCACCCCAATCCTATTCCTGTCTGTTGTTGCGTGTTTTCACTACCGCAAGTATACGGTGTCAAGTTTTAGTACTGGTTAGAGTACAGATATCGATCCCACGAGGAAGTGTGTATAAAAATATATATCAGTGCTCGTAATTAAAATAGTCTCAACTTTATCTAGAAAATTCGAAAGAGAATTGGTTTGTTAAAAACAATTAAAAAGCGACTAAACAATAAATCGATTTACCGACCGAAGCAATATCAGTGATAGAAATTATCTAGAGGACTGACTTCACTAAGTTTCTACAATGATTCTCCTGGTTGCATTTAAATTCCTGAATTCCTATTATTTAATGGCCAAGAACACTTAAGTATTTTATTCCCCCTTTCCCAAGTGACGAATAAATGTATCAATCAAACTTCGATTCAATTATTCCTAATACAAATCTAAGTTTAATTGATAAATGCAATCAATGTTCTTACCTAAGCCTTGCAAAAGTTATACGCCTTCCGAACGATATAAACATTCTACGATGTGCCTCTAGTGATCTATAATCCTAGTCCCTCTCCCGAGTTGTAGAATTAATCAAAACATACAATTTATGGCCAGTAAATTGCAATGAAATAAGAGTAGAGAACACAATTAAATAACATGGAATCCAATCATAAAAATATCCACGTCAAATCATTGTAAAGACAAAGCTACGTCAACCTCTAGAATGGAAATTTAGTTCATCACGAAATCCAAGAGAAAACAAGACATGTTTGTGATTCTAGACATTGCTACGCAATAAAATAAAGAAACAAAGGAAAATATAACAAATCCGAAGTGTCGTCTCTGTCCCCGGATCCGTCGTTCTTCGTATTTGTGACTGTTCTTCACACTCTGAATCTTCGTCTCGTGTATGCGCTCCGTTTCTCCCTTCTTTTTCCGTACCAAGATGGTGTAATTTTCGTGTGATTTCTCCCCACGGCGGCTCACCTCGAGTATGACCTAACTCGCGCAATATATAATATTCTGGAAGCACGGAGCGCGGTGGCGCGAGATGCTGCGCGGTGGCGCGCGGGCTTCTGCTTGTTGGCTCGTACTTGCGCGCGTGATGTGGCGCGGCCGCGCGCGTCTCTCGGGTCTTCTGCTGCTTCCGTGTGCGCGCGGCTGCGCGTGATCTCGCGCGGGCGCGCGCGAGGTTCTTTCCGAGTGCTTCATTTCATAGGCGCGCGGTAGCGCGAGATGCTGCGCGGTGGCGCGAGCCTCTCTGGTCGGTGACTTGAGTGTATGCGCGCGCGACTGCGCGTGAAGTGGCGCGGTCGCGCGCACACCACTGGCCGTGGGTGAGCTCTCGGTTGTGCAGTCCGTCATTTTCTTAGTCCACTTGGTTTCGTGTCCACTACTTTCTCCACTCCTGGAATGACAACAAAAACAAACCAAAAACGCATAATTCTGTTCGAAACAAGCATAATTCAAAATGGATTCTAATATAAATTAAGTGCAAATCTTGCACTTATCAAACCCCCCAAACTTGAACTTTTGCTAGTCCCGAGCAAAATAAAATAAAAACCGGAAGTCAATTAACAAGTAATGAAACTCTTAACAGTCATGGATTCGCAAAAAGTGATATTGGCCTCAGACTTATCTATTTTAATGTAATTCATGATTTCCCAAGAGTCACGTGTGTGTGTGATATGTCAATGTTTCTTTACTCCATCGAATGCTCAAATAGAGTCATAATGCCCATTCGCCTTACAGAATCAAGAAATCCTCAGTTTAGTTCAACTCACACTTCATCAAAATACAAATTCACATTCATAGATCACATAGGACTTTATTGGTGATTAATTGGCTCAATGAATATTCAACGGAATTATACCAAAGTTGAAATCACACAACGAGATGCTTGCAAGCATGAGATTAAAGTTTATACTTGATGACTATGTTTTTCAGGTATCCATAGGCTTGACTTGAACAACTTTTCTCCACTAGTATATTGGATAAATGTGACAAGGTTAATAGGTCTTGTAAGCTTGTAACGTTAGGCCACGGCTCATGGCTACAATAAAGGTATGGAAATCAAAATTTGAGAGAAATATTTGAACTTCATCAACTTCACTCATTTTCATTTTCTTTTCAACCACCACCTACTTTATTGTTTTCTTTTCATTCATATCCTCCATTTCCCGTATTTTCTTTCTTGTTCACCACTTTTGATTCATTATTTTCATTGTTTTTCTTCTTCTTTTCTTTGTCAACTCCTTTTTGCACACTTTAGGAAGTTAAGTGTATAAGCTTCATTTGGTAGTTGTTGTGGGATTTAGAATAGATACAAGTGGGGGCTAGTTGTATGTCATTGACATACGCCACTTGATTTTTAATAGGCTCAAAATGGGACACTAGGGATACTTCATGTTCAGTTGGTAGGCTCGAAGGCTCAAAACGGCTCCAAAAATCGCCTAAATCATTCCTATGTCACATATCATCCGTATTTCGCCTCGAAAAGTGTTCAAACAAGTTCTAGACTTCCGTCAATCCATTAGTCAAATCATACAAACCAGTCACATGCAATTTTCAATCAAAATGATATATGAAATAGGTGCACGAAGAAAAAGTAAGCATCCCAATTAACTTGAAGCTCAAAGGGCTACAACTGACAGTAAACAAAGAACACAGGCCCAAGGATATTGTGAAAGCCTGCCTAGATCATTTCTATGTTTGTGAAAGCGTCAATCAATGTCATGCAAGAATTACCAAGAATCAGATATCCATCGTCTATTTAGCATCACATGCATGCAACTTGTCTCTAAGCAGTGATAGTATCAACAAACACGACAGTGCAGAATAATTGTGACTCCTAAGTTATCATGAACACATATAAACTTCAGGACCATAATTCAATTTTCATCATCGGCCACACATTTTACTTATCCATGACTCTACCTAACAAGTTCTGACATGCAATAAAAAATCAAATTAACTAATACTACGCAATAAAAAAAACTAACTAACAAAGCAATCAAAGCAATTGCACCCCCCAAACTTAAATTATGCATGGTCCTCAATGTATAGAAATGAAGAACATGACAACACATACCTCGCTCCCAAGTGTCAGAACTCGGGGCTCGAGTCATCGTTCGAAGCCTCTTCATCATCATCATCCATGGGCTGCGGTGGTGATAGAACTGGTGGTGGGTACTGTGGTGGCCAGACTGGATGTGGTGGATAGGGAACATCCGCGGGTCCAGTAGGTGGGAAACGCTGGGCAAGCACTGATGTGAGGTCCATCATAAAAGACATGAAGGTACTAGTAGTGCGTCGGTGTTCAGCTTGCTCTTGTCGTTCGACCCGCATATCCTGTTCCAGTCGGAACATCCTGTCTCGCAAACTGGATCGAGGGATCGATGGTGGTGGTGGTGGATTGCGTGCTCTGGCCCTCTGGTTGTACTCTGCCCTGGCCTCTTGTCGTTCTATTTCGTATCCAAAGCGTGAACGGCCTACTTCACATACTGTGATTGGGCCCTTGGCTTTCAAAACCTGTTCATCGGCGCCCCATTGCACACCGGCATGAAGACATAGGGCAGTGATAGTATGTGCACAAGGAAGGCTGACGGTCATGAGTCCCGTGTCAGCACGCATGATATAACTGTGAATGAGCTTCCCAAGATCGACGGTTTTCCCAGTCATGATGGCGTAAATCAACGCCACTTTAGCCTTTGTAATTTCAGTCTGATGGGAGGAGGGCATGATCCGTGAGAGAATAAAAGATGCCCAGCGGCGTGGGTCACGGCGTAAATCAGATTTCTTCAGCGTAACCGGGGAGCCCTGATTCAATCGCCACTCTGCACCCTCGATGCATAAGGTCCTGATAATCTGATCGTAGTTCACATCCCCAGTGATCAACTCAGTGTACCCGTCATTTTCAAAATTCGACAGATTGTAGATTGCATTAATGGTGGCCGAATCAAAATAGACGAGTTGTCCTCGCACCAAAACTCCGTATTCCTCATGTTTGATTCTCAAATTCGCATAAAATTCACGGACTACGGATATCACGGCGTCTGGCGGAGATTGTGCTATATCTACCCATCCCCTTCGCACAACTTCCTCAATTATATTACAGTCAAGGTGGCTCATATCTAGCCCTCTTTCATTAATGATAGATCGAGACATGGTGCTCTCATATACCCGAAAGGCTTCCTTCGTTCCAAAATTTGTGAGCATCATAGGAACGAGACGAGGAAGCCCCATCTTTTGATCTTTTTCTCGGCGGCATAATTTTCAATTTGTATCCACTCCAATAATTAACAAATATAGAGCACAAACCCACCAACAATTGCTTGAAATCTGAAAATTATCTCACACAATAATAATGTAGAAGAAACGGTACCCTTGAATACAATAGCTTGAGATGGCACCCGGCGGCAGGGGAAGGCGGCGGTGAGGGGAGGTGACGGCGGCGGCGTGCTGCTGGATGTGCGGCGGCGGCGGCGGCGGTTGCTGTTGGTGGTTGGGTGAGTATTTGTGTTGAGGGAGGAGTGTTTGTGGTGTTGAGGTGAGTAAAGGGGTTTGTGGTGTTGTAGAGGGGAGGATGGGTTTGTGGAGGAGAGTATTTTGGAGAGGAGAATGATGAAGGAGGCGGCTGTAATGAGGAGTTTTGTGTGTGTGAAATTGTGAGATAGAGTTTTAAAGGGGGAGCTGCCCGAGTCGCGCGCGGTCGCGCGAGAAGTGGCGCGGCCGCGCGCTGGCTTCCTGTCATCTGCGAAATATTGAGCGCGCGCGGGTGCGCGAGAGTTGGCGCGACCGCGCGTACCCTGCTATACTTGCCCACTGACAATTAGCGCGCTGCCGCTTGCCTATTTTTTTTTTTTTTGAAATAAATAACCTGCAAAAATAAAACGATTCAAATCAATACTTAAATAGCGAAAATTAAAAAAAATATTAACTAAGAAATTGAAATAAAATAAGGAAGCAGAACGAATGCGAAAAAAAATAAATGCGGGTTGCCTCCCTCACAGCGCTTGGTTTAACGTCATCAGCCCGACTACCAGTCCTGTTCAATTGGGTTCACCCAGACTAAGATTATCAATATTCCTCTCTTCAGTTCCATAGTATGTCTTAACCCGCTGTCCATTGACCTTGAAAGTTCGTTCATCACTGCACTTCAACTCGATAGCCCCATGAGGATATACTGTTTCCACTACAAATGGCCCTGACCAACGTGATTTCAGTTTACTGCAGTTTTCTGACATAGCCAGAAGCTTTCAGGTCGAAGTTCAACTTTTTAACTGCCCAAAATGCTCGGTGCTCCAGTTCTAGTGGCAAGTGGCATGCTTTCCCAAATACTAGCTATAGGGAGACATCCCAATAGGCGTCTTGAATGCGGTCCGATAAGCCCATAACGCATCATCCAACTTCATAGCCCAATCCCTCCGGTTGGTGTTGACAGTCTTTTCCAGTATTTGCTTAATTTCCCGGTTGGATACTTCAGCTTGTCCATTCGACTGAGGATGATATGCTAGTGCCACTTTGTGCTTCACATTGTATTTAGCCAAAAGTGAGTTAAAAATTCTATTGCAAAAATGCGTACCTTCGTCACTTATGATGGCTCTTGGCGTTCCAAACCTGGTGAAGATGTTTTTATGCACAAATTTCACTACAACATGAGAGTCATTAGTATTGGTGGCGATTGCTTCCACCCATTTCGACACATAATCAACAGCTAATAGAATGTAAGAATTACCAAAAGAAGGAGGAAAAGGTCCCATGAAATCTATACCCCAAATGTCAAAAAGTTCCACTTCCAAAACATTTGTCAGTGGTAATTCCTGACGCCTAGAGATGTTTCCTAACCTCTGGCATCTATCACATGATTTTGCTAAGGTATAACTATCTTTAAACAAACTAGGCCAATAGAAACCAGATTGCAATACCTTAGCTGCTGTTCGTGACGCTCCAAAGTGTCCACCATATGGTGAAGAATGACACTTCTCCAAAATTTGTTGGGCTTCGAGACCCTCCACGCATCTCCTAATCACTTGGTCAGCACATCTCTTGTACACAAATGGGTCATCCCAATAATAAAACTTGATATCATGGACAAACTTCTTCTTCTGATGATAGCTCAAATCTGAAGGAAGGGTACCACAGGACAAAAAATTTGCAATATCAGCAAACCAAGGAATTACAGTGCTTACCTCAAAGAGTTGCTCATCCGGAAAAGTTTCCTGTATAGCTCCCTCTTCTTTCTTCTCCTCCAACTCAAGCCTCGACAAATGATCAGCTACCTGATTCTCACTACTTTTTTTATCCTTGACCTCAAAGTCAAATTCTTGTAATAGCAAAATTCACCTTATCAAGCGTGGTTTTGCATCTTTCTTGGCAAAAAGGTAGCGAATAGCTGCATGGTCAGTGAAAACGATTACCTTTGTGCCAATCAAATAAGGCCTGAATTTGTCGAAAGCAAATACTACTGCAAGCATCTCCTTCTCGGTCGTAGTGTAATTCTGATGAGCAGCATCCATCGTACGGCTTGCGTAGTAAATCGCCCTAAACATCTTGTCCCTTCTTTGGCCTAAGACAGCGCCCACTGCATAATCACTTGCATCACACATTAGCTCAAAGGGCTCCTTCCAATCCGGCACTATCATGATCGGTGCGGTCACTAATGCCATTTTGATCTTCTCAAATGCCTGCAAACAATCATCATCAAATATAAAAGTCGATTCTTTTTCAAGTAAATTACATAGGGGTTTAGTGATCTTAGAAAAATCTTTAATAAATATACGATTAAAACCCCGCATGTCCGAGAAAGCTCCTTATTCCTTTGATGTTCTTTGGTGGGGGAAGTTTTTCGATTGCAACGACTTTAGCTCGGTCCACCTCTAATCCCTTGGACGACACTTTATGTCCAAGAACAATACCCTCTTGGACCATAAAGTGACACTTCTCCCAATTAAGAACTAAGTTCTTATCCTGGCATCTCTGTAAAACAAGGGATATGTTATGTGAACAATGATCAAACGACGAACCAAATACCGAAAAGTCGTCCATGAAGACTTCCATAATTTCCTCCACCATATCTGCGAAAATGGCCATCATGCACCTCTGGAAAGTGGCAGGTGCGTTGCATAGCCCAAACGGCATTCTCCGAAAAGCAAACGTGCCATAGGGACACGTGAAAGTAGTCTTTTCCTGATCTTCTGGCGCTATAGCAATTTGGTTATAACCTGAATAACCATCTAAAAAACAATAATGAAAATAGCCAGCAAGTCTATCAAGCATTTGATCAATAAAAGGCAGTGGAAAATGATCTTTACATGTGGCATTATTTAACTTTCTATAATCAATACATACCCGCCAGCCAGTTACAGTGCGAGTAGAAATCAGTTCATCATTTTCGTTTTTAACCACAGTTATTCCACCCTTTTTCGGTACAACTTGTACAGGAGACACCCAACTACTATCAGAAATGGCATAAATCACACTAGCATTTAGTAATTTCAGTACCTTGTTTTTCACAACCTCTTTCATTGCTGGGTTCAACCTCCTCTGGTGGTCCACATAAGGAGTATACGAATCCTCCATCAAAATTTTATGCATGCATATAGTGGGGCTAATTCCCCTAATATCAGAAATCAACCATCCTAAAGCAGCTTTAAATTTCCTCAATACTCTCAATAATTTATCTTTTTCAGTATAAGTAAGGGAGGAAGAGATGATTACCGGATATGTCGACTTGTCACCTAAAAATGCATAACATAAGTGGCTTGGCAGTTCCTTCAAGTCAGGCGAAGGTGCTTTTACCTCGATTCTCTCATTATTATCCAACTCTTCAGGCGGTGCATCTTTCCTCCTGTCCTTCTGCAGTGCTTCAAGAGCCACTCGTTGCTCTTTCACTTCCCAAGTTTCTTCATCCGCAGTTCCAGCAGCCAAACAGCTCTCCAAAGGATCCCTAGTTTCTGCACAATCAAGAGACATACATGAGTCTAAAATATCAATGCTTTTACAGGTGCTTACCTCATTTGACTCCTTCATGGCGTGGTAGATATTGAAGATGACAGCTTCTCCGCCAACTCTCAGGGTGAGTTCACCCTTGTGCACATCTATCAAAGCCCTTCCAGTTGCGAGAAACGGTCTCCCAAAGATTAGTGGAGCATCATGATCCTCTTCCATATCTAAAATCACAAAATCAGCAGGAAAAATAAATTTATCCACTTTTACCAATACATCTTCGACGATCCCACGTGGATACGTGAGACTTCTGTCCGCAAGCTGCAACGTGATAGTGGTTGGTTTTACCTCTCCAAGCTCCAATTCCCTGTAAATAGAAAATGACATTAAGTTAATACTTGCTCCTAAATCACATAAGGCTTTACTACATTTAGAACCACCAATAAAGCAAGGAATAGTGAAACTCCCTGGATCTTTTAATTTTTGTGGTAACTTCTTCTGCAGTATGGCGCTACACTCTTCAGTAAGGTTCACAGTCTCAAACTCCTGCAGCTTCCTCTTCTTAGACATCACATCTTTGATATACTTTGCATAATTCGGCATTTGCTTCAAAGCATCAGCAAATGGTATGTTGATGTGTATCTTCTTAAAAATCTCCAAAAATTTTGCAAACTGATCATACAATTTCTTCTTTTTGAATCTCTGAGGGTATGGAAGGGTCGGTTTATATACTGGAGGTCGTTCAACTTCCACTTCTGTCTTGGATTCCTCATTTTTGCTTTCTTCAACTGTCTTCTCACTTTCCACTCTATCTTTAGGAATTTGTACCTCCAATTCCTTTCCACTTCTCAAGGTGACTGCCTTGCACTGCTCTTTCGGGTTAACTTCGGTGTTACTAGGAAATTGACCCCTATTCTGATCTCTCAATGCGGTAGCCAACTGTCCAATTTGAGTTTCCAAAGATTTCATTGTGGCACCCATATTTCCCATGTGAGTTTCCATATTGTCAAGGCGAGATTCAGTCCGTGCCATCCTCTTGCCGGACTCAGCAACAAATGTTCCTACTAAATCCTCAAACGAAGGTTTTCCTTCCCCCTTTGATGTATTGAACCCCGGTGGAGGATTCAACACATTCTTATTATTTGCATAAGAAAAATTTTCATGATTTCTTAATCCTGGATGATAAGTATTAGGGGGAGGGTTACCTCGATATCCTCCAAATCCTCCAAAATTTCTGTTGTTGACGTACTGAGCTTCTTCAGGAATAGATTGTTCTTCAGCAACAGTTGATGGACTCTCAGTTTCTGATATGCTCACTTTGTTCATAGCTGCGAGTTGTGTGGTCAGTGCTGATACATGTGCAGTGAGTGACGTAATGGGATCCATAGCATAAACTCCAGCTGTCCTTTTTACTCCTGCCCTTTCAGACGGCCACTGGTAGCTATTTATTGTCATCTGTTCAAGCAAGTCATAAGCTTGCTCGGGAGATTTAGCAAATATCGTGCCACCAGCTGCAGCATCTACTGTTCCTCTTGTTTGCCCATTTAGACCGTTGTAGAATAATTCGATCTGCACCCAGTCTTTGAAGCCATGGTTTGGGCACTTTCTCAACAGCTCCTTGTATCTTTCTCATGCCTCATACAATTGTTCAAAAGCAGTCTGCCTGAACGTGCTAATCTCAATCTTCAACTGTGCAGACTTTGCAGGGGGAAAGTATTTTGCCAGAAATTTTGTCGCCAGCTCCTGCCAAGTAGTGATACTTCCTAAGGGAAGCGATTGAAGCCATCCTCATGCTTGATCTCTGAGAGAAAACAGAAACAAACGCAGTCTAATAATATCATCAGGCACATTATTAATCTTTACCGTATCCGTTATCTCCAAAAAGGTTCTCAGGTGAACGTGAGGATCAGAGGTTGCTGTTCCAGCGAACTTGTTTTGCTGAACCATATTGATTAGAGGAGGCTTCAATTCAAAATTATTGGCGTTGATTGTCCCTCTTGCAATACAAGAGTAATGATTGTTGATCACTGGTCGGAAGTGATCTCTTATAGGAATCGCCTCTGGCTGGGCGTGTCTGTCATTCTCTCTGTTCTCAGCCATTGCTTGGATCTCTTCTCTTCTTGCTTTTCTTAATCTTCTAGCAGTTCTTTCGATCTCCGGATCAAAAATAAGCAAGTCAGGGCTTTGCGATCTTAGCATACACTGTCAAGCAGAAAAAATGAAAAACTCAATCAATATAAAATAAAATAAAAATAAAGGCTCTAAATTAAAATCTAGACTAATTGGTAACAATACTGATATAAATTTAAATTTGACACTCCCCGGCAACGGCGCCAAAAACTTGTTGCGTGTTTTCACTACCGCAAGTGTATGGTGTCAAGTTTTAGTACTGGTTAGAGTACAGATATCGATCCCACGAGGAGTCTGTATAAAAATGTATATCAGTGCTCGTAATTAAAATAGTCTCAACTTTATCTAGAAAATTCGAAAGAGAATTGGTTTGTTAAAAACAATTAAAAAGCGACTAAACAATAAATCGATTTACCGACCGGAGAAATATCAGTGATAGAAATTATCTAGAGGACTGACTTCACTAAGTTTCTACAATGATTCTCCTGGTTGCATTTAAATTCCTGAATTCCTATTATTTAATGGCCAAGAACACTTAAGTATTTTATTTCTCATTTCCCAAGTGACGAATAAATGTATCAATCAAACTTCGATTCAATTATTCCTAATACAAATCTAAGTTTAATTGATAAATGCAATCAATGTTCTTACCTAAGCCCCGCAAAAGTTATACGCCTTCCGAACGATATAAACATTCTACGATGTGCCTCTAGTGATCTATAATCCTAGTCCCTCTCCCGAGTTGTAGAATTAATCAAAACATACAATTTATGGCCAGTAAATTGAAATGAAATAAGAGTAGAGAACACAATTAAATAACACGGAATCCAATCATAAAAATATCCACGTCAAATCATTGTAAAGACAAAGCTACGTCAACCTCTAGAATGGAAATTTAGTTCATCACGAAATCCAAGAGAAAACAAGACATGTTTGTGATTCTAGACATTGCTACGCAATAAAATAAAGAAACAAAGGAAAAGATAACAAATCCGAAGTGTCGTCTCTGTCCCCAGATCCGTCGTTCTTCGTATTTGTGACTATTCTTCACACTCTGAATCTTCGTCTCGTGTATGCGCTCCGTTTCTCCCTTCTTTTCCGTACCAAGATGGTGTATTTTTCGTGTGATTTCTCCCCACGGCGGCTCACCTCGAGTATGACCTAATTCGTGCAATATATAATATTCTGGACGCACGGCGCGCGCGGTGGCGTGAGATGCTGCGCGGTGGCGCGCGGGCTTCTGCTTGTTGGCTCGTACTTGCGCGCGCGCGGTTGCGCGTGATGTGGCGCTTCCGCGCGCGTCTCTCGGGTCTTCTGCTGCTTCCGTGTGCGCGCGGCTGCGCGTGATCTCGCGCGGGCGCGCGCAAGGTTCTGTCCGAGTGCTTCATTTCATGCGCGCGCGGTAGCGCGAGATGCTGCGCGGTGCCGCGAGCCTCTCTGGTCGGTGACTTGAGTGTATGTGCGCGCGACTGCGCGTGAAGTGGCGCAGCCGCGCGCACACCACTGGCCGTGGGTGAGCTCTCGGTTGTGCAGTCCGTCGTTTTCTTAGTCCACTTGGTTTCGTGTCCACTATTTTCTCAACTCCTGGAATGACAACAAAAACAAACCAAAAACGCATAATTCTGTTCGAAACAAGCATAATTCAAAATGGATTCTAATATAAATTAAGTGCAAATCTTGCACTTATCATCTGTGCAAAACTCAGAGTTCTGACCCGACCCTAATCAGCAGTGAAGATTTGAAGATCCGCTCTCCAGATCGAACCTGAGGTAAAATTTGGTATCATCAATTGGTGCCGTCTATGGGAAACTAAAGAAAAAGATATAAGTTGGTAAATCAGAGAGGAAGAAGAAATATGTTTCATCGTCGAGAGAACATAGGAAATGAGAATCGTGAGGATAAGCACCTCGAAGAGAAATACCATGAAGAAAAGTCTTTTGAAGAACCGAATCATCCGAACAGTTCATTATCTTCCATGCAAGAGTGCATTTTGGTCTTCAGCGGAAGGGCCTTTGGTTTTCTTCTGAATAATTTCTGGTCTTTCATGGAAGCGCCTCTAATCTTCCCCTAACTAGTTTCTGGTCTTCTTGGGAAGAGCCAATTCTAGTCTTCCTCGAAAAACTCTATGGTCTGCCTCCGAGCACACCTTGGTATTCTACAAAAGAACCCTTATTCTTCCCCGAGAGTGCCTTTTTATATTCAATGGAAGGGCCCTTGGTCTTCCTCCTAACAACTCATAAAGTCACATTTTGGTCTGACCCAGAAGAGCGCATTCTCATCTGACCTAGAAGAATGCATCCTGGTTTTCCTGAGAAGAGCACATCTTTGTCTTATTTGGAAGAGCGCGTCATGGTCTTACTCCGAACATCTCATCCTGCTCTTCCACGAAAGAGCACATTCTAGTCCTTCCCGCAAAACCACATCGTGAAGGGCTCATCATGGTTACCCTTGGAAGAGCCGGTCCTTATCATTTTCAAAAGAGGGTATTCCTTAAGATTTCTCCCATCAATATACTTTATTACATTGGTCATACAGTTATTTTTGAAACATATAATGTGGTAAAGTCATCCAACACAATAAAATGTAAGTCCAAACTGTTTGGCCATCTTAAAAAGACGCATCCGGACAAAAAAAATCCCAATAGTCCACGAATGTGGCATTCAGCAAAGCCCGACTCCAGTTCGGCACTATGTAAGACCACGAATGTGGCATTCATAACTACAAAGCCCACGAATGTGGCACACATCCAAAAGTCCGACCCCAGCTCGACACTATGTAAGACCAAGAATGTGACATTCATAACAACAAAACCCACGAATATGGCACACATCCAAAAGGCCGACCCCAGCTCGGCACTATATAAGCCCACGAATGTAGCATTCATAACGATAAAACCCACGAATGTAGCAGAGTAGCGGCTCGAAGAGAATAAACGTAATAATGAGGGGAAAATATTCTTCTATTTATACTGGGAGAAATTTAATGCTAGCCGTCTGATCAACATGAAATCAAGGGTCTGGATTTTCTTGAAGAGACGTACAGTCGCCTCGAAAACTGAGCCGCCATGAGATCTAGGTCGTCCATTTATTTTCACTTGGATCAAGATCCGCACCGTTCGGGATATCGTGTAGGGCTGAATCAGTACACAATAGACACTAGGGATTAGTTACATAGGGCTCAAGATCCGACCAGATTTTTTAGTCTAAAAGTCATACTTCTTTTAGACTAATTGAAGGGAGATACTATCGATGCCCCCTAAATTTGGTACACGTAGGCGAATCTAAGCCCATATCAAGACAATCCCTAGCCCACATTCCCTAGCCCTATCATGATTCCAAGCTCACAACTCCTAGCACTACCAGAAATCTGAACCCATCAAGGGGCCATACAGCTAGAAGTCCGATCCCACCAAGGGGCTGGAAATCCGAGCCCTGATGCAGTTAGGGAATGTGATGATATTCTCATTAATAGATAAGGGGTTCCGATAAATGCGGGATTCGGTTAAAACTAATCAAGATAAGGTAAGAGTCACAGCCACGTTGATCACATAGTCCTTATGTTTGAGGTTTCCTATATCAGGTAGGATTCTACCTCAGCAAGAGTCCTACTCCAACAAGGTACCAAATCTTCTCTCTCTATAAATATCAGGTATTGGTCACAGTTTTAGCTCTCACTTTTCTCTTGCTCATTTAGTATTAATATATATCTCTCTTTTAATTTTGCTCTCTGGACTGACTTAAGCATCGGAGAGATCACGCCGAAAAACTCTCCAGCGCCGCTGACCCTATTTTCTGTCTGTGCAGAACTCAAAGTTCCGACCCACCCCAATCAACTGTGAAGATTTGAAGATTCGCTCTCCGAACCGAAATCGAGGTAAAATTTTGATATCATCAAATTTTAAACTATTGTTTTCAAATATATTAAAATTTGCTTTTTACCTCCAAAGTGAAATGTAAGTACCATTTACAATTGCATACGAAAGAATATATTTATTATTTATAAATTAAAAAAATATTTGTATCTTGATAATTTTTAGTCTTAGATTCTTAAATTTTTTTAAAATCTTTAAGTAAAAAATTAAATGTATAATTAAAATATGCAACTTAATTAAATCTAACGTATTTTAAGTTGTTGTTAATTGGTCTTAAAGGTTTTGTATCTTTTGAATTCTTATTTTTTGTTATAAATCATTCTTACAATTTTTTAAATTATAATAATAGATTTTAAAAAATTTATCAATCAAAGATAATATTTCAAATTAATTTTTTTTAAAGCATATTAATCGAAATAGTTTAGAAAGAATTTGATCAAGCACAACTATTTTGGATGTTCATGACATATTTTGTTATTAATATATATCAACATACCACACACACGCATGCATCACATGTGTAGTAACGTAATAAAAAAAACATTAGAGTTGATCTTGCCCACGTTGATTTGAAGAAACGGATATATGAGTTATTTTCCATTCCATTTTTTTATTCGAATAAGTTGACATAGATAAATATATGGAAATTATGGTCAGTTTTGTGATTTAATTTTGTCATAACAAGAGACCATACGGTGATCATCTTGCTTAATAAATAGAAATATATATAATATGAACTATCCAAGTTTTTTTTTTAAATAAAATAAGTGTCAACCATTCGATATTCTGATCAAATAATATTTTTTTATATTTGGGGAGACTGAATATTTATTTATGACGTATTATAAGATTTTTTTTCATTACATGGATATTCCAAAGTAAATAAAAAAATTGGTAAGGGCAATGACGTAATTTAAATTTAGAACGCTGTAAACGGGAACGTAATTCTATAAATTTTCTGTCCATTAGAACCTTGGTTTTGATTTCGATTTAGTTTTACCCCTTCGTTTTTTTATTGGTATGATTTATAATATATATTAAGTCACGACTCCGTATTAGCATGACAAAATTACACCGACGTCATATTACTATTATATCTCTCACTAATTAATAATTAAAATAGTCGGAAAAATTTATTTAGTAGACGACACATTCACCCTGAGGTCACTACCTACTATAAATTTGGGACATTCCCAAAGAAATTTGGCCAAGTTAAAAAGTTCAAGTTCAAACAAAAAGAGCTTCTCGAATACAAAATTAAGACAAGCCAATGGTAATAACTTCATAGATAGCACACCAAGTTTCTAGTACATATGCGATTTATACATGTTTCGGAACAAATTCATTCATCCGAAACCGATTATGTTCGTCTGCACCAAATTAAAATTGCCATGGATCATAGAACCAAGAAAGAAGTACCTTGGTACCATCTCGATGGCATGCTTCTAATACGAGCTGCTCGCTGCCACCTTTTCTATGAAACCCCTTATGTCAAAAGAATCAGTCCCTTCTCTCGTGATAACACCCTGTGATTTGCAAATGGCATACTAAGAAACGGAAGGCAAGTGTGTGGTATGTAGGTGATGTAAGAGAGAGAGTCTGACAGAGAAACACCTTTTCCGTGACAATGGCGCTAATAACAGTAGCTGGGGTAACATCGAAGGCTGGATTCCACACAGAAATTCCGGAAGCAGCCACTTGTTCCCCCATCCCGCCATGTGTTCTGAGCAACTCTTTAGCAGATCTTTCTTCTATAACGATTTCTTCTCCAGAAGAGATGGATGAATCGATGGACGTGAGAGGAGCAGCTACATAAAATGGGATACCATGATGCAAAGCCGACAGGGCAAGGCTGTAAGTTCCGATCTTATTGGCAGTATCACCTAAAAATTCCAATGTTGATTTCAGCATTGAACAATTCATTTCTTTTAGCATTGGAACAAAAAATGTGGGCCAAAGATGCATTTTTAGGTACCGTTAGCTGCCACTCGATCAGCCCCAACAATCACAGCATCCACTCGCCCAGCTTTCATTAATGCTGCAGCGGCAGAATCTGCTATTAGAGTTGCAGGAATGTTATCGTGCACCAACTCAAATGCAGTGAGTCTTGATCCCTGAATGGACCAAAAATAAAAATAAAAAGTTCTCGAGGTTCAGGCCATTTGTAGGAGACATGAACCCAATGATTCGTTAATCTTTGATAAACGGTTACACAAAAAGACATTTCTTCGTTTAAAAATGCATACTAATGCTCAGATTAATAAAAAAAGCCTCGAATAAAAACTTTTGAGCAGAAATATGAAGTGGATATTTAAGGCACCAACACTTTCTCACATCCAACTTCCAAATCCTGAAGCATGGGATGAAAACGAATGAGAGTCAACTCCAAGTGTGTACAGGCTATGACCGCAACCGGATTTACCTGAGGGGCTAACCACGGGGAAGGTCGTCCTCTTCCATCGTTGGTCAGGCGAAGCTTAGATTACTAGGTTAAAAAAAAAGGAGCAGCAAAAAGAGAAGAAAGTACAAGATTAGCCTGTTCACATGCCACATTTCTGGATTTGAGACAAACCAGTGTCCCTTGGTTTAGACTTTATGCAGAGTAGGCAACAATTGGCCAGCACAGACGGATTGTTAACAAAGAATTAGAATCATCACGCATCAACAAGCCACAATATGCTACCATCTTATATTTTTCTAGCTCCAAGTACACAAGTACACGAAGTAACTAGCAGAAAAACATTCTAACAATTTTGAGTTTTCTCTTTCTTCAAATGTTTAGACTTGAAATTCTGATTCCAACCTTTTTGCAACTCCAATCATACCAATTACATGGGTTTTCTTCACAATGAGCAAGAGATTATGAAAAAATGACACTAACTTGATTAAAGGGGCGTGTCTCAGTACAGTAAGCCCTCTCCAGAACCCCCGTCTCATGAAGTGAACGGATCACACCTAGAGCAGTTCCATATCCAGCTGTTGCTAGACTGTTTAAACAGTTGAACAGGCAGTTAGAACAATTCTACAGGGATTCATATAATCGGAATGTAGAATGGCACACCATGAAAAATGAAAGAACAATTTTACATGGGTTCATCAGATTCATATGATTGGAATGTAGTACGGTACAACACGAAAAAAAGAAATCATATCCCATATATGGACAGGACGAGGGAGAGAGGTACCTGCCAGTGTTGCAATGAGTCAAAACAGAAATCTTCCTCCTATCTGTCTGCTGCTTCTGAAGAAACCTAGCTCCAAAGTGTCCAATTGCTTTATTAGAAGCAACATCATCTTCAAGCATGATTTCAGCAGCTTCAATGCAAGCCTTTAGAAAAAAATATCAGCTCACCAGAAACAAAGCTAAAATGTTCTGCTTTTCCAGCTACTGACATGAAGATGAAAGAGACAATGCAGTCCAATGAAAATTTCCTTCTTTTTTGGCCCAATAGAGCTCAGTTCAATGAATGAAGGGGTGGCTGAATTTTAATCATTGCAAATTTAGTTAAAGAGAGAACACATATGTGGCTTGACCATGAAGGCAGACACCACCAAATTAGTTATCAAATTGGCCGATTTGAATTCTATAAATTTTTATCAATTTTTTTTGCATAAAAAAAACATGGTTACTGTTTGGCAGCAACAACAATGTTGAGGATTTAAAATTCCTCTTTCGAACCCATTACAGTTCATCTTGAAATTGTGACATATGAAATTTCTTCTGGAGGTGTCATTTCATGTTCACATATTTTCAAATCAATCCACTGAGACTCCTTTATTAAATAAAAACCAATTTTTTCAAACATAGGCTTATTTTGTTTCTCGATTGAGGGATTTTATTAAGGAAAATGATCAGATAACAAATTTCAAATGATACCATTCTTAGGTGGATTTAAAATCAGTATAATTGACACAATACCTTAAGTTGGGATGAGAGGAATTCAAAGTTTATTAAATTTAAACTCATCCAAACAAATAACTGAAATCAATGATTTTAAATTCTTCAAGGCTTCGATCCAATTACACCCTTGGTTAACTTAAAATCATCGTCCATATACATAGAAGAACATAGACAGATATAGCTAAGGTATAACTTTCTTAAAAAAATAAAATCCATCAAAATTTATAATAATCTTAATAATATCAGATAATATTCGAGAATATTTTTTTTTTCATTTTGAAGAAGGGCCCATATCTACACAAATAAAACGGCATCAAACCTGAAAAACTGCCTGTGCTTCTGAAGCATTGGCAGCTACTTTCTGTACAAGTTCCTTGAGTTTAGTTGCAGCATCTGAAAGATTTACAGCAGTCGGACGGCTGCAAATCATATACAACAAATTTCTCAATTTAAACCATAAATTAACATGAATATGTATTGAAGCTGGGGACGCATCATGATAACCTGCTCACAAGATAATCCAATTTATTGCTTATAAATAATGCTGCATCACTAGGTGTCCCATTAAAAGTCCTTAAATTAGAAATTTCTACTGCCAAGGAGAGAGAAGCCGTTATTGCAATGGCTGGGGCACCACGAACAACCATTTCACTTATTGCAGCCCTGAGAAAGCACAGTCTTAGGGATCACAAAGAATAATATTTGAATCAGTGCAAATAAATTGACCGTGAACAGGTAATAGCTGATAATTACACTTGGATTGGATAGGGATGTAAACAAACCGAACCGGTTCATGAACTTTTCGAGGCAACTCAAAAAATATTTGATATTCGTACTTGAATTTATCGAATTTTAGCCGAACTCGAACACATTCGAACTTTTCTTCGAGTCTAACTCGAGCCCAAATTATATTGTTTGATAGTTCGCAAGCATTGATATTATTTATATATATATATTAAATAAATAGATTCGAGCCTTTCGATTATTTATTTTCGAACAATAATTCGAATAGCTAAGAAACATTTCTAATATTTCGAGCCGACCTCGAACTCGAGCCTGATTATAACCGAACTCGAACCAACAAATTTAAATTTTTTGAGCTTCAAATCGAGCTCGAGCTCGACTATATCTATTTTTACTTTTTAGCTGAATTCGAGCCTTAAATTTTCAACATATTCGGCTTGATTCTGTTTGTTGAGCTCGACTATATCTATTTTTACTTTTTAGCTGAATTCGAGCCTTAAATTTTCAACATATTCGGCTTTATTCTGTTTGTTTACTCCCCTAGACTTGGACAAGCATATCGAGGTATACATGAAACTTGCTTGGAGATTGGAGTGCTCAGGTAGCGACATGGACCTTTTTTCCAAATTTACTACCAAAATTTGTCTTTATTATTATATCATGTAAAATAAGAACACCAACATGTGCAAACAACTTTAGCTGTAAATCATATGCTTCAACAAAATTCCATTGTCCACTTAACACTAGTATGACACAAGCAGCATAAAAAAATTTAATGGTTTTCTAAAAAGTTTCGTGATATACAGGAAAATATATAATTAAGATCATGAAACTAATTTTAGAGGTTTGAAAAGAAAAAAGGATAGTTTGTAGAAAACTAGAAGTGTACAATCAGTATTCCAATTTGCAGGTTGTGAGAAGTCTTTGCTCAATTCACAGTATATATAGATAGTAAGGATAAATGAATTTCAGAAGCCTACATATATATACAGGTTACAATAGCAATGCACATTTGGTAAACCACGAAACTAACATAAGGATATTGTTATAAGCATAGTTCATACCTTCATATTCAGTTCTTAGACCAAGAATTATCTCACATCATTCATCACTTTTTAATTGTATTTTTTTGAGTGATTTCGGATTGAAGGTCCCTTAATTGTATCATCCACCTATTCTGCATACTCTGAGTGGAGTTAAGAGTATAAATTTCAGCTTAGACATAATCTTAGAGATATTTAATTGTGATTAGACTATAAGTTACAATCAAGAGGTGTAAAGAGCGACCTTAAAGGGTTCAAAATTACTAACTTCTTGTAGGTTTCTTCTAAAATGGAAGAAGATGACAATAGGAGGATTACGTCATCTTCAAACCTCTATCATATCTCTTATCACTTTACTCAGGGTGGCTGCAAATGTGGGCTTAGCGAACCCAAAAAGTTTCGTTTAAAAAATTCACCATTGCAATCCATAAGTTTACATGTAGAAATTGAACCTGAGTGCAATAAATTGATGCCGGGTTCAAAGAAAAAGGAAGGAAAAAGATGGAGGGGAGAGACCAAGGGTGTGCACGAACCCTCTGTCAGTGCGTGTGCACCTGGGGCGCGGCCCAACGCCTGCTAGCTGTCGTCCAGCTTTTGCTTTTTACTTTTTTCGTTTTTCCAACGGCTATTTTGGTATTCTTCACACATTTTATTTCAAATTTAGTTTTAACTTATTAATTAATGTCATATTTAAAAATATATATAGAAAATTTTGTATCATTTATCGAGTGTATAACGGATATTTTAAAAAATTTGTCAATATATATCCTATACAATTTCTCATATCTCTAACCCACTATCTAAACTTCTCGACCATTTCTCAACAAAATATTGATATCTTATCCTAAATGGCTGAAAAGTTTAGTTGTTCATTCAACAAATTTTTCGGTTCTCCAAATACCAAAAAAAATGCAAGCTTTCAAAATTCTCAAACTCGTTCCGGTCCTCGCCCTTCACAATTTTCTTATACAACACAATTTTCATAAAATATTCACATCGTTTCTAATGTCTTCCCCGATGCTCTGTTTTTTATGTTTCTGGACGATTATTATGCTGTCATGAATGACCAATTTATGACACAACCCTCTTCTCCTCCACTACCATCGAGCACGCCGTCAAGCTAATTTCGACGGGCGAGTGTGGGAGGAGCTTTATCCGATAGAAAGCTCACAACACCAATTTCAATGCTAGGCTCTCAATTTTTACCACACTCGAGAGAACCCGGGATAGAAAATATTAACCCTAAGGATAAGGAAGATGGCAAAGAACCGAATGTCTCTCGTAACAGAGTTAAGATTATATGACCAATCGAGAAAAAGAGTGCCTTGCAAGAGCTTGGGGCACTACTACCAACGACCCAAAAGTCGGTATGCATAAAAGAATAGACATTTTTGGCAAAGTACCACCACCTACTATAATATCAATCTGCATGTTGGTACGCTTACGAGAAAATAGACTGCGATAAAGTCACATTTGCCAAATGTTTGTCAGTTTTCGGGATGATACAACAATCGGGCCAGTGGTGAAAGTGATGCTGACGTATTAACATCTACACATGATACGTGGTAAAAGGTACACAAGAATAAGGCATTCAAGTAGGAACACATGCAGAAGATTATAATATAGACAAGGACTTTCGAAATAAGGGCGCGTACTTCTTCAACCAATCAGGATACCAATGGAAACTCTGAAATCTGCCCACGCCCAATAGAGCACTAGAGGGCGAAAAGAAATAACAAAGCCAAAGTCACAGAAGACGAATTTGTAGTGACCGTTATTGTTCTTTATATTTAATTGTGGTGAATGCTCATATTCCGTCTCTACTGAAGTTGCTTCCATAAATTTAAACATCGCTCGAGCAAAATATGCATCAGCTCTAAAGTATTATCAAGAAATTTTAGCGTCTTAACAATCTTGCCATAAAAATCAATTTCAATAAAGAATTTTTTTGTTGATTTCTAATGGCTTATTCAACTCCATCTAGACCATTCCACTAAACTGGGACCAACATAAGTTTTATCCACTTCTTGATCTTGGCGATTAGGGCAATTACAACAATAAACCCTTTAATTCAACTTCACACATCAAAAGTTAAATACACACAATGTATGTTCCCGTGATTCGGAAGTCCTTGCCTTATTAATAGCATTATGAATAAGTGATTGGGAGACCATTTCTCGTACTCTGTTGTAATCTTCCATTCGATTACATTTTTCCAAATATCATGCGTAGCGACTAATATATATCAGAGTCATTTTCACCACTGGCTGATTGTTGAAGAAATTGTTGTACCATCCCGAAAACTTAACATCAGGTATAACCCAATTAACGCGACTTTATCGACGTCCATTGTCTTGTTGGCGTGCCTGCAGACCGATTTTTATTAAAATAGGTGGCGCTATTTTGCCAAAAATGTCTATTCTTTGGAGCATTACAAACTTTTGGGTCATTGGTAGTAGTGTCACAAGCTCTTACACAACACTTCTCTTCCTCGGTTGACCATATCACCTTAGCTATGTTACAAAGGACATTCCATTTTTTGTCATTCTCCTCATCATCCTTGGTGGTAATATTTTATATCCCAGGTTCTCTCGAGTCTATCGGATCCAGCTCCTCCCACACTCCCAGACTTGCCTGTCGAGATTCACTTGACGGCATGATCGATGGTGGTGAATGAGAAGATGCTTGAGAAGGGGTGGCATCATAAACTAGCTACCCAATGCATCATGATAATCGGCGGGAAACATGATTACGGAGCATTAGAAATAACATTCGAACCAGCGGGAATATTTTGTGAAAATAGTGTTGGATAAACAAATTGAGAATGGTTAGGATTAGCAAAAGGACGAGTTTGGGAATTTTTAAGGGATTTCATTCTCTCTGTATTTGGAGAACCACAAACATGTTGAATGAACCATTGAATTTTTCAGTCATTTAGTATAAGAATATAAAAAAATTTGTCGAAAAATGGTGGAAAAGTGTTAGAAAGTGATACAAAAATGAAAAATTGTATGGCATATTTATTGGAAAGTATTAAAAATAGCCATTGTACAACTCATAAAGTGAGAGCAAATTTTCAATTTGTTTTAAAATCTGACATCAATTATTGAGTTAAAAATAAAATTGAAATAAAAATGCAAAAATAAATACGAAAACAGCTTTGAAAAAATGAAAATAAGAAGGCCCGTAGAGAATTAAGCCCCCATAGGTAGGATAATTGTACGATGTTGAGAAGCATGCACCCAAGAGAAGCTTCTCCCCACTTCGGACCCTCGGAGAGCTTGTTAGTCATGAGACGAGCTCTGGTCAGGAATTGATATCTACACTCTCTCAATCTTCATTCCTTTCGCAACTTTGAACTCAAATATATTATTTCTAATGGTTGTACGAATTGTTATGGTGGCTACAGCACTGAAAATGCACCGTCAATCCACAGTCTTCCTGCGACAATTAGATTTTTTTTCATCTAGAAATGACAACGATGAGTCCTAATCTAGCGTGGGCAATTTAGAAGACAAGAAAGAGGTGATGAATCAAGTAGAAGATTTGAGCAACAAAGGTAAACAGCATATATCTTTTTATCAACTTTGTCGAATGGTTTGTGGGTACTGATTGTGAGCTTAGTGGCTTGTTCTATATTGTGCGTAGAATTAAAACTACATATAGAGGGCTATTTCAAGAACTTGAATTTGCTCCCGTAAATTCAAACATCGCTCGAGCATAATATGGATCAACTCTAAAGTATTATCAAGAAATGCTAAGAGTCTTAACAATCTTGGGATAAAAGTCAATTTTAAGAAAGAGATTTCTCATGGTTTATTCAACCCCATCTAGACCATTGCGTTGAACTGTGACACTTGTTTGATCTTGGCAAATAAAAAGGCTATTCATTAAAAAAGTGAAGTTCAGTAAAAAAAAAAAAAAAAAGTGAAGTTCCACAAACATCAGCACAGTTATCAAAACTGGAAACTAATAATATTGAGTTTTACCATCCATCTTTGGAATCTCGGATATCGACATAAGTGGTCTCCAGAGGAAGCTTTCTCTGCTCAGAAAACAGCGTGAAAATTTTCAATAAGACACTTCAGTTTTGAATTGAAGAAAAGAGGTACTTACTTGATCCAATAACTGCAGTGAACCGTCTTTGTACCGTATCGACCGCAACAACTTATCTTGTTCAACACCATCAGTTCCCATAGCAAATGGGAAACAAAATACAAGCAGAAAATTGGAGAGGAACAGGCAATTTTCCTATTTTTTGCCCTAATTGTGGGAGAGATTGTACGTAACAGCCCACGAACGGGGCAGGCCACCATTTTATTTGTTTTTTTTTTTATTATTATTTATAAAATGGTGGGAGCATTTTTCCTTTTGTTTTTTGTTTTTTGAATTTGAATTAATAATTTTGAAATATGGGATTTAGAAATTAATCAGTGTTTTATTTAACTACTTCATAGATATAAAAATTGAAATCGTATTTATGTTTAATAAGAAATATAAAAATCATTATTTTTAATAAATAAATAAATTCTATTTTGTTTCAATATTTTTGGTTCCCGATTATAATCGTTGGAGAAAATTTACATTTCAAAACTTTTATTGAACTAAGTTTTCTTTTAAACAATGATTTATTAATATTGAATGTTTCTGTTATACAATGTTGGCAAAACTTTTCATTTGCATATATACAACTGAGTAAATTAAATTTATATTCGCTTCAATGAAGTTAATAATGTTATGATCATAAATAAATTTTGGCTTAAACGATGAGAATTTGAGACTACTAGGGAAATGACACCTAATAATAGTGCACATAAGACAACACTTTCTTGCTGTAGAAAATATGGTTGCAATGATTATTTGGCATTGGGAATGACTGACTGCCTACTATAATCATAATTTCTAAATTTCAGAACCATTTCGAAAAGTCATTCCAATACAACCAAAAAATCGATTTAATAGCAATATCAAGAACAAACACTCTAAGTTGGGGGAAATTGGTAGATAATAATGGGATAATCTAAAAGAATAACAAAAAAATTTCAAAAAAGAACAATAAAAGCATTTTAAACATAAGGTTCGAATTTAGAACTGTATAAAATCTAAAAATGGATTCTCCTTCGTACTTTTGCTAGATTTCTTCGTATTTGTAGTTGTACTAGATTTCCTCTCCTTGTAGGTTTTTGTCGATTTCTCCTTCACTACTTTTTCCCTGATTTCAATTGTTGGATTCAAAAGTTTCCTTGCTATTGGTGTGTTAGGATCGTTTGAGGGACAAACATTGAGCAACAACAGTTCGGGTCTCAAAATATTGAATACGAGAAATTAAATCGAGTTTGATTTTCAAACAAAACGAAAGACACCCAAAATAATCCATCTAAAACCAATCAAGTATTTTAGACAAACATTAAAAATATATGAAATTTGAATTTATAAAAATATTTTGGTTGAAATATTTTATTAAATACATTGTATGTAATACTTTGATATTTGAAATAACATGTAAAATCCTTCAACAATGCATATCAAATCAACAACACTAGATAAATGCAATAACGTAAATATATGCAAATTTGCTTATGGATGCTTGAAGATAAACAACTCATACATATACGATACCTTGTACAAACTATTTCGATTTATGACTTATCTCTTGCGTTGGAACATTTCATGTTCGCAATCTTGATTTTGATGTTAACAAAACTTGCTATTTTGTTTCTAATAATTTTACCTAAGTGCGCAGAAACTAGAACTGATCAGGATTCGAACTGATCAGCTATCAAGCCAAAACTGAAAATATCGAGACGCAAACTGAAAGCGCCAACTGATCGCCCAAACTGAACCAGTTCAACTGATTGTCCAGCTGATAGGCAATTCAGCAGAAGAACTTCAGAATTCCAGCCAGCTGATGAAGAGCTCAACTGATGAAGAGCCCAGCTGACCAGTTCAACTGAAGCAGTGAAATCAGTTCCGCTGACGAGCCAACTGATTTTGCCAAACTAGTTCAAGATCAGCTCAACTGACCAGTTTAGAACATCAGTTAGGAATCAATCAGTTTGCAGAACACGACAATCTTATTCAAATGGAATTCAGTTGTGCGCATTGAGGAAAATCTTTTGTCCAGTCAAAGGACAATAATGAACGTTGCATCAGAGCTTAAAGACAAGGCGTTCTAGAATGAACGTCAGAAAAGACAAATCAAATATCGAGGAATGAATTCAAACTGCAACGAACATATTTGATTAGTCTTGGTGTACGGTCACAAAGCCTCTATAAATACAATATCGAGACCATCAACAAATAAGTGTGTAAAGATAGAAGAAAGAGCACACTCAATTCATATCAGCTTACAAGAAGCAATCTATGAGGCCCGGGGCCGAAGAGGGCGGGGGGTGATCGCCGGTGCCATCGGTTGCACGGACAATGAGCGGCTTCTGGCAGACTTCTAGGTGGAGGGAACATGAATGAACCGACCCACACGGGAATGAGAGGGATTCCGAGATTGTTCAATGTAATGGACTGTACAGTTGAAGAGGGCTTAAAAGATTTGATTTGTACTACTCATATCACGAAGGTGCATCTTCTTTTCGGTAGCTCATCACATAAAAACTCCAAAGTTAAGCGTGCTTGACTTGGGGCAATTTTGGGATGGGTGACCTCCTGGGAAGTTTTCCAGGGTGCGTGTGAGTGAGGACATAAGCACGGTGGAAAGACTCGTCTTGATACAGTGAGGACAGTCGTCAAATCTGGGGCGTTACACAATCAGACCAGAATTGAGGGAACACTTCAAAGTATTATCAGATTAGATTAGAAGCACATTTTTTCCTCAATGTGTGAGAACACCTTCATGTTGTGTTCATAGATTAGTTCTCACACACAATCACTCACATATATACAGAACTAAAGAGCGTATCGATCAGTTGAGTGAGTCTTGTACAAAGACACAAAACTTGTGTATGTAGTCTTTGACACGTAGACATTAAACAAGTGTTAGCTGGAAGGTGTTGTCTTCAGTCTATGCTAGGAGTTCAGATAGGCATTAGTGTAAGTCCTAAGCTGAGTGGATTTGTACAAGGCGTTTTATAAATTAAAGTCTTCTAGTGGATCCTACCCGAGGTGGTAGAAGGGTGACGTAGGAGCAATTGATGTCTCTGAACTGATACATACTAAAACTGATCCCCCTTATTTCAGTTATTCAGTTTACACAAGTTAAAAAGGCTTTCAAATTAAACAGATTTCTTAGCGAATGATTACTTCGAGTATTTTTCGCTTTGTTTAAAACCAAACTCGATTTAATTCATCGGTATTTACATTCTTAGAACACGAACTATTGCAGCTCATTGAGAATATTGTGTTTGAAGCACCTTCGCAGGTGTCAGAACTGATCCATCAATTGGTATCATAGCTAGTTGTTCTAAGAAAGACATTTTGATATGATCGATTAACGTATCAAGAGTGTTTAGAAGGGGGGGTTGAATAAACACTCACAATTAAAACTGATCTTTTCGAATTTTGAGTTCAGTTTGGTGAAAAATTGATTCTCGGAATCTTGTTGGTCAATGACAATCAGTTAAACTAAAGTAGTTGCGGAAAGTAACTGACTGAAAGATAGAATACAAAAATAAAATACACAAAGATTGTTTCTGGATGTTCGGAGATTTCAATTACTCCTACGTCACCCCTTCTATCTCAAGGATAGGATTTCCACTAAAAGACTTTGATCGAATACAAGATTTGTACTGACCCACTTCAGTTTGGACTTATCACTGCCAAAAGCTGAAACTCTTAGTATTACAAAATGTTCTCAGTGCATAACTGATGTTAGCACTATCGAATTTAACGATTATTACAAAGTGCTAGTGAGCTCAAATTGTAGCCTTGACTGCTACGAATAAATCAAGTAAGAGTGAGCTAAGATTTTGGCAGAATAACAACAAGCTTTGAATGGAATGATCTTCTTGTTTCTTCAGCTGTTCTTCTGTCATATTTATAAGCTTCCCTTCCAACGGTAACTTGAGATATATTTGAATATTTGTATCCGTTGATTGCCACTTCATTATTGTTTGCTTTATTTATTGTAATGCGGCGCCTTAACTGCTTTAGCCGAAATGCGTTGTTCTAAGCTGTATTGATTGAAGTGCGACGTTTCATATTCAGTTGCAGTCTTCTATGTTTCTTTGTCGGTTGAATGTTCTTTTCCGAGACATGTTCAGTTGAAGGATGCTTAGTTTAAAAGCATACGGCCGAATGTATCAACTGATCGGTTTCCAACTGATCAGTTTTTTTTATTAGATCAGCTGATTTCAGTTGTTAAGTCCAGTTGCTGAATATAATCGCGCGTATCAGTTGGTTGATCAGTTTGTCAAACTCCAGAATTTAGAGTCTGGTTTTCAACAATTTCCCCCTTTATGGTGTTTGACAAAACTTAGCAAATAATAATAACTGAATACTGAACTTTATGTGGATAAAATAAGATCTGAATTTCTTGAACTGATAATGGTCTTGATTCAATAACAGCTGAATCTAATAATCTGATTAACTGCTTTTTAACAAGATGGTTTCTTCTGCTGTTTCTCAAGATGCTTATTTGATTTCTTCCCCCTTTTTGTCAAACAAATCCATCTTCTCAGATAATCTTCGAACGTCAGTGGAAAGAATTTTGACATCTGAGGAGATACTTGAGACAGCAGATTGTAAAAGAGTCTGCAGCAATTCCATTTTATTAGAAACAGAAGTTTCCAATCGCTCAACTCGTTTGCTGATAACGTCTTGAGTGATGGAGAGACTCTCAGCCAAACCTCTGTTATTTTTCATCTCAAACACAGTGCGGGTAAGAGACTCCATGTTTACTTGAATGGCTTTCAGTTTTGCTGAATCAAATTCAATTGAAGAATCCAATTTGACAGTATGAGACAATTGTGTGGATTGAATTTTCTTGATTTCAGTAATCATCTGCTGCATATTGTTCTGCATATTCTGGATTTCTTCAAGGACAAGATCCATTTCTGTGGATTGAGGATGAGGTGACTGATCAGATGTTCCTTGTGTTTGATCTTTAGAAGCTTGATCAGAAATTACTAGAATCCTGTTCTGGACTTCAGTTTCAGCAGTTGTAAGATCAGGGACTTCTGATTCAATGATTTCTTCTGCAGTCTGAGTTGTAACTACAAAAATTTGTGTCTCTTGTTGTTCTTGCACCAAATCTGGGGCTTGCTTTTCAGTTGGAAAATTTTCAACGATTAATTGAGTTTTCTCCGATTCAGTTAGTTCTTTTTTCGAAGTTTGGATGGGCACTTCAGTTTGTTTTTCAGTCTCAGCAGATATTTCTTGCTGAATTATTTCTTCAGCAACAAGAGGCTCAACTGGTTCTTCAGATGATATCTGAACCTCTTGTTCTGGTTTCTCAGTTGAAGGAGCAACTGATTCAGAATTTATTGCTTCTAGCTGAGCTTCCAGGGCTACTGTCTGAATGATTTCATCAATATTTGCAAAAGTTAATTCATCCTCGGAATACATATGTTTATCAGCAGATGATTGTTGCATATCCTGAACAGGGTCTTCAGTAACCGGTTGTGGAGGTGGCTTTTTTTGCTGGGAGGAGAATGTATCTTCTTCTGTTTTTGAACAGGAGGATTTTTCAGGAAGAACCAATTCCTGATCCTATTCCCAAAATCTGATTTCCCTTTGTAGGCCACTAAGATCTGAGTCCAGTTGAGTGAACACGGCTCTATCATGATATGCAGTTGGACCTATGGGATTGTAGTAATTTTATAATTGTTTATATAGATGATATTTTAGTGTTTTCTAATGATATTGAAACACATTTTAAACATTTAGATATGTTTAAAAATATTGTTATTCAAAATGGTCTAGTCATATCCAAATCTAAAATGATTTTATTTCAAACTAATATTAGATTTCTTGGTCATATGATTGAGAAATGAAAAATAATACCTATACAAAGAAGTATAGAATTTGGTTCAAAATTTCCTGACATTATAACCGATAAAACTCAGTTACAAAGATTCTTAGGAAGTTTGAATTATATTTCTCCTTATATTAAAAATCTTACTAAAGATTCTGCTATCTTATATGATAGATTAAAGAAGAATCCTTTACCTTGGTCTGATAAACATACTAATGCTGTTAAAAATATTAAGGATAAGGTTAAAAATCTTCCTTGTCTTATGCTTGCTAATCCCCAATGGGATAAAATAGTTGAAACTGATGCCTCAGATATAGGTTTTGGAGGAATCTTAAAACAGAAAGATCCCCAAACTAAACAAGAATATCTTATTAGATTTTATTCTGGGAAATGGAATAATGCTCAGAAAAATTATTCCACAGTAGCAAAAGAAATCTTAGCTATTGTTAGATGTATTTTGAAATTTCAAGATGATTTATATAATCAAAAGTTTATTATAAAATTTGATTGCAAATCTGCAAAATTTATGTTTAAACATGATGTTTCTAAACAAATGTTTGCAAGATGGCAGGCTCATTTAGCTCCTTTTGATTTTGAAATCATTTATAAGAAAGGTGAAGATAATCACTTGGCAGATTTCTGAACTCGAGAATATTTATCTTAATGTTTCTATCTATAGAAATGAATTCTCGAGGAAGAGGAGAGTCCTCTTATAGAGGGCGAGGAAGTAGGGGAAAACCCCCTAATATCATTGCACAGCATGGTAAACAGAGGCTAATAGTCCAGAACTTATCTAGTTCATCAGCCAGTAATACTGACCAAAATAATGAGTTATACAATGAGTTTCAAGAACTTTTGAAACAAAAGTAGAGAAGTAATACAGCTTCTCAATCTTCAGCATCATATGCTAATATCATCAAAGAAGATGATAATGATTCAGCTCTATATACAGAGACAAAACATCGTGAATTGATTCTTCTTATAGAAGAAAAAGATACCCAATGGGAAAAAACTCCATGGACTATCATGGAAAGATATTTAACCAATACATCATATGTATATGGTTCTTACAAGCAGAGACGATTTTATGAAAATCTTCTGTTATCGACAAAAAGTGTTGATATAACTCACTTTTTTAGTAATACTCAGCAAAAACGAAGTTATAACTTCTCAAAGTTCATTATCAAGAAGATAATATCTATTGAAGAATGGGGTATATCTCCATTGGTTGAAAAAGAATTTTATTCTGAAAGTCATAAAATGAGTTTTAAATTCAATTTTTGGGATTATATTGAAAGTTTTAATAAAACTTTGTTTTATGAAAATGAAAAAAAGGAAACATACATGGTTTCTAAAGATTTGTGAAAAAGTTTTTCATCATCCATTTCCAAATTGGTTTCTAATCTGGTGGAAGATATTTGGTCCATCTGCAAAGATTTTGCCAGAAGTTTTTATAAAACCCATGAATACTTGGTTAAATATTTCCCCAAGTATTAAAAAATCATTTTCTGAACATTGGATAGATGGAAAGACTTTATGTCTATTTTTCATGGAATTTGGAATTCCTTGGATCTGGAAATGGAAACCAGAATTTGGATACACTGATGAAGGAATCCCTTGCATATGGCGAGTTAGTTCCACTAAATTTTGGAACAAATTATTACGTGATGATCCAGAAACTGGAAAGCCTTATGGCTATGAAACTCTTCATCAAATGGAGGAAAAAATTTCATTATATCAGAAAGAATTTCATAATCAACAAGAAAAGGAAAAAGCCTCTATAAGTCATTTAAGATTCTCACTCAGAAATATTCTGAGATTTATTCAAAAGAAAAAATGATTGAAGTCTATATTGAAGAAATGAAGAAGGATCTTTTTCAGAATATTGGAGGTTCTGATTCAAAGTCAGATAAATCTATGGCGTCTGAATCCAGCGAAAATCAATTCATACATCTAATGCAGATGCAGGATGCACAGGATCCAGAGGATGATATTCCTCAATTACCTCAAATAGATGATATCTTTGAAAATTTGAAAAAATCATTACAAGATAATATCAAAGAAGACTAAAATTGTTGAAAGTGGAATATCACTATTGGTGGAATCTCACATCATGGTATATCGTGACAAAAAGTGGGTGGCATATCACTATTTACTTTTTGAATTTTGTAACCATGTTACTATAGGACACGGTTGAGTTTGCTCCCCTCTATTCTCTCTTGTAAAAAACCCTTCTGAAGTTTATCAATAAAAGCTTGAAGTTCTGATAACAACTTTGTAAGTTCTTACTGTTTTTATTTTTGTTTTTACTTACTGTTTTTTATATTTTTATTTTTCATAGGATTAGCCTGAATGACAGGCTAAAGTATTCGTGCTAAATTATTACTTTACTATGACATGATCTATATTTATTTGTTCTTGGAATCAGATTGAGATAATAAAAGATCTATTTAAAATTTTGAAATTTAATGTAATATAAGAGTCTTTGGTTTGAACATAAGGTAAAAAGATGAACCAGGAAATGGTAAACACAAGGTTCGAGTTTAACCAGGAAAAATAAATTCATGTTGTAGCCCTTCAGCCTGCTTAGCCGAGAGATGGCATTTAAGGCGTTTACGGGTGATTTTTATGAATTTATGATTCTATGGTATCTCGGTAAAATCCTATGTTGTTTAATTTCTTTGGTATATCTTTATAAATCCTTTTATGTTTTGTAAAAGTTTCAAATAAGAATCTTATATTCATTATTATTCTGGGATTTAAATTCTTCCTTTTTTTAGCTCAGTATGAGTTAAAGATGGTATATAGGCTGGAAACCAATAACCTCCATGTGTGAGAAAACCACTAAGGAAAATTTTGGTATAACAATGCCACGTATCAGATTCCTCTTTTTGAATCCAAGCCTCAGATGGTAATTAAACCAGATGTTCATATACAGTCTAAAGAAGAAACTAATATAGTTTCTATAGCTACTTCTTCTATTCAATCCCCTCCAGATAAAAAAGATTTTAAATTTAAATCTTCTGTTTCTGATATAGAAAAATTATTAGAAGAAAAATTTAAAAATCTGAATTTAAATACTCTTAATGAAGAGTTTGAGAATAATGAGAATAGGAGAAGAGATAGTTTCTCTTAAGGATCGTATTGATAAAATAATTTAGCTATTAATCAAATTAAACCAGATGTTCATATACAATCTAAAGAAGAAACTAATATAGTTTCTATATCTACTTCTTCTATTCAATCCCCTCCAGATATAAAAGATTTTAAATTTAAATCTTCTGTTTCTGATATAGAAAAATTATTAGAAGAAAAATTTAAAAATTTGAATTTAAATACTCTTAATGAAGAGTTTTAGAATAATGAGAATTATTCTGATGAAGAAATTAATAAAATTAAATGGGCAGATAGACCTACCCAAAATAAATATTATTATAATAGACCTACTTCCCATGGATGTTCTTATTGAAGAACAAGAATATATATTTGCTAATAGTTATAATGGGAAAAGTATTTATGAATGGAATATTGATGGTTTTAGTGATAAGCAAATTTATAATACTGCTCACAGAATGCTTATGTATAATACTGTGTGTAAAACTTCAGGCAATAATGATAAAAATATTGCTAAGATGATTATATCAGGTTTTACTGGACAACTTAAAGGTTGGTGGGATAATTATTTAAATCAATCCCAAAAAGAAGATATTATAAATTCAATAAAAATTGAGAACAATATTCAATCAGAAAATGTAGTATATTCATTAATAATGACAATGATTGAACATTTTACTGGTAAATTCACTGATGATAGTGAAAAGATTCGTACTTTATTATGTAATCTAAAATGCAAAACACTTACTGATTTTAGATGGTATAAAGATACCTTTTTATCTCGAATTTATGAGATACCAGATTGTAATAATAATTTCTGGAAAGCCAAATTTATAGATGGTTTACCTTTTCTATTTGCTGAAAGAATTAGAAAAGTTTTAAGAAAAGATGAAATTAATATTCCATATGAATATTATACTTATGGACAACTAATTAATACTTGTATTAAAGATGGTTTAGCTCTCTGTAATGAATTAAAATTAAATAATCAAATTAAAAGACAGAATTTACTTGAGAAAAAACAATTAGGTAAGTTTTGTGATCAATTTGGTATGGACTTACCTAATAAAGGTAAGAAGAAAATTAAAGAAAAGATGAAAAACCTTATAGAAAGAAAATACATTTGTCTGATAGGCTAAGAGATAAAAAGAAGAAAAGAAAAGAAAGCCGTGATTTACGGAAAGAAGAAAAATATAAAAATAAATTAATAACTTGTGGAAAATGTAAAAAGCCAGGACATTATGCTAATCAATGTTGGGTTAAAAACAAAATTAATAATTTAGATATAGATGAAAATCTAAAAGAAACATTATTTAAAATAATAATGGATTTAAATAATAATTCTGACAGTGAAACTGAGAATTCTTCAAATCTTATATTTCAGAAGAAATACTAGATAGTGGATCAGAAATTTCTGATGATTTAGAAGAATGTAATAATTGTATACAAGGAAAATCTTGTATTAATCATTTAGATGATAATAATAATAAAAATGATGATTTTTATAAACTCATGTCTCAATTTCAAGACTTAAATATTAATATTTTAACTAATAATAATATTTTAGAATTCCTTAAAATGATTAAGGATCCAGTATTAAAATCTACAATTATTGATCAAATGGAAAATACTGCTTCTACTAGCAATAATAATAGCATTCTTGTTAAACAAGAACAAGCTTATTCTATGAAAGAGGTTAAAAATCTTTTACAACAAAAATATAATAAACAAAATCCAGTTACTATACATGATTTAGTCAAAGAAATAGATAATATTAAAGAACAGGTAAAAATTTTACAACATAATAATAATAGTTTAAATTATCGTATTTCAATTATTGAAACTAATAATAACAATTCAGTTAATAATTCTGAAAGTTTTGATAATGTTCAAGATATTTCTTTTCCTGATTAAAATAAAAAACATTTATCTGTTTTAAGCATGATCATATCTCAAAAATGGTACACTAATATTACTTTATTAATTGAAAATTCTTATAAGAAGAATTTTATTACCATGATTGATAGTGGTGCAGATTTGAATGTTATACAGAAAGGATTAACTATAGATGATAAATTACAAAATCCTAAATTACAGGAAAAAATTAAACTTATTTATAATAAGTTCTCATTAGAAATATGCAATGATCTTCCAAATGCTTTTTGAAATAGAAAGAAACATATTATCTCTCTTCCATATGAAGAAAATTTTGATGAAAATAATATTCCAATCAAGGCTCGTCCTTGTCAAATGAATTCTGAATATTTAGAATTGTGCAAGAATGAAATTCATTCTTTATTAGGAAAAGGTTTAATTAAACCTTCTCAATCTCCTTGGTCTTGTACTGCTTTTTATGTTAATAAACATTCTGAGCAGGAAAGAGGAGTTTATAGATTAGTAATAAACTATAAACCCCTTAATAAGGTTTTAAAATGGATTAGGCATCATATTCCTAATAAAAAAATTTATTAGATAGACTAGTTAATGCAATTATATTTTCAAAATTCGATTTAAAATCAGGATTTTGGTAGATTCAAGTAAAAGAATCTGATAGATATAAAACTGCTTTTAATGTTCCAATAGGACATTATGAATGGACAGTAATGCCATTTGGTCTTAAAAATGCCCCTTCAGAATTTCAACAAATTATGAATGATATTTTTTTTATAATTATAGTAATTTTATAATTGTTTATATAGATGATATTTTAGTGTTTTCTAATGATATTGAAACACATTTGAAACATTTAGATATGTTTAAAAATATTGTTATTCAAAATGGTCTAGTCATATCCAAATCTAAAATGATTTTATTTCAAACTAATATTAGATTTCTTGGTCATATGATTGAGAAAGGAAAAATAATACCTGAAACGTCCTGTCCTTTTTATTGCTTTAAAAGTACTAGAAATTATCTTTTTTTAAACCTCACTTAGCATCGGCCGAACCATAAAATATTTTTGACATCATTTTAAAAATAACCATCCACTGCTATTTAAAAATCCAAAGAAAAATATTTTAAAGCATAAAATCGTCAAACATTTTACCAAACCTAGAAAGCAATAATTTGAAAAGAATAGCCCATACTAAAGCTCTCAAAAATCTCTCAAATGCATAAATAAATAAACTTAAAAATCTTTAATCATAAAGCATGAGTCAAAAGTCATAATGCGGAAAAAGTAGAAGCGCTGGTCCTCGGGTTGTGTGCGCCTTCAGTCCAGTCAAATCACTCATCAAGTCCTCCCTCAATACCACCTGCATCCATCACACCTAGTGAGTCTAAAGACTCAACACACCATAATCTTTATAACGAGTAATACGTAATACAGTCAACATATAACGGTGAAAAATATTTGTAGTTAAAATATCGTTTTCATGAAAATGCATAAACTTAAACATTTTCGTAAACATTTTCATGATGCATAAAAACATTTTCATAAAAACGTTTTAATATAAACATAAACATATCACATAAACATATTCATATTCATATCCATATTCGTGTCCATATTCATATTCATATTCATGTTCATGTTCGTGTTTGTTGAATTCAGATCGTGATTGTGACTCGTATTCTTAAACGTATTGGGCGATGGATCCATCTACATGTAACCACAATACTGGACGGCGGGGGACACCAGCAACACTCTCACCGGTCAACTGGGCCCTGGCCTACGTATTAACATATCATGGCATTGGAAATACGATCGTCGGGGCTCCCTCTGGAGCCTTTTCCCATAAATGGGCTCCCTCTGGGGCCTTCTTCCCTCACGACATCTCCAATCATATTCATCATATTCGTATCCGTATCCAAGGAAACACGATCGTCGGGCTCCCACTGGGACCATAACCCTCACGATATTTCCAACATATTCAGTAGTCACAATCCCTTCACATCCTTCAACATGTCGTGTTTCCATCACTTATAAAAATATGCATATAATATCATTTTTATTTTGAAACCAAGCATGCAACATATCTTTTAAATGACCAATTTAACCCTTAATAATCCATGAACATTTAAAAATCATATTTCAACATATAAAAATTCATAAACATGTTACATAATCATATTAACATATAAAACAGCAAATAGGGCAATGCCATGACGTTTACTAATTTTTAGGTGTAAAAAGACCGTTTTACCCCTAGACGTAAAATTTCACGCTTTTGACATTTTCTTAATTTTATTGACTCTAACATGTCCTAAATAATTATTTAAGCTTACATGAATTTTCTCATATTTTTATTTAGCTTAATTCGATGACTTTTAAATTAATCTTTAAATATAACGTATTAATGCGTTTTAATCCCGAATTAAACCAAACCTTAATATAAAATTCCCAAATTAAAAACATAGACTTCTAATAATTATTTAAGCTTAAACTTAATTTTTCATAATTTTATTTGGCATAAAACTTAGACTTTTTCAATTATCTTTACTTAATTGTTTTAACGGTGTTTTAATCCCGAAAAATACCAAACTTTAATATAAAATTCCTAAATTCTAAATTTAGTCTTTTTATATTATTTTAGCCCTTATGGACCATGACTCGACCCCCGTGAGTCGTTTTCCAATTTTTTTCTTCTTTTTAAAAACCCTATTTGACACCTAAACTTCGACCCCAAGCCAACTTCCGATTTTCACGAGTTACCCCCGAACCATGTTGGTCCGAAACTTGCCCAACATCTTAAATTAACTTACTGGACCCTAACTTCATCAAGGAAACCATTCTAATGCCAAAAACGTGGACCCACTACACACACCTATGTTGGCCGAGAATTTGGGTATGCATGGACTCTAAGATTTACGCATGCAGGGACCTAGCCGATGACTCTAGTCACAAACCAACCTAATGTGCACCCCCTAAGGACCCTAAGGACCAGATCTGACCCAGCAAAGACCCCCTGAACTGCGCGCCCAAGCTGGTGCGAAGTGCAGAACCCTGCACGCGATTTCCTGGATTCTCGGGTAGGAGTCCCTCATGCAAAGGACTCCTCGCCGCCTCTCAACTCGAGTCCTAGCATGGCTAGGACTCTTCCATGGTCTCCCCCACGCCCCTGGCTAGCCCCTGGACAAGAGCCGCACCAAGCCCGGCCGTGAGGACCCCTAACCGAACCCATGTTCTTCCCATGACAGCAACTTACGTTTTATTTGGTGCTCTTCAATTTCCAGCGTGTGTGGTGCGCTTACAGGACCCTAACTCACGTGTAAACCCTTGTAAATCATGGCCTAGATCATGGCAGTCCTTAAACAACATACAATCATGATTTAAGAATCAAAAACCTTGCTTAACATATCATGCTATGATCCAAAACGAAAATTTAGAAAATTGGCACTTGTTTTTCTTTCATGTTTTTCATGCATCCAACAATTTAAACATTAATATGATATGATGGATGAGAAAAGGGAGATTAGGCTGTGCCTTTGTGTATTTAACGCACGATTAATCGTTGACGATGACGAAGAACGGGACAAGACCTTGGCTTGAATCACCCTTGGCAAATTCTTGAAAATTCCTTCAATGTTTAAGCATGTGTGTGCCGTGTAGGGTGGGGCAATTTTTCAGAATTGTGGCCGTGTGTTTGTGTAGGAATTGTAGGGTTTTGGGGTGCTAATAATATATTATATACTAATTAACACTAACAAGGCTTTTAGGCCTATTAAGCCATCAATTAGGCCCATTAGTTTAATTAGGATTTAAATAGAATATTAAAATAGTTTTTGGTAAAATAGTTTGTAGATTAAATAGCCGGGTTGCTAAAAAGTTCGCATTTTTTATGAAAAACCAACACCGATAAAATTTACGTCCCGGCGTATAAAATCACCTCAAAACCCTATATTTTCAAAAATAAGAAAAAGCAACACCCATATTTTTAAAAAATTTAAAAACAATTAACCAATAAAAATTATTTTCTATTTTTCAGCCCCCGGTCTCCGTTCCTCGATCGCAACTTGAATAACCTTTATAAAAATATTTTAATGCAATAATGTAGAAAAATATATTTTAAACATGCAAATATGCACAACATAATTAATTAATGCAATTAAATCATTTAATTAAAATACAAGAGAATTTAATAAATCGTATGCATGTTGTTCGCGTGGACCTTTAAATTTTCGGGGCGTTACAATACCTATACAAAGAAGTATAGAATTTGGTTCAAAATTTCCTGACATTATGACTGATAAAACTCAGTTACAAAGATTCTTAGGAAGTTTGAATTATATTTCTCTTTATATTAAAAATCTTACTAAAGATTCTGCTATCTTATATGATAGATTAAAGAAGAATCCTTTACCTTGGTCTGATAAACATACTAATGCTGTTAAAAATATTAAGGATAAGGTTAAAAATCTTGTCTTATGCTTGCTAATCCCCAATGGGATAAAATAGTTGAAACTGATGCCTCAGATATAGGTTTTGGAGGAATCTTAAAACAGAAAGATCCCCAAACTAAACAAGAATATCTTATTAGATTTTATTCTGGGAAATGGAATAATGCTCAGAAAAATTATTCCACAGTAGCAAAAGAAATCTTAGCTATTGTTAGATGTATTTTGAAATTTCAAGATGATTTATATAATCAAAAGTTTATTATAAAATTTGATTGCAAATCTGCAAAATTTATGTTTAAACATGATGTTTCTAAACAAATGTTTGCAAGATGACAGGCTCATTTAGCTCTTTTTGATTTTGAAATCATTTATAAGAAAGGTGAAGATAATCACTTGGCAGATTTCTTAACTCAAGAATATTTATCTTAATGTTTCTATCTATAGAAATGAATTCTCGAGGAAGAGGAGAGTCCTCTTATAGAGGGCGAGGAAGTAGGGGAAAACCCCCTAATATCATTGCACAGCATGGTAAACAGAGGCTAATAGTCCAGAACTTATCTAGTTCATCAGCCAGTAATACTGACCAAAATAATGAGTTATACAATGAGTTTCAAGAACTTTTGAAACAAAAGTAGAGAAGTAATACAGCTTCTCAATCTTCAGCATCATATGCTAATATCATCAAAGAAGATGATAATGATTCAGCTCTATATACAGAGACAAAACATCGTGAATTGATTCTTCTTATAGAAGAAAAAGATACCCAATGGGAAAAAACTCCATGGACTATCATGGAAAGATATTTAACCAATACATCATATGTATATGGTTCTTACAAGCAGAGACGATTTTATGAAAATCTTCTGTTATCGACAAAAAGTGTTGATATAACTCACTTTTTTAGTAATACTCAGCAAAAAGGAAGTTATAACTTCTCAAAGTTCATTATCAAGAAGATAATATCTATTGAAGAATGGGGTATATCTCCATTGGTTGAAAAAGAATTTTATTCTGAAAGTCATAAAATGAGTTTTAAATTCAATTTTTGGGATTATATTGAAAGTTTTAATAAAACTTTGTTTTATGAAAATGAAAAAAGGAAACATACATGGTTTCTAAAGATTTGTGAAAAAGTTTTTCATCATCCATTTCCAAATTGGTTTCTAATCTGGTGGAAGATATTTGGTCCATCTGCAAAGATTTTGCCAGAAGTTTTTATAAAACCCATGAATACTTGGTTAAATATTTCCCCAAGTATTAAAAAATCATTTTCTGAACATTGGATAGATGGAAAGACTTTATGTCTATTTTTCATGGAATTTGGAATTCCTTGGATCTGGAAATGGAAACCAGAATTTGGATACACTGATGAAGGAATCCCTTGCATATGGCGAGTTAGTTCCACTAAATTTTGGAACAAATTATTACGTGATGATCCAGAAACTGGAAAGCCTTATGGCTATGAAACTCTTCATCAAATGGAGGAAAAAATTTCATTATATCAGAAAGAATTTCATAATCAACAAGAAAAGGAAAAAGCCTCTATAAGTCCATTTAAGATTCTCACTCAGAAATATTCTGAGATTTATTCAAAAGAAAAAATGATTGAAGTCTATATTGAAGAAATGAAGAAGGATCTTTTTCAGAATATTGGAGGTTCTGATTCAAAGTCAGATAAATCTATGGCGTCTGAATCCAGCGAAAATCAATTCATACATCTAATGCAGATGCAGGATGCACAGGATCCAGAGGATGATATTCCTCAATTACCTCAAATAGATGATATCTTTGAAAATTTGAAAAAATCATTACAAGATAATATCAAAGAAGACTAAAATTGTTGAAAGTGGAATATCACTATTGGTGGAATCTCACATCATGGTATATCGTGACAAAAAGTGGGTGGCATATCACTATTTACTTTTTGAATTTTGTAACCATGTTACTATAGGACACGGTTGAGTTTGCTCCCCTCTATTCTCTCTTGTAAAAAACCCTTCTGAAGTTTATCAATAAAAGCTTGAAGTTCTGATAACAACTTTGTAAGTTCTTACTGTTTTTATTTTTGTTTTTACTTACTGTTTTTTATATTTTTATTTTTCATAGGATTAGCCTGAATGACAGGCTAAAGTATTCTTGCTAAATTATTACCTTACTATGACATGATCTATATTTATTTGTTCTTGGAATCAGATTGAGATAATAAAAGATCTATTTAAATTTTTGAAATTTAATGTAATATAAGAGTCTTTGGTTTGAACATAAGGTAAAAAGATGAACCAGGAAATGGTAAACACAAGGTTCGAGTTTAACCAGGAAAAATAAATTCATGTTGTAGCCCTTCAGCCTGCTTAGCCGAGAGATGGCGTTTAAGGCGTTTACGGGTGATTTTTATGAATTTATGATTCTATGGTATCTCGGTAAAATCCTATGTTCTTTAATTTCTTTGGTATATCTTTATAAATCCTTTTATGTTTTGTAAAAGTTTCAAATAAGAATCTTATATTCATTATTATTCTGGGATTTAAATTCTTCCTTTTCTTAGCTCAGTATGAGTTGAAGATGGTATATAGGCTGGAAACCAATAACCTCCATGTGTGAGAAAACCACTAAGGAAAATTTTGGTATAACAATGCCACGTATCAGATTCCTCTTTTTGAATCCAAGCCTCAGATGCACAGGATCCAGATGATGATATTCCTCAATTATCTCAAATAGATGATATGTTTGAAAATTTGAAGAAATCACTACAAGATAATATCAAAGAAAACTAAAATTGTTGAAAGTGGAATATCACTATTGGTGGAATCTCACATCATGGTATATCGTGACAAAAAGTGGGTGGCATATCACTATTTACTTTTTGAATTTTGTAACCATGTTACTATTTGCTTTAATAAAGCATTTTACTATTTATATTTTGAGATGGAATCCGGGGTTTGATGTCCGACTCTTCTATCTATTTATAGGTTACTTCTGTGTCTTTAGAAGGACACGGTTGAGTTTGCTCCCCTCTATTCTCTCTTGTAAAAAACCCTTATGAAGTTTATCAATAAAAGCTTGAAGTTCTGATAACAACTTTGTAAGTTCTTACTGTTTTTATTTTTGTTTTTACTTACTGTTTTTTATATTTTTATTTTTCATAGGATTAGCCTGAATGACAGGCTAAAATATTCGTGCTAAATTATTATCCTTACTATGACATGATCTATATTTATTTGTTCTTGGAATCAGATTGAGATAATAAAAGATCTATTTAAATTTTTGGAATTTAATGTAATATAAGAGTCTTTGGTTAGAACATAAGGTAAAAAGATGAACCAGGAAATGGTAAACACAAGGTTCGAGTTTAACCAGGAAAAATAAATTCATGTTATAGCCCTTCATCCTGCTTAGCCGAGAGATGACATTTAAGGCGTTTACGGGTGATTTTTATGAATTTATGATTCTATGGTATCTCGGTAAAATCCTATGTTGTTTAATTTCTTTGGTATATCTTTTATAAATCCTTTTATGTTTTGTAAAAGTTCCAAATAAGAATCTTATATTCATTATTATTCTGGGATTTAAATTCTTCCTTTTCTTAGCTCAGTATGAGTTGAAGATGATATATAGGCTGGAAACCAATAACCTCCATGTGTGCGAAAGCCACTAAGGAAAATTTTGATATAACAATGCCACATATCAGATTCCTCTTTTTGAATCCAAGCCTCGATATAATATAATATAATATAATATTTAGAATATTTTATATTACCTTAAAATTTTGATGACTGACAAAATAAACAATATCAATTTGTTTCAGAACTCAGTCGCTCATTTTATTGTAATAATCGTTGCATTTCTTCAAGCCATTTTAGGATTTCAAGTCGTACGATATAGAAATCTAAGTCGTTCAAGCCATTTCAGGATGTTTTCAAATAGCTGAAAAGAGATTTCAACTGATGAATCACTCTACTATAAATATGCAGTACATCTAAAGAAGAAGACTATCGAAATAATTTCAAATCAACGAAAATTTCAAGAAAATAAGAGTTTGCATATTTTAAGATTTTTTAGCACACTTAAGAGTTCTACTTTTGGACTGTTCATTCAAAACACACTCATATCATACTCTATCAGATCTACAAAGATCAATCTATACTACCTCAACCAAGTCAATCAGTTACAAAGCTGAGCGTTAGGTAATCATTATTATTCGTTGTGTTGTCTGGTAAACCGATGGTATTCAAGTCTTGTAAAGTGATCACTTAGATTTTCAATCTACGTAGTGTGCTACCTCAACCAAGTCAAGCAGTTACAAAGCTGAAGAGTATTGTTACAAAACTTTGTTCTTTACTTACGCAGTTTCACCTCTCTTTACTCATTAATATCTTCATACCATTTCTTGTTAAATTGTCAACCTTTGTATTTATCACTAGCCCGTTTATGAACTTATTTTATAACAAGTGGTCCAATAAGTAATCGTTCAAGAATACCTCTTCATAGCCTGAAAACTGTTAAGAACATTTTAAATATTTCCAAAAAAATCTAAAAAGGTTTATTCATCCCTCCTCTAAATACATTTCCGATCTTAACAAGTTGTATCAGAGCAGGTTGTTCTTGAACTCTGATAACTACATTTAAATGGCATCATTCAACAAGATTCCTCTACTTTCCAAAGAGGAATTTTAACGACTGAAAAATTTGCATGCATGCACACCTAACAGTTCAAGATGATGACATGTGGTATGTCATCACAGACGATTCAATGAAGATATTAAAAATAAATCCTGTCGTTTTTGTAACAAAATGTGATCCACATATAGTGGAGAAACACCGGTCCAAATGGATGACAAAGGACAAAAAAGCCAATCTGGACAATGCGAATATCCTTTATAAAATAGTCGATAAGAATAAGTTTAATAAAATAAAAACCTATTCTACAATGAAGGAGATTTGGGAAAAGCTAACCCAACTTTGCGAAAGCAATGATCAGATTAAGAAGAACATGTTGACCATTGTCATCCATAAGTTCGACAATGTCAAAATAAAGCCTCGAGAAACTCTCAATGAGTTTGATGAACAGTTTAACAATATCATAATTGAACTTGCATATCTTGATAAGGAATATTTTAACCTTGAGACTGCATTGAAGGTGATGAGAGCTCGTCATAGAGAGTTGGATGTAAAGACAATGGTCATGAGAAAATGCAAAAAATCTCAACAAACTAGAGCTTCATAAATTGGTTGCTGACCTGAAAGCATAGCAGTTTGAGCTGGGAATCAGGACAGAAGAAGAGACATCTACTTCTCAACCCACCAAGGGTTTAGCTGCCACATCATCAACTCAAACCAATGTTGAAGAAGCTTCTAGCAGAAAATCTGTTGACCAGTTAATCAATGAGGCTATGTCCTTATTTGTTAAAAAATCGGAAAATTTATGAAAAAACCCATCCAAATTTAAATCTTAAAAGATCAAGCTGATGATAATTGTTTTAATGGTGGAAAACTAGTCCATTTTATTGTAGATTGTAGCAGGCCTAAGAAAGCTAAGAAGAAACATTTTGAAAAACTGCCGTCCAAAGATGAAAGAAAGTCTTTCAAGAAGAAGAAATATCAAGATTTCTTATTGATGAGGAAAGAAAAAACAAATGGGCTTACTCAGACTCGGAATAATCCAGTTCAGAAACCTCATCAAGTGAAAGCGACGATGAGAAGATCCAATGTCTCATGACATATGTTGACCCGGAGACCTCTGAACTTGAGTTGAAAATTGCCGATGACATGATATTTGATTTTGATTCAATTGAGTTTACATGTGAGGATCTTGTCACAAAACCTCATGGCATGATATATGATTACAAAAGATTTACACAATTATTCCATGAAGCTAAGACATAAAGCTGCTTGCAAGGAAAGAAGGTTGATGGTCTGAAAGTAAAAACTAATATGTTAGAGGCTGAGAATGATGATATGCAAAAATTGTTCCAAAAATGTTAAATGAGAACAAATGGTGACACTTTTAGTCAACTCTTGGAACAAATCTTCTGCTTTAATAGAAAAGATGCATGAGTTGCAAAAACCAACCGGTGATAAAGCTGAGCTAGAATTTGTTAATAATGAGTGCAACAATTTTGAACCAAGTACTCAATCGTGCCTAGACATGGGAAAGTAAAAAATGATTAACTTTGTCAAATCTAACATAGTATATGAACATTGTCAATGTAAATTTTGAAAACAAATGCAGGCGTTGTGGTCTAGGTTACATTGAACCAGAGAGTTATAATTCCAATCCATCATGGCTAAAAGCAGACAAAATCAAGCCGGTCACAACAGCTTGAAATGGTCATGCAAAAAGCCAAGTCTAACCGGACATTACTATGTGAAAGGGAAATCTAGTTGTTATTACAATTGCTGACCAGTTCAAAAGAGATATAGTTTGGAAGGGAAGAATGAATGGCCTAAACAACATTCATTGAGAGAGAGAGAACACAACACACGTGATCTGGTTTTGTACATAACCGCACCATATTGGGAACAAACAATGGAAAGTCTGTTCAGATAATTCAAGAATGAGTCCCGAAAGAGTTAATCCGTTCAAGACCCAACTAGTCTTGTACCAAAGTATTATTCTGATTATTACAGGTACAAAAGAAGAATCTTAAAGAATCTATCTTTGGACAGTGGGTGTTCGAGGCCATGATAAGTACCATTAAACTATTGTAAGAAGAAATTAATTACAAAATACCAAAAATCACATTTGGTGATAATTCTAAAGGTAAGGCCGTTGGTAAGGGTAAGATTATCCCTGGTAAGGTAATAATTATGTTGTATTATTAGTTGAAAATCTTTACTATAACTTGATTAGAATAAGTCAATTATGTGACAACGGATATTCAGTTGAGTTTCAAAACCACTCTTGCACTGTCAAATTTACAAATGGTTGCATCATGCTAACCGATCTAAGAGATCAGAACACTTATAAAGTTAGCTGGAATGATGACAATCTAAGTACTCCTACACGTTTCATAGCTTTTCATAGTAATAAAAACTGGTTTTGACACAAACAGATTAATCATCTAAACTTCAAATTTGTTGCTAATCTCAGTAAACAAAAATTAGTCTCAGGATTGCCCAACATTTATTTTACTTAAGAGAAAGTCTGTTATGCATGTCAGTTAGATAAGTAGGCCTGATCAACCTTTAAAAATAAAGGAAGAATCTCAACGGCTAGAAATCTTGAACTCCTGAACATGGAACTATTTGGTCCAATATAGAAATACACCCTGGTGATTGTTGATGATTTTAAAGCTTTACATGAGTGATCTTCCTCAGTTCCAAAGATCAAACCGCTAACCAGCTAATCAAACTCCTGAGGAGATTACAGACTGAGAAGACATCTGTAGTGGATAGGATCGGGAGTGATAGAGATTGAGTTTACAAACATACTTTTATCAACCTATGTAGAAGATAATGACATCAAGCATAAGCTTTCAACTAATAGATCACTTTAAAATAGTGTTGCTAAAATAAGAAGCATTACACTCAAAAAGGTAGTTTGAACTACGCTAGCAAAATCAAACATATCTCAAAGGTTCTGGTCAGAAGCTATCAACACTATATGCAATTCGCAGAACAAATCTATGATCAAGAAGAATCATGGAAAGATTCCATATGAGATCCAGAAAGAAAAAAGCCAGAAATATCATATTTTCTCATATTGGGTTGTAAATGCTTCATTCATAATAATGGCAACACACATTTAATATCTTTTTAATATGATAATAATGTGTTTTTAGGCTATTCAGAGGTTCGTATAACTTATAAAGTATATAATTGTTGAACTCTGACCGTTGAAGAATCTATGCATATAAAATTTGATGAATCATCAGTCTGCCATGATAATAATAGTAGCAATATGCATGATTTAAGCAACAGATTAGAGGCCACTAATATTGGCTCTTGCAGTGATTATGAGATAGGTTTAAGAAGAACATGTGAAATCAATCCTGAAGAAAATCCAGCCGTCCATGAAGAAAATGCTCAAGATCAAGCTTTCTGAGAAACTGAGCAGTTGAACAATAACTAGTCCAAAACTCATCAAATGGTAGATGATGCCGAGGACCATGATGTAACAATTCGAAATCCAGAACACAAATCATTTGGACATAGCGTCCGGTGGAATAAAAATCATCCACTCGAGCTGGTTGTTGGTAACCCAACAGGTCCTTTTAGAACTAGAAAACAAATTATTGTTGAATTCACGCATGCTGCATTTATATCTCAGCTTGAACCAAAGAAGATTGATAAAGCCTTATGTAATACCCCAATTTCCATAATTTCATTTATATTGAGTTAAGGTGATTATGATGTTTCTTATGAATTTAGTCATGGTCTTTATCCTTTTATGATGTTGATATGTTGTATACTTGGATTATTGAGTATATTATGGAGAGCGTGATTTACAAGAAAAGTTGTGGTGTTTTGTGATAATGTTGGCTAAATTCTTGATTTCATGTTCACTTGGTTGTTTGGTCGTGTAAGTTGAATATTGAATTGTTGATATATATATGATAATTTAGATGGGAGAAAATGAAGCGGAGTAAGGATAAGTGGAATTGGAATTTTGATGTGCAGAAACGAGATGGAAGTGTGGCCACGGTTACGGGTTTTAGTATAATGATTTGGATTTTGATCCAAATGATGTGAGGCCACTAGCATTAGAAATATAAGATATAAGGCTACAATGTTATGTTTTGGGTTTTGTCCAAATCTATGTGGAAGACAAGCCAGCGCCCCGAAGTGTGTCGTGTGTATCGTCGTTCCTAAACTGACACATTTTGATAGAATGAGTATAACTCTTTACTCAAATACTCAAATGACATGAAGCTAATTGGAGACACAAGAAACGACATAGGACTACAACTTTCATCTTGATCACTTTCGCAAATTCGGACGTTAAAAATGAGTTTTTGGCAGAATGCAGCGCGCCCCTGCGTAGGATCCGGCGCTCTACGCACCTTGTGCTGAAGTTTTTGGTGTTTGGGCAGAACGGGACGCAAGGGTGCGCCAGAAATTGGGCCCCAGCGCCCAGCATCAGATCCAAAAGTGTTTTTTTAGGTTTGGATGGCATAAATTAGATTGGGAATGGTTTTGTATTATTTTCTTTTCATCCTTAGGGTTCTTCCATTTTTCTTCTTCTCCTCCTATCATCTCTTGATTTATTCCTTCAATCCAAGTTGGTATCTTCATCTACGTTAAGAGAAGGATCAAGGTTAGCTATTACTTTGTCTTGTTCTTAAATTCCTTGAGTTGTAGGTTTGTATTGGTAAGTTTTCGACTTATGGAGGATTGAAAGCTTAAGAAAGCGATATTAATGGATTCTATTATGGTTTTATCTTGTAGAATCATCACCAAGTGTCAATGCTAGAGTATCTCTATTTGGTTGTAAGTGGAATGACACGTCTACTAATTTAAAATACTGTTAATTTTTTTTGTAATCTCATTTTTCAGAAGTACTAAATTGTGCATGCATGAACACTTACTGAAAAATATGCCTTTTAAAAATAATCGTAAATGATCGACAAATAAAATACTGCAATTTAAAATTTGCCAACTCGGCCATCAATCAAGTATGTAAACCTAATAAGAGTAAAAATCCTGAAATCATCAACATATCATAACCAACTCACAAAACCAAACATGTCTACTCAAAAACTCATAAAAACGAGATGTGCGGAAGATATGGTCATCAGGTCATGTGCTCATATCCAGCCCTGTCTACTCAGAATTCGGCACCTCCAGTGTCACACCCTTACTCTATACTTGACATGATTACCATAATCAAAATAGGGTTTGAATGATATATCTATATTATGAAACAATTCAAACAAGGGGCCTCAATTTGAATGTTTATAAAGTTTTTGGCATGATGTCCCTATATTTTGTATACACCAACAACTCAAGCAACATAAAAAATACGTACATATAATCGTATTCTTACACACAAACATACTCTGTATCAATATACACATAGACATAAACATTGTAAAAACATGTTTCAAACCCTGACATTGAATTCACTATAATACATATGCGGAAGCTATACAATAAGACGTCCAGGTTCTTGTCGAGGTAAGCCACGTCACAAGCATCCATTGGCGAACCGGCATCCTATGTATCTTCATTACCTGATCCTGTAATTCATGAGCTACGTGAGTTTATAAAACTCAATAAGTTGGCACTTATACGTATCAATATGCGTAGAAGGAACATACATATCAAGTCGTGATCAACAATGAATCTTTAAACCAATAGTTCAGTCACTATGTCTCTAGTAGGTGAAAGCTACTCCTTTATGTGTAGAACAACTAAAAGAGAAGAAAACTTACACCATTAGGAGCTCTCTGTAAAAATTCGAGACTTGTAGTGCACCGGCGCTCGGGCGGTCATTTCTACCGCTCGGGCGCCACCTGTTCTGCCTCTGCGCACTGCTTCATCAAAGAGCGCTCCCGAAACAGCTCTTCTTTTCATAATTTGAAACAGTGGTAAACATTGTAGCTCTATGTCCTGGCTTGAATCTCCAACTAGTTTCATGTCATTTGGAGGTCTGAGTAAAAAGTTATACTTATTCTCCTAACATATGTCAGTGAGGGAATGACGGTATACACTACACACTTCGGGGCACTTTTGGCTTCTCTTCCACAATGATTTGGACAAAACCCAAAACATGAAAGTTGTAGCATTATATCTTAGATTTCTAATGGTTATGGCATCACATAATTTGGATCAATATTCAAATGATTATGCTAAAACTCTTAAGAACTACCATATTTTCATCTCATTTCCTACCAACTTCATTACACTACTTCTACCTACACATCTTAGTATCACTATTTAAACAACTATTGATTCCCAATAAACCATGGAAAATATAAAAATCATGTTCAATCTCAATATTGATACCTCAATCAACATGTAAAACATAATGAGCTAAATAACTACATATTAAATTACATAAACGCCTTATTATCATTTGTACTGAGTAACCGGGCATTACAATTGTCCCCTTCTTCAAAGAATTTCGTCCTCATAATTTGACGTACCATATAGTTCAGGATATCTCTGTTGAATTTCGTCTTCTCACTCCCAAGTTGCTTCTTCAATTGCATGATTGCGCCATAATAGTTTCACCAAGGGTATTTCCTTGCCTAGTAACGCTTTTGATTTCCTATCGAGGATTTGGACCGGACGTTCTTCGTACAAGAGATTCGATGCAAGCTCCAATGGTTCGTAATGAAGAATGTGAGAAGGATTGGCCAAATATTTCCGTAGCAAGGAAACATGAAAAACGTTATGAACGTTTGATAAACTCGGTGGTAATGCAACTCGATAGACTCTGTCTCCTATTCTTTCCAAGATTTCAAATGGACCGATATATCTTGGACTCAATTTTTCCTTTTTACCAAAACGTAAAATGCCCTTCAATGGTGATATCTTTACAAATACATGGTCACCAACCTGAAATTCCAATTCGACGACGTCGCACATCAGCATAACGTTTCTGTCGACTCTGGGCAGTGTGCATTCTTTCTCTGATCTTGGTTACCAATTCTGCTGTCTGTTGTACCAATTCAAGGCCTAATAACTTTCTTTCTCCTACTCATCCCAATGTACCGGAGAGCGACATTTTCTACCATATAATGCAGTATATGGTGCCATTCCAATGCTTGACTGATAGCTATTGTTATATGTAAACTCAGCCAACGGTAGTTTACTGCCCCAACTACCTGGAAAGTCAATAGTACAGGCCCTCAACATATCTTCTAAGATTTGATTCACTCGTTCTGATTGTCCATCATTTTGAGGGTGGAATGCTGTAATAAATTCCAATCGAGTTCCCATAGCATGATGTAAACTCTTCCAAAATGCAGACGTAAATTTGGGATCTCTATCAGATACAATGGACACTGGGATGCCATGAAGCCTCACTATCTCTTTGATGTATTCTTAAGCATATTGATTCATCCTGTATGTGGTCTTCATTGGAAGAAAGTGAGCTGATTTCATGAGTCGATCCACAATAACCCATATAGCATTGAATCCTCTTTTCTTGGCAAACCAAGAATGAAATCCAGTCGTGATGTGTTCCCATTTCCACTCAGGAATGGGTAGTGGTTTCAGGAGTCCTGCTGGTCTTTGATGTTCAGTCTTGACCATTTGACAACTTAGACATTGTGCAACAAATTGAGCAATGTCCTTTACCTGGCCACCAAAATAAGGTTTCAAATCTTTGTACATTTTTGTGCCTCCTGGATGGATCGAGTAGGGTGTAGCATGAGCATCACTAAGAATGTCAGTTCTGATCGTTCCTTGTTTTGGCACACATAATCTACCCCGATAAGTCCATATTCCTTCCCCATTCAATTCAAAGTTCAAATTTCTTTTTTCTTCATCTCGCTGCCTCAATTGTTGTAATTCATTATCTGCACTTTGTTCGACCTTAATCATGTCTGCAAGTGTTGGTCGAACCATGAGGGATGATATCTGGATTGCAGCTCCCTTTGGAATAACATCAATCATTAAGTTGTCGGGACCCGAACCTAATTTATCTTCTTAATCATCAATTAGGATCAATTAATTAATCCGGGTCTAATTTTTTTTTTAAAGTACATAAGTGCGGAACATAAGATAATCAATCTGATATAAACATCAAAAGTAAAGTACAAGTCTTGTACAAATACATTCATCTCAAACTAGGGTTCAACAACTATACATCAAGTGTTGAAAGCCAATCTACTTCTAAGTCCGGATCTCCACGCTAATCTTGATCTCTCATCCTCTTCTCGTCCCTGATCCTGTCCCACCTGTTGTCATGCACACGTACAAACACAACAATAGCTGGATAACTCCGGTGAGAAATAAATTCCCAGTATAAACAACATATACATGCAATCATATAAACATATATAAAAGCATGAAACAGATATCAATAACATGTATCATAATCTGAAAGACATGAATCGATATAAAACGGTAAATCAAACTCGTGACCCATAATCTCAGACTCGACTCATCTCTAATCTAGGGATCTCTATTCCTGGACATTGGCACAATATACCGAATCTCCGCAATAGAAGCCGATCTGCTCCTACGCAACATCGATATAAACAAAACATCCAGTGTCTTGGCACATCCGCCACAGACTTGGCACCTCCGCCAATGACTAGGCACATCCGCCCATGACTCAATACATGCTTTGTTATAAATCAATAGACTAAGCATATCAATCTCATGAATTGCAAAAATAAATGCAATAACATAAAGTATGTGATTTAGGGAAAATCAAGTCGAATCTAACTCGAGTCGTATCTTCCCAGTTCAACCTTGATTTATACCTTTCTCTTGTCAATCTGACGAAGTCAAAGTCTTGAATTCGAAGCTGTCAATACTCAATCAGGCAATGACAATATCGAGGAGTACAATATCAATATACAACTCAATCAATACTGGATATAATCAGAACTCAATCTAATTCTGTTTCAACGTTATAACCGCACAATCTCAATATACCCAACAATACAAATCAACAGATATCAATCTCAACTCATAATCGATAACAAACTCAATCTGATATCAAATCTGTATAATCTCAATCAAATTCAATTCTGAAAATGATAATAATTTCATACGGTGTCTGTTCTTCAATCTGGTTTCGATTATACAATGACAACAATCTCAGGAACAGATAATAACAGTCATATCATGATTCCTCTCATATCAGATTTTCAAATCATATCAAAACATAATAAAACTTACGTCCAGTTGAAGTTTTTGTTGATAAGAACACGGAACTCAACTCAGATTGAAATTCCAACGGTCGGATCTTGCAAAAATCAGAATTCTAATATTAAGAGAATTGAAGCTTTCCCTGGAATTCTCTCGATTTCCCAGCTTTTGAATTCGTAGGAAATGAATAGCTTTCCATATACATTGCATGGGAAAGAACAAGTGGCTTCATCTTGGTGCAGCACGTCTCACGCATATGCGCGACCTCCCTCGGCGCATATGCGCGAGACACTCTGTCTCGGCATAATCTGAATTCCTCAGCTCGCGCATATGCGCGTCCCCTTTCGACGCATATGCACGAGGTTCTCTGCCATACTCGCGCATATGCGCCGGTCCTGGTCGCGCATATGCACGAGGTTCTCTGCCTACCTCGCGCATATGCGCCCTACTGGGTCGCGCATATGCGCGAGGGGCTGAGTCCTTGCACATAACAATTTCTTCTCTGGTCTTCCCCGGTCTGATCCTTTCCGTCTATAATCACATCAAATATCAATAAATCATTTCAGATTACAATAACAAAATTCTCGGGCATTACATTTCTCCCCCTCTAAGATCTGATTTCGTCCCTGAAATCACAAGCAATCAAATCAGATATCAAATCAGATACAAGAAGGAGATATACAGAAACTAAATAAAGAGACTCATATCAATAAAATAACTATGGGAACCTCTGTCTCATATCTGACTTGGTTTCCCAGGTAGCTTCTTCAGTGCCATGACGACTCCACTGAACTTTCACAAGCGGAATAGTCTTCGTTCTGAGATGCTTTTATTTACGATCGAGAATCTAGATCGGCTTCTCAAAATAACTCAGAGTCTCATCAAGTTCGACCTCGTCTGGATGAAAAATATGAGATGCATCAGGAAGATACTTCTGCAATAAATATACATGAAATATATCATGTATTCTAGATAAAGAAGGCGGTAAGGCGAGTCGATAGGCACGATCTCCTATATTCTCAAGAATCTCATATGGCCCAATATATCGTGGAGACAATTTCCCTTTCTTGCCAAATCTGACAACACCTCTGAAAGGAGAAATCTTCAGGAATATTCTGTCTCCTGCCTCAAATACTAGAGGTTGACGACGAACATTGACATATTTGGCCTCTATGTCTTGAGCTGTCTTCATTCCTCTTCTGAATCAGCTTCACTTTCTCGGTCATATCTCGGATCATATCAGGCCCAATCTCAGGTACCTCGGAGATATCAGCCCAATAAAGAGGGGATCTGCACTTCTTGCCGCACAATGATTCAAATGGAGCCATCTCTATACTCGTCTGATAGCTGTTGTTTTACGAAAACTCACAAAGTGGCAAAGAATCTTGCCAACTATGGCCAAAATCTAGCACTACAGCTCTAAGCATATCCTCCAATGTCTGGATAGTCCGCTCTGACTGTCCATCAGTCTGTGGATGATATGCTGTACTCAGATGTAACTTCGTACCTAGAGCTTGCTGCAAACTGTGCCAAAATTGCGAAGTAAACCGAGGATCACGGTCTGATACAATCGACTTTGGCACTCCATGCAATCTGACCACTTCTCTGACATAAATCTCTGTCATCTGGTCATGTCTGTACGTCATCTTGTACGGAATAAAACATGCTGATTTGGTCAATCTATCAATCACGACCTAAATCGCATCACAACCTCGGGAGGAATGTGGTAGCTTCGTCACAAAATCCATAGAAATGTGATCCCATTTCCATTCAGGAATAGACAAACTGTGTAACAAACATCCTGGTTCCTTTCTTTCAGCTTTTACCTGTTGGAAATTCAGACATTTTGATACAAACTCTGCAATATCTGCCTTCATCTGTTTCCACCAAAACTGTCTTTTCAAATCATTATACATCTTTCTGCCACCAGGATGAATACTGAATCGACTATTGTGCGCTTCTGACAATATCTGTCGTTTCAAATCTGAAACATCTGGCACAACTAGACGATTATTCACATACAGTACATGATCACGTACCTAATATTGTGATCGATGCCCTGCTTTGACCATCGATATCGAGTTCTGAATATTCTGATCAACTTTCTGAGCTTCTTTAATTCTCAAAATCAGCTCTGGTTCAACTTGAACAGTATATAATCTCAACGGTCTACAATCAGTCTCAAATGTCAATCCAGAAAGACAGCAATCTTCTATTAAATGTGAAACACCAATCGTCGATAAGGATAAAGAACATACCTTTCGACTCAGTGCATCAGCTGCTGCATTAGACTTTCCCGGATAGTATTTGATTTCACAATCAAAATCTTTCAATAAATCAAGCCATCTTCGTTGCCTCATATTCAATTCTGACTGTGAAAACAGATATTTCAGACTCTTGTGATCAGAATAAATCTCAAACTTCTCACCGTATAGATAGTGTTGCCAAATCTTCAATGCAAATACGATGGCTGCAAATTCAAAATCATGAATTGGGTAGCGAGAGTCACGTGGCTTCAATTGTCTCGAGGCATAGGCAGTAACATGTCCTTGCTGCATCAAAACACAACCCAATCCTCTGTGAGAAGTATCGCAATAAACAAAAAAATCACCAGTACTTGACGGAATAGTCAATAGAGGAGCACTGGTCAATCTTTTCTTCAACTCTAGAAAACTCGATTCACATTCCTCTGACCAAACAAATGGTGCATTCTTCTGAGTCAACTGAGTAATCGGCTTAGCAATACTCGAAAAATCTTGAATAAATCGTCGATAATATCCTGCTAAACCAATAAAACTGCGTATCTCTGGTAAAGATGTCGGTCTAGGCCAATTGATCACGGCCTCAACCTTGCTAGGATCAACAGAAATACCATTTCCAGATATAATATGTCCTAGAAATACAACTTGTTTCAGCCAGAATTCACATTTAGACAGTTTGGCATACAATTTCTCAGTTCTCAGAATTCTCAGTACTGTTCTCAAATGCTCAGCATGATCAGTCATATTCTTGGAATAAATCAGAATATCATCGATAAAAATAATCACAAAATCATCAAGATATTTCTGAAATATACGGTTCATCAAACCCATAAATACAGCTGGAGCATTCGTTAAACCAAACGGCATGACTATAAACTCATAATGGCCATACATGGTTCTGAAAGCTGTCTTCGAAATATCAGAATCTCTGACTCTCAAATGATGATATCCAGATCTCAGATCGATCTTGGAATAAACAGAATAACCCTGCAACTGATCAAATAAATCATCTATACGAGGCAAAGGGTATTTGTTCTTTACCGTAACCTTGTTCAGTTTCCGGTAGTCAATGCAGAGTCTCATTGAACCATCTTTCTTTTTCACAAACAATACTGGAGCACCCCAAGGAGAAACACTCGGTCTGATGTAACCCTTGGCCAGTAAATCTTCTAACCGATCTTTCAATTCTTTCAGTTCAATCGGTGCCATTCTGTACGGAGCTCTAGAAATCTGAACTGTACCTGGTACCAATTCAATGCTGAAGTCTATCTCTCTGACTAGAGGCAAACCCGGAATCTCATCTGGGAAGACATCAGCGAACTCACATACCACTGGCAAATCAGCCAATGATGGGCTCGATTTCAGTATATCAGCTGAATACACAAGGAAACCCTCTGCTCTTTTCTGTAATAATCGAGTCATGGATAATACAGATATCAAAGGAATTCTTGATCTAGAACCCTTATCCGTAAAATTTTCATTCATCAGCCATATCAGGTCTTAATCTCACAATCTTCTGGAAACAATCTACGGTAGCTCTGTACTTGGTCAACATATCGATACTAATAATGTAGTAAAAATCAGACAACCCAAGTACAAAACAATCTAACTCAATCTCATGCCCGTCATACTGTAGCATACAATGTCTAAGAGACGTCACTAATACAAGACCTCTCCCCAAAGGTGAAGAGACAGATACTACAGCAGATAATGACTCAACAGGCAATGCATGAATCAATGCAAATCTTTCAGAAATAAAAGTGTGGGATGCACCCATATCAATTAATACGTAAGTAGGATAACCACATCCAGAATAGTTACCTGCAACATCATCTGGTGCTTCCTGAGCCTGTTCTTCAGTCAAAGCAAATACTCTGGCCTGCTGTCTCGGAGGCTGGCTAACAGTCTGGCTTCCTCCTGGCCTCTACTGTGACTGAGTAGCCGTTGGTGGCTGGAAGGAATGAACAGCTGATGATCGTCTATCAGGCTGTGCCACTAATCAAGATGATTTTGCTCCCTGGGATCTTTGAGAACCTTGCTGTGGACAGACTCTGGCAAAGTGTCCCTGCTGTCTGCAGATACGGCAACTACCAAGTACTCCTTGGCGTTGCTCCGTGGGATGTCTCCCTCCGCAAGTTCTGCAATAGACACCTGTACTACTCTGGCTCTGTCGAGAACCACTGGAGCTAGAAGAACTACTACCAGGCCTCTTGAACTATTTTCCTCGGGCTTTCAAATAGTCTTTCTTCCCACCACTACTACTGACACTCTCAAATCTGGGAGGGTGTTGCTGGGATGGAGTAGAAGTTTGTTACTGTCTCGGTACTAGAGGAACATACGATGCTCCTTTCTGTCTAATCAGGCTAGCTTCAGCTCCTTTTGCTCTATTCAGGGTATCAACAAAATTATTCGGTCTCCCAGTGTTTACCAATGTAAAAATCTCAGGGTTCAGTCCATTGATAAACTGATCAGCAACAGCTTCATCATTCTCCGCAACATGTGGAGCAAATCGTAGCAATGTAGAGAACTTGGCCACATACTCTTCAATGTTCAACTGAGCCTATCTCAGATTAGCAAATTCTGCCCCTTTGTCTTTCCTGTACGATACTGGAAAAAATCTTTGATAAAATTCAGTCTTAAAGATTTTTCAAGTAATGACTGTACCTCGTTGTTCCAAAACCCTCTTTGTCGTGATCCACCAATTCTTTGCAACGTCATGCAATTGGTGCCCAATCAGTCGGATTCTATGCTTATCTGTGTAGTTGAGGGAATGAAACAGCATCTCAATGTCATCTAACCAACTCTCGCACTCAACAGAATTCTCTGTACCCTTCAAAGTCGGCGGTTTAAACGACTGAAATCTCTTCAGTAAGGTTTCCATCGGAGTTGCTGTGACATCCATTGGATTAGCCGAAGTATTACCCTGTTCTGGGACTCTTCGAGGAGGACATATCTGATTATCAAAAGGATTAGTAACCAAATACAACAAATCTGTTTCAGTCCCCCTCTGATCATCTTACTGCTGATCAAGAATCGGTTCTGATTCATTCTCCATAACACATGTTTCCAATCAAATCAGATAATCAAGTAAACATGTATTTCAAAGCAGTAAATCATGCTAGCATAGCAAAAGCAGGAAAGAAAACTCAGTCTACCCCGCTCACTATCTTCTATCTCAATCTAAGAAACCTACTGCTCTGATACCACCTGCTGTGGGGACACAAACCTAATTTGTCTTCTTAATCATTATTAGGATCAATTAATTAATCTGGGTCTAAATTTTTTCTTAAAGTACATAAGTGCGGAACATAAGATAATCAATTTGATATAAACATCAAAAGTAAATACAAGTCTTGTACAAATACATTCATCTCAAACTAGGGTTCAACAACTATACATCAAGTGTTGAAAGCCAATCTACTTCTAAGTCTGGATCTTCACGCTAATCTTGATCTCTCATCCTCTTCTCGACCCTGATCCTGTCCCACCTGTTGTCATGCACACATACAAACACAACAACAGCCGTATAACTCCGATGAGAAATACATTGCCAGTATAAACAACGTATACATGCAATCATATAAACATATATAAAAGCATGAAACAAATATCAATAACATGTATCCTAATCCGAAAGACATGAATCGATATAAAACGGTAAATCAAACTCATGACTCATAATCTCAGACTCGACTCATCTCTAATCTCGAGATCCCGATTCCTGGACATTGGCACAATATACCGAATCTCCGCAATAGAAGCCGATCTGCTCCTATGCAACATCGATATAAACCAAACATCCAGTGTCTTGGCACATCCACCACAGACTTGGCACCTCCGCCAATGACTAGGCACATCCGCCCATGACTCAATACATGCTTTGCTATAAATCAATAGACTAAGCATATCAATCTCATGAATTGCAAACATCAATGCAATAACATAAAGTATGTGATTTAGGGAAACTCAAGTCGAATCTAACTCGAGTCGTATCTTCCCGGTTCAACCTTGATTTATACCTTTCTCTTGTCAATCTGACGAAGTCAAAGTCTTGAATTTGAAGCTGTCAATACTCAATCAGGCAATGACAATATCGAGGAGTACAATGTCAATATACAACTCAATCAATACTGGATATAATCAGAACTCAATCTAATTCTGTTTCAACGGCATAACCGCACAATCTCAATATACCCAGCAATACAAATCAACAGATATCAATCTCAACTCATAATCGATAACAAACTCAATCTAATATCAAATCTGTATAATCTCAATCAAATTAAATTCTGAAAATGATAACAATTTCATACGGTGTTCTGTTCTTCAATCTGGTTTCGATTAAACAATGACAACAATCTCAGGAACAGATAATAACGGTCATATCATGATTCCTCTCTTATCAGATTTTCAAATCATATCAAAACATAATAAAACTTACGTCCAGTTGAAGTCTTTGTCGATAGGAACACGGAACTCAACTCAGATTGAAATTCCAACGGTCGGATCATGCAAAAATAAGAATTCTAATATTAAGAGAATTGAAGCTTTCCCTAGGAATTCTCTCGATTTCCCAGCTGCTGAATTCGAAGGAACTGAATAGATTTCCATATACATTGCATGGGAAAGAACAAGTGGATTCATCTTGGTGCAGCACGTCTCGCGCATATGCGCGACCTCCCTCGGCGCATATGCGCGAGACACTCTGTCTCGGCATAATCTGAATTCCTCAGCTCGCGCATATGCGCGTCCCCTTCCGGCGCATATGCGCGAGGTTCTCTGCCATACTCGCGCATATGCGCGGGTCCTGGTCGCGCATATGCACGAGGTTCTCTGCCTTCCTCGCGCATATGCGCCCTACTGAGTCGCGCATATGCGCGAGGGGTTCAGTCCACGCATATAACAATTTCTTTCCCGGTCTGATCCTTTTCGTCTGTAATCACATCAAATATCAATAGATCATTTCAGATTACAATAACAAAATTCTCGGGCATTACATAAGTTCTGTAAATCCCATAAGATTTGTTCTTGTAATGTGGCAATAGAACTGGATTTTCGACTTAACGCATCTGCAACAACTTTTGCTTTACCTGGATGATAATTAATAACACAATCAGAATCTTTCACTAATTCCAACCAACGTCGTTGTCGCATATTCAGTTCTTTTTGCGTGAATAAATATTTCAAATTCTTGTGGTCCGTGTAAATTTCACATCGTTCACCATATAGTTAATGGCGCCATATTTTAAATGCAAATACCACTGCTGCTAGTTCTAAATCATGTGTGGGATAGATCTTTTCATATTCTTTCAATTGTCTTGAGGCATAAGTAATTACCCTCCCATGCTGCATTAAAACTGCTCCTAATCCTTGTTTCGAAGCATCACTGTATACCACAAAATCTCCTGGTCCTTCTGGTATCGCAAGGACCGGTGCCGATGTCAATTTTGTTTTTAACTCTTGGAAACTGCGATCACATGCTTCGTTCCATGAAAATTTAACATTCTTTTGTGTTAACGCATTCAAAGGCAATACTATCTTGGAAAATTCCACTATAAACCGACGGTAATAACCAGCTAATCCAAGAAAACTACGTACCTCGGTAACAGATGTTGGTCGTAGCCAGTTATTAACAGCTTCAATCTTAATTGGATCCACAGATATGACTTCTTTTGAGATGATATGGCCCAAGAATGCTACTTGTTCAAGACAAAATTCACATTTATTCCATTTAGCATATAAATGATTATCTTTCAAAGTCTGTAAAACTAGTTTCAGATGTTCTCAATGCTCCTCTACAGTTCGTGAGTAGATGAGAATATCATCTATAAACACAATCACGAACTTGTCTAAAAATGGCTTGAAAATTATGTTCATCAAATCCATAAAAGCAGCTGGTGCATTCGTTAGTCCAAATGGAATTACAAGAAATTTATAATGCCCATACCTCATTCGGAAGACAGTCTTTGAAATATCATCTGTCTTTACTTTTAGTTGATGATAGCCTGATCGTAAATCAATATTCGAAAATATAGCAGCTCCTTGTAATTGATCAAACAACTCATCAATCCTGGGGAGTGGATATATATTCTTGATTGTCACTTTGTTCAACTCCCTATAATCAATACATAGACGAAGGGTACCATATTTCTTTTTCACAAATAAAACAGGTGCACCCCACGGTCAAAAGCTCGGTCTAATAAATCCTTTATCAAGTAACTCCTGTAACTGTTCTTTCAATTCTTTCATTTCTGTAGGAGCTAATCGATAAGGAGCTTTTGAGATCGGATGAGTTCCTGCCACAATATCAATCACAAATTCGATCTCTCTATCTGGGGGTAAGCCTGTTACATCATCAGGAAATACCTCTAGAAATTCACAAACAACATCTGTATCTTTTAATTCACGAACAGGTGGATCAATAGTTAACACATATGCAAAATATCCTTGACACCCCTTCTGTAGTAATTTACAAGCCTTCATACAAGAGATTATCTGAAGAGGTAAGGATATACCTGCACTTGTTACTGTGAATGGTTCAGCTCTTACTGGTGGAAACTTGATCATCTTCATGTCACAGTCAATAGTAACTCTGTACTTCGAGAGCCAATCCATTCCCAGTATCACATCAAAATCAGTCATGTTCAGAACTATCAAATTGGCATACATCTGATGGCCTTGGACATATATTGGACACCTTCGCACAATCTGATTTGTCTGTAATTCTTGCCCGGAAGGTAAGGCTATGGCGATTTGTGTCTCTGTTGTACTTGCTGTAATGCCAGTCTCCTTACAAACGATTCCGAAATAAAGGAATGTGTGGCTCCTGAGTCTAGTAAAACAATAGCAGTAATACCAGAAATCAAGAACATACCCGTGATCATCGATGTATCCTCATCCAATTCCTCTTTGGTCATGGAGAAAAGGCGTCCCTGTGCTTTCTCAGAACTTCATGGACAATTCCTGACGAGATGCCCTGGCTTTTTGCAACGATAACAAACATTGGAACCTTGCATACATTCACCTCCATGGAGTTTGCCACATTTAGGACAAGGTGGTCTGTCTTGTTCTTTACGTGGAGGGGGACCCTTACCACGAGGTTCCTCTGGTCGAGTACCTTTACTATCGGTCTTTTTGCTTTGTCCTGTTGCTTGGATCCTTTGAAAGTACTGCTGCCTTCGCTGTTGTCTGTCTCTGCCAATATCTTGTTCATCCTGTTCAGCTATAAGTGCTCTTTCCACTATCTCCCCATAGGTAACAACTTTCGACATCCGTACATCTCGTTTAATTTCAGAGCGAAGTCCCCGCATGAAGTGTTCGCCCTTACTTGTGTCATCATGTGCAATATATGGTACATATTGGACTCCAGCCTTGAACTGTTGTATGTATTCAGTCAGTGGCATGGTTCCTTGCTTCAGATTTAGGAAATCACTGGCTTTCTTGGCTCGTACATCTTTACTGAAATATTTGTTGTAAAACAAGGTTTTGAAAGTTTCCCATGTCAATGGTATCGCAGGTAATGCCACCCTTGCACTCTCTCACGATATTCTTGCATGCTTTGTAAATAAAAAAACGGCACAAGTTACTTTGTCTGTATATTTCATATGAAGGTAGGAGAAGATGGAATCCAATGACTTAATCCATTCTTCTGCTACTGTTGGATCAGTGCTCCCCGTAAATTCAGGAGGTTTCAAACGTCGAAAATGATCATACAAATCCGTCTGAACAGGCAATGTCTGGGTAGCATGGCTTGTACCTGTGCCCGCTCATGTGTTGTCCGCTGCATTTCAAGTAACTGCTGTATCTGCTCCCCATGGACTTTTTCTTGTTGTTGGAGCAGTTGAGCAAAATCGTCTATAGGTCGTGGCGCACTGCCTTCACCCTCGACTGCTGGGGCCTTGCCCTTAGATGACTCTCCTTCATGTACTTTACATTTAGGTGGCATCATATTTTATCTTAACCTACATGTAGGATACGTAAAAGCACATAAATTATCATAAAATATGGGATACAAAGATACTTACTTGCCGAGTTCCCCATGTATGGATGAAGTGCAGTGTCTTCGTTGTCGAAGAACCGTGGGCTCTGATACCAATCTAAAAAGTCACACCCTTACTCTATACTTGACATGATTACCATAATCAAAATAGGATTTGAATGATATATCTATATTATGAAACAATTCAAACAAGGGGCCTCAATTTGAAGGTTTATAAAATTTTTGGCATGATATCCCTATATTTTGTATACACCAACAACTCAAGTAACAACAACAATACGTACATATAATCGTATTCTTACACACAAACTTACTCTGTATCAATATACACATAGACATAAACATTGTAAAAACTTGTTTCAAACCCTGACATTGAATTCACTATAATACATATGCGGAAGCTATACAATAAGACGTCCAGGTTCTTTTCGAGGTAAGACACGTCACAAGCATTCATTGGCAAACCGGCATTCTATATATCTTCATTACCTGATCCTGTAATACATGAGCTACGTGAGTTTATAAAACTCAATAAGTTGGCACTTATACGTATCAATATGCGTAGAAGGAACATACATATCAAGTCGTGATCAACAATGAATCTTTAAACCATGTCATATCATAGCATATATTCATGTTCATTTTTGTATTTGAGCCTCATTAGTTGACCTGTACTACTGTGCTTGCTTTATTATATAGCTACTACTGTGTTGGACGTCAGGGAGCAACCTTTGGCAACCCCACTGTGAGGCCCGGGGCCGAAGAGGGCGGGGGGTGATCGCCGGTGCCATGAGGTTGCACGGACAATGAGCGGCTCCTGGAAGACTTACTAGTGGAGGGAACATGAATGAACCGATCCCACACCGGAATGAGAGGGATTCCGAGACTGTTCAATGTAATGGACTGTACAGTTGAAGAGGGCTTAAAAGATTTGATATGTACTACTCATATAAAGAAGGTGCATCTTCTTTTCGGTAGCTCATCACATAAGAACTCCAAAGTTAAGCGTGCTTGACTTGGGGTAATTCGGGGATGAGTTACCTCCTGGGAAGTTTCCTAGGGTGCGTGTGAGTGAGGACATAAGCACGCTGAAAAGACTCGTCTTGATACAGTGAGGACAGTCGTCGAATCTGGGGCGTTACATGATTTCCCGTTGGTTTACTTTCACCGAGCCTACATGGACCCTTCGACGGACCCTGGTACGGGGTCCGTGCCCTTGTTTATTCCGAAGTGTCTTTTTACAGAGCCTACACGGACCTAGGCACGGGGTCCGTGTCCTCACTTCTTTTCGAGTATGCTTTTACAGTACCTACACTGACCCGGACCCGGAGGGGTGCACGGGGTCCATGTACTCCAGTCTTTGGGAAATATTTTAGGGATCGAATTGGGACTTTATGTCATGGTTTAGTACGACAATTAAACGAGGTCAAGTCCCGAGTAATCTAGAATTTCCTAAGCTATTTACTTGATTCAGTGGTGAGTACGAATACCTACGTCTAATTTATGAAATTTAAGCGTTGAATTCATGTTAGTATGTGCAGCAGTGGCCCCAAGCGAGATCCAACGAATCCCTCAACGCCAAGTAAGTATGGTTGACGTGAAAAGAAAATATTTCAAATTTTTTAGGTATGCTAAATGTCTTGTGACCAATTATGTATGGGATTAGAAAGCGGTAAAGCATGACCAGGGACCAATCCACCCCGTTAAATCATGAATCAGTTTAGATCAAGATTGGAAAGCGTTAAAGCACGAACGGGGACCAATCCACCCGTTAAAGCATGAACGGGGATCTCATGTATGTGGCAGTGGATTCGTCCCTGTCAGCCCAGTACTGTGGTTTAGTCTGATCAGGCGATTTATGTTATGGGTCACTCGCTTTGAAACATGCCTCTACGCAAAATGATGAAGTTTATGTATGTTCATGTATGTACAAGTATGCAAGCACGTTTAAGAAAAGTTTTATGTTTATGGCACGTCTATGTATGTACATATGCAAGTTCAAGTTTTAGTGCAAGTTCAAGTTCATGTATGTACGCTCTATTTTAAAGTTGCATGTGATTTTATTTCGTATTACTCGTTACTTCTAGTTTATACGTGTTGAGTCTTTAGACTCACTAGAATTGATCGATGCAGGTGAGGATGACTTGGAGGAGACTAGGGGTGGGGACCACGGAGCTGGCTTGGACTGAGCGGGAGGCTAAACCCGAGGACCGCCATGTTTTAAGATTTTTGAAATGTTCAAAATACTCTGATTTATGTTACTGGTTATGAGATTTTAATCAGATGCTTTTGGTGAACTTTATTTTTAGATCTTTTGTTGCAAACACTTTTGGAGACGTACAGTTTATTTTAAATTGAAGTTGAGAGTTATTTTATAATCAATAAAATTTTTATTTTTTCGCAAATTTTAAGTAGTAAAAAGTACGGTACGTTACACCCACGCCCCATGAACATATATTGGCCAATAAATTTGGTTGACTTAAAATCACCCATGATGTCAACAAGCTCTATATAATGTAAAATCAGTCTTTTTCCTTTCATGTTATGACATAGCACCCATCTTCAATATTCATGATTTCCTTTCATATTTAATACATAACAATGGAATATGGTGCTATGTTTTCATCAATAAGCATACTAACAATGTACATATAGCAATAATCAATGGAAGGAATTTGAAATCATAATATTACTCATGTATTACTTCAAGAACATGCCAACTTACCGTCCAAGCGTAAGAACACTGGTTTGAGACGATGTTTATCAGTCCTATACTGTCAATAAACCAATAGTTCAGTCACTATGTCTCTAGTAGGTGAAAGCTACTCCTTTACGTGTAGAACAACTAAAAGAGAAGAAAATTTACACCCTTAGGAACTCCTTATGACGGAAAACTAAGTTCTAGCTTCAAAACATTGAAAGGAATGAAGAAGGAAGCTTTGGAGGAAGATTTCTTGGTTTTTCTTTCGTGTCTTGCTGTGAAGGGAAATGAAAGAACCGATAAAATTGCTTAGAAAATCGATACTTATCTTTTCTTATGCAAAGCGGCGCTCGATCGGTCATTTTATACCGCCCGGGCGTGGAACTCTCTGTAAAAAAGCGAGACTTGTAGTGTACCGACGCTCGGGCAGTCATTTCTACCGCTCGGGCGCCACCTGTTCTGCCTCTGCGCACTGCTTCATCAAAGAGCGCTCCAGAAACAGCTCTTCGTTTCATAATTTGAAACAGTGGTAAACATTGTAGCTCTATGTCCTGGCTTGAATCTCCAACTAGTTTCATGTCATTTGGAGGTCTGAGCAAAAAGTTATGCTTATTCTCCTAACATGTGTCAGTGAGGAATGACGGTATACACGACACACTTAGGGGCACTTTTGGCTTGTCTTCCATAATGATTTGGAAAAAACCCAAAACATGAAAGTTGTAGCATTATATCTTAGCTTTCTAATGGTTATGGCCTCACGCAATTTGGATCAATATTCAAATGATTATGCTAAAACTCGTAAGAACTACCATATTTTCATCTCATTTCCTACCAACTTCATTACACTATTTCTACCTACACATCTTACTATCACTATTTAAACACCTATTGATTCTCAATAAACCATGAAAAATATAAAAATCATGTTCAATCTCAATATTGATACCTCAATCAACATGTAAAATATAATGATCTAAATAACTATATATTAAATTACATAAATACATTATTATCATTTGTACGAGTAACCGGGCATTACATCCAGCTTCCTCATCGACATGCTCACCTGCATCATTCACACTTAGTGAGTTTAAAGACTCAACACACATGTATCGTGATATCAAATACATATACATAACATGCAACTGTGAAAAGTACCGTAGTAAAAAAATACAATTCATGATCTTAAAAGTCCTATGCATAATCATGACATATCAAAGAATAATTATTTCACAACATATATCATCATATCAAGATATACGTGTTCTTTTTCTTAATTTGAATTTCGTTCATTAGTTGTGACTTTCGTATCATACTATTAGGCGATGGATCCATCTACGTATAATCGCAGTACCCGGCGACGGGGACATCAGCGACAATATTACCCATCCACTAAGCCTTGGCCTTACATATCATCGTATTAACATATCATCGTATTAGTCATAACCAACTCTCATCCTTCAAAACATGTCATCATATTCATCACTTATAAAAACATGCATATACGTAAATTTTTCCTTAAAATCAAGCATGCACCGTATTTTCATAATTCACAAAAATCATGTTCATGATACAAAAACATTTAAAAACATGATAAATTTGTGCTCAGGGCGCTGCCATGACTAAAAACTCGACTCGGGTGCCAAATGACCATTTTGTCCCTAGAAACCCAAAATGACCATTTTATCCCTGGAACTCACAATTTAAACCCGAATCTTACCAAACTCCTTAAAACATCTCAAAACATATTTAAAAGTATTTCTTAGACGTAAACTCGAGCCCGTTTTAAAAATCAACCGATTCGTTTTAAAACTTAGACCGGGGTCCCGATTTTAAGCTAAATTGACCTGAAACATAACCAAATTTTTTCCAACTCGAACCATGACTCAACAACTCATAACCAGCCTATAAACCGCTTATTTCAGACCCCTCGTGATCCTCAAACAGTATCCAAAAGTTGCTGGAAATTCTGTCCGTGCACACTCGAAACCCTAGTGCACCAAACATTCTATATATCGATCCTAGACCTAACTAACTCGATCAAGCCTTGAATCAACGTCTCCTAGAACCAAGATCAACCCGAGGGCACCCTACTGGACCGACCCTAGACACGCCATCAGCCCAAGCGTTTGTCCGTGCATGAACAACTCAACACAAGCAAGACAACTCGACCCCCTTGATTTCGTGCACTCCAATTGACTCCCTAAGTGTGACCAGCCGCGGTTGATGTTGGATCTCGGTTTTCTCATGTCCAAATGCAGCGGAAGTTTTAAAATTTTATTTTATTTTGAATATTAATTAATTTATAATAATTATTCAATAAAAATATTTTTCGTGAACATCTCCGGTCTCCGTTCCTCGTTCGAGCGCGAAATGCAACTTAAAATCCTAATGCATGAAACTTTAAATAAACCATGAATTAAAACACAAATTCATAAAATAAATATGCATTTAATGCATTAAAACAATTTAATAAAATACAAAAAAAATTTAATAACTTGCATGCATGTGGTTTACGTGTACCTTCAAATTTTTGGGACGTTACATGGAAGTCCTTTCCTTGAATGCTCACATGAATCTATGTATATTAATGTAGAACCCGTAAATCAGTAGACGTATAAGCCATGCATAATTCTAGATTTTTTTTAAATTTAATTGACTTCATTGCATGATTATTTTAAATGCATTTATTTGAAGTTAATTATTTATTATTTCAGTTCAGTAGTATGATTTTTAGCATTTCAGTATTTTCAGTGAGGCCGGACCGGAGTTGGAGTTTTGAGATAGAATTTAAGATTCGAGAAATATTTCCAGAAGTTAATTTAGCTAGTAACTAAGTTCATTTAAGTTAGAAAGGGAGGTTTGAAGATTTAATTTAATTATTTGAGGTGATTAAGAAATGAATTCATTTAAGTTATTAAATTAAGGGGTTAGCTCACTAAATTATTTAAAGGATTAGTAAGGCTTTCAAGGATTATTAGTTGACTAGATAATCAACATTTCCCTTTATTTTATCATGCATTTTTCGGCCACCCTTAGTGCTAGAAGATTCATTTTCCAACTCATCAACTTTGACCAATTCTTTGCATGTAATTAGTAGGATAATTTTAGGATTTTTGGGAGCACAATTTAATTAAATAAATGGACATATCCTAGTCTAGAATCAAGATAAATTTCGGCCACCACCTCCTAGAAGCATCCACCAACTCATTTGATATCAAACCATAATTCAAAATTCAAATTCAAAGGGAGTGGACTTGGTCTTGATCCTTCCTTATATCTTGCACCCACTTCCCTCACCCTCCTAACCATTTTTCCCCCTCTCCTTTCTTTCGAAATCTGAGTGAAAATAAGACCCTTTTCAGAGGTAAAAATCGTGAGCCATAGCTAGGGAGAAAGGCAAGAAAATCGAGTTCAAGGAAGGTAGACAAGAAGCGCTCCACCTCCTCCGTGCCGCGTCGTCGTTGTTTCGTTCGTTTTCTTTCGAAACAAAACCAGGCATGTCTAGATTTCTTTCAAACCTCAATCAAGTCATATTATCATTTATTTTTTCAGTACATGATCATGTTTATTCAAGTAAAAATCGAGATCCAAGTCAAAACATTTTGAAACCACACATGCAGAATTTTCGATTTCCTTGGCAAGCTTCACGATTTCTTTTGTTTTGTGAGTTTCAGGTATTGGATCGACTCCAGGCTCCCAAGGCGGCTTGTATACATGTAGTAGGATGCATTAGGACCATGTTGGTCCATTCAAACCAGCCCCATGCTTGCTGGAAATTCAGAATGACAGCAAGTCCCCATAGGTGAAGAAAATGTTGTTCAAAAATTCAGTTTGTTGTCATGGAGGAAGGATCTGATCTTGGCTGCCCCAAGGGCCTATAGCCATGGTTGGATCACTTCCCTAGCATGTCTAAGACGTGACTAAGTTGCCCTTTTGGTGGCTTGGTCCATGGCTCATCGGTTTTTAAATAATCAACAAGAACAGCCCCTATACCCCTTCGGCTACTTCGGTTGGACAGCTTTTGGTTCGTTTCTTTTGGTTGCTTGGTATGGATCTTGGTTGGCCTATGGCCCTTAGCCACGGTTCATATCATGCTCCTAGATGTCTAGATCGTGCCATGGTCAATCAAATGGCCACTGGAACGACGCAAGACATCGATCATAGCATAAACACTACACACGCACGCATGAGGGCCCTCGGTGAGAACTTTCGGGTGGTTGCTGGAATGAGGCGAATTGTGGCTGGCCTAGGGCCCTTAGCCATGGTTCAAATCATTCCTTGGGACGTTGTGGAGAGGCTTTGGTCGGTGGTTCAAGCCCCAATGGCCAAAAGTCTCGCAAACGACGCGATGCAAGCTAGGTCGCAGCTGCTGGAAATTACAGCAAGTTGCTGTGTCGGTTCAGAGGCTCGTTCGAGTTTTTGGTTGGCTTTTAGCCCATGGACTTGGACTGGACAGTGCCTCATTGAGTTAGGAAGGTCATGTTTTTGACCGTTTGTCATTTGGATCATTTTTGAGGTCCTACGAGAATTTACGGTGCAATGTGCCAAATTGACTCTCGAAAGAGCGTTTCGTGTTTTGGCCTCCATTCCACCTAGATTTCGACCCTATCATTTTAGGAACATTATTTTATGATTTTTCAGCGTATTTTAATCATGACTATACGTCAGTTCAGTGTCGGTTCAGGTTGGCTCGGAGTCATGATTAAATGCGAAGTCATTAGGCGTCATAGTCGCATCTTTTGAACGTAAATTGCATAGTTGGTCATGTTTAAACTATTGCATATTTTTCATGGCACAGTTAGGTTGCAGCGAGCCTGGGAACGAACCAATCCAATCCAGTTGGTAAAATTACAGGAATTTTCATTATGCCAGTTAATTATTTTACGTGCATTAAACAGAAAATGATTATTTTTGAGATTTATGCGATATGGCTTGTGGTTCATTCACTATGTGGGAGTGTTATTTTTATACGGTCGCCAGTGACCGATCAGTTCAGTATGGTACCACCCGGTCGCCAGTGACCGGCCAGCTCAGTTCAGTTTCAGCCTCCCCGGTAGCCAGTTACCGATCAGTTCAGCTTAGTGCAGTGGCCACAGGCGTAAAACATAATCTCAACAGAAAATTTTACCAGATATTTCAGTACAGGCTCCAAGGAGCAAATATTTTTACAGTGATTTCCAGTTCAGTTATGCACGTATTATAATTGCTCAGTACAGATTATTTTCAGTATGCCTCAGGACAGGATATTTTATCCCATGCATATTTTAAATTCAGATTTTTACTCGTTACCTGCGATTTATGCATGCTGAGTCTTTAGGCTCACTAGACTTGATTGTTGTAGGTACTGATGAGGCCAGGGCCGAGGGCGGGGACCAGTGAGCCAGCTTGGGTCGGCAGTAGTGGCACCCGAGGACCTCAGTGCAGCAGTTGTTATGTTTTTCCGCAAACAATTTTTATCAGTTGATGGATATTTTTAAATTGTGATTTTTGGAAAACTTTATTTTCTTCCGCTGCAATTATTTTGAAATATTGAACTTGTTTCACCAGTGATTTTATGAGCGAGGCCATTAAGTTCTTTAAAAAAAAAAAAATTTTAATTTTCCGCAAATTTTCAAGCAAGTAGTTCGAGGGCCTTTGCAGTTGGTATCAGAGCGGTGGTTCTGTATAGGGTTTCACTACTACTGACCGCGAGAAGCTCACGAAGCCACGCCTTTGGTCTGTAAGTTTTTCAGTTCAGCATTTTGTTCAGCATTTCAGTTATAGCATGAATTATTTTGTCAGCATGCTTCCAGATTTTGAGTATTTCAGTAATAAATTATGGAATTATGCATGTTAGTTACGTATGGGTTATGTTGGAACAGTATGCCCCCTAGACGCATTTTAGAGCGCAACAGAGAGGAGGAGCCTCGCCGAGAAGACAGGGAGGAGCGTAGACAGGAGGGAGACCTACCACCTCCTCCACCGCCCCCACCGGACATGAGTGCCCAGATGTTAGCTGGGATGGCACAGTTTTTCGCACAGTTTGCGGGGGGCAATGCCGCAGCCGTAGCCGCAGCCGCAGCCAGGCCGACAGGGCCCGAGGCTGTGTATGAGCGATTCATGAAGATGCGCCCGAAGGAGTTCTCTGGGGCATCAGACCCCATGGTTGCCGAGGGATGGATCAAATCCCTCGAGGTTATCTTCGATTTTATGGAGCTGGGAGACGCGGACCGAGTCCGATGTGCCACCTACCTGTTCAATGGAGACGCCCGCTTATGGTGGGAAGGAGCTTCGGTAGCCCTGACATTGGCTACACTTTCTTGGACCCGCTTTACGGAGGTTTTCTACTCCAAGTATTTTGCTGAGGAGGTTCGCACCAGGCTGACCACCGAGTTCATGAGTCTGAGACAGGGGGATATGTCGGTTACGGAGTTTATCCGTAAGTTCGAGAGGGGCTGTCACTTTGTGCCCCTGATAGCGAATGATGCCAAAGCCAAGCTGATGCACTTCCTGGTGGGTTTACGGCCGATCTTGCGCCGGGATGTTAGGGTATCTGACCCTGCTACTTATGAGATTGCCGTCTCCAAGGCCTTAGCCGCAGAGCAGGATCTGCGGGATATCGAGAGGGATCGCCAGGGCAAGCGCCCAGTCCAGGCACCGCACCGCCCTCCTCCTCATCAGCATCAGCAGCAGAATAAGAGGCCTTTTCATGGACTGCCCAGGAACCGAGGCCAGCAGCAGCAGCAGCAGCAGCAGCAGCGGGGACGCCCAGCCCCGAGGACTCAGGAGCACCCAGTTTGTCCAAGGTGCTCACGTCGCCATCCTGGAGCATGTATGGCTGGCTCAGGAAAGTGTTTTAAGTGTGGCAGTCCAGACCACATGTTGCTGCAGTGTCCTCAGAGGAATCTGCCTACCCAAGGCAGAGTTTTTGCTCTCCATGCCGCGGAAACCAACCCGGAGACTATGTTGTTGACAGGTACCTTTAAACTTTAAGTTATTATTTGAATTTCCGTGTTTTGGGAATCGGGATTTAGATTTTGAACCTAGAACTGTTATAGGATTGCATGCTCTACTCAGATTTTTTTCGGGGAAATTAAGCTAGAGGAACCTTGACCTTTGCATGTCTATAAGTTTAGACCTTGTAGTGGGATTCAACTTAGAGCTCCGCTCTTTCAGGGAGAATTTTTATATCTGGTTCCGCTACCAAGGCCTTGATAGATTCAGGGGCCACTCACTCGTTTATTTCGGAGGTCTTTGCAAACTTTCTCAAGATCCAGACCATTGGGCTAGATACAGCCTTTTCAGTAGTGTTGCCGTCAGGAGAGGAGATGGCAGCTACCAATGTTATCCGAGATATAGACCTTGAGCTGCACGGTAATCTTGTTTATGCGGATCTGATCGTGTTACCGATGCCGGAATTTGACATCATCCTAGGGATGGACTGGCTATTGAGGAACAGAGTGTTGATAGACTTCCAGCGGAGATCCGTTCTTGTCCGACCGCCTGGAATGGAGCAGTTCTTATTTGAGCCGGACAGGTACTTTTCTTTACCGCGCATTATTCCTTATGTTCAGGCTAGGAAGCTCATGCATAGAGGGTGTCGGGCATTTCTAGCGACCTTTTTATCTGTCCCCGAGGAACCCAGCCAGTCAGCCTCAGATGTTCCGATTGTTAGAGATTTCTTAGATGTTTTTCCCGAAGACGTCTCTGGTATGCCACCCGAGAGAGAGGTGGAGTTTTCCATTGAGCTTATGCCAGGTACGGCTCCGATATCCAAAGCGTCATACCGTCTAGCACCGACAGAGATGGCAGAGCTTAAGAAGCAGATCCAGGAACTTCTCGACAAGGAGTTCATTCGCCCGAGCTTTTCTCCATGGGGCGCGCCAGTCTTATTCGTGAAAAAGAAGGATGGCACGATGAGGCTTTGCATTGACTACAGGGAGTTGAACAGGGTTACAGTGAAGAATAAATACCCACTGCCGAGGATTGAGGATCTGTTTGACCAGTTGCAGGGAGCTTCGATTTTCTCCAAGATAGATCTGCGTTCTGGTTATCACCAGTTGAGGGTGAGAGGTGCTGATGTTTCGAAGACAGCTTTCAGGACTCGTTATGGTCACTACGAGTTCCTTGTGATGCCGTTCGGTCTGACGAATGCGCCAGCGATCTTCATGGATCTCATGAATCGCGTATTTCAGCCGTACCTCGACCAGTTTGTGATAGTGTTCATAGATGACATTCTCGTCTACTCCAAGAATCGGGAGGAGCACAGTAGACATCTGACCACAGTGTTGCAGACATTGCAGAAGCACAAATTATTCGCAAAGTTCAGTAAGTACGAATTCTGGTTAGAGAAGGTGGCGTTCTTGGGCCACATTGTTTCTAGCAGTGGTATTGAGGTAGACCCCGCAAAAGTTGTAGCAGTTAGAGATTGGGTTGTGCCTCAGAATGCATCCGAGATCCGCAGTTTTCTTGGGCTAGCAGGATATTACAGGAAGTTCATTCAGGGATTCTCATCCATTGCCGTTCCACTCACAGCACTGACCAAGAAAAATGTGAAGTTTGTGTGGAGCGAGGAGTGTCAGAAGAGCTTCGATACTTTGAAGCAAGCTCTTATCTCAGCACCAGTTTTGGCCATGCCATCAGGGCCCGGTGAGTTTGTCCTTTATACTGATGCTTCGAAGCTTGGTTTAGGTGCAGTTTTGATGCAGCATGGGAGAGTGATAGCGTATGCTTCTCGACAGCTGAAAATCCACGAGAAGAACTACCCCACCCATGATCTGGAGTTAGCGGCCGTAGTTTTTGCTTTGAAGATTTGGAGGCACTATCTGTATGGAGAGAAGTGTAAGATCTTTACCGACCATAAGAGCCTCAAGTATTTCTTTACGCAGAAGGAGCTGAACATGCGTCAGAGGCGTTGGTTGGAGCTTGTGAAAGACTACGATTGTGACATTAGCTACCACCCGGGTAAAGCTAATGTAGTTGCGGATGCTTTGAGCAGGAAAGTCGCAGTGATGGCTCATTTGACGATGCAGAAACCTCTTCAGATCGAGATGCAGAGGTTTGATCTTAAGACTTACCCTCGAGGTAGAGTTCCTCGTTTATCTACCTTGACTATCCAGTCCTCTCTTATTGACCGTATTCGCAGCGGTCAGGCAGCAGATGAGCAGTCGGCACAGTGGAAGAAGAGAGATGAAGCTAAGGGCAGTGTTTTGTATACAGTCAGCGACAGTATTGTGAGATACCGAGATAGGATATGGGTTCCCAGCAGTGATTCTATCCGAGCAGACATCTTATCAGAGGCCCATACGTCCCCGTACTCCATTCACCCTGGGAGTACGAAGATGTACAAAGATCTGCAGCTATTGTATTGGTGGCCAGGGATGAAGAAGGACATCAGGCGTTTTGTATCCGAGTGCCTGACTTGCCAGTTAGTGAAGGCCGAGCATCAGAGACCAGCAGGTTTGCTCAAGCCTCTTCCTATTCCCGAGTGGAAGTGGGAGAACATTACCATGGACTTTGTGACTGGATTGCCGAGGTCAGCCAGAGGATCGAATGCTATCTGGGTGATTGTAGATCGTCTTACCAAATCAGCGCACTTCTTGCCTATTAAGACGACTTTCACCATGGTTCAGTATGCAGAGCTGTATATCCGAGAGATAGTCCGACTCCATGGTATTCCAGTTTCTATCGTATCCGACAGAGATCCCAGATTCACTTCCTCGTTTTGGAAGAGTTTGCATTCGACTATGGGTACGAAGTTGCTGTTTAGCACAGCTTTTCATCCGCAGACAGATGGACAGTCGGAGCGAGTTATTCAGATCTTAGAGGATCTTCTCCGTGCTTGCGTCATTGATTTCTCTGGGAGTTGGGAGTCGAACTTACCATTGGTAGAGTTCACCTATAACAACAGTTTCCAATCGTCTATAGGTATGGCTCCGTATGAGGCGCTGTATGGCCGCAAGTGTAGATCTCCTGTTCATTGGGATGAAGTAGGAGAGAGAGCAGAGTTGGGTCCAGAGATTGTTCAGCAGGCAGCAGATGTAGTAGTCAAGATCCGTGATAGGATGAGGACTGCTCAGAGTCGACAGAAGAGTTATGCCGATCAGCGGAGGAGAGAGTTAGAGTTTGCAGTGGGCGATCATGTCTTCGTGAAAGTGGCACCTATGAAGGGTGTCATGAGATTTGGCAAGAAAGGGAAGCTCAGTCCGAGATTCATTGGACCGTTTGAGATCCTCGACAGAGTTGGGACGCTAGCGTATCGTGTGGCTCTTCCGCCGAATCTGGCCGGAGTACACAATGTCTTTCACGTCTCCATGCTGAGGAAGTATATGGCAAATCCTTCGCATGTGCTGAATTTAGAGCCGTTGCAGCTTACTCCGAACTTATCTTATGAGGAGAGACCCGTGCAGATCCTAGACAGACAGGAGAAGAAACTTCGGAACAAGTTGGTTAAGCGAGTCAAAATCAAATGGCTCAACCATTCAGAGGAGGAAGCTACGTGGGAGTCTGAGTCGGAGATGAGGAGTCGATACCCTGAGTTATTCGGTGAGTTCTAATTTCGAGGACGAAATTTATTTAAGGGGGGAAGGATTGTAGAACCCGTAAATCAGTAGACGTATAAGCCATGCATAATTCTAGATTTTTTTTTAAATTTAATTGACTTCATTGCATGATTATTTTAAATGCATTTATTTGAAGTTAATATTTTATTATTTCAGTTCAGTAGTATGATTTTTAGCATTTCAGTATTTTCAGTGAGGCCGGACCGGAGTTGGAGTTTTGAGATAGAATTTAAGATTCGAGAAATATTTCCAGAAGTTAATTTAGCTAGTAACTAAGTTCATTTAAGTTAGAAAGGGAGGTTTGAAGATTTAATTTAATTATTTGAGGTGATTAAGAAATGAATTCATTTAAGTTATTAAATTAAGGGGTTAGCTCACTAAATTATTTAAAGGATTATTAAGGCTTTCAAGGATTATTAGTTGACTAGATAATCAACATTTCCCTTTATTTTATCATGCTTTTTTCGGCCACCCTTAGTGCTAGAAGATTCATTTTCCAACTCATCAACTTTGACCAATTCTTTGCATGTAATTAGTAGGATAATTTTAGGATTTTTGGGAGCACAATTTAATTAAATAAATGGACATATCCTAGTCTAGAATCAAGATAAATTTCGGCCACCACCTCCTAGAAGCATCCACCAACTCATTTGATATCAAACCATAATTCAAAATTCAAATTCAAAGGGAGTGGACTTGGTCTTGATCCTTCCTTATATCTTGCACCCACTTCCCTCACCCTCCTAACCATTTTTCCCCCTCTCCTTTCTTTCGAAATCTGAGTGAAAATAAGACCCTTTTCAGAGGTAAAAATCGTGAGCCATAGCTAGGGAGAAAGGCAAGAAAATCGAGTTCAAGGAAGGTAGACAAGAAGCGCTCCACCTCCTCCGTGCCGCGTCGTCGTTGTTTCGTTCGTTTTCTTTCGAAACGAAACCAGGCATGTCTAGATTTCTTTCAAACCTCAATCAAGTCATATTATCATTTATTTTTTCAGTACATGATCATGTTTATTCAAGTAAAAATCGAGATCCAAGTCAAAACATTTTGAAACCACACATGCAGAATTTTCGATTTCCTTGGCAAGCTTCACGATTTCTTTTGTTTTGTGAGTTTCAGGTATTGGATCGACTCCAGGCTCCCAAGGCGGCTTGTATACATGTAGTAGGATGCATTAGGACCATGTTGGTCCATTCAAACCAGCCCCATGCTTGCTGGAAATTCAGAATGACAGCAAGTCCCCATAGGTGAAGAAAATGTTGTTCAAAAATTCAGTTTGTTGTCATGGAGGAAGGATCTGATCTTGGCTGCCCCAAGGGCCTATAGCCATGGTTGGATCACTTCCCTAGCATTTCTAAGACGTGACTAAGTTGCCCTTTTGGTGGCTTGGTCCATGGCTCATCGGTTTTTAAATAATCAACAAGAACAGCCCCTATACCCCTTCGGCTACTTCGGTTGGACAGCTTTTGGTTCGTTTCTTTTGGTTGCTTGGTATGGATCTTGGTTGGCCTATGGCCCTTAGCCACGGTTCATATCATGCTCCTAGATGTCTAGATCGTGCCATGGTCAATCAAATGGCCACTGGAACGACGCAAGACATCGATCATAGCATAAACACTACACCCGCACGCATGAGGGCCCTCGGTGAGAACTTTCGGGTGGTTGCTGGAATGAGGCGAATTTTGGCTGGCCTAGGGCCCTTAGTCATGGTTCAAATCATTCCTTGGGACGTTGTGGAGAGGCTTTGGTCGGTGGTTCAAGCCCCAATGGCCAAAAGTCTCGCAAACGACGCGATGCAAGCTAGGTCGCAGCTGCTGGAAATTACAGCAAGTTGCTGTGTCGGTTCAGAGGCTCGTTCGAGTTCTTGGTTGGCTTTTAGCCCATGGCCTTGGACTGGACAGTGCCTCATTGAGTTAGGAAGGTCATGGTTTTGACCGTTCGTCATTTGGATCATTTTTGAGGTCGTACGAGAATTTACGGTGCAATGTGCCAAATTGACTCTCGAAAGAGCGTTTCGTGTTTTGGCCTCCATTCCACCTAGATTTCGACCCTATCATTTTAGGAACATTATTTTATGATTTTTCAGCGTATTTTAATCATGACTATACGTCAGTTCAGTGTCGGTTCAGGTTGGCTCGGAGTCATGATTAAATGCGAAGTCATTAGGCGTCATAGTCGCATCTTTTGAACGTAAATTGGATAGTTGGTCATGTTTAAACTATTGCATATTTTTCATGGCACAGTTAGGTTGCAGCGAGCCTGGGAACGAACCAATCCAATCCAGTTGGTAAAATTACAGGAATTTTCATTATGCCAGTTAATTATTTTACGTGCATTAAACAGAAAATGATTATTTTTGAGATTTATGCGATATGGCTTGTGGTTCATTCACTATGTGGGAGTGTTATTTTTATACGGTCGCCAGTGACCGATCAGTTCAGTATGGTACCACCCGGTCGCCAGTGACCGGCCAGCTCAGTTCAGTTTCAGCCTCCCCGGTAGCCAGTTACCGATCAGTTCAGCTTAGTGCAGTGGCCACAGGCGTAAAACATAATCTCAACAGAAAATTTTACCAGATATTTCAGTACAGGCTCCAAGGAGCAAATATTTTTACAGTGATTTCCAGTTCAGTTATGCATGTATTATAATTGCTCAGTACAGATTATTTTCAGTATGCCTCAGGACAGGATATTTTATCCCATGCATATTTTAAATTCAGATTTTTACTCGTTACCTGCGATTTATGCATGCTGAGTCTTTAGGCTCACTAGACTTGATTGTTGTAGGTACTGATGAGGCCAGGGCCGAGGGCGGGGACCAGTGAGCCAGCTTGGGTCGGCAGTAGTGGCACCCGAGGACCTCAGTGCAGCAGTTGTTATGTTTTTCCGCAAACAATTTTTATCAGTTGATGGATATTTTTAAATTGTGATTTTTGGAAAACTTTATTTTCTTCCGCTGCAATTATTTTGAAATATTGAACTTGTTTCACCAGTGATTTTATGAGCGAGGCCATTAAGTTCTTTAAAAAATTTTTTTTTTTTAATTTTCCGCAAATTTTCAAGCAAGTAGTTCGAGGGCCTTTGCAATTAATGAATGATTTTAAATGATTAGATCCTTTTAAATGATTCAAAGTACTGTGTTTATGTATCTATGTATTGATTGGAAAGGAAAGAAAATGATTTTTATGTCATTGGAATGTTAAAGGAGCCAAATGTTTAACAAGCACACCATGTGTTTGATGAATGGTTTCAATGATGTTTACAAGGTGTTTGATTAAATGTTTCAATGAAAAGAAAATGAATGTTTTGGGCTTGATAATGAGTGAAATATGAATGGCGGTTTTACCACGAAGTTCAGGTAACCCACAATATTGTTGTTGATCAATTAACTAAGAATATGTACATATCAGACTGATTTGTAGATTGTACATATTTGACTGAACTGGACGGAAAGACTAAACTATCAAAGACATGAATAAAATGAAAAAGAATAATTCATTCTTATATTGTTATTATTACTTATTTGAATGATGGTTTCGAAGAAATGTCGAGATTACTTGATTTTAAAATGATTAAACATATTTATATATATGTTGCTAGTAAATGAATTTCTACTTGCTGAGTTTTATAAACTCATTCAAATTATTTTCATGTGATGCAGATAAGAAATATTAGCTTTTCTCCTGGATCGTCTAAGTAGAAGGAATCATATGCATAGTATGGAGAAAATTAAAGAAGAATGTGTTTTGTTAATTTTGCAAAGAACAATATATCATGCTCATAATGTATATGAATAGTAAAAGAAGTATGTAATTAGTTTTGAAGAAAAACTTCCTTATTTTGATAATTAATAGTCGGGTTTGAATATTTAAGTTTCCAATGGTATTGTTTGATACAGGTGGAAAGTTTTAATTATAAGGAAACTCTGTCGAAATTGTAATATTTTATTTTCTCGATTTAAAGTAAGCGTTTCTGCAATTACTATATGTTATGTTTTTAAGTAAGGGTGTCACATTGAGTGGTATCAAAGCAATGTTCTTTCGGACCATTAAATGCATATGATTTCTTCTGCTATCGACAATCAGGTATGTACATTTCTGCATCGATTATGCAAATGGTATTTGTAAATAATCTCATTTATGTTTTGAAATAATTTTTGTTCAAGTGAGCTTTATGTAGGAAATGCCTACTAAGCGTAAAGTGAATGAAGGAGAGGATAGTTCCTCATTAAGAATAGTTGATGAATTTAGCAAACTATTGAAGATCAGGATAAAGTACATGGTGATCAGATTCAACAGTTATTGAGAATGCAAGTTCCTGCTCAAGGTAGAAATCCGGGTAGAGGACAAGCAATACAAGATGCAAGTAATGAGGGATCTTATGATCGATTTAAACAAATGAAACCGCCAGAGTTCTTTGGTAGTTCAGATCCTTTAGTAGCTATGGAATGAGTGAAGGCAATTGAAGCTATATTTGACTAATTGCATATTGAGGATGATGATCGAGTAAGCTGTGCTATTTTTCTTTTGGTCAATGCTGCAAGGATTTGGTGGGAAGCTACCAAGGTAACAATAAATGTGCAAACTCTAACATGGAAAGACTTCAAGGATCTCTTTTACGACAAGTACTTCCCAAGTGATGTAAGAACTCAAAAGGTGAAGGAATTCTTGGAGTTGAATCAAGGAAACATGAATTTGGATGACTATATTTTGAAGTTTGAAGAAGGATGTTTGTTTGTTCATTACATTGCTGAGAATGATAAGGATCGAGGGGATCACATTGTTCGAGGTTTAAGGGCAGAGATCAGACAAGACGTGAGGATATCTAAGGCCCCAACTTATAAAGAAATTGTCGATAAAGCTCGAATGGCCGAACAAGACGAAAAATAAATAGAGACGGAGAGACAACTGAGGAGACAAAAATTTTGTTCGAAGGGGCAAGGCTCGAAGAAGGTTGGAAGGGCGGCTTTATAGGTAAAGGAAAAGTGGAACATGGTTCTAAAACTCTCGCGGCTCTAGTTGAAGCACAGAAGCCACTGTGTCCTTCATGTGGCAAGCCTCATAAAGGTGAATGTATGATTGGGAGTAACAATTGTTTCAAATGTGGGAGGGCAGGTCATATAGCTCGGTTTCGCTCACCAATAACTAGGAAAGAAAAGGCGAAAGGATGTATCTTTACCATGACAAAGGAAGATATTAATCCTAATTCTTCTGTTATATCGAGTACTATTTTAATTTCCGGCAAAGTAGCTATTACATTGATTGACACGGGAGCTACTCATTCATTTGTGTCTGAAATATTTATGAGATCTTTGGGTATTCTCCATTTTATCATTCCCTCCATTAGAGTATATTATTATCATCAGGAGATGAGATATATCCAACCAGTGTTGTTCGTGCTTGCTCTGTTCAAGTTAATGAGAGGACCATATTTGCTGACTTGATTGTTATTCCCATGGTTGCCTTTGATGTGATACTGGGCATGGATTGGTTATCCACTTACCATGCTGTTATTGATTGTGTGGCAAAGACGATGAGATTTATGACAGAAAGTAATGCAGGTGGATTAAATTCCAGTTCAGATACTTCGTCAGTTCTTCCTTTTATTTCTTGTTTTGAAAGCTCGAAAGATGTTGTGTAAAGGGTGTTTTGGATTTCTGGCTTCTGTGATGGATGTGAATAAAGAAGCTAAAGTGAATCTAGATGATATTGATGTAGGTAAGGGATTTTATAATGGCCCGAAAATTCATGTTTTAAAATTTGCGGAAAAATTTAAAATTTTCTTTTTAAAATAATGAAAATGCCGCATTCATAAACTAAACTGATAAATCAATTTAATGCTCGAAATAGCAGCGTAAGAAATTATTGTTTTCAAAATAACAATTTGAAATAATCCAACAACGATAAAAATATGTGATCATAAAAACGCTAAATGCTGAAAATGAGGTCCTCGGGTTCCACTACTGCCGACCCAAGCTAGCTCACTGGTCCCCGCCCTCGGTCCCGACCTCATCAGTACCTACAACAATCAAGTCTAGTGAGTCTAAAGACTCAGCATGCATATATCGTACATAACAAGTAAATAAATAATAAAATCGCATGCAAAGTGAAAATATCATGTCGTGAGGCATAACGTAAAATATCGTGTCATGAATAATTATAATACGTTCATAACTGAACTGAAAATCATAAGTGATCTGTTTGCTCGATAGAGCCCTGAAATAAGATAACATGTCATAATTTTGTTGAGATTATGTTCTACGCAAGCGGCCCATGAACTGAATTGAGCTGAACTTAATCGCCTGATCAGACTAAACCACAGTATACTGGGCGGTAGAGATCATCACAGCCCTTGGACTGGATATCCGTACCAATAAATCAACATGACCAGTAACTGACGACCAGGTGAAGTAATAATCCCATAATAAGCTACTATCCCATGAAGTACAGTGGCCACAAGCAATATTGCATAAATCTCAAAATGAATATTTTACATTTTATGCACGCAATATAATTAAATAACATAATTAAATATCCTGTATAAATTTTACCAGCTGGGTTGGATCGTTCCCAGGCTCGCTGCGACTTAAATCTAACATGAAAAATATGCAAATGATTTATTTGACCAAACTTTGTAATTGAATCCAAAAACGAGACAATTACACCCAATGACTTAGTATTTAATCATGACTCCGTACCAACCCGAGCCAACACCGAACTATCGTTTAGTCATGATTAAAATACACCTAAAATGATGAAATAATGCTCCTAAAATTTCCAGTACTTCGAATTTTAGTGAATGGAGGCCAAAAATATGAAACGCTCTTTCGAGAGTCACTTTGTCACATTGCACCGTAAATTCTCGTACGACCTCAAAACTTAACCGAATCACAAACAGTCAAAAACATGGCCTTCCTAACTTGATGAGGTACTGTCCAGTCCAAGGTCATAGGCTAAAAGCCAACCAAGGACTCGAAACACACCTCTGAACCGAAGCTAAAGTTGCTGTCCAGAAAATTACAGCAGCGGCTGCTGCACTTCTGAGGCTTCGTTTGCGAGACTTTTGGCCACTGGGGCTTGAACTACCGACCAGAGCCTCTTCCCAACATTCTAAGGAGTGGCTCAGACCATGGCTAAGGGCAAAAGCCAGCCACAACCCCAGCAAAATTGTAGGACAACCCGAAACTCCCACCCGAGGAACCATGATGCGCGCGTGGGGAGCATGACTGAACTTGCTTTGCACTATGGAATCCTCAATAAAAATATGGTTTTATTTGCTCAAAAATTAATCGCAAGTGCACGATGTCAAGTAATAGTATAATGTACGTGAGTATGAGTATCGTTCCACTAGAGACTGTATTTGACAATTATTATTTTCAGTTATTAAATCTTTAGCAACGAAAATTTGAATGATTGTTTTATTGCTACTATAATCAAATAAACATGCAAATAAAATGATTCAAGTATTGATTAATGAAATATAATGTCTAAAATGGTTGAGTAAAATTCAATAAGAAATGAATTTGTTGGGAATTTCGGTTCACCTATCCCTCGTTAATAAATTAATTCGTTCGATATTGATTATATGCTTCCGACAGGATTTCCTATTTAATTGAACACACTCTCTCGAGCTATGCCAAACTAATTCTGCTCAATGAAGTAATTAAATGTCTTTAATTATTTATCAAGAGTGAATTGCATGTCGATTTATGAAATCCCCTAGTTTTCGACCCTCAGAACTATGACTATCGGCGCGTATCCAATTTCATATATCTAATGCAAATTGTAGATCCACGGATTATACTACTCGTTTCTATCACAAGTTATTCTCTAGAACTCACTCGCAATATAAAGACATTGTTAAAGTTAGCTACGCTCTAACAACATGATACACACAATAGTATAATCAAGAATAAATCAGAAATCGAGGTGTAAATTATTTATATCAAAGTTTTGGGGTAGGATCCCCTTAAATCCCAACAAATAATAAAATTAGCTACTAGAATTCACAGTAAAACTAAACAAAACAAAGTTTAAAGAAGAGAAACTAGATCAGAAATACTAGGCGTGACGAAAATTGCAAAGACGACGCTCGAAAAACTTCAAATCTTCAACTTCTAGCGCGAAAAATCTCCAAACTTTTTGGCAGCTCTGAAATTATGTCTGAGTGAGTCAAAATCGTCCTCCCCCCTTTCCATATCATCCTCTTCTCCAAAATAAGGTAGGGAATCGGACAAGAAATCTTCCCAAAAATAAATGGCGCTCGGGCGGTAGAATATTACCGCTCGAGCGCCACACTCTCTGTAAAGCACTTGGGGAATGCGACTACTCGCGCCCGGGCGGTAGTTCTCTACCGCCCGAGCGTCACATCTTCTGTGAATTTTCTCTTCTTGGATCACTTCTTGCGCCCTGAGCGGTAGAAAACTGCCACTCGAGCGCCGACCTCTCTGGACTCTTTGCGTGATTTCTCTTGCGCCCGGGCGGTACAATTTCACCGCCCGGGCGCCGACTTTTCTGCACCTTATCTTCTTAGCTTGGCACTTGGCTCCAATTTTATTTTTCCGGCCATTTTTCCTGCAAATTCATTCACGCACAAGTGAGAAATGATCAAATGCATATGCTTACTCTAAAACGAACAAAATGTGAACGAAATGTACGCATGCACAATGCAAACACACACAAACTAATGCAATAAAATACGTAAAAACCTGTGGGGACCCGGGCTCTAACTCGATTCTTTTTAGGATTAGTTGGATCTTTGTTAGAAAATGTGGGTCAAATTTTTGCTTTTAACATTAATTCAAATGTATATAAACCTGCACAAGGTCTTCATTTAATTTATTTCTACAAACATAATATACATGTCTTGTCCAGTACATATTCAACAAACCAGTATTCAAATACAGTACATGACAAAAGTACAACTACTAGTACATCTGCTATGCCCGTGATCACCACGCTATATCCATCTCTCATCTCTGCTGCGACCCAGATCCTGTCCTACCTGTTGTTATGCACACATACAGACACAACAACAGTCGGAAACTCCGGTGAGAATAAATCCCAGTATAAAACATGTGTACATGCATGCCATGCAGTTTCATACAAATCATAACACATAATCAGTAATTATGACACATTAGTGAATATAGATAAAACAATCTGACTCTTACTCTTTAACTCGACTCGTATCTAAGTCTAGGGATCCCGGTGTGAATAAGATGTAACAGGTCTCCCACCTACTCTCCCAATCGTGGTGGCGTTACATCTTATTCCTAAACTTCGGTCTGGTCTGTATCGAAATCTACAATCGGAGTGAATCTGATCCGAAGCATCGATATCCCCGAATGTTTAGAAAATTGGCGTTTCTACGAATGACACTCCTATCTCAGTACATATATATAAATCAATATAAAGTACAAATAGAACAAGTATGTGATTTTGTTGGGAAACTCAAATTGAATCTCATTTGAGTTGTGTCTTCCCCAAACAAACATGAATTATACCTTCTTGTCGTTCGTAGAAGTCGAAGTCTCGTATTCTTGATATCGAATCTATCAAACCAAATATGAAATGACATATATACAATGCACCATATCAACTTCTAACTCAAAAGGATACACATACGGAGCAATATTCAATCTCGGTACATTTCGACGGCATAACGGCGTAGTTTCTCGATACCGACAACTCAACCAATACTAGTCTATAACAATCAACTCATAACCACTATCATAAACATGCCCAACTCTGAAAATCTGCATAATTTCCATTCAATACATGTTGGAATTTCATAAAAATCGTATACGGTATCTTTTTTTTCGTTCCGGTGGCGAATATACTATCTTCATAATTATAGGAACATATCATAGAGCTCAATTCCTCATTCTCCCAACACATATATATCAAAACATGCTGGAATTTAATAAAACATATACCCTTTTGAATCCCTTGATGTAAGGAACAAGAATCTCTACTTGTATCAAAGTTTGGGTGAATAATTCTTGCACAAATCAATTTCTAAGCTATGAAGGAATCTTGAGCTTCTATGGAATTTGCTCTCTCTCGGTTCTCAGCTGCTGCAAGGAAGGGAAGAAGCCAACTCAACATATATGCATGGCCTAGGACAAATGGCTTATTCTTTGGAGTACACGCCTCGCGCATATGCGCGACATCACCCGCGCATAATGTCAATCTTAACTCCTCGCGCATATGCGCGCTTCATCTCGCGCATATGCGCCAAAGATTCTGGACGTGTCGCGCATATGCGCGTATCTACTCGCGCATGTGCGCCAATGTTTCTGGAAATGTCGCGCATATGCGCCGGACTGGTGGCGCATATGCGCCGAGCTCATCTCACACCAAAAATTGCATCTACTTTTCCGTCTCTTCCGGTCCGATACAATGCGTCTACAATCCCCTTAATTATCAACAAAACAAGTCCGATTATGATAATCCAATTCTCGGGCCTTACATTTCTCCCCCTCTAAGAAATGATTTCGTCCTCGAAATCGACTTCAATCAATCGAAGTATATACAAGATGCAATATAATCAAAACTGAATAGATACTCACGTCATAGAAATAGCTCGGGATATCTTTGTCTCATATCTTCTTCTGTCTCCCAAGTCGCTTCCTCGATGCCATTGTGACTCCACTGGACTTTCACAAGTGGAATAGTCTTTGTCCTGAGCTGCTTCTCTTTCCGATCAAGAATCTGTATCGGTTGCTCAACATAACTCAAAGTCTGATCAAGCTCGACTTCGTCAGGCTGAATGATATGAGAAATATCTGGCATATATCTACGCAACATCGATACATGAAAAACTTCATGTATCCCAGATAAATAAGGAGGAAGAGCCAGTCGATATGCTCGATCGCCAATCTTCTCAAGAATCTCGTAAGGACCGATGTATCTAGGAGACAACTTTCCACGCTTGCCAAATCTGACAATGCCTCTGAAAGGAGAAATCTTCAAAAACACTCTGTCTCCTTGTTCAAATACTAACGATCTACGTCTGATATTGGCATACTTGGCTTGTCTATCCTGTGTCGTCTTCATTCTCTTCTGGATTATCTTTACCTTCTCAGTCATTTCACGAATCATATCAGGCCCAAGTTCTGGTACCTCAGATATATCATCCCTGTACAACGGAGATCTGCACTTCTTGCCATACAAGGCTTCAAACGGAGCCACCTCAATGCTCGTCTGATAGCTGTTGTTGTACGAGAATTCACAAAGTGGCAGTGAATCTTGCCAACTAGTGCCGAAATCTAGCACTACAGCTCTCAACATATCCTCTAAAGTCTGGACAGTCCGCTCTGACTGTCCATCTGTTCGGGGATGATAGGAAGTACTCAGGTGCAATGTCGTACCTAAAGCCTGCTGCAAACTGTGCCAAAAGTGTGAAGTGAATCGTGGATCACGATCTGATACGATAGACTTCGGCACACCATGCAATCTGACTACTTCTCTGACATACAACTCGGCCATCTGATCGTGTCGATATGTCATTCTGTACGGAATAAAACAAGCTGATTTGGTCAATCTGTCAATAATGACCCAAATCGCATCGCAGCCCCGGGATGATCGAGGTAACTTTGTCACGAAATCCATGGAAATGTGATCCCATTTCCACTCAGGAATAGACAAACTCTGAAGTAGACCTCCGGGCTTCTTTCTCTCGGCCTTCACCTGTTGGCAATTCAAGCACTTAGACACGAATTCTGCAATATCTGACTTCATCTGTTTCCACCAGAATTGTGTCTTCAAATAGTTGTACATCTTCCTGCCACCTAGGATGAATACTAAACCGACTACAGTGCGCTTCTGAAAAAATCTGTTGTTTCAATTCTGGAACATCTGGCACTACAAGATGGTTATTCACATACAGAACATAATCATGTACCTGATACTCAGACTGATGTCCTGATCTGACCATATCAATCGATTTCTGCACATTCTGATAAGTTCTTTGAGCTTCCTTAATCCTCATAATCAAATCTGGCTCAACTTGAATCGTAGCAAGTCTCAATGGTCTACTATCTGTGTCAAATGCTAAACCAGACAAACAGCAATCTTCAACTAAATTCGAAACACCTATCGTCGATAAGGATAGAGCACATACCTTTCGACTCAAGGCATCCGCTGCTGCATTTGACTTCCCTGGATAGTATTTGATCTCGCAATCAAAATCTTTCAACAAATCGAGCCATCTACGATGTCTCATGTTCAACTCTGACTGAGAAAACAAATATTTTAGGCTCTTGTGATCAGAGTAGATCTCAAATTTCTCGCCATAAAGATAATGACGCCAAATCTTCAATGCAAAAACAATAGCCGCCAATTCAAGATCATGAATTGGGTATCGAATCTCGTGTGGCTTCAGTTGTCTTGAGGCATACGCAATCACATGACCTCGCTGCATAAGAACACATCCTAGCCCTCTGTGAGATGCATCACAATATACAACGAAGTTGCCAGTACCTGAAGGAATCATCAAGACAGGTGCACTGGTCAGCCTCTTCTTCAACTCTAGAAAGCTAGACTCACACTCCTCAGACCATACAAACGGAGCATTCTTCTGTGTCAACTGGGTAATCAGCTTTGCAATGCTGGAGAAATCTTTGATGAATCGTCGATAGTACCCTGCCAAACCCATGAAACTGCGTATCTCAGGCACAGAAGTCGGTCTCGGCCAACTGATCACAGCTTCAACTTTACTCGGATCCACAGAAATACCGTCTCCAGATATGATATGACCCAAGAAGACAACCTGTCTCAGCTAAAACTCACACTTTGACAGTTTAGCAAATAATCTTTCATTTCTCAACGTTTGCAACACAATTTTCAAATGATTGGCATGTTCATTCAGATTCTTAGAATAAACCAAGATATCATCAATAAAAACAATCACAAACTCATCCAAATACCTCTGAAAGACACGGTTCATCAATCCCATAAACACCGCTGGAGCATTCGTTAAACCAAAAGGCATGACAACAAACTCATAATGTCCATACCTGGTTCGGAATGCTGTCTTCGGTATGTCAACATCTCTAACTCTCAATTGGTGATATCCCGATCGCAAATCAATCTTGGAATAGACAGATGATCCCTGCAACTGATCAAATAAGTCATCAATACGCGGCAATGGATATTTATTCTTCACCGTTGCTTTATTCAGTTGCCGGTAATCGATGCATAATCTCATGGAACCATCTTTCTTGCGCACGAATAGCACTAGGAGCACCCCAAGGAGATACACTGGGTCTGATATATCCCTTGGCTAGAAGATCTTCTAACTGTGCTTTCAATTCTTTTAACTCTATCGGCGCCATCCTATACGGAGCTCGAGATATAGGAACGGTACCTGGAATAAGATCAATACTGAAATCTACCTCTCGGGCTGGGGGTAACCCTAGGATCTCATCTGGAAATACATCTGCAAACTCCCGTACTATTGGCAAATCTGCCAATGCCGGGCTCGATTTCTGTAGGTCTACAGAATAAATAAGGAAACCCTCTGCTCCTTTCTGCAATAATCTATTCATAGTCAAAGCAGACACTAAGGGAATCCGAGATCTGGAACCCTTACCGTAGAATTTCCATTCTTCTGTCATTTCAGGTCTGAATCTGACAATCTTATGAAAACAGTCTACGGTAGCTCTGTACTTGGTTAACATGTCAATCCCGATAATACAATCAAAATCAGATAAGCCAAGTACAACACAATCTACATCAATCTCATGTCCCTCAAACTGTAGTATACAATGTCTAACTGATGTCACAGATATCAAACCACTTCCCAACGGAGAAGAAATAGACACTACAGCAGACAATGACTCGACAGGAAATGCATGTATCAATGCAAAACGTTCTGATATGAATGTATGTGATGCACCTGTATCTATCAACACATATGCAGGATAACCGCAAAGAAAACAGTTACCTGCAATCACATCGTCTGGTGCATCTTAGGCCTTCTCCTCCGTCAATGCAAACACCTGAGCCTGTTGTCTGGGAGGTTGGCTCACTGTCTGGCCACCTCTGGCTCTAGGTTGGGACTGTGTATGAGTGGGCTGGAAGGAATGGACAGACGAAGCTTGCCTCTCAGGCTAAGTCACTGATGCAGATGACCCTGGACCTTGGAATTTTTGTGCACCTCTCTGTGGACAGACTTTGGCGAAATGTCCCTGTTGCCTACATATGTTGCATCTGCCCATGACTCCCTGACACTGCTCTGTGGCATGTCGGCCTCCGCAAGAACTACAATACACAGCTGAAAAATCCGTACTCTGTCCAGGACCTCTCTGTCGTGACCCGCTGGAGCTCGACGAACTGCTCCCTGCTCTCTTGAACTGCTTGCCTTTAGCTTTCAACGAATCTTTCTTGCCACTACTACTGCTTCCACTATCAAATCGAGGAGGAGGTGGTGGAAACTGTGCGGTGGGCTGTGGCGGTCTCTGACTCTGAGCACTATAGGAAGCTCCTCGCTGCCTGATCAAGCCAGCCTCTGCTCCTTTTGCTCTGTTCAGTGCATCAGAAAAGGTATTGGGTCGTCCCGTGTTCACCAAAGTAAAAATATTAGGGTTTAAACCATTGATGAATTGATCGGCGAGCGCTTCATCATTTCCTGCCACGTGTGGCGCAAATCGAAGCAAGGAAGAAAACTTGGCAACGTACTCTTCTATGTTCCACTGCCCCTGTCTCAAGTTGGCAAATTCAGCTCCTTTGTCTTTTCGATAGGAGACTGGAAAGAAACGTTGATAAAATTCATCCTTGAATACCTTCCAAGTAATATCGATACCTCTATGCTCCAAGGCTCGTTTCGTTGTAAGCCACCAACTCTTTGCCACTTCCTGCAACTGATGCCCAATCAACTTCACTCTCCGTTCATCTGTATAGGCAAGAGATTCAAACAGCATCTCTATATCGTCTAGTCAGCTCTCACAATCCACTGCAGTCTCCGTGCCCTTCAAGGTAGGTGGATAGAATGATTGAAACCTCTTTAATAACGTTTCCATAGGTGTAGCTGTCACATCCATCTGAGTACCTGACGTACTACCCTGTTCTGGCACTTGACCTGCAGCTGGTTGTGATATTCTTCTAGGCGGCATATCTGATTATCAAAAGATTAGTACACAATCTATACAATCTGTCTCAGCCCTCCTCTGATCATATACCTCTGATCCAGAATCGGTTCTGATTCTGTCTTTACAAGCACATGCTGTAATTCAATTCAGATAACAATACAACATGTAATAGGGAAAGCAATAAATCATGCTAGCACATCAAAAGCAAGGAAGAAGACTCGATCTACCCCGCTCATTCTATTCTATCTCAGTCTACAGAACCTACTGCTCTGATACCACCTGTTGTGGGGACCCGGGCTCTAACTCGATTCTTTTTGGGAATAGTTGGATCTTTGTTAGAAAATGTGGGTCAAATTTTTGCTTTTAACATTAATTCAAATGTATATAAACCTGCACAAGGTCTTCATTTAATTTATTTCTACAAACATAATATACATGTCTTGTCCAGTACATATTCAACAAACCAGTATTCAAATACAGTACATGACAAAAGTACAACTACTAGTACATCTGCTATGCCCGTGATCACCACGCTATATCCATCTCTCATCTCTGCTGCGACCCAGATCCTGTCCTACCTGTTGTTATGCACACATACAGACACAACAACAGTCGGAAACTCGGGTGAGAATAAATCCCAGTATAAAACATGTGTACATGCATGTCATGCAGTTTCATACAAATCATAACACATAATCAGTAATTATGACACATTAGTGAATACAGATAAAACAATCTGACTCTTACTCTTTAACTCGACTCGTATCTAAGTCTAGGGATCCCGGTGTGAATAAGATGTAACAGGTCTCCCACCTACTCTCCCAATCGTGGTGGCGTTACATCTTATTCCTAAACTTTGGTCTGGTTTGTATCGAAATCTACAATCGGAGTGAATCTGATCCGAAGCATCGATATCACCGAACGTTTAGAAAATTGGCGTATCTACCAATGACACTCCTATCTCAGTACATATATATAAATCAATATAAAGTACAAATAGAACAAGTATGTGATTTTGTTGGGAAACTCAAATTGAATCTCATTTGAGTTGTGTCTTCCCCAAACAAACATGAATTATACCTTTTTGTCGTTCGTAGAAGTCGAAGTCTCGTATTCTTGTTATCGAATATGTCAAACTAAATCTGAAATGACATATATACAATGCACCATATCAACTTCTAACTCAGAAGGATACACATACGAAGCAATATTTAATATCGGTACATTTCGACGGCATAACGGCGTAGTTTCTCGATACCGACAACTCAACCAATACAAGTCTATAACAATCAACTCATAACCACTATCATAAACATGCCCAACTCTGAAAATCTGCATAATTTCCATTCAATACATGTTGGAATTTCATAAAAATCGTATACGGTATCTTTTTTTCGTTCCGGTGGCGAATATACTATCTTCATAATTATAAGAACATATCATAGAGTTCAATTCCTCGTTCTCCCAACACATATATATCAAAACATGCTGGAATTTAATAAAACATATACCCTTTTGAAGCCCTTGATGTAAGAACAAGAATCTCTACTTGGATCGAAGTTTGGGTGAATAATTCTTGCACAAATCAATTTCTAAGCTATGAAGGAATCTTGAGCTTCTATGGAATTTGCTCTCTCTCGGTTCTCAGCTGCTGCAAGGAAGGGAAGAAGCCAACTCAACATATATGCATGGCCTAGGACAAATGGCTTATTCTTTGGAGTACACGTCTCGCGCATATGCGCGACATCACCCGCGCATAATGTCAATCTTAACTCCTCGCGCATATGCGCGCTTCATCTCGCGCATATGCGCCAAAGATTCTGGACGTGTCGCGCATATGCGCGTATCTACTCGCGCATGTGCGCCTAATGTTTCTGGAAATGTCGCGCATATGCGCTGGACTGGTGGCGCATATGCGCCGAGCTCATCTCACACCAAAAATTGCATCTACTTTTCCGTCTCTTCCGGTCCGATACAATGCGTCTACAATCCCCTTAATTATCAACAAAACAAGTCTGATTATGTTAATCCAATTCTCGGGCCTTACAAAACCACACCTATCAATCCCCTCATACTAACCTTTTGCTTGTCCCTCAAGCAAAATAGGTTACAGACTACAATTAAAATATGAAACGAACACAAAAGGGAGAGTATTAAAGTAACTAAACTGATGGTGAAATAGCAAACTGGCATCTCCTGCCTCAGCGGGTTTGTGAACCACATCCACTTAGTCAAATCATAACATACATTACTACCCCTTTCAGAACATCACAACACAATTGTATTTTTCCAAAAGGTGTGGTTGTGTGTGCAGTGGATTTTTCTAGCTTGTGTTTCAGACAGTTTTATTCGCAAATCATGTGGGTCGTCGAATCAACCAGTCAACGCAAGTTTCTCTTTTCTGAGTCTTGTTTCTATTTGGAACCAACCAGTAAACACATAAGTTGTAGAGTTTCATAGTTGAGCAACAAAATGTAGGGAGTCAATGGCCTTAAGTGTTCAAGTGGTTTAGAAAAATGGGGAGTACGTAGATCATTTTCACTATGCACTTGTCAGAAATTTTCTCCGACATTCCTCAACGCCTTACATCTCCATCTTTTTAGCCTTGGGATAGAATTTCATCCCTTTATGCTCCCCCTCACCTTACATCCCCTGTTTTTTTTTTTTTGGTGCATAGTTTTCTCATGCGTACTCCCTAGGCTTTGGATATAGGACATGTTTATTTATCTGGCCTAGGGATGAATTTTTAGGTCCTATGCACGATTGGATGAAGGATGTTTGAGGAATACTTTTGATTTTCTACTTGAGTTCATGCCACTGGTTAGTCACTCATTTCAACAGGTACTCATTCAAGTTCTACTCGCATCTTATGTTTCTCCAGTACCCCTCACAGATTATTTTGAACTTAACTGTCATTCACACCACTATCAAAATCCACTATGAGTGCATATAAAGATTTCAATTCACCTCAGGATTCATAACAAGTGATAAGACTAAGCAACATGCAGTTTATTTATCACACAATCATCATTGACTACCAATTTACTAATTTCACCATCATCTGACACTCATGCATGACAAATACGAAAAACGACCCCCTCATACTAAAGGTGTGCATTGTCCCCAATGCATTAAATGACACATAAGAAAAGAGACAAAAATCGACCAAACACCCACAACTAAATGCATGCATACAAAAAAATTTAAAAAAAATAAAAAATAAAAATAAAAATAAAAACTCCCCTGGTTGATTATAATGTAGTAGTTGCAGTTGGATATTAATCTTTTCCTAATGTATGAGCCCTTGAGGCCATCAATCTTCCACGTCTCCAATATGCTCACCCTGCACAAAAGAAATTGAGCAAAATCAAATCACAAAGAAACAAGACTCAATGCAACAACTAAAATTAAAATAAATAACTAAAATACAAAACGCTTGGGTTGCCTCCCAAGTAGCGCCTGATTTTAGTCGTCGGCTTGACCCTCAGAAGCCCTTATCAAAGAGCGGCTGATGCCCAAAGTAAGTGTCATATGATACCACATCTGGGTCTGGATTCCATATGCCCTCAAATCTGGCTAGATATAGACACATTAAGCTCGTCACCTCAACAACACACAACTCTGAATAATCGGCATGAGATGAGAAAAACAGTGTCGGCACTCCTTTATCAGCAAATTCTTCAAAAATCTCTTCCGACTGAGGCTCACATACCAGTGAAGGCTCAAACAACTCTAGATTTTCAGTCTTATCCACATCATTCTCACTATCTTGGTTTGAGTCATCATCATCAAACCAAACCGGATCGATCACCAGTTGAGTATCTCGCTTCACTTCTTGTTCTCGGCGACTCTGAAAGATGGATTTCTTGATATTTTCTATTTGCTCCTCAAGGTTGCACAGAGAATTAATTTGATTTTCCATAGCTGCCTCAGTCAGTGCCACATACCTATTCATGGTATCTTCTAGTTGAGTCGTGATCAGTTCATGGCTATCTCTCTCATCATTTTGAAACTCGAATGGCTGGTCTATAAACACTGGGTAATGATCTTGTGTGTATTGATGACTCCAACACTGTGGCAAAAGACCCCAATACCTATGGTAGTCAATGTCCGCCATATCACCCAACAAAAGTATCATTTCCTCATCATCTCGGCAAATAGTGGACTGCCTGTTGTTAGTGCTCCGTCGATCACCCATCTTCGTGTTACTGCATCCAAACCATTAAGGAAAAATTTAAGAAGAGAATAGTTAGAAAAATCATGATACAGTACAAATTTTGCTAAATAATCGAATCTCTCCCATGCTGCGTAAAAAGGCTCTCCGCGTTGTTGGGCAAATCTTGTGAATACTTTTCGATGAAACATCTCAAAGTATTGCACAAGAAAATTTCCTGCAAAAAGAAAATAGAAAATGGTAGATCACGCAGGAATAAAATAAAATAAATAAATAAAAAATTAAATTAACTAAAGAAAATAACAAAAGAAAAATTTGTTAATTTCAATCCCCGGCAACGGCGCCAAAAACTTGATCGAGCAAAACTTGCACTGTGGAATCCTCAATAAAAATATGGTTTTATTTGCTCAAAAATTAATTGCAAGTGCACGATGTCAAGTAATATTATAATGTACGTGAGTACGAGTATCGTTCCACTAGAGACTGTATTTGACAGTTATTATTTTCAGTTATTAAATCTTTAGCAACGAAAATTTGAATGATTGTTTTATTGCTACTATAATCAAATAAACATGCAAATAAAATGATTCAAGTATTGATTAATGAAATATAATGTCTAAAATGATTGAGTAAAATTCAATAAGAAATGAATTTGTTGGGAATTTCGGTTCACTTACCCCTCGTTAATAAATTAATTCGTTCGATATTGATTATATGCTTCCGACAGGATTTCCTATTCAATTGAACACACTCTCTCGAGCTATGCCAAACTAATTCTGCTCAATGAAGTAATTAAATGTCTTTAATTATTTATCAAGAGTGAATTGCATGTCGATTTATGAAATACCCTAGTTTTCGACCCTCAGGACTATGACTATCGGCGCGTATTCGATTTCATATATCTATGCAAATTGTAGATCCACGGATTATACTACTCGTTCCTATCACAAGTTATTCTCTCGAACTCACTCGCAATATAAAGACGTTGTTAAAGTTAGCTACGCTCTAACAACACGATACACACAATAGTATAATCAAGAATAAATCAGAAATCGAGGTGTAAATTAATTATATCAAAGTTTTGGGGTAGGATCCTCTTAAATCCCAACAAATAATAAAATTAGCTACTAAAATTCATAGTAAAACTAAACAAAACAAAGTTTAAAGAAGAGAAACTAGATCAGAAATACTAGGCGTGACAAAAATTTTCAAATCTTCAACTTCTGGCGCGAAAAATCTCCAAAGCTTTTTGGCGGCTCTGAAATTATGTCTGAGTGAGTCAAAATCGTCCTCCCCCCCTTTCCATATCATCCTCTCCTCCAAAATAAGGTAGGGAATCGGACAAGAAATCTTCCCAAAAATAAATGGCGCTCGGGCGGTAGAATATTACCGCTCGAGCGCCACACTCTCTATAAAGCACTTGGGGAATGCGGCTACTCGCACCCGGGCGGTAGTTCTCTACCGCCCGAGCGTCACATCTTCTGTAAATTTTCTCTTCTTGGATCACTTCTCGCGCCCGAGCGGTAGAAAACTGCCGCTCGAGCGCCGACCTCTCTGGACTCTTTGCGTGATTTCTCTTGCGCCCGGGCGGTACAATTTCACCGCCCGAGCGCCGCCTTTTCTGCACCTTATCTTCTTAGCTTGGCACTTGGCTCCAATTTTATTTTTCCGGCCATTTTTCCTGCAAATTCGTCACGCACAAGTGAGAAATGATCAAATGCATATGCTTACTCTAAAACGAACAAAATTTGAACGAAATGTACGCATGCACAATGCAAACACACACAAACTAATGAAATAAAACACGTAAAAACCACACCTATCAAGTGGCCATGTGATCAACCATGGCTTGATCTAGACATGATGAGGTCTTGTATGAATCATGGCTAAGGGCTAAGAGTCAACCAAGATCCACCCAACCTCATAAAAACCGAACCCAACTCACACGAAGGAAAACAGAAAAATGAAACCGAGGGACACTTGTGTTGTTTCTGTCCAAACGACTTGGGACATGGCTCAAGCCACTTAGGGCCAACTTGACCACGTCCTATGCTTGCTAGGGAAGGGTCCTAGCCATGGCTACTGGCCCTAGGCCAGCCATGACTCGAACTCTACCCCAAACAAGCCAATGACAGTAAATGAAACCCAACTATGACACTTGTTTCTTGCTTGTTGTTTGGAGCATTTAACTCACGGTTTTGGGGCTTGGAACCTTGATCAAACTTGACCTTAACACACCCTAGAACATGACCATAAGCAGCTTTGGGAGCCTGGAATCGAACCACACCCTGAAATCATCAAAATCATGCAACCCGTTAAGCATAAAAATGGAGAAAAAGCTGTGCAGAATTTTTGTAAGATGTTGCTGTCATATTTCGGTTTTGCTGTTAAAATCATGAACATGAGATGTTTAAAAATACTTATAGGACTTGATTGAAGAGCAATGAACAATATAAACATGCCTTGGATTTGTTTGAAACGAAAACAAATCAATACGACGACGCGGCGCGGCGGAGACGGAGTTTTTCTTTCTTTCTTACTTATTTCCCTTGCTGTTGCACGATTAGGCTGCTGGTTCTCTCACGTTTCTTGCTGCTGTTTTGTTCTGAGATTTTGAAGGGATGGTAGGAGAAAAGACTAGGTGTTGAAGGTTGCAAATGGGGAGTTTTATTGGCAATACCATACTTTCTACTCTTGTTGCTAGGGAGATAAGGAATGATGAGCTTGATTGTTGGATCGAGGGAATTCAGGTGGGTGATGGCCGAAGTTGCTGAAATTACAAGGTAACACATTGCTTAATTCTAGTATTTTGAATTTTTTTGAAGTTTTAAAACACTAATTATGCATTTTAGTAATTTAATAAATTAATTTAGGATACCCATTTCTTGCATGGCATGATTTGGTCCAACCATTTATTATTAAAATGTTAAGTTATGATTTCTTTAGTATATTAGGCCTAGATTAATTTATTCCCATTATTTATACATTTTAATTTAGGCTTTTAATTAATTATTGAACATAAAAGAATTAATTAATAACTTAAGTCTAATTAATTAAATAAAATCCTAAAACATTCTTTATCATTAAAATAAATTATTTCTTGGCTTAAATTAAATTTAAGAATATTTTCCTATTAACAATCTTATCTCCAATATCCAAACTCCGGTCCGACCTCGCGTAATTAACTGAAAAGGTAACATTAAACTTCTGCGTAAAATAAATAATCATGACTCAATAAATTTAAAAAAATGAATTTAAAATCTTCATGCATTAAAAAAATCATTTTAATTTAAATAATAGTAATTATGCATGGCTTATACGTAGTCTAATTTAACGGGTTCTACAGATTTTACAGATGTATTTGCAGATTATATTCTGGGATTACCACCTGATAGGGAAGTTGAGTTTGTGATTGATGGAACCTACAGAAATGAAGGAGCTAAAGGATCAATTACAGGAACTTTTGGATAAGGATTTATTAGACCTCTTCACCGTGGAGAGCCCCTATACTTTTTGTGAAGAAGAAGGATGGTTCATTGCATTTGTGTATTGATTATAGAGAGATTAAAAAATTGACAATAAAGAACAAATATCCATTGCCTCGAATTGATGATCTCTTTGATCAGTTGCAAGGAACTTCAATATTTTCGAAGATTGACTTAAGTTCCGGATATCATCAGCTGAATGTTAGAGAGGCTGGTATACAAAGACTGCTTTCAGAACCATGTATGGTCATTATGAGTTTTTGGTGATGTCTTTTGGATTAATTAATGCTCCGTATGTCTTTATGGATTTGATGAACCGAGTGTTCAAGCCATATTTGGAGAGTTTTGTGATGGTGTTCATGATGGCATTCTGATCTAATCTAAGACTCGAGAATTGCATCAAGAACATTTAAGGCTAGTGTTGCAGCAGTTATGGGAGAATCAGTTGTTTGCTAAATTAAAGAATGTGAGTTTTGGTTGGATCAGATTATCTTTTTAGGCCATACAGTGTCAAAGAATGGAATTGCAGTCGATCCATCTAAGATTGAAGTAATTAAGCAATGGCCTATTGTAATGCCCGAGAATTTGTTATAGGTAATCTGAAATGATTTGTTGATAAATTGATGTGATTATAGACGAAATAGATCGGACCGGAAAAGCCGAAAAGAAGAATTGTAATATGTGCGAGGAATGAGCCTCGCGCAAATGCGCGACCCAGCCGGGCGCATATGCGCGAGGTAGGCAGAGAAACTCGGGCATATGCACGACAGGAACCACGCATATGCGCGATATTGGCAGAGAACCTCGCGCATATGCGCCGGGAGAGGGCGCGCATATGCGCGAGCTGCCGAGAAGACGCGCCGAGACAGAATGTCTCGCGCATATGCGCCGAGGAGAGTCGCGCATATGCGCGATACGTGCAGCACAAGGATGAAGCCACTTGCCCCTAGCCATGCATTGATATATATATATTGTTACATTTCTTCAAATGGACCGGCAAGGAAATGAGAGAAAGCTTCTGGAAAAGCTTCAAGGCCTCGAATCATAGTTTGTGATTTACGAAAGATCCGTCCATTCGATTTTTAATCCGAGTGCAGCACCGTAATCCTATCGACGAGAGCTTCAAACGAACGTAAGTTTTATTATGTTCTGATATGGTTTGAAAACATGGTATTGAAGGAATCATGATTTGATCTATATATGGTGTTCTTGTGATATTAGACATTGTATAATTGAAAATGGATTGAAGAACAGATACCGTATAAAATTGTTATGATTTTCAGAATTGATTTGATTGAGATTATACAGATTTGATATCAGATTGAGTTTGTTATCGATTATGAGTTGAGATTGGTATTTGTTGATATCTGTATTGCTGGGTATATTGAGATTGTGCCGTTACACCGTTGAAACATAATTTGATTTAGTTCTGATTATATCCAGTATTGATTTGAGTGGTGTATTGATATTATACCCCTCGATATTGTCATTGCCAGATTGAGTATTGACCGATTTGAATTCGAGACTTCGACTTCGTCAGACCGAGAAAGAAATGTATAAATCAATGTCGAACCGGGATGATACGACTCGAGTTTGATTTGACCTGAGTTTCCCAAAAACCACATACTTTACTTTATTGCATTGATATTTGCAATTCTTGAGATTGATATGCTTAGTGTATTGATTTATAGTAAAGCATGTGTAGAGTCATGGGCTGATGTTCCTAGTCTTTGGCTGATGTACCAAGTCTTCGGCTGAGTCACCAAAACACTGGATGTGTGATTTATATCGATGTTGCTTAGGAGTTGATTTATTCCTATCGCTGAGATTCGATATATGTGCCAATGTCCAGGAACCGGGATCCCTAGATTAGATATGAGTCGAGTCTGAGATGACGAGTCCAGAGTTATTTAAAGTTTTATATCGATTCATGTCTTTCAGATTTGATATATGTTATTGATATCTGTTTCATGCCTTTATATCTGTTTATATGATGGCATGTATACATTGTTTATACTGTGATTATATTCTCACCGGAGTTATCTGACTGTTGTTGTGTTTGTATGTGTGCATGACAACAGGTGGGACATGATCAGGGTCACGAAGAGGATGAGAGATTCAAGATTAGCGTGGAGATCCGGACTTAGAATATATTGATTTTCAGTGCTTGATGTAATGGCTGAACTTTAGTTTGAAATAAACATATGTTGTACAAGACTTGTACTTTATTGTCGATTTGTATATCAGATGAATTTCATTATGTTCCGCATTTATGTATTTAAAAAAAATGTAGACCCAGATTAATTAAATGATCCTAATAATGATTAAGAAGATGAATTAGGTTCGGGTCCCCACAGCAGTTGGTATCAGAGCAGTAGGTTCCTTAGACTGAGATAGAAGCTAGTGAGCGGGGTAGATTGAGTTTTCTTTCCTGCTTTTGCTATGCTTACATGTTTTACTACTTTGAAATACATGTTTACATGATTATCTGATTTGATTGGAAACATGTGTTATTGAGAATGAATCAGAACCGATTCTCGATCAGCAGTAAGATGATCAGATGAGAACTGAAACTGGTTTGTTGTATTTGGTTACTAACCCTTTTGATAATCAGATATGCCTCCTCGAAGAGTACCAGAACAGGGTAGTACTTCGGCGAATTCGATGGATGTTACAGCAACTCCGATGGAAACACTATTGAAGAGGTTTCAGTCGTTTAAACCGCCGACTTTGAAGGGTACAGAGAATTCTGTTGAGTGCGAGAGTTGGCTTGATGATATAGAGATGCTGTTTGATTCGTTGGATTACACAGATGAGCGCCGAGTCAGACTGATTGGGCACCAGTTGCATGATGTTGCAAAGAACTGGTGGATCACGACCAAGAAAGCATTGGAGCATCGAGGTACGACTTTTACTTGGAATATCTTTAAGACTTAAGTTTATCAAAGATTTTTCCTAGTGTCGTACAGAAAAGACAAGGTGCAGAGTTTGCAAATTTGAAACATGGTCAGTTGAATATAGAAGAATATGTGGCCAAGTTTTCTACCTTGTTGCGTTTTGCTCCCCATGTTTCCGAGAATGACGAAGCTGTTGCTGATCAGTTCATCAATGGGCTGAATCCTGAGATCTTTACATTGGTGAACACCGGGCGACCAAATAATTTTGCTGATGCCCTGAATAGAGCCAAAGGAGCAGAAGCTGGTCTGATGAGATAGAAAGGAGCTTCGTATGTTCCTCCAGTACCGAGACAGCAACAAACTTCGACTCCATCCCAAAAACCCCCTCCCAGATTTGAGAGTGGCAGTAGCAGTAGTGGGAAGAAAGATTTCTTGAAAGCCCGAGGAAAACAGTTCAAGAAGTCAGGGACCGGTGGTTCCCGACAGAGCCAGAGTAGTACAGGGGTCTATTGCAGAACTTGCGGAGGGAGACATCCCACAGAGCAATGCCAAGGAGTATTTGGTAGTTGCCACATCTGCAAACAGCAGGGACATTTTGCGAGAGTATGTCCACAAAGAAGTTCTCAAAGATCCCAAGGAGCAGAATCATCTGGATCAGTGGCTCAGACTGATAGACGATCATCAGCTCTTCACTCCTTCCAGCCACCACTGACTACTCCTCAGTCACAGTAGAGGCTAGGAGGAAGCCAGACGGTTAGCCAACCTCCGAGACAGTAGGCCAGAGTATTTGCTTTGACTGAAGAACAGGCACAGGAAGCACCAGATGATGTTGTTGTAGGTAACTGTTCCTTATGTGGTTATTCTGCTTACGTATTGATTGATACGGATGCGTCCCATACATTTATTTCTGAACGATTTGCATTGATTCATGCGTTGCCTGTTGAGTCATTATCTGCGGTAGTATCTGTCTCTTCTCCTTTGGGGACATGTTTGATTTCAGTGAATTCTGTGAAACATTGTGTACTACAGTATGACGGTCATGAGATTGAGTTAGACTGTATTGTACTTGGGTTGTCTGATTTTGATTGCATTATTGGTATCGATATGCTGACCAAGTACAGAGCTACTGTTGATTGTTTCCATAAGATTGTGAGATTCACACCTGAGATGGCTGATGAAAGGAAATTTTACGGTAAGGGTTCTAGTTCAAGAATTCCTTTGATATCTGCATTATCTATGACTCGATTATTACAGAAAGGAGAAGAAGGATTCCTTGTGTATTCAGTTGACTTACTGAAATCGAGCCCATCATTGGCTGATTTGCTAGTGGTCTGTGAGTTTGTTGATGTATTCTCAGATGAGATTCCGGGTTAGCCTCCGATTCGAGAGATAGATTTCAGCATTGAATTTGTACCAGGTACAGTTCCGATTTCTAGAGCTCTGTACAGAATCGCACCGATTGAGTTGAAGGAATTGAAAGAGCAGTTGGAAGATTTACTGGCCAAGGGTTACATCAGACCGAGTGTTTCTTCTAAGGGTGCTCCAGTACTGTTTGTGAGAAAGAATGACGGTTCAATGAGACTTTGTATTGATTATCGGCAACTGAACAAGACTATGGTAAAGAACAAATACCCTTTGCCTCATATTGATGATTTATTTGATCAATTGCAGGGTTCTTCTGTTTATTCCAAGATCGATCTGAGATCTGGATATCATCAGCTGAGAGTCAGAGATTCTGATATCTCGAAGACAGCTTTCAGAACCCGGTATGGCCATTATGAGTTTATTGTCATGCCGTTTGGGTTGACTAATGCTCCAACTGTATTTATGGGTCTTCTGAACCGTGTGTTTCAGAAGTACCTTGATGAGTTTGTGATTATTTTCATTGATGATATTTTGATTTATTCGAAGAATATGATTGATCACGCTGAGCATCTGAGAATTGTATTGAGAATTCTGAGAAAAGAGAAATTATATGCAAAACTGTCCAAATGTGAATTTTGGCTGAGGCAGGTGATATTTCTGGGGCATATTATATCTGGAAAAGGTATTTCTGTTGATCCTAGCAAGGTTGAGGCCGTGATCAGCTGGCCTAAACCGACATCTGTGCCAGAGATACGCAGTTTTATGGGTTTAGCAGGCTATTACCATCGATTCATTAAAGATTTTTTGAGTATTGCTAAGCCTATTACGCAGCTAACTCAGAAGAATGCTCCATTTGTTTGGCCAGAAGACTGTGAAACCAGTTTTCTTGAATTGAATAAGAGATTGACCAGTGCTCCTGTATTGACGATTCCATCAGGTACTGGTGATTTTGTTGTTTATTGTGATGCTTCTCACAGAGGATTGGGTTGTGTTTTGATGTAGCGAGAACATGTCATTGCTTATGCCTCGAGACAATTGAAGCCACATGAGTCTCGCTACCCAATTCATGATTTTGAATTGGCAGCCATCGTATTTGCATTGAATATTTGGCGACATTATCTATACGGTGAGAAGTTTGAGATTTATTCTGTTCACAAGAGTCTGAAATATCTGTTTTAACAGTCTGAATTGAGTATGAGACAACGAAGATGACTTGATTTATTGAAAGATTTTGATTGTGAAATCAAATACTATCCGGGAAAGTCTAATGCAGCAGCCGATGCACCGAGTCGAAAGGTATGTTCTTTATCCTTATCGACGATTGGTGTTTCGAATTTGATTGAATATTGATGTTTGTCTGGATTAGCATTTGAAACATATTGTAGACCGTTGAGACTCTATGCTATTCAAGTCGAACCAGAGCTGATTTTGAGAATTAAAGCGGCTCAAAACGTTGATCAGAATGTTTAGAATTCGATTTCGATGGTCAGAGCAGGGGATCGATCAGAATATTAGGTACGTGATCAGGTACTGTATGTGAATTATCGTCTTGTTGTGCCAGATGTTTCAGATTTGAAACGACAGATATTGTCAGAAGCGCATGGCAGTCGATTCAGTATTCATCATGGTGGCAGAAAGATGTATAATGATTTGAAAAGATAGTTTTGGTGGAAATAGATGAAAGCTGATATTGCTGAATTCGTATCCAAGTGTCTGAATTGCCAACAGGTAAAAGCGAAAAGAAAGAAACCAGGAGGTCTATTACAGAGTTTGTCCATTTCTGAATGGAAATGAGATCACATTTCCATGGACTTCGTGACAAAGTTACCGCGATCCTCCCGAAGTTGTGATGCGATTTGGATCGTGATTGAAAGATTGACCAAATCAGCATGCTTTATTCCATATAAGATGACGTACAAGCATGACCAGATGGCAGAGATTTATGTCAGAGAGGTGGTCAGATTGCATGGAGTGCCGAATTCGATTGTTTCAGACCGTGATCCTCGGTTTACTTCGCACTTTTGGCACAGTTTGCAGCAAGCTCTAGGTACGAAGTTACATCTGAGTACCTGAGTACCGCATATCATCCACAGACCGACGGACAGTCAAAGCGGACTAGCCAGACATTGGAAGATATGTTGAGAGCTGTAGTGCTAGATTTTGGCACTAGTTGGCAAGAATCTTTGCCACTTTGTGAGTTTTCGTACAACAACAGTTACCAGACGAGTATTGAGATGGCATCATTTGAAGCGTTGTACGGCAAGAAGTGCAGATCCCCTTTGTATTGGGATGATATCTCTTAGGTACCAGAGATTGGGCCTAACATGATTAGAGATATGACTGAGAAAGTGAAGCTGATTCAGAAGAGAATAAAGATAGCGCAAGACAGACATGCCAAATATGCCAATGTTCAACGTAGACCGTTGGTATTTGAGGCAGGAGACAAAGTATTTTTGAAGATTTCTCCTTTCAGAGGTGTTGTCAGATTTGGCAAGAAAGGGAAGTTGTCTCCACGATATATCGGTCCTTATGAGATTCTCGAGAAGATAGGAAATCGTGCCTATCGACTCGCCTTACCGCCTTCGCTATCTGGAATACATGATGTCTTTCATGTATCGTTATTGCGGAAGTACCTTCCTGATGCATCTCAGATTATTCAACTAGACGAGGCCGAACTGGATGAAACACTGAGTACTTCGAAAAGCCGATTCAAATTCTCGATCGTAAAGAAAAGCAGCTTAGAACGAAGACTATTCCGCTTGTGAAAGTTCATTGGAGTCGTCATGGCATTGAAGAAGCTACCTAGGAGACTGAATCAGATATGAGATAGAAATTCTCAGAGTTATTTCACTGATGTGAGTTTCTTATTTAGCTTCTATTCTCCATTCCTTATTGTATCTGATTTGATATCTGATTTGATTGCCTGTGATTTCGGGGACGAAATCGAATCTTAGGGGGGAGAAATGTAATGTCTGAGAATTTTGTTATGGTAATCTGAAATGATTTGTTGATAAATTGATGTGATTATAAACGAAATGGATTGGACCGGAAAAGCCGAAAAGAAGAATTGTAATATGTGCGAGGAATGAGCCTCGCGCATATGCGCGACCCAGCCGGGCGAATATGCGCGAGGTAGGCAGAGAACCTCGCGCATATGCGCGACAGGACCCACGCATATGCGCGAGATTGGCAGAGAACCTCGCGCATATGCGCCGGGAGAGGGCGCGCATATGCGTGAGCTGCCGAGAAGACACGCGCCGAGACAGAATGTCTCGCGCATATGCGGCGAGGAGAGTCGCGCATATGCGCGAGACGTGCAGCACACGGATGAAACCACTTGCCCCTAGCCATGCATTGATATATATATATATATATATATATATATATATAGTTACATTCCTTCAAATGGACCGGCAAGGAAACGAGAGAAAGCTTCAGGAAAAGCTTCAAGGCCTCGAATCATAGTTTGTGATTTACGAAAGATCCGTCTATCCGATTTTTAATCCGAGTGCAGCACAGTACTCCTATCGACAAGAGCTTCAAACGAACGTAAGTTTTATTATGTTCTGATATGGTTTGAAAACATGGTATTGAAGGAATCATGATTTGATCTATATATGGTGTTCTTGAGATATTAGACATTGTATAATCGAAAATGGATTGAAGAACAGATACCGTATAAAATTGTTATGATTTTCAGAATTGATTTGATTGAGATTATACAGATTTGATATCAGATTGAGTTTGTTATCGATTATGAGTTGAGATTTGTATTTGTTGATATATGTATTGCTGGGTATATTGAGATTGTGCCGTTATGCCATTGAAACAGAATTTGAATTAGTTCTGATTATATCCAGTATTGATTTGAGTGGTGTATTGATATTATACGCCTCGATATTGTCATTGCCAGATTGAGTATTGACCGATTTGAATTCGAGACTTCGACTTCGTCAGACCGAGAAAGAAAGGTATAAATCAATGTCGAACCAGGATGATACGACTCGAGTTTGATTTGACCTGAGTTTTCCAAAAACCACATACTTTACTTTATTGCATTGATATCTGCAATTCATGAGATTGATATGCTTAGTCTATTGATTTATAGTAAAGCATGTGCCTAGTTTTCGGCTGATGTGCCTAGTCTTCGGCTGATGTGCCAAGTCTTCGGCTGAGTCGCCAAGACACTGGATGTGTGATTTATATCGATGTTGCTTAGGAGTTGATTCATTCATATCGCTGAGATTCGATATATGTGCCAATGTCCAGGAACCGGGATCCCTAGATTAGAGATGAGTCGAGTCTGAGATGACGAGTCCAGAGTTATTTACAGTTTTATATCGATTCATGTCTTTCAGATTTGATATATGTTATTGATATCTGTTTCATGCCTTTATATCTGTTTATATGATGGCATGTATACATTGTTTATACTGTGATTATATTCTCACCGGACTTATCCGGCTGTTGTTGTGTTTGTATGTGTGCATGACAACAGGTGGGACAGGATCAGGGTCACGAAAAGGATGAGAGATTCAAGATTAGCGTGGAGATCCGGACTTAGAATAGATTGATTTTCAGTACTTGATGTAGTGGCTGAACTTTAGTTTGAAATAAACATATGTTGTACAAGACTTGTACTTTATTGTCGATTTGTATATCAGATGGATTTCATTATGTTCCGCATTTATGTATTTAAAAAAAATGTAGACCCAGATTAATTAAATGATCCTAATAATGATTAAGAAGATGAATTAGGTTCGAGTCCCCACACCTATTCCAAAGACACTATCTGAGGTGCGTAGTTTCCTTGATCTAGCAGGGTATTATAGATATTTATTGAGAATTTATCAAAAATAACCTTGCCACTTACTGCTTTGACAAGAACAGATGTGAAGTATGAATGGACCAATGATTGTCTACAATCATTTCAGGCATTGAAAGTTAAGTTGACTTCAGCCCCAGTATTATCACTTCGTGAGGGAAGAGTGGACTTTGTTGTATATACAGATGCTTCAAAGCAGGGTCTTGGAGCAGTGTTGATGGAACGTGGGAAAGTGATTGCCTATGCTTCTAGGCAATTGAAAGATTATGAGAAAAACTATCCCACGCATGATCTTGAGCTAGCATCAGTAGTGTTTTTTTTGAAAATCTGGCAACACTATTTATATGGGAAGAAGTATGAAATATTCACAGATCACAAGAGCATCAAGTATTTGTTTACACAGAAAGAATTGAATATGAGGCAAAGAAGATGGTTAGAACTTTTCAAAGATTATGATTGTGTTATTAGCTATCATCCCGGGAAGGCGAATGTAGTCGCAGATGCTTTGAGTCGCAAGTCTAATTCTATGTTGAATTCGATGATTCAAAAACATTTATTGATGGACTTGCAAAAGAATGAATTTGCTTTGTTTCACAAGGTACGATAGCTCGTCTCTCAACATTGGTTATTTGAGCTACTTTGACAGATATGATTAAGAATGAACAAATTTTGGATGATATACTATTGAATATGAGAAGGAAGCCCGAAGCGAAAGGGAATTCTGAGTTTGGGATTAGTGGTGAAGGAATTATTACTTTCAGAAATCAAATATGTGTTCCTGTTGGTGATAATATTCGACGAGATATTCTGACAGAGGCTCATACCGCACCATATTCAGTTTATACAGGTAATACGAAGATGTATCAAAATCTTTGTCGGCTTTTTCTGGTGGCCAGGTATGAAAAAGGATATTGCATTATTTATTTCTGAATGCCTAACATGTCAGCATGTTAAGATTGAGCACCAACGACCTACATGATTGTTGCAATCACTACCTATACCTAAGTGGAAATGATAGCACATTACCATGGACTTTGTTATGGGACTCCCAAGGGCTCAGAAGGGTTATAATTCTATTTGGGTTATTGTTGACCTTTTAACTAAGTCAACGACGTATTCAATGAACTAATATGCTGAGGTTTATGTTGAGGAGATAGTGAGACTTCATGGGATACCAGTGTCCATTGTTTCAGATCGTGATCCCAGGTTTACTTCTGAATTTTGGAAGAGCTTGCATAGGGCATTGGGTATCAAGTTGGCTTTTAGTACGACTTATCATCCACAGAGCGATGGACAATCAAAACGTGTTATTCAAATTCTTGAGGATATGCTAAGATCTTGTACCATTGATTTTCCTTGTAACTGGGATTCTAAGTTGCTTCATGGTAGAATTCACATACAATAACAGTTACCAATCGACGATTGGAATTGCACCGTATGAAGCTTTGTATGAGATAAAGTGTAGATCGCCATTATTTGGGATGAAGTCGGTGAAAGAAAGATGTTGGGAACAAAGTTGGTCTAACAGACAGCAGATGTAGGTTTAATCCAAGAAAGAATGAAAACATCTCAATCGAGGTAGAAAAGTTACGCATATGTTCGTAGAAGGCTGTTAGAATTTGAAGTCGGGGATCATATGTTTGTGAAAATAGCTCATCTAAAGGGAGTAATGAGATTTGGTAAGAAAGGTAAGTTGAGTCCTCGTTATATTGGACCATTTGAGATTATGGATAGAGTTGGTGAACGAGCTTATCGATTAGCCCTACCACCAGATTTGGATCGAGTCCATAATGTATTTCATGTTTCTATGCTTCGAAAGTATTTAGCAAGTCCGGAGCATGTTCTTCATCACGAACAGTTAGACTTGATGCCTAGTCTGGCTTATCACGAGTTGCCGGTTCAGATTTTGGATCGAAAGGTTAAGGTGTTGAGGAAAAAAGAGATATGCATTGTTAAAGTATTATGGAGAAATCAAGTGGTTGAAAAAGCGACTTGGGAACCAGAGGAAGAGATGAAGCAACAATATCCTGAGTTATTTGCTAGGTAATTGTAATTTCGAGGACTAAATTTTTTTAAGAAGGGGAGAATTGTAATACCCCAATTTCCCTAATTTCATTTATATTGAGTTAAGGTGATTATGATGTTTTTTATTAATTTAGTCATGGTCTTTATCCTTTTATGATGTTGATATGTTGTATACTTGGATTATTGAGTATATTATGGAGAGCGTGATTTACAAGAAAAGTTGTGGTGTTTTGTGATCATGTTGGCTAAATTCCTGATTTCATGTTCACTTGGTTGTTTGGTCGTGTAAGTTGAATATTGAATTGTTGATGTATATATGATAATTTAGATGGGAGAAAATGAAGCGGAGTAAGGATAAATGGAATTGGAATTTTGATGTGCAGAAATGAGATGGAAGTATGGCAACAGTTACGGGTTTTAGCATAATGATTTGGATTTTGATCCAAATGATGTGAGGCCACTACCATTAGAAATCTAAGATATAAGCCTACAACTTTTATGCTTTGGTTTTTGTCCAAATCTATGTGGAAGACAAGCCAAAAGCGTCTCGAAGTGTGTGGTGTGTATCGTCGTTCTTGCAATGAGACATTTTGGTATAATGAGTATAACTCTTTACTCAGACATTCAAATGACATGAGGCCAATTAGATATGTAAGAAAAGACATAGGGCTACGACTTTAATGTTGACAACTTTTGCAAATTCAGACGTTAAAAATGAGTTTTTGGCAGAATGCATAGCGCTCCTTGTACTGAAGTTTTTGGTGTTTGGGCATAACGGGGCGCGCGGGTTTGCCCGAACTCGGGCCCCAGCGCCCAGAATCAGATCCAAAAGCGTTTTTTGAGGTTTGGATGGCATAACTTAGATTGGAGAATGGTTTTGTATCATTTCTTCTCATCCTTATTTCTCTCCATCGGTTAAAAGCTATAGTTCTTCCATTTTTCTTCTCCTCCTCCTATCATCTCTTGATTTATTTCTTCAACCCAAGTTGGTAACTTCATCTAAGATAAGAAAAGAATCAATGTAAGCTATTACTTAGTCTTGTTCTTAAATTCCTTGAGTTGTAAGTTTTTATTGGTAAGTTTTCGACTTATGGGGGATTGAAAGCTTAAGAAAGTGATATTAATGGATTCTATTATGGTTTTATCTTATAGAATCATCACCAAGTGCCAAGTCTAGTATATCTCTATTTGGTTGTAAGTGGAAGTTCTTTCCTTGAATGCTCACATGAATCTATGTATATGAATGAATGATTTTTAAATGATTAGCTCCTTTTAAATGATTCAATGTATTGTGTTTATGTATCTATGTATTGATTGGAAAGGAAAGAAAATGATTTTTATGTCATTGGAATGTTAAAGGAGCCAAATGTTTAATAAGCACACCATGTGTTTGATGAATGATTTCAATGATGTTTACAAGGTGTTTGATTAAATGTTTCAATGAAAAGAAAATGAATGTTTTGGGCTTGATAATGAGTGAAATATGAATGGCGGTTTTACCACGAAGTTCAGGTAACCTGCAATATTGTTATTGATCAATTAACTAAGAATATGTACATATCAGACTAATTCGTAGATTGTACATATTTGACTGGACTGGACAGAAAGACTCAATTTTCAAAGACATGAATAAAATGAAAAAGAATCAATCATGCTTATATTGTTATTATTACTTGATTGAATGATGGTTTCGAAGAAATGTCGAGATTACTTGATTTTAAAATGATTTAACATATTTATATATATGTTGCTAGTAAATGAATTTCTACTTGCTGAGTTTTATAAACTCATTCCAGTTATTTTCATGTGATGCAGATAAGAAAGATTAGCTTTTCTCCTGGATCGTCAAAGTAGAAGGAAGCATATGCATAGTGTGGAGGAAATTAAAGAAGAATGTGTTTTGTTAATTTTGCAAAGAACAATATATCATGCTCATAATGTATATGAAAAGTAAAAGAAGTATGTAATTAGTTTTGAAGAAAAACTTCCTTATTGTGATAATTAATAGTCAGGTTTGAATGTTTAAGTTGTCAATAGTATTGTTTGATACAGGTGGAAAGTTTTAATTATAAGGAAACTCTACCGAAATTGTAATATTTTATTTCCTCGATTTAAAGTAAGCGTTTCCGCAATTACTATATCTTATGTTTTTAAGTAAGGGTGAAACATCTTAGGGGTTCTAACTAGATAGATGTCTTGCAAGAAGAATTAAATTAATTTGAAATATGTAAAGTGTGAAATTTAGTTCCCAGACCGTTCCATATGCATGTGATTCGAACAAGATGCGTATTCAAAAATAAAATGGATGGATACAATTCAATATTAAAGAATAATACTAGATTAGTACCTCAACACTATAGACAAGAAGAAGACATATTTTAATGAATCATTTGCTTATGTTGCTAGACTTGAGACTATTAAAATATTTCTTGCATTTACCACATTTAAGACTTTAGAGTATATCAAATTGATGTTAATTCAAAATTTCTGAATGGTCTACTAAATGAAGAAGTCTATATTGAACAATATCATGATTTTATTATTCATATTCATCTTAGTCATGTATGTAAATTGGATAAAACATTGTATGGATGGAAACAAGTACCTTGTAAACGGTATGACATCTTAACTAAATTCTTGCTCGAACATGACTTTGTAATTGGAAGAGTCGATAAAACATTATTTAGATTTACTAAAGGTGATCATTCATTATTTGTGCAAATATATGTTGATAATATTATATTTGGATCCAATAATCCTAAATTATATGAGAGATTATCTAAGATTATGAAGAATATTTTGAAATGAGTATGATGAAAGAATTGACATTCTTCCTCGGATTACAAGTGAAGCAGCTTGAAACATGCATCTTCATCAATCAGGCCATATATACGAAAGGCCTACTAAAGAAATTGTGCATGGAAAATTTTCAGTTTGTGTCGAACCAATGAGGTCATCAATCAAACTTGACAAATATGAAGGAAAAATTTCAGTTGATATCACTATGTATAGAGAATTAATTGGTTCACTTTTGTATCTGACTGCTAGCTGACCACACATTATGTTTGCGGTTTGTTTATATGCTCGTTTTCAAGCTAATCCAATGCGATATCATTAAACAACAACTAAATGTATTCTTAAAATCTTAAAGGCACTCAAAATGTGGGTCTTTGGTATCTTAAAGACTCAAGTATTAACCTTGTTAGATATTCAGATGCAGATTGTAACATAGAACAGAAAAGAACCAGCGTCTCATGTCAATTCTTGTGAGATATATTGATATCTTGATTCGGAAAAAAACAAACCTCAATTGACACATCAACGGCTGAAGCAGAATATCTAGCAACTGAAAGTTGTTGTGCACAACTACTTTGGATTCAACAGCAACTTAAAGATTATGGAATTTCAAGCCGTTGAGTCTCGGATTTTTTGTGATAATACAAGTGACATAGCAATTACCTATGATCTTGTCCTACACTCTTGGACTAAGAACATTGACATAAGACATCATTCCATTCGAGATTATTTATTAAAGAAGGATATCCAGCTAGAATACATCTCGACCGACAATCAAGCCGCTGATATCTTCACCAAATTGTCACTATACGCTAAGTTCTTTTATTTTAGAAATATATTTGGCTTAGTTGATTTAAATTAATGCATACATTTAGGGGGAACAAAAGTCAAGTTCGTAACACAAATTTTTAGAAAGTATACATTTCTTACCGATATGGTTAGAAAATGAGAAAAGTTAACATTATAATATGCTCTGACCGCTTTTCTCTAAATCATAGCAATCCATTTTTTGACGGTCCAACTTTCAGCATGACAAATAATAAATAATTTTGATTATTTTATGTTTGATTGAACAATTATTATCCATATTTTATATTGATTTAATTTATTTTTATAATATGTAAATAGCCAAAAACAACTTTTTGACTTTTAAAATTTTAAAAAAAATTCACCTAGTGACAGACAGACATATGGACTGTGTTGTCTCTAAAATCGGATTGTATATATATACTATCTGTTTACCATTTAAAACTTTTCGATTCTCAGCAAACCTTCTGCATTCCTTAGCTTTCTGCATTCTCTATCTGCTCGTTGTTTCATAATCATTCTTGCAAAAAATTCAAGTAATTTTTTCAAACATCAATAATGACTACCTTCTCACAAAACACTGTTGTTGTTAATTTTGATTCTGTCCTAGCCATGAAGGACGAATTTATGGTGAACATGTTCACAATGCTTGAGGCAACTGGGCTGAAAAAGTTTGTAAGCTGTAGTTTTCAATACTCAGAGACTAAGTTGAAGGAGCTTTTTGAGACAACCAAAATGCAACACAATTCAGTCATCTACATAGTCTAAGGAACCAACATCACTATCACCCAGAAGTTTTTTGTAGAAATATTTGATCTATCAACGATTGTCATCATATCCTTCTCAACTATTCCACATGGTAATTCTGATAATTGGAAGGTAGAATTCTCAATATCCGCCTCTCCGCTATCTGCTCCTACCAGTCAAAAGAAAGATACGAAGGTGGAATATCGGCTGCTGGCAGATATCGTTGCCAAACTGTTGATGGCCAAAGCAGGCGCTTTTGACAAGAAAACTACATAAATATTTCTTGTCATGTCCACCGTCTCGTCAAATTTGGTCGTTAATTGGTCTGACATTCTGTTCAACATATTCACAACTATGGTGAAGGAAGAAGATCAGTACCAAGGATTTGCTATTCCACTATGTTATGTCTTGGAGCAGATGAAAGTGAAGGTCGTGGATGCTATGAAGCTCCACAATAAAAATTGTTTGATTGTACTATAGTGGAATCATATCTCTGAAGAACAAACCCACTGAAGTTGAATTGTTGGAGGTCAAGAAAGAAAGGCTTCAGGATGAACAAAAGAAAGTTTCAAGCCAGCCAGGACAATGACAAAACAGACAAAGAGGAAGCTAGTGTTGTCCTCAGAATTATACTATGCAGAAGAATGTGGGGACCCGGACGCTAATCATCTTCTTAATCGTCATTGGGATAAATGGATCAATTAATCAATCTGGGTCTAAATTTTTTTTATTTTTTTTAAATTGCGGAACGTAATGTAATTCAATCTAATATACATATCAGTATAAAAGTACAAGTATTGTACAACAAACATCAAACTCAAACTAAGGTTCAACAACTAAATGTCAAGTGCTGAATCCTATCTACAGCAACGTCAAAGTCCGTAGTCTCCACTCTAATCACAATCTCTCATCATCTCCTCGATCCTGATCATGTCCCATCTGTTGCCATGCACACATACAAACACGACAACAGCCGGACTAACTCCGGTGAGAATAAAATCCCAGTATAAGCAATGTATACATGCGATGCATAAAATCATATACAAAATCATAACCATGTATTAAGAACATGAATCATAATTTATGACACATTAGTGAAATAGATAACACTCTCTAACTCGTCATCTCCGACTCGACTCATCTCTACTCTAGGGATCCCGGTTCCTGGACATTAACACATATATCGAATCTCAGCGATAGGAGTCGATCCGCCCCTAAGCAATATCGATATAAGTCAATAATCCAGTGTTTTGGCATATCCGCCACAGACTTGGCATATCCGCCAAAGCTATCCTATGACAATGTGCAATGGGCCAATGACCACTCTATCACTGTCTGGCCCTTCTGTCAATGACTCTCGCTCAATAGCTATCGGCTATTCTATACTTTCTATAAATCAATAGATTAATCATATCAATGTCAAACAATAGCAATAAAATAAAGTATGTGGTTTTAGGAAAACTAGAGTCCAATCTGACTCAAGTTAATCTCCCGGTTAACATCGACTTATACTTTTCGTTCGTAGTCTCGGTCTGAAGAATTGGAAATTCTGAATTCAAGAATGTCTCTGTCAATCTGAAATGACATATCGAGAATAGTAATATCAATATTCCATTCCCAATTTCATACTAAATCCGATCAATCTGAATCTAATTCAAAATTAACAGCATAACGACACAATCCCGATATCCCCGTCAATACAATATCAACAGATATCCATTACAAATCATAACCAATATCCGATACAATCCAGAATCAGTCAATAATCCAAATCTGTTCAATTTCCAATTAATATAATCAGAAAATCATAACAATTCCACAATCAATCTGTTCTTCGATCTGACTTCGATTCTACGATGTCTAACATATCCAGAACACCATATAATGATCAAATAATAATTCCTCCAATATCATAATTTTAAATGATAACAGAACTCAATAAAACTTACGTCTTTTTGAAGCTATTGACGAGAGGATCTCAGAACTGTGCTCGGATTGAAATTCTGATAACCGGATCTCACACAATCAAAATCTAAACTATTAAGAACCTTGAGGAAATTTCTATGGGATTCTCGATTTTCTTCCCTGGAAGTGCTGAAGGAGATGAAATTATATACATCCAAAACACATGGCAAAGACAAGTGTCCACTCAAATCCAATATTGCACTTTAGCCCTTGAATTTTTCACTAATTGCAATTTGGTCCTCACAACTCTTTTTAATTCAATTTCAATCCTAATTAATTACAAAAACCGTGGAATCTAATTCATCATTCTAAAATTCGTAAATTAAATAATCTCGGATTAAAATGCTAAAATCTCGGGCCTTACAATTCTCCCCCTCTGAGACATGATTTCGTCCTCGAAATCATAGGCAGTCAAATCATATCAGATAAGAAGATAACAGAAGCTAAAATAAAAGACTCACATAAGTTAAATAACTCTGGGAATTTCTGTCTCATATCTGATTCAGTCTCCCAAGTAGCTTCCTCAATGCCATGACGAGTCCATTGGACTTTCACAAGAGGAATAATCTTCATTCTGAGTTGTTTTTCTTTACGATCAATAATCTGGATTGGTTTCTCTATGTAATTTAGAGATTCATCAAGTTCTGCCTCGTCTGGCTGAATAATGTGAGAATCATCAGGGAGATACTTCCGCAGCATAGATACATGAAAGACATCATGTATTCCAGATAGAGAAGGCGGTAATGCGAGTCGATAGGCACGATCTCCTATCTTCTCGAGAATCTCGTACGGCCCAATATATCGTGGAGACAGCTTCCCTTTCTTGCCAAATCTGACAACTCCTCTGAAAGGTGAAATCATTAAAAATACTCGGTCTCCTGCCTCAAATACCAACGGTCTACGTCGAACATTGGCATATTTGGCTTGTCTATCTTGAGTTGTCTTCATTCTCTTCTGAATCAGCTTCACTTTTTCTGTCATATCTCTAATCATATCAGGTCCAAACTCAGGTACCTCAGAGATATCATCCCAATACAGAGGGGATCTGCACTTCTTACCGTACAATGCTTCAAACGGAGCCATCTCAATACTCGTCTGATAGCTGTTATTGTACGAAAACTCACAAAGTGGCAATGCATCTTGCCAACTAGTGCTAAAATCAAGCACTACAGCTCTCAGCATATCTTCCAGTGTCTGGATAATCCGCTCTGACTGCCCGTCGGTCTGTGGATGATATGCGGTACTCAAATGTAACTTCGTACCTAGAGCCTGCTGCAAACTCTGCCAAAAGTGCGAAGTAAACCGAGGATCACGGTCTGATACAATCGACTTCGGCACTCCGTGCAATCTGACCACTTCTCTGACATAGATTTCTGCCATTTGGTCATATCTGTACGTCATCTGATACGGAATGAAGCATGTCGATTTGGTCAATCTGTCAATTACGACCCAAATCGCATCACAACCTCTGAAGGAACGTGGTAACTGCGTCACGAAGTCCATGGAAATGTGATCCCATTTCCATTCAGGAATCGATAAACTGTGCAGTAGACCTTCTGGTTTCTTTCTTTCCGCTTTCACCTGTTGGCAATTCAGACACTTGGAAACAAATTCTGTAACATCAGTCTTCATCTGTTTCCACCAAAACTGTCCTTTCAAATCATTGTACATCTTTCTGTCACCAGGATGAATGCTAAAACGACTGCTGTGCGCTTCTGCCAGTATCCGCTGTCTCAATTCTGAAACATTCGGTAAACAATACGATTGTTCATATACAGTACATCATCACGTACCTGATACTCTGATCGATGACCTGATCTGACCATCTCAATTGAGTTCTGTACATTCTGATCAACTTTCTGAGCCGCTTTAATTTTCAAAATCAGCTCTGGTTCGACTTGAATAGCATACAATCTCAGAGGCTGACAATCTGTTTCAAATGCTAATCCAGACAAACAGCAATCTTCTATCAAATTTGAAACACCTATTGTTGATAAGGACAAAGAACATACCTTACGACTCAATGCATCAGCTGCTGCATTGGACTTTCCCGGATAGTACTTGATTTCACAATCAAAATCTTTCAGCAAATCAAGCCATCTTCTTTGTCTCATATTCAATTCAGACTGTGAAAACAGATATTTCAAGCTTTTATGATCAGAATAGATTTCAAACTTTTCACCATAAAGGTAGTGTCGCCATATCTTCAAAGCAAATACAATGGCAGCCAATTCAAGATCATGAATTGGGTAACGAGTCTCATGTGGCTTCAGCTGTCTCGAGGCATAAGCAATAACATGCCCTCGCTGCATCAAAACACAACCCAATCCTCGGTGAGATGCATCACAATAAACCACTAAATCACCAGTACCTGATGGAATAGTCAATATCGGTGCACTGGTCAGTCTTTTCCTCAGCTCAAGAAAACTGGACTCACATTCTTCAGACCATACAAACGGAGCATTCTTCTGAGTCAACTGAGTAATTGGCTTGGACATACTCGAGAAATCTTTAATAAATCGACGATAATATCCTGCCAAACCCATAAGGCTGCGTATCTCTGGTACAGATGTCGGTCTCGACCAACTGATCACAGTCTCAACCTTACTAGGATCAACAGAAATCCCATCCCCAGATATGATATGACCCAGAAATACAACCTGCCTCAACCAAAATTCACATTTGGACAGTTTGGCATATAATTTCTCGGTTCTCAGAGTTCTCAAAACAATTCTCAGATGTTCAGCATGATCAATCATATTCTTCGAATAAATCAGAATATCATCAATGAATATAATCACAAACTCATCAAGGTACTTCTGAAACACTGTGAAGGGCCTAAAACTCCTTGCTTGAAATTTGCGGAAAATTAAAAATTTTCTTTTTAAAAGAACTTAAGTGGCCTCATTCATAAAATCACTGGTGAATCAAGTTCAATATTTCAAAATAATAGCAGCGGAAGAAAATAAAGTTTTGCCAACAATAACAATTTAAAAAAAATTTATCCAACGACTGATAAAAATTGTTTGCGGAATAAAATAACAACTGCTGCACTGAGGTCCTCGGGTGCCACTACTGCCGACCCAAGCTGGCTCACTGGTCCCCGCCCTCGGCCCTGGCCTCATCAGTACCTACAACAATCAAGTCTAGTGAGCCTAAAGACTCAGCATGCATAAATCGCAGGTAACGAGTAAAAATCTGAATTTAAAATATGCATGAGTTAACATATCCTGTCCTGAGGCATACTGAAAATAATCTGTACTGAGCAATTATAATACGTGCATAACTGAACTGGAAATCACTGTAAAAATATTTGCTCCATGGAGCCTGTACTGAAATATCTGGTAAAATTTTCTGTTGAGATTATGTTTTACGCCTGTGGCCACTGCACTAAGCTGAACTGATCGGTAACTGGCTACCGGGGAGGCTGAAACTGAACTAAGCTGGCCGGTCACTGGCGACCGGGTGGTACCATACTGAACTGATCGGTCACTGGCGACCGTATAAAATAACACTCCCACATAGTGAATGAACCACAAGCCATATCGCATAAATCTCAAAAATAATCATTTTCTATTTAATGCACGTAAAATAATTAACTGGCGTAATGAAAATTCCTGTAATTTTACCAACTGGATTGGATTGAATCGTTCCCAGGCTCGCTGCAACCTAACTGTGCCATGAAAAATATGCAATAGGTTAAACATGACCAACTATGCAATTTACGTTCAAAAGATGCGACTATGACGCCTAATGACTTCGCATTTAATCATGACTCCGAGCCAACCTGAACCGACGTATAGTCATGATTAAAATACGCTGAAAAATCATAAAATAATGTTCCTAAAATGATAGGGTCGAAATCTAGGTGGAATGGAGGCCAAAACACGAAACGCTCTTTCGAGAGTCAATTTGGCACATTGCACCGTAAATTCTCGTACGACCTCGAAAATGATCCGAATGACGAACGGTCGAAAACATGACCTTCCCAACTCAATGAGGCACTGTCCAGTCCAAGGCCATGGGCTAAAAGCCAACCAAGAACTCAAACGAGCCTTCTAAACGACACAGAAACTTGCTGTAATTTCCAGCAGCTGCGCAACTACAAGACTTGCGTTGGTTTCGAGACTATCGGCCATTAAGGGAGTGAACCACCGACCAGAGACTCTTACCAACATCCCAAGGAATGATTTGAACCATGGCTAAGGGCCCTAGGCCAGCCACAATCCGCATCATACCAAAACTCAACCGAAGGGTCCAACCGAGAGCAACGTGCATGCGTGTGTAGTGTTTATGCTATGATCGATGTCTTGCGTCGTTCCAGTGGCCATTTGATTGACCATGGCACGATCTAGACATCTAGGAGCATGGTATGAACCGTGGCTAAGGGCCATAGGCCAACCAAGATCCATACCAAGCAACAAAAGAAACGAAACCATATGCTGAAAAATGGAAGGGGCCGAATGGGGAAAGGGGCTGTTCTTGTTCTTTTGATTAAAAACCGAGGGGCCATGGACCAAGCCACCAAAAGGGAAACTTAGTCACGTCTTAGACATGCTAGGGAAGTGATCCAACCATGGCTATAGGCCCTTGGGGCAGCCAAGATCAGATCCTTCCTCCATGACAACAAACTGAATTTTTTCGAACAACATTTCTGCACCTATGGGGACTTGCTGTCATTCTGAATTTCCAGCAAGCATGGGGCTGGTTTGAATGGACCAACATGGTCCTAATGCATCCTACTACATGTATACAAGCCGCCTTGGGAGCCTGGAGTCGATCCAATACCTGAAACTCACAAACCAAAAGAAATCGTGAAGCTTGCCAAGGAAATCGAAAATTCTGCATGTGTGGTTTCAAAATGTTTTGACTTGGATCTCGATTTTTACTTGAATAAACATGATCATGTACTGAAAAATAAATGATAATATGACTTGATTGAGGTTTAAAAGAAATCTAGACATGCCTGGTTTCGTTTCGAAAGAAAACGAACGAAACGACGACGACGCGGCACGGAGGAGATGGAGCGCTTCTCTTGTTCTTTCTAGTTCTCGATTTTTCTCCCTTTCTCCCTAGCTGTTATTCACGTTTTTTTCTACTGAAAATGGGTCTGATTTCGGTGGGTAGGGAGTGTGATGGAGTGGTTATGAGGGGTGAGGAGGATGGTGCAAGATATAAGGATCATATCAAGACCAAGTCTTCATGCATTTGAATTTTAAATTTTGAATTGATATCAAATGAGTTGGTGGATGCTTCTAGGAGGTAGTGGCCGAAATTTTGCTTATTTTCTAGTCTAGGATATGTCCATTAATTAATTAAATTGTGCTCCCAAAAATCCTAGAATTATCCTACTAATTACATGCAAAGAATTGGTCAAAGTTGATGAGTTGGAAAATGAATCTTCTAGCACTAAGGGTGGCCGAAAAATGCATGATAAAATAAAGGGAAATTTTGATTATCTAGTCAACTAATAATCCTTGAAAGCCTTACTAATCCTTTAAATAATTTTAGTGAGCTAACCCCTTAATTTAATAACTTAAATGAGTTCATTTCTTAATCACCTCAAATAATTAAATTAAATCCTCAAACCTCCCTTTCTAACTTAAATGAACTTGGTTGCTAGCTAAATTAACTTCTGGAAATATTTCTCGAATCTTAAATTCTATCTCAAAACTCCAACTCCGGTCCGACCTCACTGAAATAACTGAAATGCTAAAAATCAAACTACTGAACTGAAATAATAAAATAATTAACTTCAAATAAATGCATTAAAAATAATCATGCAATGAAGTCAATTAAATTTAAAAATCTAGAATTATGCATGGCTTATACGTCTACTGATTTACGGGTTCTACAATCCTCCCCCCCTTAAAAGAAATTTCGTCCTCGAAATTAGAACTCACCGAATAACTCTGGGTATCGACTTCTCATCTCCGACTCAGACTCCCACGTAGCTTCCTCCTCTGAATGGTTGAGCCATTTGACTTTGACTCGCTTAACCAACTTGTTCCGAAGTTTCTTCTCCTGTCTGTCTAGGATCTGCACGGGTCTCTCCTCATAAGATAAGTTCGGAGTAAGCTGCAACGGCTCGAAATTCAGCACATGCGAAGGATTTGCCATATACTTCCTCAGCATGGAGACGTGAAAGACATTGTGTACTCCGGCCAGATTTGGCGGAAGAGCCACACGATACGCTACCGTCCCAACTCTGTCGAGGATCTCAAACGGTCCAATGAATCTCGGACTGAGCTTCCCTTTCTTGCCAAATCTCATGACACCCTTCATAGGTGCCACTTTCACGAAGACATGATCGCCCACTGCAAACTCTAACTCTCTTCTCCGCTGATCGGCATAACTCTTCTGTCGGCTCTGAGCAGTCCTCATTCTATCACGGATCTTGACTACTACATCTGCTGCCTGCTGAACAATCTCTGGACCCAACTCTGCTCTCTCTCCTACTTCATCCCAATGAACAGGAGATCTACACTTGCGGCCATACAGCGCCTCATACGGAGCCATACCTATGGACGACTGGAAACTGTTGTTATAGGTGAACTCTACCAATGGTAAGTTCGACTCCCAACTCCCAGAGAAATCAATGACGCAAGCACGGAGAAGATCCTCTAAGATCTGAATAACTCGCTCTGACTGCCCATCCGTCTGCGGATGGAAAGCTGTGCTAAACAGCAACTTCGTACCCAAAGTCGAATGCAAGCTCTTCCAAAACGAGGAAGTGAATCTGGGATCTCTGTCGGATACGATAGAAACTGGAATACCATGGAGTCGGACTATCTCTCGGATATACAGCTCTGCATACTGAATCATGGTGAAAGTCATCTTAATAGGCAAGAAGTGCGCTGATTTGGTAAGACGATCTACAATCACCCAAATAGCATTCGATCCTCTGGCTGACCTCGGCAATCCGGTCACAAAGTCCATGGTAATGTTCTCCCACTTCCACTCGGGAATAGGAAGAGGCTTGAGCAAACCTGCTGGTCTCTGATGCTCGGCCTTCACTAACTGGCAAGTCAGGCACTCGGATACAAAACGCCTGATGTCCTTCTTCATCCCTGGCCACCAATACAATAGCTGCAGATCTTTGTACATCTTCGTACTCCCAGGGTGAATGGAGTACGGGGACGTATGGGCCTCTGATAAGATGTCTGCTCGGATAGAATCACTGCTGGGAACCCATATCCTATCTCGGTATCTCACAATACCGTCGCTGACTGAATACAAAACACTGCCCTTGGCTTCATCTCTCTTCTTCCACTGTGCCAACTGCTCATCTGCGGTCTGACCACTGCGAATACGGTCCAAAAGGGAAGACTGAATGGTCAAGGTAGATAAACGAGGAACTCTACCTCGCGGATAAGTCTCAAGATCGAACTTCTGCATCTCAATCTGAAGAGGTTTCTGAATCGTCAAGTGAGCCATCACTGCGACTTTCCTGCTCAAAGCATCCGCAACTACGTTAGCTTTACCCGGGTGGTAGCTAATGTCACAATCGTAGTCTTTCACAAGCTCCAACCAACGCCTCTGACGCATGTTCAGCTCCTTCTGCGTAAAGAAATACTTGAGGCTCTTATGGTCGGTAAAGATCTGGCACTTCTCTCCATACAGATAGTGCCTCCAAATCTTCAAAGCAAAAACTACGGCCGCTAGCTCTAGATCATGGGTGGGGTAGTTCTTCTCGTGGATTTTCAGCTGTCGAGAAGCATACGCTATCACTCTCCCATGCTGCATCAAAACTGCACCTAAACCAAGCTTCGAAGCATCGGTATAAAGGACAAACTCGCCGGATCCTGACGGTACACCCAAAACGGGTGCTGAGATAAGAGCTTGCTTCAAAGTATCGAAGCTCTTCTGACACTCCTCGCTCCGCACAAACTTCACATTTTTCTTGGTCAGTGCTGTGAGTGGAACGGCAATGGATGAGAATCCTTGAATGAACTTCCTGTAATATCCTGCTAGCCCAAGAAAACTGCGGATCTCTGATGCATTCTGAGGCACAACCCAATCTCTGACTGCTGCAACTTTCGCCGGGTCTACCTCAATGCCACTGCTAGAAACAATGTGGCCCAAGAACGCCACCTTCTCTAACCAGAATTCGCACTTACTGAACTTTGCGAATAATTTGTGCTTCTGCAATGTCTGCAACACTGTGGTCAGATGCCTGCTGTGCTCCTCCCGACTCTTGGAGTAGACGAGAATGTCATCTATGAACACTATCACAAACTGGTCGAGGTACGGCTGAAATACGCGATTCATTAGATCCATGAAGATCGCTGGCGCATTCGTCAGACCGAACGGCATCACTAGGAACTCGTAGTGGCCATAACGAGTCCTGAAAGCTGTCTTCGAGACATCAGCATCTCTCACCCTCAACTGGTGATAACCAGAACGCAGATCTATCTTGGAGAAAATCGAAGCTCCCTGCAACTGGTCAAACAGATCCTCAATCCTCGGCAGTGGGTATTTATTCTTCACTGTAACCCTGTTCAACTCCCGGTAGTCAATGCAAAGCCTCATCGAGCCATCCTTCTTTTTCACGAATAAGACTGGCGCGCCCCATGGAGAAAAGCTCGGGCGAATGAACTCCTTGTCGAGAAGTTCCTGGATCTGCTTCTTAAGCTCTGCCATCTCTGTCGGTGCTAGTCGGTACGGCGCTTTGGATATCGGAGCCGTACCTGGCATAAGCTCAATGGAAAACTCCACCTCTCTCTCTGGTGGCATATCTGAGACGTCTTCGGGAAAAACGTCTAAGAAATCTCTGACAACCGGAACATCTGAGGCTGACTGGCTGGGTTCCTCGGGGACAGATAAAAAGGTTGCTAGAAATGCCCGACACCCTCTATGCATGAGCTTCCTAGCCTGAACATAAGGAATAATGCGCGGTAAAGGAAAGTACCTGTCTGGCTCAAATTACGAACTGCTCCATTCCAGGCGGTCGGACAAGAACGGATCTCCGCTGGAAGTCTATCAACACTCTGTTCCTCAATAGCCAGTCCATCCCTAGGATGATGTCAAATTCCGGCATCGGTAGCACAATCAGATCCGCATAAACAAGATTATCGTGCAGCTCAAGGTCTATATCTCGGATAACATTGGTGGCTGCCATCTCCTCGCCTGACGACAACACTACTGAAAAGGCTGTATCTAGCCCAATGGTCTGGATCTTGAGAAAGTTTGCAAAGACCTCCGAAATAAATGAGTGAGTGGCCCCTGAATCTATCAAGGCCTTGGTAGCGGAACCAGATATAAAAATTCTCCCTGAAAGATCGGAACTCTAAGTTGAATCCCACTACAAGATCTAAACTTATAGACATGCAAAGGTCAAGGTTCCTCTAGCTTAATTTCCCCGAAATAAATCTGAGTAGAGCATGCAATCCTATAACAGTTCTAAGTTCAAAAATCTAAATCCCGATTCCCAAAATGCTGAAATTCGAAGAATAACTTAAAGTTTAAAGGTACCTGTCAACAACATAGTCTCCGGGTTGGTTTCCGCGGCATGGAGAGCAAAAACTCTGCCTTGGGTAGGCAGATTCCTCTGAGGGCACTGCAGCAATATGTGGTCTGGATTGCCACACTTAAAACACTTTCCTGAGCCAGCCATACATGCTCCAGGATGGCGACGTGAGCACCTGGGACAAACTGGGTGCTCCTGAGTCCTCGGGGCTGGGCGTCCCCGCTGCTGCTGCTGCTGCTGCTGCTGGCCTCGGTTCCTGGGCGGTCCATGAAAAGGCCTCTTATTCTGCTGCTGATGCTGATGAGGAGGAGGGCGGTGCGGTGCCTGGGCTGGGCGCTTGCCCTGGCGATCCCTCTCGATATCCCGCAGATCCTGCTCTGAGGCTAAGGCCTTGGAGACGGCAACCTCATAAGTAGCAGGGTCAGATACCCTAACATCCCGGCGCAAGATCGGCCGTAAGCCCACCAGGAAGTGCATCATCTTGGCTCTGGCATCATTCGCTATCAGGGGCACAAAGTGACAGCCCCTCTTGAACTTACGGATAAACTCCGTAACCGACATATCCCCCTGTCTCAGACTTATGAACTCGGCGGTCAGCCTGGTGCGAACCTCCTCAGCAAAATACTTGGAGTAGAAAACCTCCGTAAAGCGGGTCCAAGAAAGTGTAGCCAATGTCAGGGCTACCGAAGCTCCTTCCCACCATAAGCGGGCGTCTCCAGTGAACAGGTAGGTGGCACATCGGACTCGGTCTGCGTCCCCCAGCTCCATAAAATCGAAGATAACCTCGAGGGATTTGATCCATCCCTCAGCAACCATGGGGTCAGATGTCCCAGAGAATTCCTTCGGGCGCATCTTCATGAATCGCTCATAAACAGCCTCGGGCCCTGTCAGCCTGGCTGCGGCTGCGGCTGCGGCATTGCCCCCCGCAAACTGTGCGAAGAACTGTGCCATCCCAGCTAACATCTGGGCACTCATGTCCGGTGGTGGCGGTGGAGGAGGTGGTAGGTCTCCCTCCGGTCTACGTTCCTCTCTGTCCTCTCGGCGAGGCTCCACCTCTCTGTTGCGCTCTAAAATGCGTCTAGGGGGCATACTGTTCCAACATAACCCATACGTAACTAACATGCATAATTCCATACTTTATTTTAAATGAACTCTGAAATACTGAAAATCTGGAAGCATGCTGACAAACTAATTCATGCTTTAACTAAAATGCTGAACAAAATGCTGAACTGAAAAACTTACAGACCAAAGGCGTGGCTTCGTGAGCTTCTCGCGGTCAGTAGTAGTGAAACCCTATACAGAACCACCGCTCTGATACCAACTGTGAAGGGCCTAAAACTCCTTGCTTAACAATTTAAAAAAAATTTATCCAACGACTGATAAAAATTGTTTGCGGAATAAAATAACAACTGCTGCACTGAGGTCCTCGGGTGCCACTAATGCCGACCCAAGCTGGCTCACTGGTCCCCGCCCTCGGCCCTGGCCTCATCAGTACCTACAACAATCAAGTCTAGTGAGCCTAAAGACTCATCATGCATAAATCGCAGGTAACGAGTAAAAATCTGAATTTAAAATATGCATGAGTTAACATATCCTGTCCTGAGGCATACTGAAAATAATCTGTACTGAGCAATTATAATACGTGCATAACTGAACTGGAAATCACTGTAAAAATATTTGCTCCATGGAGCCTGTACTGAAATATCTGGTAAAATTTTCTGTTGAGATTATGTTTTATGCCTGTGGCCACTGCACTAAGCTGAACTGATCGGTAACTGGCTACCGGGGAGGCTGAAACTGAACTAAGCTGGCCGGTCACTGGCGACCGGGTGGTACCATACTGAACTGATCGGTCACTGGCGACCGTATAAAATAACACTCCCACATAGTGAATGAACCACAAGCCATATCGCATAAATCTCAAAAATAATCATTTTCTATTTAATGCACGTAAAATAATTAACTGGCGTAATGAAAATTCCTGTAATTTTACCAACTGGATTGGATTGGATCGTTCCCAGGCTCGCTGCAACCTAACTGTGCCATGAAAAATATGCAATAGCTTAAACATGACCAACTATGCAATTTACGTTCAAAAGATGCGACTATGACGCCTAATGACTTCGCATTTAATCATGACTCCGAGCCAACCTGAACCGACGTATAGTCATGATTAAAATACGCTGAAAAATCATAAAATAATGTTCCTAAAATGATAGGGTCGAAATCTAGGTGGAATGGAGGCCAAAACACGAAACGCTCTTTCGAGAGTCAATTTGGCACATTGCACCGTAAATTCTCGTACGACCTCGAAAATGATCCGAATGACAAACGGTCGAAAACATGACCTTCCCAACTCAATGAGGCACTGTCCAGTCCAAGGCCATGGGCTAAAAGCCAACCAAGAACTCAAACGAGCCTTCTAAACGACACAGCAACTTGCTGTAATTTCCAGCAGCTGCGAACCTACAAGACTTGCGTTGGTTTCGAGACTATCGGCCATTAAGGGAGTGAACCACCGACCAGAGACTCTTACCAACATCCCAAGGAATGATTTGAACCATGGATAAGGGCCCTAGGCCAGCCACAATCCGCATCATACCAAAACTCAACCGAAGGGTCCAACCGAGAGCAACGTGCATGCGTGTGTAGTGTTTATGCTATGATCGATGTCTTGCGTCGTTCCAGTGGCCATTTGATTGACCATGGCACGATCTAGACATCTAGGAGCATGGTATGAACCGTGGCTAAGGGCCATAGGCCAACCAAGATCCATACCAAGCAACAAAAGAAACGAAACCATATGCTGAAAAATGGAAGGGGCCGAATGGGGAAAGGGGCTGTTCTTGTTCTTTTGATTAAAAACCAAGGGGCCATGGACCAAGCCACCAAAAGGGAAACTTAGTCATGTCTTAGACATGCTAGGGAAGTGATCCAACCATGGCTATAGGCCCTTGGGGCAGCCAAGATCAGATCCTTCCTCCATGACAACAAACTGAATTTTTTCGAACAACATTTCTGCACCTATGGGGACTTGCTGTCATTCTGAATTTCCAGCAAGCATGGGGCTGGTTTGAATGGACCAACATGGTCCTAATGAATCCTACTACATGTATACAAGCCGCCTTGGGAGCCTGGAGTCGATCCAATACCTGAAACTCACAAACCAAAAGAAATCGTGAAGCTTGCCAAGGAAATCGAAAATTCTGCATGTGTGGTTTCAAAATGTTTTGACTTGGATCTCGATTTTTACTTGAATAAACATGATCATGTACTGAAAAATAAATGATAATATGACTTGATTGAGGTTTAAAAGAAATCTAGACATGCCTGGTTTCGTTTCGAAAGAAAACGAACGAAACGACGACGACGCGGCACGGAGGAGATGGAGCGCTTCTCTTGTTCTTTCTAGTTCTCGATTTTTCTCCCTTTCTCCCTAGCTGTTATTCACGTTTTTTTCTACTGAAAATGGGTCTGATTTCGGTGGGTAGGGAGTGTGATGGAGTGGTTATGAGGGGTGAGGAGGATGGTGCAAGATATAAGGATCATATCAAGACCAAGTCTTCATGCATTTGAATTTTAAATTTTGAATTGATATCAAATGAGTTGGTGGATGCTTCTAGGAGGTAGTGGCCGAAATTTTGCTTATTTTCTAGTCTAGGATATGTCCATTAATTAATTAAATTGTGCTCCCAAAAATCCTAGAATTATCCTACTAATTACATGCAAAGAATTGGTCAAAGTTGATGAGTTGGAAAATGAATCTTCTAGCACTAAGGGTGGCCGAAAAATGCATGATAAAATAAAGGGAAATGTTGATTATCTAGTCAACTAATAATCCTTGAAAGCCTTACTAATCCTTTAAATAATTTTAGTGAGCTAACCCCTTAATTAAATAACTTAAATGAGTTCATTTCTTAATCACCTCAAATAATTAAATTAAATCCTCAAACCTCCCTTTCTAACTTAAATGAACTTGGTTGCTAGCTAAATTAACTTCTGGAAATATTTCTCGAATCTTAAATTCTATCTCAAAACTCCAACTCCGGTCCGGCCTCACTGAAATAACTGAAATGCTAAAAATCAAACTACTGAACTGAAATAATAAAATAATTAACTTCAAATAAATGCATTTAAAATAATCATGCAATGAAGTCAATTAAATTTAAAAATCTAGAATTATGCATGGCTTATACGTCTACTGATTTACGGGTTCTACAAACACACGGTTCATTAATCCCATAAACACAGCTGGAGCATTAGTCAAACCGAACGACATGACAATAAAATCATAATGTCTATACCTGGTTCTAAATGTTGTCTTCGAGATATCAGAATCTCTGACTTTCAGCTGATGATATCCAGATCTCAGATCGATCTTGGAATAAACAGATGATCCCTGCAACTGATCAAACAAATCATCTATACGAGACAATGGATATTTATTCTTTACCGTAGCCTTGTTCAGTTGCCGGTAGTCAATGCAAATTCTCATTGAACCGTCTTTCTTCTTCACAAACAACACTGGAGCACCCCAAGGAGAAACACTCGGTCTGATGTAACCCTTGGCCAGTAAGTCTTCTAACTGCTCTTTCAATTCTTTCAATTCAATTGGTGCCATTCTGTACGGAGCTCTAGAAATCGGAACTGTACCTGGCATCAATTCAATGCTGAAATCTATTTCTCAAATCGGAGGCAATCCCGGAATCTCGTCGGGGAAAACATCTGCAAACTCGCATACCACTGGCAAATCAGCCAATGATGGCTCGATTTCAGTAAATCAACTGAATAGAAAAGGAATCCCTCCGCTCCTTTCTGCAATAATCGAGTCAAAGACATAGCAGATATCAAAGGAATCCTAGATCTAGAACCCTTACCGTAAAATTTTCACTCCTCAGCCATCTCAGGTCTGAATCTAACAATCTTATGGAAACAATCAACGGTAGCTCTGTACTTGGTCAACATATCGATACCGATAATACAATCAAAATCAGACAACCCAAGTACAATGCAATCTAACTCAATCTCATTCTCATCATACCGCAGTATACAAGATCTAACAGATGTCACTGATATCAAACATGTCCCCAAAGGAGAAGAGACAGATACTACAGCAGCTAGGGACTCAACAGGCAATGCATGCATCAATGCAAATCTCTCATAAATAAATGTATGTGATGCACCAGTATCAATCAATACATAAGCAGGATAACCAGTGATAAAACAGTTACCTGCAACAACATCGTCAGGTGCCTCCTGAGCCTGCTCCTCTGTCAAAGCAAATACTCTGACCTGCTGTCTAGGAGGCTGGCTCACTGTCTGGCTACCTCCTGGCCTCTGCTATGACTGAGATGGTGCTGGCTGGAACGAATGAACAGCAGCTGATCGTCTATCAGTCTGTGCCGCTGATCCAGATGATTCGGCACCCTGTGTTCTCTGAGAATCTCTCTGTGGGCAGACTCTGGGAAAATGTCCATGTTGCCTACAAATACGGCAACTGCCAAACACTCCTCGGCACTGCTCTGTTGCATGTTTCCCTCCACAAGTGCTGCAGTAGGCTCCTGTATAATTCTGGCCCTGACCAGTCTGTCTCGAGCCACTAGAACTGGATGAACTGCTTCCAGATCTCTTGAACTGTTTCCCTCTAGCTTTCAACTGATCTTTCCTTCCACTGCCATTGCCACTCTCAAATCTGGGAGGAGGTTGTGGAAACTGAGCTGAGGATGGTTGATGTGGTCTCGGTGCTGGTGCGACATACGAAGCTCATTTCTGTCTAATCAGACCAACTTCGGCTCCCTTTGCTCTATTCAAGGCATCAGCAAAGTTGTTCGGTCGTCCAGTGGTCACCAATGTAAAAATGTCAGGATTCAGACTATTGATAAACTGATCAGCAACAGCTTCTTCATTCTCAGCCACATGAGGAGCAAATCGCAACAATGTAGAGAACTTGGCCACATAATCATCAATGTTCAACTGACCCTGTCTCAGATTTGCAAATTCTGCCCCTTGTTTTTCCTGTACGATACTGGGAAGAATCTTTGATAAAACTCAGTTTTAAAGACATTCCAGGTAATAGTTGTACCTCGATGCTCCAAAGCCCTCTTTGTCGTAATCCACCAGTTCTTTGCAACGTCATGCAACTGGTGCCCAATCAGTTTTACTCTCCGCTCATCTGTATAATCCAATGAGTCAAACAGCATCTCAATGTCATCTAGCCAACTCTCGCAATCAACTGAAATCTCAGTACCCTTCAGAGTCGGTGGATGGAACGACTGAAATCTCTTCAGCAATGTTTCCATTGGTGTTGCTGTCACATCCATTGGAGGATTCGAAGTACTGCCCTGTTCTGGGATTTGTCGGGGAGGCATATCTAATTATCAAAAGGGTTAGCAACCAAATGCAACAAACATGTTTCAGTCCTCCTCTGATCATCTTACTGCTGATCAAGAATTGGTTCTGATTCATTCTCAATTAATACACATTACCAATCAAATCAGATAATTCAGGTAAACATGTATTAAAGCAGTAATACATGCTAGCAATCACAAGCAGGAAAGAAAACTCAATCTACCCTGCTCACTAGCTTTTATCTCAATCTAGAGGATCTATCGCTCTGATACCACCTGTTGTGGGGACCCGGACGCTAATCATCTTCTTAATCGTCATTGGGATAAATGGATCAATTAATCAATCTGGGTCTAAATTTTTTTTATTTTTTTTAAATTGCGGAACATAATGTAATTCAATCTAATATACATATCAGTATAAAAGAACAAGTCTTGTACAACAAACATCAAACTCAAACTAAGGTTCAACAACTAAATGTCAAGTGCTGAATCCTATCTACAGCAACGTCAAAGTCCGTAGTCTCCACTCTAATCACAATCTCTCATCATCTCCTCGACCCTGATCATGTCCCACCTGTTGCCATGCACACATACAAACACGACAACAGCCGGATAACTCCGGTGAGAATAAAATCCCAGTATAAGCAATGTATACATGCGATGCATAAAATCATATACAAAAGCATAACCATGTATTAAGAACATGAATCATAATTTATGACACATTAGTGAATATAGATAACACTCTCTAACTTGTCATCTCCGACTCGACTCATCTCTACTCTAGGGATCCCGGTTCCTGGACATTAACACATATATCGAATCTCAGCGATAGGAGTCGATCCGCCCCTAAGCAATATCGATATAAGTCAATAATCCAGTGTCTTGGCATATCCGTCAAAGCTATCCTATGCCAATGTGCAATGGGCCAATGACCACTCTATCACTGTCTGGCCCTTCTGTCAATGACTCTCGCTCAATAGCTATCGGCTATTCTATACTTTCTATAAATCAATAGATTAATCATATCAATGTCAAACAATAGCAATAAAATAAAGTATGTGGTTTTAGGAAAACTAGAGTCCAATCTGACTCAAGTTAATCTCCCGGTTAACATCGACTTATACTTTTCGTTCGTAGTCTCGGTCTGAAGAATTGGAAATTCTGAATTCAAGAATGTCTCTGTCAATCTGAAATGACATATCGAGTATAGTAATATCAATATTCCATTCCCAATTTCATACTAAATCCGATCAATCTGAATCTAATTCAAAATTAACAGCATAACGACACAATCCCGATATCCCTGTCAATACAATATCAACAGATATCCATTACAAATCATAACCAATATCCGATACAATCCAGAATCAGTCAATAATCCAAATCTGTTCAATTTCCAATTAATATAATCAGAAAATCATAACAATTCCATAATCAATCTGTTCTTCGATCTGACTTCGATTCTACGATGTCTAACATATCCAGAACACCATATATTGATCAAATAATAATTCCTCCAATATCATAATTTCAAATGATAACAGAACTCAATAAAACTTACGTCCTTTTGAGGCTATTGACGAGAGGATCTCAGAACTGTGCTCGGATTGAAATTCTGATAACCGGATCTCACACAATCAAAATCTAAACTATTAAGAACCTTGAGGAAATTTCTATGGGATTCTCGATTTTCTTCCCTGGAAGTGCTGAAGGAGATGAAATTATATACATCCAAAACACATGGCAAAGACAAGTGTCCACTCAAATCCAATATTGCACTTTAGCCCTTGAATTTTTCACTAATTGCAATTTGATCCTCACAACTCTTTTTAATTCAATTTCAATCCTAATTAATTACAAAAACCGTGGAATCTAATTCATCATTCCAAAATTCGTAAATTAAATAATCTCGGATTAAAATGCTAAAATCTCGGGCCTTACAAAGAAACCCACGGACAATCCAAAAACAAAGAAGATCAAACTAATCAAGCATGTCTCAGAGCCGTTGGTACCAACACCAATCCCACTCGTTCCCATTTCTAGCTTGAAGTGTATTAGGCTGGTTGAACCTGAAATAATCGCCAAATAGTTTGGACTGCCTGTCATTGATCCCAAGGCCAAAAGAAAGGACATTCTGGTCAAAGAACCAAATTTATCATCAACTTGACCATGGAAAAGGGTAAATTAAATTGCAAAGGAATGAATGCTAAACTTTGACCAATGGGTGAAACGGAGCACCGTTGTTTTGATCGATACAATTTGACAGACCAAGACTTTGAAAGAAGTGATCGTTCTATAGCTGAAGATGCTCAAGTGGTCAGAAACAAACATAATCTCCGAAGCTCTTTAGCGGCGAGATTTCATTGAATTGAAAGTTAAGGAAAGTATCTTACGATACTTAATTCAAAAAAGAAAGGAAAATCTCATTGTCAATTTTCCAACAGCACAAGATGACACATCTGTAATAAGTCAGCTCGAAATGGATGCACTATCACTATCCATGATGGTGAAGGTTAAGAGACATGATCTTCAACTTCTGGAGGCTGAAAAATGTTTCTTTTTTCTATGACAGAAGAAAGTCAGACCAATCAAAAGCCAGTCGTTGAGACAATCCCAGAAGTTTATGAAGAACTCATAGCCGTTGCTAAGAAGTTCAAGTAGTTGTCAAAGAATATCAAGCTACAACGGAGGCAATTCCAGTCAAAAGAAGCTCAAGCTGACACTGAGATGACTGAGTAGAACCTGGCCGAGAGCTAAGAAGCTCAAAATGATGTTGAAAAAATTATTCAACATCAAGTTCCGGATGAATATTTGAAAAAAAACGGAGAATACTGCATATGTTTCTCTTACATCTCCTGGTCAAACTCATACAAATCTCTTAGAGATTCCATTGATATCTGTGGATGGATTTTCCCAATCTCTGTCACAATTTGAGTTTGATAAAAACAAAATGGAACCCTCTTCTCCAATGATTAAATATTTTACTACCACAAGAGAGGAACCTCATCTGAAAAGGCACCACATTTGGAATCTCCCACAAAAACTCCAGCCGGTGATCAAACATTTGAAGATATCAATGCTTCAACCACACTTTCTGCCTGGCAAAGAAATTGTTATCTTCTTCGGACAGCCTGGCTCAAACGAAGTGGCTGATCCAAGGTCTAAAGACTTGGAAATTCATGTTGTTGACATGACAGCTAATCCTCATGCTGGTCATTCATCCATTACACTTTTCCAACATCTACCTTTTCAATCGGAGTCTCCAATTTTGGAAGAAGAATCTCATTCTGATCTCAATTTGAATATCTTTTCAGAATTTTACTACAATTCTTCAAAATTTCTGTTCGATCAAGTCTACCCTCGGAGCAAGGACCTCTCCATAATAGTCAACAATGTCGAAATCAAGTTGTTTGCTCATTCTGTGACATTTGAAAATTTTGGAAAGACATAATGCGTGATCTGGGATGTTTAGAAAAGAGCTGCAGACTTTTCACAATTGATCTATCTCTTGTAAAATGTCAGTTTGAATCTTTGGACCTTACATTGTCAGGATAAATCACCATATCCCAACAAGAAATAGAGGCCCTGCTAGATCACATCTAGACCACTATTGGCAGCCAGTTTCAAGAAATCTTGGTATATGTGCAAAATGGCGATGCCAAAAAAGGTGAAGTAGAAGACTATTAAAAATGTGAAGAACAGAAAAGACGAAGAGAAATGGCTAAATTTGAAAAAGATAGGAGGCGGTAAGAAGAAGAGAGAAAAAGAAAAGGAGGTGGCAGTGGCGGTTCAATTAGTAGAATAAAGGGAATATTTTTTTGTAATAATTTTTCAAATTTACTCACTATAATCAATGAAATACAATTCATCTTTCTGATCTACATCATTTTATAACTGATCTTACATCTTTACAGCTTAGTTTTGTCATCACAAAAGAGGGAGAAATTATTAGAATATTTTCTGTTACACTTAAGTTTTGGTGATTGACACAATAAACAGTATCAACCTGTTTCAAAATCCAGACGCTCATTTTATTGTAATACAGGTTTTTCAAACCGCTGGATTTCTTCAAGCCATTTCAAGATTTCAAGCCGTTCGCTTTAGAAATCAAACCATTGGACTTTATTGAACTTCAGTTGCAGACATCTTCTGACAAATAACCTATCCAAAATATTGAATGGAGTGCACGACTTCAAACCATTGTTATCCAACCGCACTACAAAAAGGCAAGTATTGATGATTCTTAAAAGGATGGTGCATTTCGAGTTGCTCAGATAAAGCTCAATATAGAAAGAATACACAGAATCCTACCAACTTCTGAAATGACAGAAAGCCACTCTATTTGGATATGATGTGTCAGCTTTATCAAATGTATGAACTTAAAATCAAGAGAACATTAATGAGTATTTAATGATAAGTACGGAGTATGTCTATATTATCGGAAATACTATAGATGGTCGCTAAAAAGAGATTTTGATTGTTGAAGCACTATACTATAAATATGTAGTACATCTCGGAGAAGAAGACTACAAAAACTATTTCAGATCCTTGAAGATCTCAAGAAAATAAGAATTTGCATATTTAAGATTTTTAAGCACATTTAAGATTTCTATTTTCTGAGTGCTCAACCAAAGCACACTCAAATCAGAATATATTAGATTTACAAGGATCAATCTGTTCCACCTCAACCAAGTTAAGTCGTCGCAACGCTGACTATTGGGTCATCATTATTATTCGTTGTGTTGTCTAGTAAATCGAGAGTTATTAAATATTGATGCCTTGTAAAGAGATAACTAAGAGTTTCAGTCTAGGCAGTGTGATAATTTATAACTAAAGTGAGATGTTACAAGACGTTGTAAAGTCAATGTATTTTAGTGGAAACATTCTTAAGTGGAAGAAGAGGTAATCTAGGAGTTTTATCTATGATCATCCATAAAAAATTTTGTGTCCTTTACCGACACAATTTCACCTCTCTGCTCATTAATATCTTTAGATTGTTTCTTGTTAAATTGTCAACCTTTGTGTTTATGACTAGCCTAACCAGACAGTTTCTGTACTTATTTTTATAACAGGTTGTTTAGTAAGTCTAGTCGTTTAAGAATACCTCTTAACAGTTTGAAATCTGTTGAGAACATTTTAAAGATTTTCAAATAAATTTAAAAGCATATATGCACCCCTCTCTAAACATGTTTTTGTTCCTAACAATAATATATAACTTGGTTTTAGTCCACTGAGAAGTTTCAATTTACAACTGTCACTGGATATACACACGTTAATTTTAAATTTAATTGGGTTAATTATCTATGAATACTAAATTTGTTTTCATTGTTCCCTCTTAATATTATTGCTCTTATTTACAAATAAGCATATTTAACAGATTTGTTGCATTCAACTGAGGTCGATAAAAAATGCGTTGAATTCACCAACAGATGTTTGTTCTATTAGAAGGCGGCCGGTGGCTCGGGCGAGAGATTTCTTTATTTGTATATTTATAAGACTTAATATGGTTTAAAGTAAAGATGTTTATGTCATTTCATTTTAGTTAGAGACGTAAATTTTAGTTAGATATTACTTCTCTCACTCAGAGGTATTTATGTCATTTACCCATTTAAAATTCACATATGTTTTTATTTCATACTCACAACCTTATGTCATTTCATTTTAGTGAGAGACGTAAATTTTAGTTAGATACTACGTCTCTCACTCAGAGGTATTTATATCATTTACCCATTTAAGATTCGCATATATTTTTATTTCATACTCACAACCTTATGTCATTTCATTTTAGTGAGAGACGTAAATTTTAGTTAGATACTACGTCTCTCACTCAAAGTATTTATATCATTTACCCATTTAAGATTCGCATATATTTTTATTTCATACTCACAACGGTTTTGTTCATAATGCTGTTTTCTATATATAATATTTATCTTTGAGTGATAATATAGACAAAATAATGTCTTGATATAATTTTTAAAATCCCAAAATATATCTATTTATTTTTTAGCCCCTTATTTTTTAAATGAAAAATTAGATTTAAGTTAAAAAAACATAGAAAATTATTAAAAATAAAAAATATTTTATTTTAAATTTTATTTTTATAATAATACTTATATAAAAAACCGACTACATATGTACTTAAAGCGTGCACACGTAGCTGGTATAAATTAAATTCCCACGTATTTCATACAATCGAAATATATATCGATTAATAGCATTTCTTTCAATAATTAAAAAACTCTGTCTATCAATATTATATTATTTATTAAACAATAAATAACGAATTTATTTTTTCAAATAAATATTGAAAATCCGAAGACAAAAAAAAAACTTCAATAAAAACTGAAATATTACAAATATATAAAAACTACTTATTCTATATAATAATATCTGCTAAATATACCTCACAGCAAGAAACTCATGCTCGGGTGAGTATCACATATAACTCATATATATATATATATATATATATATATTTATATATGTGATTATTTTGCGTTACATTTGAAATATTTATCCTCCTATGATGTTGTCAAAATATTAATCATTAGATTATCAACATATATATTAACTTACATAAAAATATGAGAGACTCATATGATCTAACTATATTAGATAGGAGAGTAGGTCTCTTGTGAGACGGTCGAGCGAAATTTTATCTGTAAGACGGGTTAATCCTACCGATATTCACAATAAAAAGTAATAATTTTAGCATAAAAAGTAATACTTTTACGTAGATGACCCAAATAAGAGATCTGTCTTACAAAATACGATCAATGAGACCGTTTCACGCAAGTTTTTGTCTAGATAGGAGAACCCCATGTAACTTAGTCTAACTCATAAAAATTTAAAATATAATATAATATTTAAATTAAGAATTATTTTTATAAACTGTTTTGTTAATATATATGTATATATATATATATAAATAATTTAGATATTATATTATTTTTAAAATTTTGAACAGTTATATAATAACATCATATGGTAGAAAAGCCAAAGCCAAGCCACCTGTTGGCTCCTCCAATGCACCTACACTCGAAATCACTGCCACTTGTGTTGTATTTCTGTTCGAAAAACCATTGAAAATTCTTGCATTCTTATTCTTAACCTTCTGCCTCACTCTTGCTTTCGTTTCTGTCGTTTTACACCAAATGGGATTACGTACATACTAGTAAATTACGGGAACCCACCAAAGATTGTACATAGAGATTACCCAAATATGAAAGAGAGGGCCATTTGTTGTTTTATGAATTTAATTCTGTATCGGTATAAAGATTGATTTTTTGCATTGAGGGATAACGATAGCATAAAAAGACGGGTGCTTTCTATTAATCTATTCTTTTTATTCAAAGTTTTGGGCTTGTTTAGTGTGTTTTTTTGGCCATTTCGATTTTCCAGTCGTGGAGATGGATTCCCTTTCTGCTGTTGTTGAGCCTTCATCACCCAAAAACACCATGGCTAATGATGCAAAAAATGTTGAAGATAATGCTGACACAAACGTCAAGGAGTCTGGGGAAACTGAAAACGTTGAGGACTCTGTTTTGAGTGCCAATGCTGATCAGAAATCAGAACTGGAAATTAAAGAAATAGTTGATATGCTGAAGGAACTGAAGCTGAATCCCTTGGCTGAGGAGTTCTTTCCTTCTTACTTTTATCATGGTTCCATGGAGGCTATCTCTGTTGTGCCATCTGATTATGATTTGGGATATCATGGTTCCTCAAACAATAGAAGGGTAAAAAATCAATGCTGTGTTGAATTGATTTTTATGGTGGTCTTTGTTTAATTATTTGACGTTTCAATGATGATTTATAATCTGTTTTGGCTGTTAATGCAATTTTTTGTTGGAGTCTTTTCAGGCTTTATTGTTTGTGGAGTTGATATTAGATCTGTGGAGACTTGCTTGCTGGCTTTTATGACAGTGAGATGAGAGTGATAAGACCTCAATTGGGAATCTTTGCCTCATTTAGTCCTTGATTGTCAGGATGGTTGTTTTTTATACTGATGTTTCTGTCTTGTTATGTGTTTATCCACACTTGTACGTGGAATTTTCATGATCTGATGTATCTATCAATTAATTGGTTAGTCGAGATGATTCTATAATAATAAATGGTTTAAATCGAAAATTTTGTTGATGGGTAAAATTTGATGTTTTGTCAAGCGAAATTTGAGGATTGATCACCTCTTCCCTTGCATAAATGTTAAAATGTTTTTCCATGCTTTACCTTTTTGGCTGTTGGAATGGTTTAAGTGCTTGAACGATTTATTCTGATGTCATATCGCTTAAATATATTGAATTAAATCCCAATCCATGCTTTTTGTCGTTAATTGGATTTTCAACAGTTCGGTACTTCGGTTGTAGAAGTATTCTTTTTTTAAGATTTTGACGGTTTACAAAGATGATCTGTTGACGTTTCTTTGCTAGATGGATTACAGATTCCATTTTGTCGTAATAGCATTTAAGTTCAGTATGTTTTGGCGCAGAAATTCGATATTATTACTAACGGTTGTGTGTTTGCCTATTTTACGTCGTTAACTCCTTTGCTGGTTTTTTGTTTTTTTTTTTGTAACGAATAATCCAAACGACCAACTTGTCGTCATGCGAATTAATAACAGATCCAAATACTTTTCGAATGAAGAATCTTTGCCAAATGTTTATATCTTCTTATGACGAACAATTTAATTCTATTAGCGACACTCACATGGTTACCTACTTTGACACTTGAATAATATGGCTTGAACTTCTATATTTTGCGCAGTGTTCTAAATGGCTTTGTCTAAGGTGGTCCGAGGCTATCCGGCGGGCGAGCAGGCGGGCGAGGCGATCATGATTTTAAAATCATAGTCAACTGTCAAAGTCAAATAATTTTTAAAACCAGTCAAAGTTAATCAATTTTAAAAATTCTAAATATAATAAAAACACCTCTCAATCTCTTTTGTATTTCCTTTTGGTTTCAAGTATCCTCCATATTCAGCCACCACCTGCCTCAGACCACCTCTAGCCGCCGCAGCCATCAGCCACCACCTTAATTATCTTGTTGATTTGCATTCATATATTTATTTGCACTTATCTAGATCGTATTATATTGTATGAAATTTTTTTATGCATAAACAATATTTAATTATATATATTACATAAAAAATGATGATTATTTATAATTACATTACATGATTATATATAACTTATAAAAAATTGCTAAAAAAATTCAACCGCCTAGGCACAGTGACCGCCCCGCCACCGCCACCGCCTCCCCCAATTTACAACATTGATTTTGCGTACTATCGTTGCTATGCGGTCTGATTGGACACGTCAGTATTTAGTTTTTATATGCCAAATGTCATTCCTTCCGTTTGGTTGGAATTCTCATACTTTTAGCTTTACTCAGTTATTGACTCCATGTACTGTGTTTTCAGAGAAGAAACTACCACAACCACAGTCGGTGGAGGATGAGTGGCCGAGCATTTAGAGCTCAACGGGAAGATAACATTAGGCGCACAGTCTATGTATCGGACATCGATCACAATGTGAGTAAAGATTATAAAGTTATCTATCCATTCTATAAACTTAGAAATGACATTGGGACCTTTTTTTCGTTTTTTTAAATAAGATAACCGAGGAGCGGCTTGCTGCCTTATTCAGTGGTTGTGGACAAGTAAGTAACTCTTCCACGAGATAATTTATTTGAATTGTAAAGTTGAAAGCTAGCTAATTACTTCCTTATACATACAATTTTAGGATTGCATTTCTCTTAGATCGTGATATTTGAAGTCTTTTGGTTCTGAATTCTTGTGATTTAAAAGGCAGAGATACAAACACTCACTTATTGTTACAAAATGAGATTCCTTGTTTTAAACTAGTTAGTGGGTTGACACTGGAGAATCGTGATTCATCTAGGCTCATTAACGAGGAATACTGATTTTTTGTTGGGGGCAATCTAGCGGTTCCTCAAACAGGAAGTTTTTAGCGAGTGAGATACCCTGTTAATTATTTTCTGTCTTCTTTACTACTAGTACTTCCACAATAGAGATAAATATGCATTTTAACGGTTTCTAAGAATTTGTGCTTGTCTACCAAGTACCATCTAATTCTTGACATGTGTGGTTACTTTTGTATCTGATCAAAACTACCGACAATGCCTTCACTTGGTTATGGCTGCCTTCAAAAGAGGAAATAGCGACCACTTTCTTATAAATAATTTGTTTTAGGCACATATGCCAATTAGTATCTTTCTATTGGGAAAGCAAGATGACTTGAATTGGGTTACAGTTCTTCAGACTTATCAAGTGGAACACTTTCACGCAATTGCAGCCATAATCTTCCTAAAAATGGATTGTATCATTCACATTTGATGGATCCGAATTCCTCCCTCACTTGAAACCATGAAATAAAAAAGCATGTAAAAAAGTGTAGTATGAACCTTAGTGTCCTTCACTACATTTTTATAACTCCTTATCCTGACCTCTATAGAAATCTTTATGTTTTCAAAATAGTTTCTTTTGCAGAATGCGATGATTATTTTTCTACCACAATTTATTATAAAACACCCTGATTTTAAATTGTCGATAATATGATTGACAAGCCGGTATGTGGATCAGGAGCACGTCTTATGCTATGGGAAGCAATGGGTCTAGTTTCTTTGACCTTGAATGAACTTTCTTTGCACAGGATAATTCGCTAAACTCTTAATACAAACCAGCGTATATAGCACATGCAATGTATGTATCATATGGTGCATGTAATTTTAGATGAGTCACTGAACTTTTAAATTCACATATTTACATAATGGTTCAACAATCATCCTAATAAAAAGCCTATTAATACAATCCTACATGTTTTTATGTCTTAAAATCTGAATGGGAAATTAGATTATTTATTCAGATGGTTTTTGGGCTTCCATTGTAGCAGAATCACAAAATCATACAATTTACGAATTTCATTTAAATTTTACACCTTTTGAAAATTATGCTAGAATTCATAATCTTATCTGTATATGGGAAATTTTTAGTCCCTACCGTGAACCATAGTCATGATCTAGTCGTATACGAACATGAAAGCTAGAAGGTGATAAGGAAGAGAGGTAATTTAATGACACCCTTCAATCTAATATATGCTAATATACAGTAATAGATGAAGAATCTATAGTGCAACTACAGGTTGTTGATTATCAAGTTAGTGACTTTGATAATTGTTTCTTCATGTGGTTTTATTGACTTGGCAGGTTGTTGATTGCCGAGTTTGTGGTGATCCACATTCCCGGCTTCGCTTTGCCTTCGTGGAATTTTTGAACGATTGTAGGTCTTTTTTTTTCTCGCACTACTTGTTTGGTCAATTTCTATTATGCTAATTGGATCGCACCTGAATTAATGCGAACAGATTCTGCTAAATCTGCTCTTCATCTCAACGGAACACTCTTAGGTTTCTCTCGTGTGAAGGTCTTGCCTTCTAAAACTGCTATTCTTCCTGTGAACCCAACATTCCTTCCCAGGGTAAGATCAAGTCACTCAATAGATTTCTCATTGAAATCGTTTGTCCCAATGCTCAAGCTCACGAGAGTCTGCAGAGTCAATAGTTTTATACTTTTAACACACCCACGTGCATGTAAGACGGAGGCTAGAATATATTCCTGGAATAATTATATAAGGTGTATCTATGCAAGTTGGTGTAGTACTAGGCAACAAAGACCAACTTAAGAAAATGTATGGGATTTAGTGCTCCAGCTATCTTGAACTTTTGCCCTCTTGGCTTTGGAATAATCATGAAACTGTTTTTGCTAAAGGCTCAAACTCCTCAGAGGCAACGCAATCATATTTATGTATTTTAATTTATTTTCCCTCTAATCACACACACACTCACACACAAACACACACACATATATCAATTTGACATGTTAACTGTAATTTTATCCAATACATATTTGTAGTCAGAGGATGAACGTGACATGTGTATGAGGACGGTGTACTGCACAAATATTGATAAGAAGGTATGCGTACTGCAACATGATTTCTTCAATTTTGTACTTGGTGACATATGATGAATAAATTGATAACACTCCTATGTGGGTACTGTATAGGTTTGTCTTTAACCAATCTCAATGTGAATTTTCTTAAGCCTTTTTTCTGGATTATCCTCAAGTGCTCACCTGTGAACAATCAAACCTTGTCATCTTGTTCCCCTCGTGGATAATTAAAAGTTAAATTTTTTAACAATTTTCATGTCAATGTTCTTGTTATATGACTCATATGGGCAGGTCTCTCAACTTTATGTCAAGAATTTCTTTGAAGCAAGATGTGGAGAGGTATGGCTGAAAGTTTAAGCTTGGGTTGGTTTTGCAAGTTTTCAGATTGGAAGTGTTCTGTGACTTGAAGAATATTGTATCTGTAGGTTTCTCGAATGAGGCTCTTGGGGGATCACACACATTCAACTCGAATTGCTTTTGTCGAATTCTTCATGGTATGTTACTTTCATGGCTTGATTTTGTGCGGCTATGTTATTAGGCTTCTTGTTTCCATTCAGGAATTTCATTGTCTTTTCCAAGGTTCTTTATGGTCATAAATAGGCTTATGAATATGGAAAATAACTTTACCATACATTAAGTTTATTTATTGCCTCTAGTCTAGTCATAGACTCTTCTATCCAATCTAGTTGTTTATCACTCATTGAATCGTAAATAAACTAAGATATCAGAATTTTATTTTATTTTTTAAAAGGATCAACTGTCAAATACTTATTTTAGTAAAAATTACCTTTTATTTGTTTCGAAAACTACACCTACTTCTATTTTTTTAAAAATATCTATATCTATACTTATATTAAAGTTGAGCAAAGGAGACTGACAATTTCTTCGTTGGTATGGTCTTCAATTAAATGACGACATCGCCCTTCACTTTTTTTTGTTTGTTCTGGCTCTTATATTGATACAAAGTTAAATTACCAACTCTTTACTAAAAATTAACTCAACTAAAAAACATTAATAAAAAACCGAATTGTACAAGCGTGCAACACGTGCAACGTGACATTTGGGTGCAATAATTGTCCCTGCTTGGTAGAGCGATCGAACCGTGGTGCTTGCGCTGCTGTGTGGTTTAAAAGATTTGAGTTTCACTATTACCACCAGCTATAACTTTTGGTAAAGCGGCAAGCGCTCGGTTCTACAATTGTTATCAGAGCTAAGGTCACGGGTTCGATTCCCATTGATTGCAAGGAGTGCAATTATTGGGAGGAGATTGTTGGTTGCAATAATTGTCTCTGCTTGGTAGAGCGATCGAACCGTGGTGCTTGAGCTACTGTACGGTTTAAAAGATATTGAGTTGCACCATTACCACCAGCTATAACTTTTGGTAAAGCGACAAGCGCTCGGTCCTACAGTGACTCTAATATATCTAAAGCAAGAGACCGTAATGGTATGTCAAGGGTTCACCGATTTCTTTTCCAAAAATACCTCGAACAAACCACAATATTATTATCAATGTCACTAAAAGACGAAAACAAAATTTAGACCACAAAAAGAAGAATAAAGTAAACTTAAAAAAAGTAACAACACAAAAATTTATTCAAATATATAAATACATCTAACAGGTGTTCAAGAACACTAGCATTAATCATATACTAGTTGATGATTTATTAATGAACCTTATTCTGGATATGTAGTTTAATTTTTTTCCTTGTCTCTTACCTTAGCATTCTAAGATTAAGATATTAAGAACTAATCAGTTGGTAACAGTGAGAACTGAAATGCCAAAAAGTGCTTGAATTTAATGAGACAAAGTTCAAGTTGACAAATTGAAACGATATAAAGGGGCAGTGGAGAAGAATGTTTTAAAAACTTCATTGATTTTCAAAAGATTTTTTCCAAGTTATTGTCTGTTTTAGATACTCGGCAATTAGCTTTTCGAATAAGATTAGAACACAAAGAATTTAGATTGGAACGTTTCAGACAATGTGCTACTGCTCAAACTAAATTTTAAGAACTTACTTGTACACAGAGTTTGGTAAAATATACGAGTTTTAATGAGCGTGGTAATGTAAAGATATGAGGTAAAAACAATAAGGAGACCAAAAGGTAATGAATGTCTGAAGGTGATGTAATCCTTCTACAACTCGTTTCTTCTGCTCATAAAGAAAATACCAAGTGACTTTGATCTAAATTCTAAACCAATATCCAGAGCCTCTACCATGGGTAACTTCACACCAATAAATCTCCAATCTTCTGGCACTACATTTATGCCACAACCTTGGGGTGATGACTCTAAATCACTCTAAATATAGAAATGCTTATTTTGATACCCATCTTTTGTGTATTTGAAATCAATTATAACTACTAACGGAAATGCTTATTTTGATATGGATTGGATTTGATAGTCATTTGATTTTGTTCCTCTAAACAAATTGAAATTTGAAACCATGGATCTCCAACAATCCAAACTATTGAACAATATGACAGACAATATTAGGAGAAATAATTCTCTTATTTCTTATTTTTTTAAAGTCATGGATTAATACACTTTACATAGATCAAAAGAGTAAAATCAAATCCCACTAAATCTAGGAAATATTCTATCATACCGATAATTTAGGATCCTAGTTCAAAATTGCTATCAAATCCTAACTACTTCAACACAAAAACGTGCTTGAGTGATTTCTTTAGCTTGCACACCTTTGGTCTAAATTGATCAGTAAATCTAGGTGGTGGTTCCATGTACATTTCCTCTTCTAGAGTACATTTGGAAAGGCGTTCTTCACGTCTAGTTGATTTAGTGGCCAATCAAGATTAGCTGCAGCAGAGTTAATAACTCGAACTGTATTGAGTTTGGCCACTGGAGAGAAAGTTTCTGTGTAGTCAACTCCATATGTTTGGGTGAAGCCTTGGGCAACCAAGTGTGCTTTACACCGTTCCAAAGATTCATCAGAGTTGTATTTCGGGGAAAATACCCACTTATACCCTATAACAGATTTTCCACTTGGTAGGTCAGTCGTCTCTCAGGTAGAGTTTTTTCTAGAGCTCTCTCCTCACAAATTGCCTCTCTCCATTCAGTGATCTTAGAGCTTCCTGTACATTCTTAGGATTATTGATGGCTTCTAACTGAGAGACCAACGAACAATAGGAGGATGCCGGTTTTTTAGAAGAGATAAAGTTTGAGATTGGGTGTATTGTGCATGACCGGGTACCTTTTCTCAGGGCAGTGAGAAAATCACTGTTGTTTTCAGGAGTGGTCGAGACATCATTCTGAGTTTCAAAATCCAGTCCACGAGTTGACTCATGGCATTGTTGAATGAGAGGGTCTCCCCCTTTCTTTGCATCCTTCTTCCTTGTGTAAACCAACCCTTAAAATTGTTTCTCACATGTCTCTATTGTTATGTCAGATTGATTAAAGTTTGAAATTTCGTAGTACTAGTTCTACATTAAAATCAGGCTCGGTTAAGTGGTCAACTTCACTATCTTTAGACTTTCCCTAAAGATGAGGCATGTAGAAGGACTTGCCTTCAACAAATGTTATATCCATGGAAATAAAAAATAATTTGGAAATAGTGTCAAAACACTTGTAACCCCGTTGGTTTGCTGGATACCCAACAAAGATACATTTTCGTGCCTTTGGTTCCAGTTTCAAGATACCAGGATCAAAGTTATGAACAAATGCTAGACTGACAAAAATTTTTAGAGGGATTTTAGTGAGAAGACATGTATTGGGAAAATTTTTTTGGAAAATATTCACGGGGATTGAAAATTCAAAATCCTAGATGGTAGTCTATTTGTCAAATAAGTGGCTGTTAGAACTTCTTTTCCCCAAAGATACTTAGGCACTTTAGTTTGAAAACTAATTGCTCGAGCAATTTCAAGGAGATGTCTGTTTTTTCGTTCAGCCACACCATTTTGTTGAGGTATATGGGAACAGGAGCTTTGGTGAATGATCCTTTGCTCTTGAAAAAACTTGCCAAGTATATTGTTAAAGTATTCCCGCCCATTGTCACTCCGAATTTTTTTGATCCTAGTGTGGAATTGAGTCTGAATCATTTGGAAAATTTTTGAAATGTGACCCCTGCATCACACTTATCTTTCAAAAGAAAAACCCAAGTCAGGCATGAATGATTATCAATGAAAGACACAAACTACCGTTTATCAGCAAGTGTTGTTACTTTGCAAGGGTCCCAAACGTCAGTATGAATTATTGTAAATGGCATGGACTTTTTATAAGGTTGAGATGATGTTTGGCTAACTCACAATATTCACAATACAGAGTAGAAATATTTTTATTGATAAACAACTTGGGAAACATTTTTTCAAATAAATAAAGTTTGGATGACCTAACCGACCGTGCCATAATAAAATATCGACACTTGAGTTGGAAGCAAACTTGAGACACTTATCTGGATCACGCCTGCCAAGGAAAGAGTTGGCAGTAAGGATGTAGAGGCTGCCATCCTATTTAGCATTGCCAGTCATCGTCCCCGAGGCCAGGTCCTAAATTCACAATGAGAGGAAAAAAATATGACTCAACACGTAAGATTAACGATGAGTTTGGTGATTGACAATAGATTAGTTGATAGAGGAGGAACATATAACACATTCGTAAGATTCAAAGAAGAGGAAATAACAATAGTTCATTTACCTGCAACAGACGCAACAGAGCCATCGACAAGTTTAACTTTCTGGTTTCCTGCACACAGGATATATGAGGAGAACACTTGCGATAAACCTGTCATATGATCTGTTGCTCCGGAATCTAGAATCTAGACACTGTTAGGGTCGAATTAGCAATATTTGCACAAAGATAAATACCTTTCTAGGCCAAGGAACATGAGGGCTTGGATTTATCACGTCTAGAATAAAACAATTGGAATAGTTGCTCTAACTAAGCCTTGGTGAAGGGAAGGGAAGGGAATCTCAGGAGGGTGAGGGCATTCCAGAATTTTCACCACCTGCTTGAAGAGCTCGACCACCAGCATTCAATCTGTTGGTGCCAAATGTTCTCTTAAGATGGGCTGGTTTCCCATGTATTCTCCAGCAGGTTTCTATAGTGTTCCATGACTTTTTGCACTTCTCGCAAAATGGCCTCCCATCAGAACCCCTCTCTCGACTCACAAGGGCTGAGCCTTCAAACTCCATGGTGTGTTCAGAATGTTTCCGCATCACTTGGCGTCGAGTTTATTCATGTCTGACCTCGGAAAACACCACTCGAAGGTTAGGCAGAAGTTTGCGCCCAAATACATGTCCTCGAAACTCATCTAGATCCTTGTTTAACCCTGAAAGGAAGACAAACATCCTGTGTCGGTCTAGTTTTTCCTTGTAGCGGGTACAGTCCTTGCTACTCTCCCGCTCATTTGCATCGATAAAGTCCAATTCCTGCCATAGAATTATCAATTTGTTATAGTAAGTTGTGACGTCTTTCTTACCTTGTTGTATCTGCCATACCCGAGTATTTATCGTGTACAGTTGAGAGTAGCTTTCAAAATGGAAGTAGGTTTCTCGGACAGCCTCCCAAACCTCGCGACCCGTGGGTAAGAACATGAATGGTTTACCGATTGCTGGTTCCATCGAGTTGATCAACCATGCCGTGACCAATGAATTCTCGGAACGCCATTGCTTGTATCTCGAGTCAGTCGAACCCGGGACTTTCACTTCGCCGTTCACGAGTCCTAGCTTTCCTTTTCCATCAATCACAAGTCTGACTGATTGTGCCCACTCCAAATAATTTTTCCCGTTCAATTTGTAGATCGTTATTTGAAGAGAAGAATCCGAGGGCGTGACATGCGATTTGGTTCCGCCGTCGCTGCTTGAACTGGTGCCGACCATGGCTAATTTGAAATTCATGGCCGATTCTAACGTAGATACGCCGATACCATATAGAACAATATGGCAGACAATTTAAGGGTAAATAATTCTCTTATTTCTTATTCTTTAAAGTATGGATTAGTACACTTTATATAGATCAAAAGTGTAAAATCAAACTAAATCTGGGAAATATCCTATCATACTAATAATATAGGATCTTAGTTCAAAATTGAGCCCATCAAATCCTAACTACTTCGGCACAAACACGTCCTAAGTCTTGATGTTTGGTGCAGCTCAAAAGAATGTGATTTAGAGAGTTGACAGATTAAATGTGTTACCTCAAATACGTAAACGTAACTCTGAAAAACTCCAGCTTTTTTTAGATACGAATCAGCCTCGTTTATCAATGTTCAAAAATCAACTTGGGTTTTGTTGATTCATTTGTCATTCTTTGCTATAGAGGAGATGTACTATTTGGCATTGTGAACATTACTATTTTGTAGAGTTTGTTATTGTCCTTCAGCACTAAATTATAATGTTAATTTATCCCAAAAACCTAGAGAGAATGTGCGTTTTATTTGACTACTCCTGTACTCTAAGATCTACCTCATCATGGTATCTTTGGACTTCTCTAAGCCATTATGCATGTGTAGAAAAAAGATAGAAAAGAACTAGGATTTCTTATTGGTTCAAGGATAACAACACATAAAAGTAAATAGGAATGGCAAAGAGCAATTCAACAACTAATTTAGGCAATAATCAGAACAAAACGATGCATAATCTTTCTAACTAACCTGATTTATTGTAGTTTCCTAATTTATCTAAATGCAATCCCTTAATTATCACCATAAAATAACAATGAGTACCTTGATTATCAATGCTCCCTCTCAAGATGGTGCAAAGATATCAAATATCAATCATACCCAACTTGCTAACTTGAAGCTCAAATGATTGTCTCGTCAATCTCTACAGGAAGATATATGCAACCTGCATCATGGTGGGAATGAAAGAAGTACAAATGATCCCTACTTCAAGTTTCTTATTTACAAAATGTTGTCAATCACAAACATATTTAGTCCCTCCTTTACAAAATGTTATCAATCACAAACATATTTAGTCCGGTCATGGAAATGCGATCATGTGCTATGTTAATAACCAATTTTTTGTCACAGTACAATCTCATAAGGAGAGTAGAAGACTAATTGACCATTTAGGCTCTTTTAGAACCCTGTCAACCAAGTACTTCACACACTCCTTGAGCTACAGAACGAAATTCAGCTTCTGCACTACTTTTAACAACCATATTTTTTTTGCTTCTCAATTTAGTTAAGTTACCAAAACAAACATGTAGTATCCGGATGTTGATCTCCTATCAATGATTGAACGTGACCAATCTTCATCATTATAAACTTATTCTAGAAAAACAGACCTTTTCCGTGGAGTTGCTTTGCGGCTTCAAAGTGTTCGTCACTGGTAGAATGCATAAACTAACTTAGCATACTTAGAACAAAAGCTATAGCTAGTCGAGTATAAGATTTAAGAATCAGCTTCACATCTAGCCTTCGATACTTACCAGTATCTGCATGAACTCTATCTCATGTCTCCAAGTTTTACATTTGCTTCTATTAGAGTGGCAGTTGGCTTACACCCACTCGTACTAGTTTCTTTTAATAGTTCAAAGATGTACTGTTGTTGTGACATTACTATATCTCTACTTGACTTTTCAATTTCCATAAAATATCTTCTTACCGATTCAAGAGAGCTGGACCGAACCAAAAAAGATAGACCCACCATCAAAATATGTTTATACTAGTAAGAATAAGGAAGGTTTATATGAAGGAGAGAAATAAATGTGGAGAGTGAGACATTAATTAGCTATTCCATTCATTATATTTTGTCTGACGTTTTACTAGCTTTGGCTCTTGAGGGTTGCTTGTACATACGGAAACTGTGGGTCATCAATTTCCATTTCAATACAAATACATTTCAGTCAAAATTATTCGTTTCCTTGCTCTGTTTTTGTGTTCTTTTCAGCCATTTAATATAACATATCTTAAATCCCTCTCATCCTTGATCTCAAACTCCTTGGATAAACTTTGCTTCAATCGGTTTATTTCCTCAGTATCATCTCCTGTTAGAAGTATATCTTCTAACTAATTGATCAAGGTTGAGATCTTGTCCTTGTTATAGACCTATGTAAATAGAGTGTAATCGGCCTGCCATTGACGGTATGTCAGTATCCTTGACTCTTCACTTACTTTGTAAACCTCTCAAACGAGGCTCTAGGTGACTGGTGTTTCTCTAGGTGACTGTTCAACACCATAGAGTGATCGTTTTTGTTAACATACCTTGGATCCACACTTGTGAGAAAGACCAGGCGGTCCCGTTATGTAGACTTCCTCTTCAAGATTTCCACTGAGGAAAGCATTCTTTACATCTTAACAGATTCAAAGTCAAAGACCAGTCAAGTTTTGCAGCAATTAACAAGAGAACATGAATCATGTTTAGTTTTGGCACCGGAGAAAAAGTCTCAGAATAAACCACTCCACAAGTTTGTGTATAGCTAGCAACCGGTCAAGCATTGCATCTTTCAAGGACCAATCAGTCATATTCCATGGTGAATGCTGATTTATGGCCAATAACTTTTGGTTCTGATAGATCAACATTCTCCCAAGGCCCTTCTAAAGAGCTCCCATCATGTCAGAAATAGCTTCTTCCCATTTACAAATAGTTAGAGCTTTCTTCATATTATTCTGACACTCATGAGATGAAAGCACGAAAAAGGGCTGATACATTGTTATAAGAGATCAAGTTGGACAGAGCATGTCTGGCACATGACCTAGGTCCTTTTCCTGTGAGCAATTGGAAAATCATCTTGACTTGACTAATTGACTCGCATGAGGATTATTTCGGGAATTTCCAGTGGAATATTCATATTACGATCCAACCTTTTTTAGACTCTATGTGGTTCTTCTATTCTTTAACAAAAAGACAGTCCCTCTTTGTACTTTCAAGAAAGTAATTTATTTTCCTTTCTTTTTTGGTTTATTCATGTAAGATGTATGTTCTGCCACAGTAAACCATCCGTTTGATATTAAGATTTTTCCAGGCAAGAGTGTAAAATGCATCTGTAAACACGTACATGAATGGAGTTTACAGGTCTAACAAAATCGATGCTTTCCACAATTTTGCAGGCTGACAGTGCAATTTTGGCCCTCGACTGTTGCGGTGAAATTCTTGGATCCAAACGTATTCGGTAAGTACATAATGTTATCGCTACTTCCTATTCAGGTGGACAGATTTTCACGAAATCTAATCATCTTTCAGGGTCAGTCCTTCAAAGACGCCTGTGAGGCCAGAACTTCCCCAACCCTGAAGTGCAGTGATCCCCGTTGAGATGAAAACTTTATGAGTTATCCCTTTTCTCGAAACTGAGATATTACTCTCCGAGTACTTGACTAAATGGTCCCATTCTTACATGCCTTTTTTCGACTTGATACCAAATGCTATCTAACTTCAGTGCTATGAAACTTGGTCCTGGTTTACTAACTCTTTTAGATATCACCCTGTGATTTTTACTGTCTCGAGCAACCCATATAAATGCATCGGTATATAAAATTTTCAATAAGCGAAAGCATAATTTTATAATCATATTGGTACACAAGATTTTCGGGAAAAAAAAAGGACATATTTTTATTTCTTGGATCCCAAAAGTGCTTGTATGTTTAAATATTTTTATTTTATTTACTACTAATGTAATTAGAATGCAAATCATTAAAAAAATATTTTAAAATTTTTAAATAATATATATCATTTGCTATACATTTTTTCAGCACAATCCTTTTTTTCCCCTAAAAAACACCAACCAATCCCCAATATGGTTCAAGTTATTGGATTATGTAATATAAATAGAGTATACATGAATTCTATATAGAGCTTTATATTGAAGTCCTGTTAAAATAATTTGTGATTTTCAAAATTAGTCGTATCCTAGAAAATTTATTACAAGAATTACAGTTATTTCACGTGTGCGTATGTAACCTGAAACACTCATAGAAGAATCCACCAAAGAATCAGAATAAAATAGTAACAAGTTTATTTGCATCATTTACTAAATATATATTGCCTAATTCTGTAAGTTCGATTTCGATATGCCTATCAAAATTGGTATCAGAGCCATAGCAATTCATGGACGAGTATCTCATTATATCTTCATGGCGAGGTCATAGAGTTTCTTGGTCTTGGCTTATTAAGCTCATGTCGCTGCTAACTGAACCCAAAATATCACAAACTGAACCTTCCTCCCAATAAGAGATTCAAGAGGTTATTCGTAACAATTTCCAGTCTTCAACAATACATATGACACACAAATACTTGAAACATTCTTCAAATCAAATATCCGTTTTTCAAAATGATCATCGGAGCAACGAAATTATACCGCATACTAGTATGCAGGACCAGTGAACGGGTGAGGCATGCATCATTTGGCATTCATTGGTTGATTGTTGTACCTGGCAACACATGATTGCCAGACAAATATATTGTTATACAGTACGTTTAATCAAATAACTTACAATTCAAAACCTTTTTAATGTCTCACTTTCATTAAAAAAAGAGACAATTGAATCCGTAACAATTAGCCAATGCAACCATTTTCCCTCATGTAACTAAACGTACATACTTCAAATGAATACGTAATACAGAGGCCTCAGGATACAATTCTACTAAGACTAATCGTTTCCTTCAATAATCGAGTGGCGCAGTTCTTGATTTTCTCAGGCACAACCAAGTCTTGGGGACTTAACTCCATGGCATACGCAATGAGGACCCTCATCACAACATGCAGATGTAAGTTGTCAATATGTTTTCGGCAAATCTGACTTTTGTGCTTGCACGACTTTCTAATTGTACACTTTTGGCAAACCTAAGAGGAGCAGGACACTTAACGATCATACTCGATAACAAACAACAGACAGTACACAAAAAAACCATAACAAAGTTAGGACAGTCACCTCATGTTCTGGAATTTCGAAGAACTTTCGCAATGCCTTAGCAGCAAAGACAGTCTTGCTCTCAAGACATGGACACCCAAAAAGAGCCAACTCTTTGAGATCACTGGCGGACAACCATCTGGCATATAGACTTGCAAGATCAGTGGTGGAGCTAGTGGTGGGCTGGCAGGGCACCGTCCCATCTTAAATTCTTCTATATGTTCAAGTATTTTTATGTACTGAATATATAATTTCGTCCCCCTTCCCCTCCCCTCCACCCCATTGAAATTCCTATCCTGCTATTGCTCAAGATGATGGAATTATGGCAAGAAAATCAAGGGAGTTTAACATTAAGGCATTAGTCATTTACATTTCCTCCCATATTTGAGAAAATAATCCGATCGCAGACAACATAACACAAGTCCGCAAACACGAATTTTCAGGCAGCAATGAGTGTTACTATGATCTTTCATTATTCCTCAACAAAACATCTATTCTTTGCAGCACATATACGTACTGCACTTAGAGAACTCACACAAGCACAAGATTTCGATCGTCTAACATATTTTTAACAATGCTACAAAAGTTTAGCAGAAATTACTGGGGAAATTGGATACAAACTCCAAACACACGGACAAACAAACCTAACATCGATATTCAAAGTTTCTTTGGCGGACCAAGGCTGGTGCAGAGATTGCAAATATCCCTAATAAAAAGACGGATGATCATGTATGTTTCCGAATACACTAGAAGACTCACTCCATCACTAACTTGCAAGAAGTTACGTTTCACCAAAATCAAATTGAAAGTTCTTCGCCATGCCCATGAGGCACAGGCAGTAAGTACAACTCATTCAAGAAACCCATTACAAAAATAAACGAGACATAGTAAACGAATTCTCACTTGGCAATCTCGTGGTGATCTTTTGCAAACTTTAACGCTGCAAACCTCAAGAAACCACGACCATAACCATCCTCAAATAGAGCCACATCAAAAGTATGATTGTGCATGAAATTCGCATCCTTTAAATACCCTTCGTTGTGCAAATGATGCGCCAATCTTTGCATGTCAAGGGAAAGCCCTCTGTGATTTCTCGAGTCGTCGACTTGCTCAACCAAATTTATCTCCTTTTTCACACTCGCATCAGCAAAAAGAGCCCACAAAGGAATTGGCTTACCGTCGCCTTTTTCAAGATTCAGCTTCAAAGCATCCTCATCGCCTCGTCCTTTTTCCCTGTTCAAACTCTTCACCTCCTCCTCTAAAGTTTTCAGCTTTCCCACTACCTCTGCCTTCTCAGCTTCACATTGGGACTCGCTCCCGCTAATTTCAGTAGGTTCCGACATCCCTACGCATTCTTTGAAGTAAACGCTCAATGGCTTCACAGATTCTTGGCTCTTCTCTTTTGGAGGTTCTGATCCCCGGGGCTTAATGTGGGCCGCAACGGAAAAGGGCACACATAAAATTGGATGGAAAATCCCAAACTCGTGAGGAATCGAAGATGTCAAAAAGTGATGGTTTAGCAGAGGGTTTTGGGGGAGACTGGATGAATTTTGGATCTTGAGAAGAGCGCGGAAATGGAGATGCCGGACAGACTTGGAGAAGATCATTTCAGGGTTTGATTCGCGAGAGCTTTGGTTTTACGCTCTCAGTAATGGCGCCGCCGCAGAAGAGTCGAAAAGGTTTGTAGAGAACATGTTTTTGAATATATTTTTTTTCTCATTTTACCGTTAATTTGATATACGATTTCTTATCAAATACAATTGCAATTCTTTTTCGAGGAAATTTAAAATTAGTCCCCTTTTCAAATTCAACTTTCTTCTTACTCAGTGTCCTTCTAAATATTTGTTTTAACTCCTCATTTTCCCAAAATTTTCAAAAACATTAATTCTTATGATTTCGGTACGTGGCATTGTTATACCAATCGAGCATGTTCTTGAAAGCATATAGCCCCAAGACATACAGCTACGCAAAGTTTCCAGCCTATATATCAATCTCAAATGATCGTTTTTTTATATAAATGGCCCATCATGCTTCCGTATAATAAATTGAACAATTTACCTCTTTGACCAGCATGCCGTCAGGTTATATCCACCGGGTTTTACAGACTGATCCTCACAGCCTAACCACGCAGTCGCAACAGATGGTTCCCGACGCAGATTCCTTCAACAGCACTTAACACAATCTTGTTTCGTTTCTTACCTCATGGTGTATAGTAAAGTAGTTCAATTTGAAACTAATACATGAAAGGAGCAAAAGCTTTGGTTCTTTTATTCAAACATAACTATTTATTATTACATAATAACCTCCTGTAGAGGATGAGAAAATTGTTTAGCTACTTATAGTAGCCGGACTTACAGCACACATAAACTTAAAAGAGAAAATATTACAAATTATTTGAAGAAAAACGAAGAGGTTGTCTTCATCTTTCTTCTGCCTGATTATTTATAGAAGTCCCCGAGGGATTTGTGTTGCGGACTTCAAACTCTTGCCATAATTTTTCTTTAATGCCTTCCAGTTGTGGTTGGCATTATCCTTTTGAGTGGGTTTGAGGGAGTGGTTGAGTGGTCCCTCTTCTTTTCCTGACTTGTCTTTTTCTAGATTATTAGTCTAGAAACAGCTTGTTCTTGTGCTTTTATCTCCTGACATAACCAGTCGATATGTGTTTGTATCATTTCAGCTGAGATTTTGTTTCCTAATTCCTTTAGCCTTTTATGATAAGCTTTGAAATTCATCAGCTGCTTTCTTGTTTCCTTAATCCTTCTTCTGGAAACTTTGAGATATGTGAAATAAATCTTGTTCCCAACTTAGGTTTAGGTCTGGTGTATTTTTAATGTTCTTATTTACTCCTTATTTATAGTTGAAATTGGTTCAATTTTCTTTTTTTATTTAGTGGGGCAGTCATATGCCCACTGTCTTTTGTCGGGGAAACTTTAGCTTTTGTTATCCCCAAGGATTAGGTTCACATGTCCACTTATTTTTATCGAGGAATCTTAAACTTTTGATGTCCCCGGGGAAAACGTGGTTGTGTTCCTTCACCACTTGGTCCTGTTTCTGCAAGATGCTTCCTGTCTGATCGAGGTCTGAAGCTCTTGCCAAATTCTGGCTCTTTTTGTTCGGGCATTTTGGCCAGATTTGTTCTGACCATCTTCCCACATGATCCATATTGCAGAATTTCCGACGAGTTTCCTTACTCCCCGGCAGATTTCTATTCCACATAAGATTTTTTTTCTTTTCGAATAAATCTTCTGCAAAACTTGTGGTTTTTCCTGTCATAGTATTTAACATTTATGATCCATTTACCGAATTATGATAAAATTTAAACGGAAACTTGACTTTGTCCATCTCAGTTAGACAGACCCATAAACCCCATGCTCTTCTGGTAGAAATATCGTCTTCAGTAATTGAAGCAACAAGGGGTGTTTCTTATGACGGAGGATCCTTGATAAATTTCTGAACATTTGTATTTGGCCTCCTTAACTTGATAAATTGAAAGGCTTCGTGAGAGCCTTTTCCTGCTGGTTCTGGTGCTGTACTGAAAAAGTATAGCTCCAGAATATCTCTTCTGGACAAATAATCGTTATTTGCGCAAGTTTCATGAACAGCTTCCTGGATCCATTTTGGTAGACCTGAAATTTCTGAGAAGCTGGGTGATGTGGTATAAACTGAGGCAAGAGCCCCGAATTCATACCAAGCTTTGACCTTCTTTTGATATGAATTTAATTTCATCCGTACCCTACAATATTTTCCTGCAACATCAACCCTGATAGTAGCTAGGTTAATGCCTACTCTTGTTTTCAATTTCTCCCAATTTTGTTGGAACATATGTAATGGAGAAATTGTAGCTTCATTAGTACCAACATTAGATTTATCCTTGTCAATATTTGGTATAAGGTTGATCTTTCCCTCTTTAATCCCCGAGGTGAAGGGTTGACTTGAGGACTCGAGATAAGGATCTCGAGTCTCAATTTTTATTTCAGCCGACTCATCTGGAGATGATCCTGACTTAACACTTGTGCTTAGGGTATTTGAATCCCCTGCTGTGAGGCCCAATAACTATAATAGGCCCAGCCCATTTCCATTATATAAACCCAACCCATTTGAGAAAATAAAAGGATAGCAGAAGCGTTAAATCCAGAAAGCTCTTCCCCAGCCTTGCAACCCGTCGCTTCTCTCCACTTTCTACTTCAGTCACGCAGCGCCACCGGTGGTCGGAGAATAGTGCAGCAGCTTAGCAATCTTCTTCTTCTTTCAGCTTTAGAACTTTTTCCTGCCTTGAATCGGAAGGTTGTAAGCTCGATCGGTCCTGTTTTCCAGCACTGTGCGTGAGCTTCGATTCGGTTCTAGGTAAGGTTTTAGCTTTGATTCTTGGTTGTTCTTGGTGTATAGTTTGTTTTAGTGAAGTATTAAGCTTTTCCCCTAATTTCCAGCTCGTTTTTCAGATCGTGAACAGTGTTTCCGGTGACATTTCCAGCGAGCCATCTTTGCGAGATCACCTTTGTGTGTTTAAGCTTCGTTTCTTGAGGTATTAATCTTGAAATTCCATATTTTGATCAGGTTATATAGGCTGCCTGGAATTTGAGTTTTAACCGAGCCGATTTAAATTGTTTTAGTCAGTTAAAATGCATTATATTGAAGTATATAGCGAATTTATATTGTAGGTTATATCGTTGGACGAGTTCATTCGATAGTCCTTAAGAAATTACCGTGGTATTGTAAGTTGAAGTTGAGGTACGCTCAAACCTATATCATTATGACTCTTATATTGGTGTGTAAGAATATCCGGTGAATGTTGTTTGCTATTATTTTATTTGCCTTAAATGTTTATTCTGTTGCATTCATGCATTAATTGTGTTGGCATAACATATTGAGCCTTGACTCCTTTGACGGCGATTTATGTTGATTCTGTTGAGATATATTGAGTCATCAGAGGGACGAGTGGGTTAGGATTAGCCATATTCCCAGATGACAGCTAGGGACGAGCGACTTATCTACTTGCATTCCCGATGCTACGTGCATGGACGAGCGGCGATTTGATGTTGCATTCATGGCACGGGTGGCCACTATTACTGTTGATGATGCTATTCGTTTGGACTCTATTTGGTATCCGTTATTCCATTGTTACCATTCATGCATTGCATATCATAACATTTACTTGGTATTATTACATGTCTTTTATATACTTCGTGATTTTACTGGTTTGTCATACTGGGGTCCGACCCCTGTTTTCCTTTTATGTTGTGGTTGTTTTTGATGCCATAGCAGGTCATTCCAGGGGATTTGACGGGTCTGGTGGAGCGTCAGCGAGTGGTACCCAGTAGTCAGTCGGTTTGTGTCAGAATTCCCAGATATTTATATATATTATGTTGGTTTGATACATTTGCCAGGGAGATGTCCTGTGTAGTTGTATGGTTATGTTTTAATGTTGTTTGGATTTTATTTTTGGAATGTTGTGTCTAGTCCTGGCCAGTGCGGCTGTAGGATATTTGTTTGGTTGATTGTGAACTTCTTGTTATTTTCGAGCGTATATTGATGTTGTTGTGTTTTGAGATTTTTGGGATGTCCTACTTACGGGGAGGTCATGCCGAAATTTCTGTAGGCCCAAATGAACGTTTTAAACTTGTTTTCGCTGTTTACACCAATTAATTCTTGTTGTTTGGTAATTAAATATTAAATAAGTGCACGGGACCTGGCATTTTGGTATCAGAGCGTAACTGGGATACGCTCGAATTAGAGTCTAGGACACTCGAGTTTAGACACAAATAAAATGATTGTGCATGTGTTTGATTATTTGCTCTTACTTGTTTATATGTTTTGAATTAATTGTATTAGCATGACTAGAGCGTATAGTTGATTAAGTTTTGACATTTAATTTAGAAATTGCATATTAGTTAAGTTTATGCTCTTATAATCAACCGATTATTTTGTTTTCTGCCTGTTGATTAAATACTTGTGTCTTGTAGATGGCACCTGGACGTAAGGGTTGAAAATGAAAGGAGGTTGTTCAGGAATCTGAAGCTTCTAATGTAAGGGGACTTAACAAGACTGAATGGGGAAGACGAGGTCGTCGTCCTCGTGGTGAAGCACGAAATGTTAACGTTGAGCATGAAGTAGATCAGTTGACTAGAGGAATGGGTGAAATGGAACTAGTGATATCCCGATTTCAGAACATGCGTCCTCCTCGATTCTTTGGGAATGAAGATGGTGAGAAAGCTGTAGCATGGTTAAAAAGTATGAAGCGTTTGTTTAATATGTTGGAGTACGCTCCTGATTGGCAACTTAAGTTGGTTATTTTTCAATTAAAAGACCGAGCTCAGTTATGGTGGGAAACTACTGAGGAAGCTCTGAAAGAATCAGGTGAAAGAGTTACTTGGGATGTATTTTGCGCTCAGTTTGCTCGAGAGTATTCACCGCCTTCGTATTATTCGGCCAAGGAAGCTGAATTCAATAGATTTACTCAAGGTAACATGACTGTAGTGGAGTATGCCTCTCATTTTTCAGCGCTTCTTGCCTATGTTCCTCATGTTGCTAGAAGTGATCGGAACAAGCTATCTCATTTTATGCAAGGATTGAATCGAACCATTTGCACTTTAGTAGTAGTTGGAGCGCCTGTTAATTATGTCGATACTGTAGAGAAAGCCAAGAATGTAGAGGCAAGTCTACTTTTGACAGAACCATAATCAGTTCAACCATGTTTTCCTCAGAGTTTCAGAGGCAATGTGCCGATGCCAGTGGGTGCACCACTATACCGACCTTTACTGCCGTATCAGTCTTCGCAGTCTTATCAACAACCAAAGCAGCAAGACTTTAAGGCCAAAGGAAAACAGTTCAAGAAACAGACTCGTAGTAGTTCTTCTAGTTCTAGCAATCAGCGTGGAAGTTCAGTTGGGTCACCAGGTGGAGTATTTTGTGATCGTTGTGGTGGTAAGCATTTCAATACTCGGTGTACGGGAGTTCATGGATCTTGTAATATCTGTGGGCAAGTTGGACATTATGCTAGAGTATGTCCGAATGCAGTAAGACAACAATTTCAACAACCTCAGTTTGGTCAGGGTTTTAGAGGACAAGCAACTAGACCTTTTGTTCCGACTCAGTCTTTCAGCAGTCTAGCTATCCTCAGCCTAGAGGTTCTGTTCAACAGCGTTTTCCAGGGCCACAACAGGCTTGAGTTCATGCATTAACTCAGGATCAGGTTCAAGACGCACCAGGTGGAGTTATTTCAGGTATCTGCCTTATTTTTAATCATCATGCTCGTATACTGATAGACATAGGAGCATCTCATTCATTTGTATCTGTTGTATTTGTTGATGAGCATGAGATTGCTACTACTCCGTTGATAGATACTGTGTCAGTCTCTACACCTGCCGGTGTGTGTTTGATGTTTCATGAGATAATTTTGAATTGTGTGATTAGATTCGATGATAATATTATGATAACTAATCTGATCAAGCTAGATATGTCTGACTTCGACAGTATTCTGGGAATGGATACTCTATCAAATTATCGAGCTACCGTTGATTTTTTCCATGGAGTTGTCAGATTCAGGCCATATTATGACAGTAAATGGAATTTTTACGGTAGTAATTCGCAATCACTAATTCCATTAATGTCAGCAATGGAAATGTTTAGAATCTTGTCGACAGGAAATGAAGGATTCATGATCTATGCAATTGATGCGACACAGGAAAAAAGATTTGAAGTTTTAGATATTCATGTTGTCAAGGAATTTCCTGATGTATTTCCCGATGAAATTCCTGGATTTCCACCCCAGAGGGAGATTGATTTTAGCATTGAGTTGGTGTCTGGGACAAATTCTATTTCTAGAGCACCATACCGGTTGGCTCCAGCGGAATTGAAAGAACTCAAAGAGCAATTACAGGACTTACTGAAAAAAGGCTATATTAGACCAAGTATGTCACCTTGGGGAGCTCCAGTATTGTTTGTAAAGAATAAAGACGGAACGATGAGAATGTGCATTGATTACAGGCAGTTGAACAAAGCTACTGTGAAGAACAAGTATCCTTTGCCGCGTATCGATGATTTGTTTGATCAGTTGCAGGGTACATCAGTGTATTCAATTATCGATCTTCGTTCTAGCTACCATCAGCATAGAGTTCGAGAGGAAGATGTTCCGATGACAGCATTTCGAACACGTTATGGGCATTATGACTAATGCTCCAGCGGTTTTTATGGATTTGATGAATCGTGTTTTTCGAGAATTTATAGACAGATTTGTTTTTGTCTTCATAGATGACATTCTGATTTATTCAAAAAAAAAAGGAGCATCGAGAACATTTAAGGTTGGTCCTCCAGACACTCAGAGCAGTGCAATTGTATGAAAAATTTTCTAAATGTGAATTCTGGCTGGACAGAGTAGTATTTCTGGGTCATGTTATATCAGCTCAAGGAGTATCAGTGGATCCTAGTAAAGTGGAAGCTGTTATCAATTGGCCAACACCCACGAATATTTCCGATATTCGCAGTTTCTTGGGTTTGACAGGATATTATAGGCGTTTTATTGAAGGATTTTCTAATATAGCAAAGCCTATGACCCAATTAACGCAAAAAGATCGACGTTTTGTGTGGACTGATGAATGTGAGTCAAGTTTTCAGACTTTGAAGGAAAAGTTGACAACAGCTCCAGTGCTGGCTTTGCCATCAGGCTCAGGTGGATATGTTGTTTGTTCAGATGCATCTCTAAATGGACTTGGTTGTGTTCTAATGCAAAATGGGCGAGTGATTGCATATGCTTCTCGTCAGTTGAAGCCACATGAGACCCGATATCCAGTTCATGACTTAGAGTTGGCTGCCATTGTGTTTGCATTGAAGTTATGGCATCATTATATGTACGGTGAGCAGTTTGTGATTTATTCGGATCACAAGAGTCTTAAATATCTTTTCTCACAGCCTGACTTGAACATGAGACAACGTCAATGGATGGAGTTACTTAAAGACTTTGATTGTGAGATTCAGTATCAACCATGTCGAATGAATCTTGTTGCATATGCTCTCAGCAGGAAAGTTTAGAATGCTATGCTGACATCTTTGACTATCTCTAAAGTTCATGAACACTAGGGAACTTCAGGATGGACTTACCAGATCAGTGGAGACTACTTTATAGTGTCATCTATTCAAGTTGAGCCACAGATTTTATCCAGCATCAAAGCAGCACAGAAGACCGATCCGCATATCCATAGATTAAAAGAATTGTCCCGAACAGATCAGACAGAAAAGTTTAGTGTTGCTTCAGATGGTAGTCTGCGCTTTAATGGTAGACTTGTGATTCCTAATTTGATAGATTTGAAAGAAAATATACTACGGGAAGCACATTGTAGTCGACACAGTATTCACCCAGGAATTCGAAAGATGTATCATACCTTGAGAGTTCATTATTGGTGGGAAGGTACGAAGAAATATATTTCTCATTTTGTGGCTAAATGTTTAACGTTTCAACAAGTTAAAGCCGAGAGAATGAGACCTGGTGGAATGTTGCATATTCTTGAAGTGCCGCAGTGGAACTGGGAGCACATTGCTATGGATTTTGTGACACATCTACCTCGTTCTAATCGTGGTTGTGATGCGATTTGGGTGATTAATGATAGATTGTCTAAATCAGCCCATCCTATTCCGTATGATCGTACTTGTACTTATTTGAAAATGGCAAAACTGTACATTGATCATATAGTAAGATTGCATGTTGTGCCAATAACCATAGTATCTGATCGTGATCCAATGGTGTGAGCTTGGTTAATACTGCTGCCCACCAATGGTCACTGGCATCTGTATATAATACTAGATCATCTTCATCTTGAGGAATAGCCATTTTCGGAAGATTTTTATAAATCTCCTTTCGTTGACTAAGTCCCTGTGTGTGTTCTTTTGTCCATATAAATTTTGCATTTTTTTCAGTAATGGACTAAACACTTTCCTGTGTTTTGCTAGATTTTTAATAAACAACCCATCAAAATTAACAACTCCTAGAAAACTTTGAAGTTGTTTCTTTTCTTTTAACTCGTTTGAAAAATTTTGCACTTTCTCTACTATATGTTCCTGCAAAATTATTCCCGACTCATCGATTTCTATTCCGAGAAATTCAATCTTTCTTCTGGCAATAACTGCTTTTTTTTCTGATAGAACCAGTCCTTCTTTTTTGCAAACATTAGAAAAAGATTTCTAAATGCTTGATATGTTCCTCCATATTTTTAGATGCAATTAAAACATCATCAATATAGACAAACATAAATTTAAAATAATCTTTAAAGAGATTATACATTTTCCTTTTAAATATTTGAGATGAATTAGCCAATCACATTGGTAATACTTCCCAGATATAGTGTCCTTGTGGAGTGGAGAAAGCTGTAAATTTCTTGCTTTCTTCGTACATCCTAATCTGATAAAATACAGACTTACAATCGAATTTAGAGAATATATTTGCATTGTGTATGCAATTGATTAGATGTTCTCTGCTAGGTATGAAGTACCTATCAAACTCCAAAATCTTATTAATTTCTTGATAATTAATAACTAATCTGGGTTTGTTCCTATTCATTTCACCATGATTTCTTACAAGAAATCCTGGACTGTTTTATGGTGAAATTTCTGCTTTGATCAAACCAAGGTCCAAATGTTCATTGATTATAATCTGCATATCCCTTTGATTAATTATGTTCATTGGGATAGGTTTGCATCGGACAAATTCATACTCTTTGACTTCCTTAATTTTAAAGCAAGCTTTGAGTTGATTTTTGTCCCACCATGCCAATGGATCTTCATTGTAATTTTCTTTGATCATTTTCTTGACATCTTCCAATGATACCTTAGATTCTAACTCTACCTCATTCTTATGTAGAGCTATCTTAAGGCATTCTATATCTTCTTGTTAGAGCTATTTATATGCTCTTAGTTGGAGCATTGTTTCTCCAAACCGTCTAGAATCCTTCATTTTTGGGTTCAAAAATTTTCTTTCATCACCACGCTTGCTGCGAAACTGGATTCACAATTTTCTGTAAAATGCCTCTTTGAGTCTCTGGAGTATTATTTTGTGATCACAAGGTGTTGTGAACACTAATCGTCTAGTCTCATTTTCTTGCGTATATGACTTAAAAATTTGTATAAAATTGTTTCATAGCAAAATGTCAGCACTTGTATCATGAAAATAAATCGGTGGTGTTTTTACCTTATACCAAGGTGTTTTTTCTAGCACCTACGATCATGATTTCAGTCATCTTAATCCCCTTACATAAGATTAAGATTCTTCTGGAGAAATCTTTTCCAACAATCTGTGGTAATTCTTCTTGCAAATTATTTGGAAAAACTCCTCGTTTTGCTGTACATATTCCAGCATTTGAATCAATATAAGCAGCAAAGTATTCTGCTTTATATTGTTCATGTAACATCCCCACTGGAATGTATATCGAAAATGGACTTGTGGTCATTGGATTTTCCACATCCTATCATCTGCCATAAACTCCATTCCATATTTTAGTCGTTTCCAAGGTTTATATTCCTCTAGAAACTCTAGTCCAAGAACTAGTCGATCTGGTTCTTTCCCTGGAATTCCTTTGATATGAACTTCCAATTCCTCGATATTGATAATTCCTTGGTAAGTTTCTATCATAAGTTGTTCTAAATAGTATATGGTATTACAAGGAAATTGATTCCTCTGTTTCGTAATATCAAATACTATTTCTACTTCCTTCCACCCTTCTGGGCATCTAAACTTGCTTATTGTGGAAAAGCTTTTTAGCTCATGTTGGGTTTCTTGGAGAGGTGCTTTTCCCCACTTGTAACTTGTAATTATATCTCCCTGAAAAGATAGTTTCCTTGATTCCAATCTAAGACTTTGATTCCTTTGTAGAATCGGTTTGTCTTGTATTTGGATATATGTTTCCTATATTAAGGAAACTCAATTCTTTTTGGATAAATTACCTGAGCAACTTTTCCAAATATATCAGGTATTTCAATGAACACATTTCTAATAAACAATTCTGAATGATGTGTATTAGATAGAGCATATGAAATCTGATAGGTAATAGAATATGGTCTATTACCTTCTTTCATCAGACTTTTTTCTTTGAAATTCTGATGTAATGTCAAAGCTCGGCTGAAATCTTGATCTGTCAGGTTGTAGGCTATTCTTGGATAGATTACTCCTACAATTTTTCCTGCGCAAATATTCCCTGAGATAGTTCCCAGTACTGAATATTGAAGGTTCCCCAATCTTTTATCGTAGGTGAATCTATTACTTCTTTGAAAGTAGCTTTTATCATAATCTGGATTGCTCCAATATGAACCAGGACATGGTTCGTGCTACTTCTATCTTGAGTTTTTGTAATTCCTCCTTAATCTCTTCGGAAAGAATTAATTGCATCTCCATTCTGTTTCTTGTAAGTTCCATAGAAATTGTCATTTCCCTCCTGAAAACTTTATAAATTCGATGATGCTTTCTGTTTCTTAGGCCAAGACTTTCTAAGAACTTCTCTACCTGTCTTACAGAGAATCCTTGATATATCTGAAGACTAGGATTTTCTCTTATGATCCTCTGGACCATGTTATGAGATACTGTTGTCTGACTAAAGAAACCAGACAAATCTTCATGTGTTTCGTGTCGAAAGACCTCGTCTTCAGTCAGATTCCGATTATGTTCCATCAGATTCTTCCTGACTTAAAATCTCCTCTTCTTCATATATACTTTCGTCTGAGGCAAAATCCTCAAACTGGTTTATCTGAATAAGATCATTGTAATAAACTGCTTCTTCTATATCCGGGGTTGGATCAAAGCATTTTATTCTTCTTTTTTCATTTTCTAGACAATTGGTTGAGATATGACCTTTTGCTCCACATGTCCAGCAATTACAATCTTTAAAACTTTCACTAGCTCGAGTATGAGCTCTTCTGAAAGTTTTCTTTGTAGGTGTTCTTCCTGTACTTCGAGATGTATTCGATGCTTGGGATTATATCCTACTTCTCGATGGTCAACTTATTTGTCCAGATTTGTAAGATCTGGCTTTCTGTCTGAACCATACTGTTCTTTATTTCCAAGAACTTCTTCCACTTCTGGCGTAAGGATAAGATCTAAAATTCTTCCTTTTCTACCTTTGTAGTTTACTTCCAATAATTGTTGGAAGATCATTTTCTTTACAACACAAATGAGTTCTTTTATTGATACTCCTTAAACATTTGTAATTCTTTTGTAATGTTGCCATATGACACCATTCTGTAAATTTTCCTTTGAGAAAAGAAGCTCTTCGTGCCAACGTATCTGGATTGCCAGGGACATATTCCCTTATGAGCATTTCTCTCCAGGGACTTGGCATTTTGGCGAAGAAAAGCTGCGTAGCTATATTTTATTCGACCCCTGAATTCCATCTATATTTAGTGAATAACATTATATATTCATCCACTAAGCATATGTCATGTAATTCAAGGCTATACAGAGCTTGAATATATTTCTTCCTCTTCTCTGTATCTTGACTGTTAAAATAGTCTACCCCTATAAATTGTGCTTTAAATAGGGTAGCCATTTTTCCAGCTATCTTACTAAGAGATTCTCCAGCTAGGACTGATTTTTTGGTTTCTAATAAAGTCATGTCCCAAGAAATTTTAACTGATCCCATAAGACTCATTTCTAGAAGTTTAATGAATCATTCTCTGTTGAGATCAAGTGTTCCTGCAGCGATTCTCATAGCAGATGTCCAGTCATCTATGAGATCTTCTCTGTTTTTGAAATCTAGTACATCAAGGTTAAGCATAACCCCATAAGGATGTAAAGGTCTAAACCAATTTTTTCTCATAGGGTGTTTGGTGTAAGGGAATTTGATTTCTCCTTGTCCTTGTTCCCGCTGGGTGTGATTCTCCACCAGTATGAAAATCGTTTTGAGATTCTCTCATATTTATATTCTGAGATCCCACAATTTTCCTTGGTGGTTCCTGAAAGAAGACTAGGTTATGGAGGGTGGTTCACCTCCTGTTGTGTTCATCTTCAAATCTACAACCTTGATATTTGCAAAAGATTCTGCAAGCTCTTGTAGATCCTCTAAACCAATCTTTTCTAAAGTTGTTATCAGATTAATTTCTTTTCTGAGACTGTTTTGATTAGATTGATCATCTTTTCTTCTTCAGTCAAAGGTTTCGCCACTACTTTGGCCTTTCCTTGTTGATGTAACAAGGGTTCAGTACCAAAAGATAGTGGTAACCTTCCTTCTGAAGTTTTTTTTACTAGAACTTGGTTGTTGTTCTAGAATTTGAATTCTTGTTCGAATATCCTTTAATATTCCAAGAATTTCTTCCTGGTTTTCAAGAATTTTCTCCACATTTTGTGGTATATAATACAATATATTGCCATAATTTTGTACAGTCTTTTGAATTTCTCTAAGATCTCCGGAGAGTTTAGAGGAATCTGGTACTATTTCTAGGAACCTGTTATTTTGAATCATAAGTTTACCTTAGGACTCTGATAAGTTCCTTCTTGATATCTAACTTTGGTTAGATCTTCCTATTTCAAATATTCCAGAGTTCTTCAATAAATCCTGTAAATAATTAATCTCGAACCTGGGTTCGGATTCATGTTATTTGAGAAAATTTTCTCCTCCTCAAACGATTAGTTACTTTATAATAATAAATTTGTATGTTTGAAATAATTTTACCATGGCTCTGATACCATTTTCCTCAGGAAAATCGAACATTAAAATATGTAAGGGTATTTTTGTGAACTTTAAACTTTTTAGGGAGTTTGGGCAAAGTTTTTTAGATGTAGAGAGTTATGATAAATATAAGTTTGGGTTTGGGATTTAAAACCAATTTTTTTCTTTTTCTAATGTATTTTTGTAAAATATATTATTAAAATTGAATTTTATTTTTATAGGTATCAATTCTGGACAATTTTAATTTTTTCTTACCGAAGTGCATTGCAACTGCTAGGCGTCATAATATTATGTTTGCTGTATGTTATGTGCTTGGTTTCAAGCTAACCCTAAACAATCGCATTTCTTAGCTGCCACACGCATATTGAACTACTTAAAGGCACACAAAATGTGGGCTTATGGTATGTTAAAGATTCTTCTCTCAATTTAGTTGGATATTCAGATACAGATTATGCAAGATGTAAGCTAGATCGCAAAAGTACAATGTGGATCATGTCAGTTTCTAGGAGACAGACTGATCTCGCGGTTTAGCAAGAATCAAAAATCCATTGCGACTTCCACAGTTGAAGCTGAATTATCTAGCCGATGGAAGTTGATGTGTTGAACTGCCTTGGATTCAGCAATAACTGAAAGATTGTGGAGTTATTGCCAAAGAATAACCAATATTTTGTGATAACACCATCTCAATTTTGATTATATATAATCCAGTTCTTCATTCCAGAACCAAGCATATTGATTTCAGACATCACTTCATGAGAGTTCATGCTCTAAGAAAAGACATTCGACAAGAGCACATATCAACTGAACAGTATGCAGCGAACATTTTCACTAAGCCTCTACCTAAGACTAAGTTTTCTTAATTTAGAAATATTTTAGGGCTTATTGATTTATCTTAATGCTTAATTTAGAGGGAATGTTAAATTTTAATGAGTTAATTGATAAGACATATGCCAATTGTTTACAATCGATCTGTTCTAAGTGTAACACATTGTGTTAACTGCTTCTACCCAAAACCTTTGAGAAATCCCAGAATCAACAAGCATAGTTCTAGTTGCATCCTTAAGAGTTCGATTTCTGCATTCAGTTGCAACATTTTGTTGTGGTGTTCTTGCAGCTGAGAACTCATGTCTTATTCCCAAATTTTCAAGAAACTGAGATAAGGTTTGATTGACAAATTCAGTTCCGTGATTGGATCTTATTTTGTCAATCCCAACTGACTTCTCATTTAAAAGAATTTTGAAATGTTTTATCAGTTGTGAAGTAGTTTGATCTTTTGATTTGAAAAAAATTATCCAAGTAAATATTGAGAAGTCATCAACAATCACTAAGGTGTATTTCATTCCTCCTAAGCTCATGACTGATATTGGACCAAACAAGTCCATATGCATCAGGTAGAAGATTTACTTCATTTGTTTTTGAAAAATGATCTCACTTGCTTCCCAAGCTGAACAAATTTTATCTTTTAAAAACTCAATCTTCGGCAAACCAATTACTAGTTCGTGTTTTCTCAGTTGCACAATGACTTTGAAATTTAAGTGTTTCAACCTTTTATGTCATAACCAGTTCTTGGATGGTTTGATTTGAAGCGACAAAGCAAACTGGTTCATTTGGTTGATTGCTCTAACTCACTTGATATGTGTTACCACATCTATATCATGTCATTATGATATCACCAGTTGCATTTTTGAAAGTGCATGTATGTCTATTGAATTCAACTGAATACTTATAATTGACTGATGCCAATCAGGTTATATTTCAAATTATTAACAAGTAGAACATCATCAATAATAAAGTTACCATGGATAAGCTTACCCTTACCCACGGTTCTACTTTGTTAAGCGTCTCCAAAACTGATTTTGGGACCTGAATACTTGACCAGTTGTGATATTAAATCCACATCTCCAGTCATGTCTCTTGAACATCCACTGTCCAAGTACTAGACCGAATCTTTGGTCAGTTTACATGTACTATGCAATCACAAATAATAAATAAATTTGGTACCCAAATCTATTTGGGTCATGAACTAATTAGTCTTTTGGGAATCAAGACTTGGATCAGTCGAACTGATCTACCAGTTGCTGTGTTCCAGATAACTTTACCTAACTTGTGTGTGAAAGGTGTCTGGTGTGAAGATGATACAACGTGTTTGTGCTCTGTTAACCTTGTTGTTTAGCCGGTAGCATTTTTGAACAGTCTTGCAATTGTAATAGCCTTTCACTGAGTTTTGTTTGCTATAACTGGACTGCTTGGACGACCAGTTGCTTGAATCACTTGAAATTTTAGGGCTATAACCGGTTCTGTTTTGTCTTGTTCATATTTTTTCAGTTGGCTGCTCAACCGGCTTACTGAACCCAGGTTGTTTATGTACCATGACTAATTTAACAAAGTGAATATGCTTCCCTTTGCTCATATTCAGCTTTGGTATGGTACCGCAAGTTGAGGGTTCATCTTGGCTATTGACCAAACCAGTTTTGTCCCCAACTGGTTTATGTGACACTTGAATTTCAGTCAACTTGACTATGACTTATTCCAAGCTTGAATCACTTCAATCAGTCTAGAGTTTTCTGATCTCAACTTCTGAATCAAAGATTGACTTTCATCCTTTTCAGCTATTATCTTAGCAATCTCCTCTTTGATATTTAAACTTTCAACTGATTTTAAACTATAAGTTATGTCATTTGAAGGATCAATTTTCTAGCCTAAGCTTCCTCAAAGGAGATAGCCAGCTTGAGGTACTTATTGACCATATCGTGCAGTATGAAAATGGGTTCTTCTCATGTAAAATTATTAGAGTTAAAGTCAAATACCTGATCACTGCTAGATTCCAACTCTGCATCATTAGTCATGAGGTATTTCACCTTGTCTTCATTGCTGGAGCTGCTTGAGATCTCGGTTTCTGATGCTTTGTTGTCACCCGGCGTATTTCGGATGCTTGAAGGCCACGTGTTTCAGCCCATTTTGACTTGTTCTCTTCAGCTACCAGGGTTAGTGCTTTTTTCTGGATGACTTTTTTCTCATCCTTGGATCTTCTCCTATGTTCAAAGGGCTTCTTACCCTTTTCAACTGATCTCTTGTTGTCCTTTTTCGATTTTGTACAATCAGCAATAAAGTGACCAATCTTTTTGTAGTTAAAGCACGCATTTGGTTCATCTTTTGATTCATTCCTGTGATAGTTTCTTTGACAGGAACCTTGATTATTTCTCATGAATTTTCCGACTTTCCTTACGAACAATGACATTGAAATATTGCTGAGTTGTTCAACTATCTTCTCAATTGAAACTGTTGGCTCCAGTTTCAGCGTGCTCATTGTAGTTGTAATTGATGGGACTATTGGTTCTCCCTCACTTGTTTGCATCTCGAATTCATAGGCTTTTAAATCTGCTTGTTAAGTTCTTTTGATTCTCTCATGACCATAGTTTTGATATCTCATTCTTTGGGAAGGTCACACATTAATTTTAGAGCAATCTCATTGTTTGAATACACATTTCCTTGTTCATTCAGTTCATTTACGATGTAGCTCACTCTTTCAACGAATTCATTCATTGATTCTCCAACTTTCATCTTGATGTTATCGAACTTCTGAATGGCAACTAAAAGTTTGTTCTCCTTAGTCTGCTCGTTACTTTCACACAATTGAATCAGCTTCTCCCAAATTTCTTGAGCTGATTTACACATTTTGATCTTGCTGAAAGTGTTTTTATCCAACGTCTTGTATAGAATGTCATTGGCAACATTGTCTAAGTTTGCCTTTCTTTTATCTTCTGTGGTCCTATTGCGTGGTTTTTTGATATAATGAGGTGCTCCGTCAGTTAAAGCAACAGCTATGTTTACTTTCATAATTTTCATATCATCGTCATGTGCAACTAAATGAGCATGCTTTCTGATTTTCCAATCATCAAACTCCTCTCCGAAAAACATAAGGATTTTGTTGAATGAAGACATGGTTATCAGTTTGGGCATATGGAATATTCAAGACAAGATTTTATCCACTCTGATATCGCTTGTTATGATCGGTTAAGGTTAATGATGTGTTTAAAAGGGGGTTGAATAAACACTTCGATTTATGTAATCTTTTTCGAATATAAATCAGTTATTTAAGGAACTGATTCAGAAATCTTGTGTGGTTATATCAATTAGTTGAATAATGATTGTAGCGCGGAAATAAACTGAACAATAGATTGAATATGTTGGGATAAGATATTGGAAACATAATGAATAAAATGATGAACACAAAGAATTTTATGGATGTTCGGAGTTTTCAACTACTCCTACATCACCCCTTCTTTCTCAAGAATAAGATTTCACTAAAAGACTTTGATTGAACACAAAGATTTGTAATAACCCACTTCAGTTGAACTTATTAAATACCAAACTAAAACTCTTAGTTTATCTGTTTACTTATCAGTTTGATAACTGAATAGCTCTAATAAGTAGCCTGAGTGCTACGAATGCAACAATGAAATAAGAGATAAATCGTGCGATTTGTAAACTGAATAAAATTGAAGGTAAATCACAGATAACTGATAGTTGTTCTGTTGGTATTTCGTTTCTTCTCGTAACCTTTCTTAAACTGAACGCATCAGCTATAAATAGTTTTTTATTCCAATGGCCACATTGAATGCATTTACTGATTAATATCCGTTGAATCGCCTTCTAGTCCATGTAGACGACTTTATTCTGACACAGGTACGATGTATCAGACTGTTATGTTTCATCTATTCTGCTTTGGTACGGATTATCAGTTTGTCTGGTGAGTATTTCAAAATGCAGCTGATGACGTGCTAACTGATCATGAGTCAAACTGGTCGACTGATTAGTTCAGCAAGACTACATCAGTTCTAACTGATGTCTTCTCAGTTTGAACACTTCAGTTGAGATAGGTTATTTCAGTTCAGTTTTTTCGAAGTCTTCAGTTTTGATCTTCAATTGGTTAATGATCTTCGAATAATCAGTTTTAAGACTTATTTATTCTTATAAGAACTTTAGTCTAGTGACTTCAGTTCTTAATCCATTTAAGTCCAATAAGGTTCTTTCAGTTACTATCTCTCAGTTGCGTCTGTTCAGTTTGGTTCTTCAGTTCTTTTACGAATTTGTTTGTCAAACTTTAAAACTCATAAATTCCAACACTTAGCCAAAATATTCAATCCATCCTTCACTTTGTTTCCGCACAACTACTATTAGTTAACTGATCGATATTGACACACAAGATTTCAGAACCAGTTCCTTAAAGAACTGATTCATATCTGAAAAAATTTAAAAAACCGAAGTGTTTATTCAACCCCCTTCTAAACACATCATCTATATTAACCGATCCTAACATATTTGTACACTCCAAAGTCATCATTCGTGTTAGGAGTATGAAAAAGTTAACTTGGAAGAGGGAGATTTGGAGAAATATATAAGAGAATTCATGAGAAACCTCAATCCTTGTAAAAAAAAACTTACCACTCCTTTCATACCCAGAAAACATTCTGTAAGGAAGTGTCTAAAAATCAAAACCCAAATTCGCAGAAAAATTCAACAAAGTTGAAGAACACCTAATAGAAATAGCCTAAAAAATCAACAAAAAGTAGCATGTTCAACTCTTTATATTTCATATTTTTACAACAGTTTTATATTGAAAGTCTATACACAAATGGATGACAGTGTTGTCTACTCCACATTCATGTCGGCCAATCACCCAAACAGACACCAGAAGAAGTATTTAGCATCGACAAAAACACTTGAAAACCATTTCAAAAACACGTGATTTGGGGGAAATCGTTTGTGATTTAGGAAAAATTTTGTGCAAAAAATATGTAGAAGTCGTCAAGACACACCTCCAATAAAAATTCCGACCGCGCCAGTGTCTAGAGCTCGGCCACGTGCTGATAAACTGGTGTGTGTACTACATGCGCCAACTGGATCAATTGGAATTGAAAATTTCCAGTGGCCAGACATTTTTGGGGTGATTCCTGACTTATTTTACAAGTTTGAGAATTTTTGGAGAGAATTAAAATAAAAAACCTTTGGTTTTTTTTATGAAAATGGTTAATGTTGAAACTTTAGCTTCTCACTCGCGCATTATTTTTGGACTTGAGTATAAAAATAAAGTTGTTCCCCATGTCGCCGAGTATACAAAATGTAACGTCCGAAAAATCAAACCTACGTAAATCACATGCATGCAAATTATTTAATTTGATTAATTGTTTTATTTAATTAATTTTAAATGCTTGCATGATATTTATTAAATGATTAAAGGTCGGATAGCATCATTAAATGATTATATGACATGATTTCATGAAATTGAAGGATTATACCCGAATATTCGATAATAGGCTGTGGAAAGAAGATCAGAGACGACCGAGACAAGAATATTTATTTTTCACTAAATTTTTTCAAGACTACTTAATATGATTAAAAATGATTTAATTTTTTCTAAAAATAGTAGAGTTCGAATTATTTTACGAGTCGAGCTCGATTTTATCCGGGAAGCCGGTTTTGGGCAAGCAAAGAGTTTTTAAAAAATCAAAAATATTATTTTTGGAACAAAATTTTATAAAAATATATGTTTCAATTAAATAAGAGTTATTGAGCACGATTTAATTAAATTGAGTAGATCCAATTACTCTTATACTTGGAGACCCAAAACCAAAGCCCATTATCATGCAAAATAAAATCTATAAATATGTTACATAGGCTTCCCAAGCATGATAATCAGCCGAATTTCACACGCTAGCACAAAACATAATTTCTAGAATTTGGAAGAAAGAAAATCAAGGATTCCTTGTCGCCCATTCGTTCTTCTTCGCGCCCCACGCTGGCGATGGTTTATTCGAGCGTTTTAAACGCAAAGTCACATTTTCTAAACCCTTTTTCGCAACACTCAAATCATAATATGCATGATTTAATGGTTTATGCATGAAAAATATAGGTGTTTGACTATTTTTACGGTAGAAGATTATTTTCAAAATTTTGACTATTTTATGCTTATATGAAAAATGTTATGAATCCAACAGACACGCTGCAAATAATATGTGTTTAAGGGACGGAAAAGAGTCGTAAAAGTAATAAAATGAGGGCTGGAAATCGAAGGGAAAGCAAGGAGAGGGACCTTGGGTTTTCCTAGCAATTTACTTGGGAAAGTGGCTCGGCTTTGTACATGGTGGCTCGCGGCTTGGCCAAGGCTTGGGTTGGGGCTTGTGTTGGACGTGGGTCAGGGTTAGGAAGAGTCCTAGCAGACTCTTGGGTAGCAACCAAGGAAGAGTCCCGTAAGGCTAGGACACTTCCTTGGATCACGTAGGGGGCTCACTCGACTGCAGGGACTCATGAATGGGGCTGGGCAGCTCCGGGTTGGTCCACTAAGGTCTAGGGAGGATGGTCAAGGGTCGGGTCATGGGTTGGTGCAGGGGGGTTCGCTGATGGCTCGACCACAGCGTGAGGGAGCAACAAGATGCGCGTGGCTGCTGTTTCTTGTGCAGGTGGCTCGTGGCGCTGGTTCAGGGCTTGGTCTGGGTTTGGTTGGGTCTGAGCGTGGTCCAGGGTTGGTGAGGGTCAGGTGGGATTGATGGTGGCTCGAGCAGGAGGGTCCTAGAGTGACTAGGAGTCCTAGGCATGTAGAATGGAAAGAGTGCAGCTTCGGGTCTTTTTCCAAGAGGGTTTGCGTGAGTTAGGGGCTGGGTCCAAGGGTCAGGGCTGGTCAGTAGGGTACCTGGATGGGTTGGCTAGGGTCTGGCTCGACTGTGGCTCGACAAAATAGGGAGATGGCTCGGTGGTCTTGGTTAAGAGTAAATATTGCGAACATTAATGAATAAATTCGAACCATGGGTCCACGGGGGTTGTTCAGGGCTCACAAGGGTAGTTTAGGTAATAAAAAGTCTATGTTTAAAGTTTGGGAAGAAAATATTAAAGGTTGAATTTATTCGGGAATTAAATGTCTCACTAATTAGTAATTAAAGAATTAAATGAAAAGCCTCAAATTTTAGCTGAATAAAATTATGGAAAATTAAATTTAAGCTTAAATAATCATTTGGGAGAAGCCCATGTCATAAAAAATAAGAAAAATTCAAAACCGATAAATTTTACGTTAGGGGCAAAACAGTCATTTTACACTTGGGTAATACGTAAAAGCTTGGTAGCGTCCCGAAGGGTCATAACGCATGTTAAATGTTTAAAATGATGATTTGATGAAAATATGATATTTTATGATTTAAGGTAAAGCTGTGCAATTTTTACTGTAAAAATTTTATTTTTATAAGTTGTGATATTTTATGCTTTTAAAAGAAAAGAAAAAATATTTTGAGGGATGTGAATTGACTGTAACAAAAGATCGAGGATATGTGAGAGATCTGTTTTAAGAAGGAACGGTGAACATACAATTTTGTGGGGATGTCGTGAGGGAAAAGGCCCAGAGGGAGCCTGTTTACGGGAAAAGGCCCCAAAGGGAGCCTGACGATCGTATTTCCACGGCAGAGCCTAGTGCCCGCCCCCATGGGCCATGTGGAGCTGAAGACTGATCAGTCGACCAGAGGATAAAAGCTAGTCACTTTCAAGGATCAAACTTCACCCAAAATGATAAATGATGCAAAGTTTTACAATTTTACGATTTTATGTTTTATGATTTATTTATGCTGAAAATTATTTTAAATGGTTCATTTATGTTCAAAAATTATTTTAAATAAAAGTATGATTTTAATACATATGTCTGTATGTATTACTTGTTATTCACATTTAGAACGTGCTGAGTAATTAGACTCGCTAGGTTTGAATGTTGCAAGTGATGATTATATTGATGGAGGCGCTCTCGCTTGAGTGGATCGAGTCGAGCAGTAATGTAACGTCCCAAAATCGGAAAGTCCACGTGAACCACATGCATGCAAATTATTAAATTCTTTTAAAGCATAAAATATATTTTTATTTTATTAGATTGTGTTTAATTATTTTTATGCATTTTATGCATAATTCATGCATGGTAGAATTTATTCCATACATTTTATAAGTTCATGCATTAAGGTTTTTAAGTTGCATTTCGCTCTCGAACGAGGAACGGAGACCGGGAAATTTTAAAGAAAATTATTTTTATTACACGATTAATTTTTATTAATTATTATAAGGTGGTTTTAAATATATTTTTCAAGAATTGGGATTTATTGAGTATTTTTACCCGCATGATTTTAATTTTTAACGATGCGTAAATTTTATCGAATCGGAGGACTTTTTGAGGACTCGCCTAATATTTTCAAAAACTTTCCAACACGAAATATTTTTCGGGAGTGTGTTTGGATTTAATGGGCCTAATTTTAAGTTTATTGAATTTAATTAGCTTTTTAAAACTTTAATCGATAATTTAAGACTCATTATCTATTATTTAATTAATACCCTAAACGAAACCTACACCTACCCTATACCCAAATAATTGAACCAGCCGACACACCTCATTCCCCCATTAGTATCCTCTCGTTTTCAGCTTCTTTCTCCAGCAAGGTCTCGGCTAGCACTTGTTCTTGCAAAATAAAATTCTCCGGCTTAATTCCCGACGCCCGTTCTTCGGTTTCCTTGCGAAATAATTACCAGGCACGCCATGTACTTTTATTGCTGCATCATACACGTTATATACATGCTGTATTATGTTTATTTGATTGTGGAATTCACGATCCAAAGCATATCATGGAGATCCCTCGGTTTTTGTCCAAACACATGCATCTTTTGTTCACTACTCATGTTTTCTCTGAAATGTTGCAAGGGGACTGCTGTAATATGTGATGAGGGGCTGTTAGCACAGAAAAAGAAAGGTTTTAAGCTGGAGTCGTGACCTTGTTGCGTTGGGAGGGAGAAGAGTGAATTCCTTGATGCTTTGGATTGTTGGCAAGGAGATCGGCGGCTGTGATCGAACCGGCTGTGCTAAGGCCGAACCAAGCCATGGACCAGACCCTGGTGGGTCTGATCCACGGCCTAGTAAGGCCAGACCATTGCTGAAACGAGACTTGTGGCCGATGGAGCGTGGTGTGCGTTAATGGTGATTCCCGATCGAGGGAGAGATGCTTCGTGCATGGGGCCGAGTGAGTGGGTTTAAGAGGTTCAGAAATGGGTCTTCGGGTGATTTAAGGGAGATATATCAGCAGTTTATCCCTTCAGTGGTAGGCTAGAAGCTAAATTATGGGAGTGGTTGCACGTAGGGCCTTGGTGGGGAAAGGCAAGGAAAAAAAAAATAATAAAAAGAAATTTGTTCCAGCAACTTTCTGGATATGGCCAAGGGGTTTAGAAGTCGAGTCTTATTGAATTTAAGGTCTTTTAGATGTTTGGTAAGTGTGGTAAAAAGTTGCGATTAATTCGGTTAAGTTTCGAGACGATTCGGGTTAAAAAAAAAAAAAAGAACCCGGTCCAAGTTTTAGAACAATTCACTTAAGTAATGAAATGAGCTCGAGTTTATGTCTAGGAATGATTATAAATATGTTTTGGGATGTTTTAAGGAGTTTGGTAAGTTTCGGATCAAAATAATGAGTTTTGTTTTTATCCGGGATTTAATCGCCGCACGAAACGTTAAATTAAAGAATTAATTGAAATGCCTAGATTTAAGCTTAATAAAATTATGGAAAATTATATTTAAGCTCAAATTATTATTAGAAGTCTAAGTTTTTAATTTGGGAATTGTATGCTAAGGTTTGGTTTAATTCGAGATTAAAACGCATTAATAGCTAGGTTATAGTTAAAGATTAATTTAAAAGTCGTCGATTTAAGCCAAATAAAAATATGGAAAAATTCATGTAGGCTTAAATAATTATTTGAGACATGTTATAGTAAATGGAATTAAGAAAATATCAAAAACGTGAAATTTTACGTCTAGGGAGAAAACGGTAATTTTTGGGTTTACAGGGGCAAAATGGTCATTTTGCACCCGGGGTGAGATGTTGGTCCTGGCAGCGCCCTGAGCACATTTTATCATGTTTTAAATGTTTATGCATCATGTTTACGATTTTTACGCAATTATAATAAATACGGTGCATGCTTGGTTTAAAGGAAAAATTACGTATATGCATGATTTTATTAAGTGATGAATATGATGACACGTTTTGAAGGAAGTGATTTAGTTGTGACTAATACGATGACACGATGACATGATGATATGATTGGAGATATCGTGAGGGAAAATGCCCAAGAGGGAGCCCGTTTACGGAAGAAGGCCCAAGAGGGAGCCCGTTTACGGGAGAAGGCCCCAGAGGGAGCCCGACGATCGTATTTCCATTGACATGATATGATGATATGGTAGGCCAAGGCCCAGTTGACGGGTGAGAGTGTCGCTGGTGTCCCCGCCGCCCAGTACTGTGGTTACACGTAGATGGATCCATCGACTGACATGATGATATGATGATACGAAAGTCACAGCTAATGAACGGAATTCAAATTAAGATTTTAACATGTATATGCTGATACGATGATACATGCTATTACCATGTTTTGACAGGTCACAGTTACGCATACGACATGATTTTACACAACACGTTTACATTATGCTTTTAAGTTCATGAAAGATATGTTGAGTATGATATTTTTCACTGCTGTGTGCTATGTATATGTACTTGTTATTAACGGTGCAGGTGTGTTGAGTCTTTAGACTCACTAGGCGTATGTGATGCAGGTGAGATTAATGATGAGGAGACTGGAGGTGCCGAACTCTGAGTAGGCAGACCTGGTGCGGCGACACGACCCGAGGACCACATGTTTTCTGGATTACGATTTATGAGATTGAGAGGAGATAATATTTTCATACGTCGATGATTTTAAGATTTATACTCGTTTATGTTTACGCATGATTTTGGGACGAGTATGGTTAATTTAAACTGTATTATTTTTACGGTCAGATAATTACGATTATTTTAAATGTTCTTTCGAAAAGCGCGAGCTTTAAAAAAAAATATTCCGCACTTTTAAAAATGAGCGAGATGTTACAAGTACACTACCGATGGACTTTATTTTCCGCACTAGATTGACAGGCTGTAATGCCCGAGATTTTGATTCTATTAATCTGAGATTATTGATTATGAACTAATGTGATTATAGCCGGGCCATTACGAGACCAAATTGGGCCAAGAATATGAATTACACAACTTGTGGACAGAGTGTCTGGCGCCCGAGCGGTAGTTTTTGACCGCTCGAGCGCCAATGTTCAACAAAATATGCTGCGGACGGAAGATGTGGCGCCCGGGCGTTAGTTTTTGACCGCCTCGAGCGCCAGTGATGATTGTGGAGGACAGAACCTCCCGCGCCCGGGCGGTAAGTTTTAACCGCCCAAGCGCCGAGCAAGCGCCCGAGCGGTAATTCTCGACCGCCCGAGCGCCGCCTGAAAGTTGTGGAAAATGATGACACGTATCATTACATGCAATTGGATATATATATATACAAATCCTTCAGAATTCATGATAAAGAAAGAAAGAAAGAAGCTCGAGAAAGTTCACAGAAAATCCTTACGCCTTTATATTTCGATCCGTCCGTAAGATTTTGAATTTGACTTCGATACAGTGTTCCTATCAACGCATGCTACAACTGGACGTAAGTTTTACTACGTTTTGACATGTCTTGAAATTATGATATTGTCAGAATTGAATGGAATTCATATATGATGTTCTTGACATGTTAGACATCATAGAATCGAAGTCAGATTAAGAAACGGACTGATTATGGAATTGTTGTGATTTTCTGAAGTTAATGGACTGAGATATGATATCAGATTGTATTGGTATTGATTATGAATTGAGGGAATTATTATCTGGTGATGTTGTATTAACCGGGATATCGGGATTGTACTGTTATGCCGATGATTTGAATTAAATCCAGATTAATCAGATTCAGTGTTGAATTGAGAATAGAATATTGATATTATGATTCTCGACATGTCGTTTCAGATTTACAGAGATAGTCTTGAGTTCAGAACTGAGATTGCGTCAGACCGGGACCACAAACGAAAGGTATAATTCAATGTGGTATTGGGAGATCGACTTGAGTCGGTTTAGACTTGAGTTTCCCTAAAGCACATACTTTATTTTATTGCATTGATATTTGCATTGATTTGATTGATATACTTGTTCTCTTGAATTATAGATAGCAGGTATTAGACGAGTAATCTTGTGACAGAAGTGCCTGATAGTGGTGGGATCGCCACGGGCACATTGCACGATGTCACAAGATAGGATATTGGCGATAGAGCCACAGTCCATGACGGTTAGGTCAGGACACTAGATGTTTGGCTATATCGACGTGGATAGAACTGGAGTCTTTTCTATTACTGTTGGTCGATATAGGAATACCACATCTGGAAACCGGGATCCCTAGACTAGGATTGAGTCTAGTATGAGTCGTGGAGTCACGAGCATTGTCGACAGTTTGATATTGATTATGTTTCTGATTTTGATACATATTACTGATATTTGTTACATGTTTTTATACCGTTTATATGATTGCATGTTCGTTGATTTATAATGGGATTTTATTCTCATTGGAGTTATCCGGCTGTTGTCTTGTTTGTATGTGTACATGACAACAGGTGGGACAGGATCAGGGTCCAGAAGATGAGGAGAGATCGTGATAGAGTGGAGACTTCGGACTTTGATGTATATAGGGTTGTGACACTTGATATTTAGATGTTGAACCTTAGTTTTTACTGCTGTGTAGATGGTACAGGACTTGTACTTTATTTTATACTGAGTTGTATATTAGTTTGATTTCACTATATTCCGCATTAAAAAGAAAAAAAAAAATTTATGACCCTAATTACTTGATTAGTAAATTGATCCTGATGACGATTAAGAATTGATTAGCGTCCGGGTCCCCACAACAGGTGGTATCAGAGCGATAGATCCTTTAGAATGAGATAGAAGCTAGTGAGCGGGGTAGATTGAGTTTTCTTTCCTGCTTTTGATTGCTAGCATGATTTACTGCTTTATAATACATGTTTACCTGAAATATCTGATTTTGATATGGTATTGTGTATTATCTGGAATGGATCAGCTGTAAGATGATCCGAAGAAGATTGAAACTGATCTGTTGTACTTGGGTTACTAATCCATTTAATTATCTGATATGCCTCCGAGAAGAGTACCTGAACAGGGTAGTACTTCAAATCCTCCAATGGACGTTACAGCCACTCCAATGGAGACGTTGCTGAAAATGTTTCAGTCATTTCATCCACCGACTTTGAAGGGTACGGAAAATTCCGTGGAGTGTGAGAGTTGGCTGGATGATATTGAGATGATGTTCGAATCCTTGGAATATACGGATGAGAGGAGAGTGAAATTGATAGGACACCAGTTACACGACGTTGCTAAGAACTGGTGGATCACAACGAAGAGGGCATTGGAACACCGAGGTACGACCATTACCTGGAATGTGTTTAGAACTGAATTTTATCAGAGGTTCTTTCCAGTGTCTTATAGGAAGGACAAGGGAGCCGAGTTCGCAAACTTGAGACAGGGCCAGCTAAACATTGAGGAATATGTGGCCAAGTTCTCTTCACTGTTGCGGTTTGCTCCACACGTGGCTGAACATGATGAGGCCGTTGCTGACCAATTTATTAACGGCCTGAATCCGGAAATATTTACGTTGGTAAACACTGGGAGACCGAATAACTTTACCGACGCCTTGAACAGAGCCAAAGGAGCCGAAGCCGGTCTGATGAGACAGAGAGGAGCTTCGTTTGTGCTTCCAGCACCGGGATCACAACAACCACCTCCTCGATTTGAAGGTGGCAGCAGCAGTAGCAAGAAGAAGGATTTCTTGAAGGCTAGAGGGAAGCAGTTCAAGAAATCCGGAAGCAGTTCTTCTAGCTCTGGGAGTCCTCGACAGAGCCAGAGCTATACTAGACCTATTTGCAATACTTGTGGAGGGAAGCATCCCACTGAGCAGTGCCGAGGAGTGTTTGGCAGCTGCCGTATCTGCAAACAACAGGGACACTTTGCTCGAGTGTGTCCACAGAGAAGTGCCCAGGGATCACAGGCAGCAGAGTCATCTAGATCAGTAGCTCAGACAGGGAGACGACCATCTGCTGTTCATTCTTTTCAACCAGCACCGCCTACTCAGTCACAGCAGAGGCCGGGAGGAAGCCAGACAGTGAGCCAGCCTCCGAGACAGCAGGCCCGAGTGTTTGCATTGACTGAGGAGCAGGCACAGGATGCACTTGACGATGTAGTTGCAGGTAACTGTTTTATTTCTGGTTATCCTGCATATGTATTGATAGATACTGGTGCATCACATACATTTATATCTGATAGGTTTGCATTGAGTCATTGTCTGCGGTAGTGTCCGTCTCTTCCCCGTTAGGGACAAGTTTGATATCGGTGAAGACTGTGAAATCTTGTATACTGCAGTACGATGGGCATACGATTGAGTTAGACTGTATTGTGCTTGGTTTATCTGATTTTGATTGTATTATCGGTATCGATACGTTGACCAAGTACCGAGCTACAATTGATTTTTTCCACAAGATAGTGAGATTCAGACCTGAGATGGCTGAGGAGTGGAAATTTTACGGTAAGGGTTCTCGAGCTAGAATTCCTTTGATATCTGCGATAAATATGACTCGATTATTGCAGAAAGGAGCGGATGGATTCCTGGTATATTCAGTTGATTTACTGAAGTCGAGCCCATCATTGGCAGACTTGCCAGTGGTGTGTGACTTTGCTGATGTCTTTCCAGATGAGATTCCTGGATTGCCTCCGATTCGAGAGATAGACTTCAGCATTGAGTTGATGCCAGGAACAGTTCCGATTTCGAGGGCTCCGTACAGGATGGCACCGATCGAATTGAGAGAATTGAAAGAACAGCTGGAGGATTTACTGACCAAGGGATATATCAGACCGAGTGTTTCTCCTTGGGGCACTCCAGTATTGTTCGTGAGAAAGAAAGACGGTTCAATGAGGCTCTGTATCGACTACCGGCAACCGAACAAGGCAACGGTAAAGAATAAATACCCATTGCCTCGCATTGATGATCTGTTTGATCAGTTGCAGGGTTCTTCGGTGTATTCCAAGATCGATTTGAGATCTGGATACCATCAACTCAGAGTTAAGGATTCTGATATCTCAAAGACAGCATTCAGAACCAGGTATGGACACTATGAATTTATTGTCGTGCCATTTGGTTTGACGAATGCACCAGCGGTATTTATGGGATTAATGAACCGTGTCTTTCAGAAATATCTCGATGATTTTGTGATTATTTTCATCAATGATATTTTGATCTATTCAAAGAATGTGATGGAGCATGCTGAGAATTTAAGAACTGTGTTAAGAACTTTGAGGGCGGAGAAACTGTATGCTAAACTGTCGAAATGCGAGTTCTGGTTGAAACAGGTGGTATTTCTGGGACATATTATATCCGGAGACGGGATATCCGTTGATCCCAGTAAGGTTGAGGCAGTGATTTCTTGGCCGAGACCGACATCTGTACCAGAGATTCGTAGTTTTATGGGTTTGGCAGGATATTATCGTCGATTTATCAAAGATTTTTCGAGTATTGCCAAACTGATTACACATTTGACTCAGAAGAATGCTTCATTTGTTTGGTCTGAGGAGTGTGAGTCCAGCTTTGTAGAGCTGAAGAAGAGGTTGACCAGTGCTCCGGTGTTGACTATCCCGTCAGGTACTGGTGATTTTGTTGTTTATTGTGATGCATCTCACCGTGGATTGGGTTGTGTTTTGATGCAGCGGGGGCATGTGATTGCTTATGCCTCGAGACAGCTGAAACCCCATGAATCTCGTTATCCAATTCATGATCTTGAATTGGTAGTCATCGTCTTTGCATTAAAGATATGGCGACATTATCTGTACGGTGAGAAATTTGAGATATATTCTGATCACAAGAGCTTGAAGTATTTGTTTTCACAATCAGAGTTGAATATGAGACAGCGAAGATGGCTGGATTTATTGAAGGACTTTGATTGTGAGATTAAATACTATCCAGGAAAGTCCAATGCAGCAGCTGATGCACTAAGTCGAAAGGTATGTTCTCTATCCTTATCGACTATGGGTGTTTCGAATTTGATTGAAGACTGCTGTTTGTCTGGATTAGCTTTTGAAACAGATCGTCAGCCTCTGAGATTATGTGCGATTCGAGCTGAACCGGCATTGATATTGAAAATCAAAGAGGCACAGAAAGGTGATCAGAACGTACAAAATTCGATTGCTATGGTCAGAGCTGGACATCGATCAGAATATCAGGTTCAAAATGGTATTTTGTATGTGAATAATCGTCTTGTTGTGCCGAATGTTTCGGAGTTAAGACAGCAAATACTGACAGAAGCGCACAACAGTCGTTTTAGCATTCATTCTGGTGGCAGGAAAATGTATAATGATTTGAGGACACAGTATTGGTGGAAACAAATGAAATCTGATGTTACTGAATTTGTAGCCAAGTGTCTGAATTGCCAACAGGTGAAGGCTGAAAGAAAGAAACCAGGAGGACTGTCACAGAATTTGTCGATTCCTGAATGGAAATGGGATCACATTTCCATGGATTTTGTGACACAGTTGCCAAGATCTTCCCGAGGTTATGATGCGATTTGGGTCGTGATTGATCGACTGACCAAATCTGCATGTTTTATTCCATACAAAATGACCTACCGATATGACCAGATGGCCGATATTTATGTGCGTGAGGTGGTCAGATTGCACGGAGTGCCGAAGTCGATTGTCTCAGACCGTGATCCTCGGTTTACTTCGCACTTCTGGCAGAGTTTGCAGCAGGCTCTAGGTACGAAGTTACATCTGAGTACCGCATATCATCCACAGACCGACGGACAGTCAGAGCGGACTATCCAGACACTGGAAGATATGTTGAGAGCTGTAGTGCTTGACTTTAGCACTAATTGGCAGGATGCCTTGCCTCTTTGTGAGTTTTCGTACAACAATAGCTATCAGACGAGTATTGAGACGGCTCCATTCGAAGCGTTGTACGGAAAGAAATGCAGATCCCCTCTTTATTGGGATGATATCTCTGAAGTTCCTGAGATTGGACCTAACATGATCAGAGATATGACTGAAAAAGTAAAACTAATTCAGAAGAGAATGAAGGCAGCTCAGGACCGACAGACCAAACATGCCAACATTAGACGACGACCGTTGGTATTTGAGACATGAGACAGAGTATTTTTGAATATTTCTCCTTTCAGGGGTGTTGTCAGATTTGGCAAGAAAGTAAAATTGTCTCCACGATACATTGGTCCATATGAGATTCTCGAGAAGGTAGGAGATCGTGCCTATCGACTCGCATTGCCGCCTTCATTATCAGGAATACATGATGTTTTTCATGTATCTATACTGCGGAAGTATCTCCCCGATGATTCTCATATTATGCAGCCAGACGAGACCGAGTTGGATGAGACATTGAGTTATGTCGAAAAACCAATTCGGATTATCGATTGTAAAGAAAAACAGCCCAGAACAAAGACGATTCCTCTTGTGAAAGTTCAATGGACTCGTCATGCCATTGAAGAAGCCACTTGGGAGACTGAATCAGATATGAGACAAGAATTCCCAGCATTGTTTCACTGATGTAAATTTTTATTCGACTTTAATTACATTCCTTCTCAATGATATGATTTGACAATCTGTGATTTCGAGGACGAAATCATATCTTAGGAGGGGAGAAATGTAATGCTCGAGATTTTGATTCTATTAATATGAGATTATTGATTATGAACTAATGTGATTATAGCCGGGCCATTACGAGACCAAATTGGGCCAAGCGCATGAATTCCACAACTTGTGGACAGAGAGTCTGGCGCCCGAGCGGTAGTTTTTGACCGCTCGAGCGCCAATGTTCAACAAAATATGCTGCGGACAGAAGATGTGGTGCCCGGGCGGTAGTTTTTGACCGCCCGAGCGCCAGTGATGATTGTGGAGGACAGAACCTCCCGCGCCCGGGCGGTAAGTTTTAACCGCCCGAGCGCCGAGCAAGTGCCCGAGCGGTAATTCTCGACCGCCCGAGCGCCGCCTGAAAGTTGTGGAAAATGATGACACGTATCATTACATGCAATTGGATATATATATATATATACAAATCCTTCAGAATTCATGATAAAGAAAGAAAGAAAGAAGCTCGAGAAAGTTCACAGAAAATCCTTACGCCTTTATATTTCGATCCGTCTGTTAGATTTTGAATCTGACTTCGATACAGTGTTCCTATCAACGCAGGCTACAACTGGACGTAAGTTTTACTACGTTTTGACATGTCTTGAAATTATGATATTGTCAGAATTGAATGGAATTCATATATGATGTTCTTGACATGTTAGACATCATAGAATCGAAGTCAAATTAAGAAACGGACTGATTATGGAATTTTTGTGATTTTCTGAAGTTAATGGACTGAGATATGATATCAGATTGTATTGGTATTGATTATGAATTGAGGGAATTATTATCTGGTGATGTTGTATTAACCGGGATATCGGGATTGTACTGTTATGCCGATGATTTGAATTAAATCCAGATTAATCAGATTCAGTGTTGAATTGAGAATAGAATATTGATATTATGATTCTCGACATGTCGTTTCAAATTTACAGAGATAGTCTTGAGTTCAGAACTGAGATTGCGTCAGACCGAGACCGCAAACGAAAGGTATAATTCAATGTGGTATTGGGAGATCGACTTGAGTCGGTTTAGACTTGAGTTTCCCTAAAGCACATACTTTATTTTATGGCATTGATATTTGCATTGATTTGATTGATATACTTGTTCTCTTGAATTATAGATAGCAGGTATTAGACGAGTAATCTTGTGACAGAAGTGCCTGATAGTGGTGGGATCGCCACGGGCACATTGCACGATGTCACTAGATGGTGTAGAAATCTTGGGACAGATGTGCCTAATAGTGGTGGGATCGTCACAGACACATTGCACGATGTCACAAGATAGGATATTGGCGATAGAGCCACAGTCCATGACGGTTAGGTCAGGACACTGGATGTTTGGTTATATCGACGTGGATAGAACTGGAGTCTTTTCTATTACTGTTGGTCGATATAGGAATACCACATCTGGAAACCGGGATCCCTAGACTAGGATTGAGTCTAGTATGAGTCGTGGAGTCACGAGCATTGTCGACAGTTTGATATTGATTATGTTTCTGATTTTGATACATATTACTGATATTTGTTACATGTTTTTATACCATTTATATGATTGCATGTTCGTTGATTTATAATGGGATTTTATTCTCATTGGAGTTATCCGGCTGTTGTTTTGTTTGTATGTGTACATGACAACAGGTGGGACAGGATCAGGGTCCAGAAGATGAGGAGAGATCGTGATAGAGTGGAGACTTCGGACTTTGATGTATATAGGATTGTGACACTTGATATTTAGATGTTGAACCTTAGTTTTTACTGCTGTGTAGATGGTACAGGACTTGTACTTTATTTTATACTGAGTTGTATATTAGTTTGATTTCACTACATTCCGCATTAAAAAGAAAAAAAAAATTTTATGACCCTAATTACTTGATTAGTAAATTGATCCTGATGACGATTAAGAATTGATTAGCGTCCGGGTCCCCACACAGGCAAAGTTTGAAAGATTTTTGTTAAGGATTTTTATTAGAGATTTCATGCTTTATTTTTGAAGTTAAATTTGATCACCTTAAAGGTACAAATTGAATTTTTGGTAATTGACGATTTTATGGATTTTATGCAATTGAGATTTAAATTGTTAAATTAGGTGATTTATGGAAATATTAAGTTATTTTGATTAATGAAAATGTTAATTTAGTCAAATGGTGATTTTCGAAGTTTATGTTTAAAAAAAATGTAGTAGAATTTTAAAGTTAAAAGCGATGGACTTTTTACAAAATCTAATTCAAAAAGTTACCGACATTAATATTTTTCGACGATCAAAAGAATTATTTCAAAAATATGAAATTTGTTCGAATCAGTTGAGATTTTGGAAAAACTTTCTATACAAAAGTCGTAGAACTCTATGAGATACATCTATCTTAAAATTCCCATCTACGCGTGGTGACTGTAGCTCGGCCACATGCTTACAAGGCAATGCGTGAACTACACACACCTCCCAAAATGGGAAATTCTGAATGTCAGACATTTCTTGGATGATTAATGGCTTATTTTTCAAATTTCAGTTTTTTTGGATGGGTTTAGAGTTATCAAGATTTTTTTTAGTTAAATCATGGTTTAACAAACTTGAATTTTGTGGAAAATGAACTAAAACAGATCATGTATCCATTTACTACTCTAACACACGAAATATATTTAAAATTACAATTATAGGAAATTTTCAAAACATTTGGAGTACTAAAGTAAGTCACATAATAAGTCGGAAATATGTGGTTTACAATTTTCCTCTATATAACCTTTTGGCATTTGATATGATATTTAAGATAAATTTTCTATCATTTGAAATATTGCGTCATATTGTGCATATTAAACTGGTAAATTTTCTGTCATTTTAAATATTGCATCATATTGTTGTCTTTTATGAAAAATGATTTGTAGCCACGTTTTTTGACAAGGAATTTTAAAGATTTCAAAATACTGAAAATTTCAGCAAGTTTCAAAATTTACTCTCTGGTATTTTAAATCAGCGATTTATAGGTTCATTTTATGGAAATCTTGTCAACTGATGATTTATAGTACTTATGTTATCTTTGATTTGATGCAAAATTCGAAATTTTTGAGTGAGAAACGAAGGATATATGGTTTTTCTCGTAGAACTGCTCAATCTGTGCGAAAATTTACGTGTCAACCCATCATCTTATGTTCTTTTGATTACTTTGATTTATAGGTTAATTTCCTGGAAATGTTGTCAACTGATGATTTGTAGTGCTTGGTGTTATCTTCGATGGGATAATAAATTCGAAACTTTTGAATCAGAAACAAAAGAGCTATGGTTTTTCTCGTAGAACTGCTCAATATGTGCGAAAATTTTACGTGTCAACCCATAATATCCTATGTCATTTAAAATTCCATGATTTATAGGTTCCTTTTCTGGTAATGATGTCAATTTATTATTTGTAGTATGCAGTGTTATATATGATTGGATAGTAAATTCGAAATTTTTGAGTGAGAAATGAAGTAGATATGGTTTTTCTTGTAAAATTGCTCAATCTATGCGAAAATTTTACGTGTCAATGCATCATCCTCTGTTCTTTTGATTCCTGAGATTTATAGGCTCATTTTCCGGAAATGTTATCAACTAATTTAGTACTCAGTATTATCTTCAATTGGATACTAAATTCAAAAAATTTGAGTCAGAAACAAAGGAAATATGGTTTTCCTTGTAGAACTACTCAATCTGTACAAAAATTTTACGTGTCAACTCATCATCCTCTATTCCTTTGATTACTACGATTTATAGGTTTGTTTTCTGAAAATGTTGTGAACTGATAATGTGTAGTACTTGATGTTATCTTCGATTAGACAGTAAATTCAAAATTTTTCAATTAGAAACAAAGGAGATATGGTTTTTCTCATAGAACTGCTCAATATGTGCTAAAATTTTACGTGTCAACCCATCATCCTTTGTTTTTTAAAATTCTGGGATTTATAGGTTCATTTTCTGGAAATGATGTCAACTTATGATTTGTAGTACTCTGTGTTATATTCAATAGGATAGTAAATTTGAAATATTTGAGTGAGAAATGAAGGAGATATGGTTTTTCTCGTAGAACTGTTCGATCTGTGAAAAATTTTTACGTGTCAACACATCATCCTCTTAACTTTTGATTTCTACGATTATAGATTCATTTTTTGAAAATGTTGTCAACTGATGATTTGTAGTACTCGGTGTTATATTTGATTGGATAGTAAATTTGAAATTTTTGGGTGCGATACAAAGGAGATATGGTGTTTCTCGTAGAACTGCTCAATATGTACGAAAATTTTAAGTGTCAATACATCATGTTATGTTCTTTTGATTATTGCAATTTATAAGTTCATTTCTGAAAATGTAGTTAACTGAAGATTTGTAGTACTCGGCGTTATATTTGATTGGATTGTAAATTCTAAATTTTTGAGTGAGAAATGAAGAAGATATGATTTTTCGAGCAAAAATGCTCAAGCTGTTTTATTTGTATATGCACGGGTCCGTGCCTAAGACACAAACCGTAAATGTCTTTTTTAAAAATGTATATAAAGTAAATGGAAGTGTCGATGCATGTTTATTATATGATTTATTTAAATGAAAGGAAAAAGAAAAAATATTTTTTGGAATGTGAATTAACTGTGACCAAGAGGTAGTGAGGGATCCGTCGAAAATTGGGGCGGCAAACTCACAATTAAAATGGAGAAAACCGTCGAGAACGGGGACGAGGATCTCACATGGATAATAGATTCGTTGATAGCGAGAACGGTGAATTTACCATATGATGGTTAGAGGGACTAGACGATAACTGGGTTGTTCAACTCTGCCAACCTGGTACTTGTAGATTGATCAATCAAATAGAGGAGTCATTTTCAATGAACAAACTTCACAAAATATTTATGAGGAGAGGTTTATGTTAGGGAACGAGGCTTTGACCCAAAAACTGAGTAAAATGAACAACGAGTTTTAAACCGAGTATATAGTTAATCTGGACAACGTAACTTCGATCCGAAAATGTAAGTTTATCTTGGTTCGTAAATGATCGATTGTACAAATTTTATTTGGGTATGTGGAGAAAAATGTTAAATTGAATGTTGGTAATAACCAAATCTTTAGCTCTGGATATTCACTTTAGAATCCAGAAATTTCAAAAACTTAACTTTTATTTTTTTTCCCATTTATTATAAATTCCAAATACAATAAAACCGAAACTATCATCGGAGGGAAATTAAGGAAGAAAATATGTCGCCTGAAATCGTATTTTATTTTATATATCAGATATGGTCTGTCATGCTTGTATATTTAGATTGTACCATATAATTAAATTAAATGTACAAACGCTTCAGTTACTATTAAAATAAAGATAAACATCATGTTATGATTGGAGCCCATAATCAGAATATTAATTATCTATACAATTTCATCAATCCATCTAAATAAATCCAGATAAAATTTATATAACTGCACTACAATTTTGTTTTAATACAATAATATATAATATTAAAAAGGTTTATAATACTATATTTGGTGTCCAATGAAATATCCGGTCTGAATTAATACCAAATAAACTGTATTTTATATTACAAAATGTGAAATATTAAATTATATACAGCATAGTACTTGGTAATTAGTACCCTTGAAAGCTACGCCAAATCGTGTAGCCAGGGGGTGTAGCCATGGTGTGGACTGGGCTGGGCTGGGTTCAAGCCCAGCAAAGATTTTCGAGTTTAGATTCTTGTAGCTTTTAAGAAAAAAGTTCGAATTTCGAATCCCAGTGGCATGAATTTGAAAAAAAATAGTATATTTCAACCCCTGCTTGCAAACTCACGACATGAAGGCCACCTCTAGGATTTCCAAAAACTAGATTATCAGAGTCAAACTAACTATTTAAGTCTTTTCTTTCATATTCAGCTTGATGTTGTGATATCTTAACATAGGATTATATGCCACGCTGCAAGAAAAACTATGTAATTAAGCCAATTTTCTGCTGCCGCGTATCTCTTTAATTAAGCACTATTCTCTTTGGTGTTCATTGATTTGTGTTTTCCCCAAGATTCTTCTAGTGTTTTTGAATCTGGGTTTGGTCTATTCTGGATTCAAGATTAAAAGCTTGCAATAAATTAATTGTATGTTTTTATGGAATTCTATCACAATAAATTATTTGTTTAGTGTCTTTGATGTTTGGTTACTCAAAAAATAGAAAAAAATGTTTTTTTTATCATCTTTTAATTTAAATGAAGAGTATTCTTTCAGGTGAAATAAAATGACGTTTATAGGTATTTTTATTTATCGGTGAATCAAAATGTCAAAAAAAATCATTACCGATTATTTCATCCAAACAAACAATGAACACCTATCAAAAACTTCAAATGATCATCTTCATCAAATTCAAGCCCACCATATTTTGAAACTCTGGCTACGCCCCTGCGTAAAGCCCCCAAAGATTTAAATACAGAATTTTTTTTAAAAATAATTGGAATAATTTATATTGGTGGGAATATAAATATATTTTGTCGTGTGTATTTTTTCCACCTAATTGGAAGTATAAAGTTTCTAATATTCAAGTTACTCAACAAAAGTTACTCAACAAAAATTTCAAAAAAAAAAATTTACTCAACAAATAAAATTTAAAATATATTTATAATAATAAAAAATAAATATATTAAAACGAAGAGACCATTACTTGTAGGCTGTAGCCCTTGCAATTCAGCGTGAAAAACCTTTTTCTCCCAAAAACGGCGAACAAGCAAGGGAAAAATCCTGCAAGGTCGATCATCCTACGGCTACATCAGGTGAGAGTAGTATTTTATTGGATTTCCTTATGTAAATTGAGTTATGTTCAAGCAATCAACTTGCTACGATGGTATGTAGAACATTTACGTTCTAAAAGAGATGCTTAAACATTTGTCGTTGTGATTACGATTTCATAATTTGGATTTAAGGGTTTTGTGTATTCCCTCAATTTCTTCATCCAATTCAAGAGGAGCGATGGGTTTTGTCCAGCTTTTTTTGGGATTCATGTAAACTGTGAGTAAAATAGAATTAGCTTGTTGGATTGATGGAAAAAAAAAATTGAACTGGTTTAGATTTATATGCTAATTGTTAGGAATTCTCGATCTTTGCTGCTCTGATTTGCGTATGAGGTCTATCACAACCACCCATTTTGACCATGGAATAATAGGAAATTAACAAGATTACACTTACGTGTTAATGAATAAAGTTTCTTACTGGAAGAAAAAAGGTTTTGGATTTTGTTCGAAGTATTGTGTTCATAACTATGGTTAATGGATACTGTGGGGTGACCGATTATTTCGGTTGGGAAAAATTCTAGCAAGCGGACTAGGTCAAGTTATAGTAAATGGACGACAAGTCCAAGTATCGATCCCACAGAGACTATTGATTAAGTACTAAGATTTAAATTACTCGATTTAATCTAGGCAAACAATAATAAGTGAATTGATGATAATTTAAACTAGTTAAATTAAATTAAATTATGCTAAATTATTAACTACGCTCGACTTTGTAGGACATATTGAAACTTGGGATATTTTCAAATTTAATAAAATGATCGGGAACACACAACGGTCCTAACTTTGATTATTATCATGCATTAGAATTAATTAACCACAGATTATTCGATGCCACGATGAAATTCCCTGAATTAACTATAAATCTATATCTAGAATTTATAATCCTATTTTCATTTAACAGTCCAATTATTTCTAATTGAATTTAATCAAACAAAAACGCATTATTCAACGATGGAATCACAGCTGTCGCCTAAATCGCACATTGAAACCGAATACTATTTCTAGTCGATTTAACCGTATGTTGATTAATATTTTTGAAGCTAAATTTAATCTATTCTCTTTCGAGTCGAGATCAAACAACAAACATGCAAATAATTGGCCAAATTAAGAGCACGAGAATTACGCAAACATTAATCAAGAACATAAAATTCATTCATAAATCAAATAATCCAATGAACGAACATAATCAATAGTTTGTCCCTATCGTGGTCCCGATCACAAGAAAACTACTCCATAAATTCAAGACTAGAAGAAAATCTAATATTCGAATTCATGAATGAAAAAAAGAAAACAAGAGGAGAAAATCTCAGCGATGGTGCGCAGATCTTGCGTGTAAAGTGCGCGGTTTGCTCTCGTTTCTCCCAAGCCGTCGCCGCCTTCAAAAGTCTCCAAGTTCTTCCCCTTTTTCTGATCTGAAAAGTCCCGTCCAAAAAGTAACCCCGTAATCTTTTATTTTTTCCTTTTTATTCCTTCAAATCTCCATCTAATATGTGCAAAATTTTGGATCTGATAACAAGTACACGGACCCCGTGTAAGTCTCGGGTGTAGGTCCGTGTACGTTCGAATAAAAATTCTTTCCTGGAGATGCTGGACACGGACCCCGTGTAGGGGTCCGGAATAAGGTCCGTCTTCGTACGGTAATTTTTCATTCTCGGATGTTGCTGGACACGGACCCCGTGTAGAGGTCCGTCTTGTGGTCCGTCTGGGCTCGTGAATTTCCTTCCTTGGGATTTTAGGACACGGACCCTTACACGGGGTCCGTGCATAGGTCCGGGTGCTCTCCTTGTGCTATTTTCCTATTTTTCCGGGTATTTGTGACATGGCATTGCGACGCTTGACTTTTTTTTGGCTTTTATCATCTTTTGGTCAAACCTGCAAATAGCAATAATAACACGAATTAAGTGCAAAACTCGGAATAAGAACGCCAGATAAGCACGAATACGACAAAATAAAGTCTTTAAAACGCTATAAAATTCGTGCTTATCAACTCCCCCACACTTAACCTTTGTTCGTCCTCGAATAAATCAGACAAGAAATAAAGATGAAACATATTTTACATTCAGAACTCAAGTAGTACAATCAAAACTTCTCAATTTGTCAAACTCCTTCACTCCCGGTCAAAAGATCATGCTTCGAATATCACAAGATTCGTGTTCATCGCAATTTAAGATTCAAACATTACCCAGTAAAGATCAACAGAACGAGATGTGCATAGTGTGCAAATCAGAACTCATACTCATCAACCGCTACTTGGTTTAAGGATCACTTATATTCAATTTTTTTTTTAATAGTAGAAATGCCCCATATGCTTGACTTTCATACCCCTCACTACTAAATGTTGAACGATAATAACTTGGTTAATAGGTCTTTTTAAGCTTATAACGTAAGGCCAAGGCTCACGGCTACAATAGAAGGTATGAGAATCAAAAGTGAGAGGGAATAAACATATTCCTGCAGCGCATTCATTCAACTTTTGACTCGTCACCAATCACTGTACTTTTATCATCTTTAGAGCTCTATTATCTCTTACTTTTCTCATTGTCCTTCAGTTTTCACCCACAGATTTTTCGGTTGTCTTCAAAACCATACACTTTACACCATTTATTTTTAAATCATAAATCCACTTCTTTTCATTCAAAGGTAATTCAACAACTCCTTCAAATATGTCTTTTCTACACATGTGAGTGTTGGAACATTTCAAAGCGCTCGAAGGGTTTATTTCTGTCAAAGTTCGGGTAGGATAAAAGTGTATAGGCTGAAATTTTGGTAGTTGATGTGGGACATTGAATAAATTACGAATGGGGTCTAATTGTGTGTCATTGACACACACCATTCGATTTTTATAGGCTCAAGAAGGGTTACTAGAGACAATAAATGATACATCGGGTAGGCTTGAAAGGTTCAAACGGTCCAAAGATCGCCTAAATCATCCCCAAGTCACCATCGTTTGTATTTTCACTTCGATGGCTAATTAGACGAGTTCTAGGGTGTTCTATCTCTTTTTTTGTTTTTTTTTGTTTTTTTTAGTTCACCTTGCACCATTTTACCATTAACGAGCAAGAGTCTGACAACGTGCATGGAAAGAAATGTCAATACAAAATTGGTTCATGTCTGACTTTCTCCTTGAAACTACGACTCCTCTCATTCAATACTAGGCATGAAACGATTTCCCGGGTGATCCAAAATCTAACAAAATTAATCCGGTTATCAAGTAAAACAAGGGTTCTTTCTCTAGATGTAGTCTCATCCTACATGAAAAGTGTTTTTAAGTGATGTGCAACGATGTGTAACAAAACTGTCCTACCCCCACACTTTGAAATCGACACTGCCCTCAGTGTAAAGCGATGTAATATGAATTAACAAGACAGTTAAAGCAAACACACTTCCCTGGAAAAATGTCGAGTAGGTGGTGACAATGGGGTAGAACGCATCAATACCTGAAAAGAACGACATCGAATACACAAGGAAACGTAAACAGGAATAGGAAAAACACTCAAGCACTGAAATAAAATCCAAACGAGAATAATCATAAATAATAAGAAGTCCTCTAAGAGCAACAACATCTGAATGAAATGTAAAATAAACAAACGAGAAAAATGATCAAAGTCATCACAAGTCCTAACAAAATAAAACTAACTACTCATCATCTGATCCCAGCTCCAAGTCCTCCAAGCCATCGAGTGCAGATCTGTCCCAAGGTTGTGCATAGGCATCGTCTGAATGGTGCTCGATTCGAGCCAATCGAGTGCGTATGTCATCCATGCAATCAAATAAGGACGAGAAAACCTGACGTGTACCTCTCTGGGCGCGCTGTCGAGGGGGCAAACCAGTTTGAGGTCCAGCTCGGGCATCCAATGCCGCTTCTTCTTCCACACGATCTTCCCAGGCACGCTCATCAATGGTAGGAAGAGGCACTAGTGGGTCACGGGGATGGGGACTGATATGTCGACTCCCTGGATTACGGTACCAAGCACCCTGTCTGAAAATGAAGTACATGCCCTGCATGGCCTGGGGGGTGAGCATCTGTGTAGAGGTGGGCAGGAGGGAGGTCTCACCAGTGAGATCGATGCCATGGGCCGCCAAGATCCTGGAAATGATGATAGGGAAAGGGGCATATGGTGTCCTATTCTTCGTGGGGTCAATGTGGGCGACTGAGTGCATATGGGAAAGTATGATCGACGCCACTGGAATAGCAGGAATGGCCCCCCAAACCATTCAACATCTTGTCAATGATATAGAGATCCATATGGCGGACCTCGTTGTTCCTGGCTTTCCTTGGAATGATATTTGCCCCCGTGAAGTAACAGATGAGGCGATCCAGCAGCGGGAGGTACGTCGGGAGGACACTGGAGCGGGAGCCGGTAGGAGATGTGCGGTAATGGAGCCGGCGCCGAGCCTCAGGGATCCGGAAAGTGATGTCCGACAGGAAGATATCCACCTGATTGAAGACCACGACGGCCCGTCATTAGGGACATTCAGAATAGTGGCCAGGTAGGCGCTGGTCAACTCAATAGTTACTCCTTTGACGTAAGTACGCGAATGAGGCAGCCCGATTGTCTCTTTTTCCTCCACATTCGCGTAAAATTGCCAGACCAAGTCAGGGTAATACGGTCCGGCGATGTCCAGAATAGGACCCCATCCAAATTTATCAAACTCTGCCCGGAGTGGCACCTCGTGGTCAATCCGCGGATGAATAGAACGTTCCACAATGACGGAGTTCCCATGAAGTGCCGAGTACCAATCGAAATTCTCTCGGCAGGTGAACCTTAAAGCATCAAATGGCAACCTGGCGGACCCGGAGGATGAGGAAGCACCGCTTCGTGCACGCTTGCTGCTCTGTTTTCGAGGAGGCATTTTGATTCATGCAATTATATCCGAACACTCCAAAAAATCAATCACCACAATCCAACCACTCAATCTGAACAACCCAACAACTGATTCCCGCAAAAATGGCAACAAATAAACTCTTGCACAAACAAAGGCCGATACCCAATCAACCGAACTACAACACACAATGCTAATCAATCCAACATCAACGTGCTCAACAATAGAATATCCCGAAGAAACCACAGTAACAATTAAATCCAAGATAAAGCAACACCCAACAATAACGCCCAATAATCCAACAAGTGAAAAACAAACACCGAACCATGAATCTGAAAGAATGCGCAATAACTCACTGTCGACGGTGGTGGGAAATGGCCGGCCACGGGAGATTTAGTGGTGGTGGTCGGCGACAAGGCGGTGGCGCGTCGGCGTGAGTACACTGTTTAGGTGTTTAGGGAGGAAGTTATGGTGGTGGAGTGGATTCACGGGTTCAGAGTAGGTGGCGGTATGAGCGGCGGTGGAAGTGGCAGCGACTGGTGGTGATATGTAGACGGCTCGGGAGGCGGCGACGCGTCGGCGCGGCGGTTTCCGACTGGAGGCGGCGGTGGGAGTAGGGAAATTCAAAGAGGGGTTTTGGGATTTAGAAGGAGAGGTCGCGATTTTAATCTGTATGTCCAAAAAATTTGAAGGCATGGACCCCGTGTAGGGGTCCGTGTACGCTCGTGAATTTGAAAAATCTGGAAGTGGTGAACACGGACCCCGTGTAGGGGTCCCGATGCATGTCCGTGTATGCTCGGAATTTTGCATTTTTGAAAGTGATACACACGGACCCCGTGTAGGGGTCCGGGGCAGGATCCGTGTAGGTTCGGGAAAATGGCAGTTTGGAAGAAATAGGACACGGACCCCGTGCAGGGATCCGGGAGAGGGTCCGTGTTGACTCGGGTAATCGAATTTTTTTTTAAAAAAATTACCCTACGCACTACGAACCAAAATACATATGCTAAGCCAGGGTTGTACAATTCTATAAATCTACACATCAAAATTGAAACTCAATCAAGCACACAAGAAGCAAGACTTGTACAGAAACTTCCCTGGCCTATTTGACGTTCTGAATCTGCTCGTCCTAATAGAATCACGACACTTGAGACATCCCACCGCCAGTGGATAAATTACCTACACCACCATTTTCTGAGATTAGCTCACGAGATATGCATAAAACAGAAAGAGAGAAAGAAAGAAAGTTAAAATAAAAGATGAAAGAAAAATAAAAACTAAACACTGGGTTGCCTCCCAGTAAGCGCTAAATTTATAGTCGATAGCCTGACTTTACTCCCTGTATTCAGTTTGGATCCTGCAAATCCACAGTGGTCGGCTCATCGGGCATGGTACCACCATGATAAACCTTCAGCCTATGCCCATTCACCTTGAATGCTCCAGTTGCTTCACTAGTGATCTCCACTGTCCCATAGGGGAAAACTTGCGTGATGGTGTATGGTCATGACCACCGTGAACGCGACTTACCTGGCATCAACTTTAGTCGAGAATTGTATAACAATACCAGTTGTCCCACCACAAATTCTCGATGAACGATGTTCTGATCATGCCAGCGTTTGGTTTTCTCCTTGTAAAGCTTGGCATTCTCATACGCATCCAACCTAAACTCATCCAGTTCATTCAGTTGCAGCACTCTCTCGTCACCTGTGGCTTTAGCATCAAAGTTCAAAAATTTAGTAGCCCAATAAGCCTTATGTTCAAGTTCAACAGGTAGGTGACACGACTTCCCATACAATAGTTTAAACGGGGACTTGCCAATGGGGGTTTTAAATGCAGTGCGGTAAGCCCAAAGTGCATCGTCGAGTTTTCTAGACCATTCTTTCCTTGAAGCACCGACAGTCTTCTCAAGAATGCGTTTAAGTTCTCTGTTCGATACCTCGACTTGGCCACTAGTTTGAGGATGATAAGGTGTGGCCACCTTATGTCGGACCCCATACTTAGCCAACAGACCGTCAAACTGACGATTACAAAAGTGAGTACCCCCATCGCTAATAATGGCTCTAGGTGTGCCAAAACGTGAGAAAATATTTTTCATGAGAAATTGAACGGCAACCCTAGAATCATTAGTTTTGCATGCAAGTGCTTCCATCCACTTAGACACGTAATCGACAACCACCAAAATATACTTGTTCCCAAAAGAAACTGGAAACGGACCCATGAAATCTATACCCCATACATCAAATAGCTCACACACTAAAATATTATTGAGAGGCAATTCATGTCTCCTAGAGATATTACCTGTGCGCTGACAATTTGAACATTTTGTAACATATTCATGCGCGTTCTTAAACAATGTAGGCCAATAAAAACAAGACTGGAGGACTTTTGACGCAGTTCTGGTTGCCCCAAAATGGCCTCCAGCCGTACCAGCATGACAATGAAACAAAATTTCACTTACCTCTTCCTGGGGAATACATCTACGGACTATGCCATCTGCATATATTCTAAACAAATAAGGATCCTCCCACAAATAGTATTTCAAATATGAGAAATTTTTTTCTTTTGCTGATAAGTAAAGTGGGGAGGAACGAACTTGCTGGATAGATAATTAACGAAATCGGCATACCAGGGTAAACTGTTGATCTCAAAAAGTTGTTCATTCGGGAAATCATCGCGAATAATATCCTTACCTGAACTTGAATTTTCCAAACGCGAGAGATGGTTAGCAACTTGGTTCTCTGTTCCCTTCTTATCGATTATTTCCAAGTCAAATTCCTGTAACAGAAGAATCTAGCGAATTAGCCTTGGTTTTGCATCCTTTTTGGCCATCAAGTATTTCAAGGCTGAATGATCGGTGTGCACTACAACTTTGCTCCCTATCAGATATGATCTAAACTTATCCAGAGCAAAAACCACAACAAGAAGCTCCTTCTCTGTAGTGGCATAGTTCAGTTGGGCAGCTGACAGTGTCATACTAGCATAGTAGATGACATGGATGCATTTGTCCCTCTTTTGCCCTAACACTGCCCCCAGAGCTGTGTCGCTTGCATCACACATCACCTCAAATGGCGACCCCCAGTCAGGCGCTATCATCACAGATGCGGTGATTAATTTCTCCTTCAAAACTTGAAATGCCTGCACACACTCATCAGAAAAATCAAAGCGCACGTCTTTTATCAGCAAATTTGTCAACGGCCAAGAAAAATATTTTATGAAGCGCCTATAGAACCCTGCATGGCCTAAGAAACTACGCACTCCTCTGATGTTTGTTGGGGCTGGGAGTTTTTCTATTACTTCAATTTTAGCCTTATCAACTTCAATCCCAGTTTCAGAAATTTTGTGCTCCAACACTATTTCCTCTCTCACCATGAAATGACATTTTTTCCAATTTAAGACTAGATTTGACTCCTCACATCTCTCCAAGACCTTAGACAAATTAATCAAACAAGTATCAAATGAAGAGCCAAAGACAGAAAAGTCATCCATGAATATTTCTATAAAATCCTCAATCATGTCGTGAAAAATTGCCATCATGCAGCGTTGGAAAGTTGCTGGTGCATTACATAGACCGAATGACATTCGTTTATATGCAAATGTCCCGTAAGGACATGTAAAAGTGGTTTTCTCCTGATCTTCAGGGTCAATAGTAATTTGCATATAACCCGAATAACCATCCAGGAAACAGTAAAAATGATGTCCAGCTAACCTTTCCAACATTTGATCAATAAATGGGAGGGGGAAATGGTCTTTACGGGTGGAGTCATTAAGTTTTCTATAATCGATGCAAATATGCCACCCTGTAACAGTTCTGGTAGGAATTAATTCATCGTTCTCATTTTTTACTACATTGATCCCACCCTTTTTCGGAACAACTTGCACTGGACTTACCCACCTACTATCAGAAATCGGGTAAATAATACCTGCGTCCAGTAGCTTTATCACCTCTTTCTTTACCACCTCTTGCATAGCTGGGTTCAGACGCCTTTGAGGTTGTGTAGATGTCTTATGGTCGGCCTCCATCAGAATTTTGTGCATGCACATGGATGAACTGATCCCTTTGATGTCTGCAATACTCCAGCTTATGGCCTTGATATTATTTCTCAGAACTCGCAACAGCTTCTCTTCTTCCGTACTTGTCAAAGTGGAGGAGACTATCACTGGCAATTTATCATTATCAAGTAAAAATAGATATTTTAAGTGCGAAGGAAGATATTTCATCTCTAGGATTGGGGCTTCTTCAATGGATGATTTTAAAGGTCGTGGGATATGCCCAAGCTCCCAAATCCTAGAGTTTACCGTTTTTGAAATCGGTCTGCCTGCTTCCAGATAATGAATACACTCGTCTAGCTCTTGATTTCCCAATTCGAGTGGGCTTGAATGGGTCATACAGACCGCCAAAGGATCCTCACCAAGTAATTCCTGCAACCCATACTCAACAAACTCGTCAGTAGCATCGATTCTAAAACAGTCAGATGTATCATTGGGATATTTGATAGATTGGAAAACATTAAACACTACACTCTCATCATTCAATCTCAAAACCAACTCACCCTTGTGTACATCTATCAGAGCCTTCCCAGTGGCTAAAAACGGTCTTCCTAAAATAAGAGGAATCTCACGATCCTCTTCCATATCTAACACAACAAAGTCCACTGGGAAAATAAACTTGTCAACCTTCACTAAAACATCCTCTACTACTCCCCTAGGGTATTTAATAGATCTATCATTAATAGATCTATCAGCCAATTGTAGTGAAATTGTAGTAGGTTTAACTTCACAAATTCCTAGCTTCTCAAAACATGAATAAGACATTAAATTAATGCTTGCACCTAAGTCACATAAAGCTTTACCAAAAAATGAATTCGCTATGGTACAAGGAATAGAGAAGCTACCTGGGTCCTTAGCTTTTGGAGGCAACTTATTTTGTAAAATTGCAGAACATTCCTCCGAAAGCTTCACTGTCTCAAAATCCACTAGTTTCCTCTTATTTGATAGAATTTCTTTAAGAAATTTTGCATAGGAGGGCATTTGAGCTAAAGCCTTTGAAAACGGGATATTTATGTGCAGCTTTTTGAAAATCTCAAGAAATTTTGAAAATTGAGTATCCAGTTGCAGTTGCTTTGCTCTTTGGGGAAACGGGACTGAATTAATATCAACAGTGGGGTTCGAGTTTAGAAACTTACCTGCTTTCCTTGCGTCCTCGGGCTCTTGCTTGGATGACCCTTTTTCTTTCACATTTTCCTCAACATCAACTATTTTTTGCTTCAGGGGAGATGTCACTGTGACTGCATTGACACCCTTTGGATTCTTTTCCGTGTCACTAGGTAGTAAACCCGGAGCTCGTGTAGCCATTTGTGTCGCCAACTGCCCTAGTTGAGTCTCCACTCTTTGCATCATGGCATCGTGATTTTGCCATCTCATCTCATTCCCGGCTATGTACTTGGCTAGCATATCCTCAAGATTCGACTTGCTATCCCGTGGCTTGAAACCGGGTGGCATTGAAGGTCCAGTACCTTGCGGAGGTTTAGGTGGTTGCTGAGGAGGTTTCTGCTGGGTAGGATGTTGTGGAGGATTGAAATATGGTTGCTCAACAGTATTTTCTGACTGCCTCCACCCAAAATTCGGATGACTCCTCCATCCCGGATTATATGAGAAACTGTATGGATTATATTGTTGTCGACCCTGGTTTCCCACATAATTCACTGAGTCCCCTCCAAAACACTGTATTCCCTCACAAGACATATCTGGCATGAATGGTATTTCATTAGATGATCCACCAACTATCTCAGCATTTCCCTGAATTTGATTCACTGGCTTGACTGGTATGATTTATTTGCTTGTAACTGTGCCATCTGATGTGTCAATCCATCAAGCTTTGCTGTGATCGCTGTCAAGGCGTCTATTTCAAGGAATCCGACCTTCTTCTCCCTTCGATTGTCTTGCCAACCCACATTGCTTTCTGCCATATTAGATATGATTTCAAGTGTTGCGGTTGGTGTTTTCCTGTACAAGCTACCGTTCGCTGCTGCATCAAGCATAGATCTTACAGATGGATCCACCCTATAGTAGAACGTCTCAACCTGCTGGCCTATCGAAAAACCATGTCTCGGGCACATTCTCAACATCTTTTTAAACCTTGCCCATGCTGAATTCAACGATGCCCCATCTCTCTGTCTAAATGATGTGATTTCATTTCTCAACTGTGTAATCTTGGTTGGGGCAAAATACCTGTGCATGAAGACCTCGACTAACTCATCCCATGTAGTAATAGAACCAGCAGGAAGGTCTCGAAGCCACTCCATAGCTTCTCCTTGCAGGGAGAATGGAAACAGTCTGAGTCGAATGGCATCAGTACTCACCCCATTGCACTTGATTGTATCACAGATTGACAGAAAGTTCTCCAGATGTGCATTGGGATCTTCAGATGGTGATCCTCCGAATTTCACTTGAAGTTGAATCATCTGGATGACGGCCGGCTTCAGTTCGAATGTATTCGCTTGAATTGTAGAGCGGACAATACTAGAACCATAACCTCCAAACGCTGGTCGATGGAGCTCCATTAAAGTACGATTATCCTCTTCCCCGGCCATATTTTCAGATTTTGGTTTAAGGTCTAATTCAGATTCCTCTTCAGATCCGAATTCAAGGGCCACGTTGTTGTTCCTTCGAGCTCTACGGATGCGGCGGAGAGTGCTTTCAATCTCTAGATCAAGTGGCACTAGATTTTCGAAGCCTTGAGCACGACTCATATAACACGAGCTAGACTCCTGAAATCAAAATTTTAAGTGCACAATTCAAGTTCCAAAAGAATGCAAAAGTCTGAAGCAAAATTAATTAAAATGCTCAAAATTAAAAAAAATAAAAAAATAAGAACTAATAAATAAATGCCTAGTCTCAAATAAATAATTTATCCTAATATTAAACAAACTATCCCCGGCAACGGCGTCAAAAACTTGACCGATTATTTCGGTTGGGAAAAATTCTAGCAAGCGGACTAGGTCAAGTTATAGTAAATGGACGACAAGTCCAAGTATCGATCCCGCAGAGACTATTGTTTAAGTACTAAGATTTAAATTACTCGATTTAATCTAGGCAAACAATAATAAGTGAATTGATGATAATTTAAACTAGTTAAATTAAATTAAATTATGCTAAATTATTAACTACGCTCGACTTTGCAGGACAGGTTGAAACTTGGGATATTTTCAAATTTAATAAAATGATCGGGAACACACAACGGTCCTAACTTTGATTATTATCATGCATTGGAATTAATTAACCACAGATTATTCGATGCCACGATGAAATTCCCTGAATTAACTATAAATCTATTTCTAGAATTTATAATCCTATTTTCATTTAACAGTCCAATTATTTCTAATTGAATTTAATCAAACAAAAACACATTATTCAACGATGGAATCACAGATGTCGCCTAAAATCGCACATTGAAACCGAATACTATTTCTTGTCGATTTAACCGTGTGTTGATTAATATTTTTGAAGCTAAGTTTAATCTATTCTCTTTCGAGTCGAGATCAAACAACAAACATGCAAATAATTGGCCAAATTAAGAGCATGAGAATTACGCAAACATTAATCAATAACATAATATTCATTCATAAATCAAATAATCCAATGAACAAACATAATCAATAGTTTGTCCCTATCGTGGTCCCGATCACAAGAAAACTACTCCATAAATTCAAGACTAGAAGAAAATCTTATATTCGAATTCATGAATGAAAAAAAGAAAACAAGAGAAGAGAAAATCTCAGCGATAGTGCGCAGATCTTGCGTGTAAAGTGCGCGGTTTGCTCTCGTTTCTCCCAACCCGTCGCCGTCTTCAAAAGTCTCCAAGTTCTTCCCCTTTTTCTGATCTGAAAAGTCCCGTCCAAAAAGTAACCCCGTAATCTTTTATTTTTTCCTTTTTATTCCTTCAAATCTCCATCGAATCTGCGCAAAATTTTGGATCTGATAACAAGTACACGGACCCCGTGTAAGTCTCGGGTGTAGGGTCCATGTGCGTTCGAATAAAAATTCTTTCCTGGAGATGCTGGACACGGACCCCGTGTAGGGGTCCGGAATAAGGTCCGTTTTCGTACGGTAATTTTTCATTCTCGGATGTTGCTGGACACGGACCCCGTGTAGAGGTCCGTCTGGGCTCGTGAATTTCCTTCCTTGGGATTTTAGGACATGGACCCTTGCACGGGGTCCGTGCATAGGTCCGGGTGCTCTCTTTGTGCTATTTTCCTATTTTTCCGGGTATTTCTGACATGGCATTGCGACGCTTGATTTTTCTTTCTTTTCTTTAGCTTTTATCATCTTTTGGTCAAACCTGCAAATAGCAATAATAACACGAATTAAGTGCAAAACTCGGAATAAGAACGCTAGATAAGCACAAATACGACAAAATAAAGTCTTTAAAACGCTATAAAATTCGTGCTTATCATGGGGTCAGAAGGATGTGGTGATGTCAAATTGGATGTCGTGTGTCTTATAGATACTTGCGGAGTGTTGTCTGTGGACATGCAATTGTAGTCTGTATATATGCTTCGTGCTTTTGTTTTGAAACCTTTGTTTTGGCTTATGATGTTTGAGTGGGTTCTTAATGTTCTTTCATGGATGTATAAAGAATTCTGCAGAGTGGAATTGGGTTACAAATGTATGTTAGTTTTATGCTGCTGAGATGCTTTTAAACTCGGAAAATTTCATGTCTTTTGAACCCAATTCACTCGACAAATCTAACATTTTCCATTATATACATGAGATTCAAATCTTAGAGTTGCTGCATTTGTTTGTTGAATTTTATGCTATTACACTGTTGTTTTGAGTAATAATTATTTACTTTTTTTCCAGATTAAATGGAGCTCGGGTCATTCCATGATAATTCACAAGCGACATTTTCGTTGACTGATGAGGATCATACTCTAGCGAATACTCTGAGATTTAGTCTAAATCAAGAGTGAGTTGTACATATAATTGTTCTATACACCGAAACTGTAGTTACCCAAACATCAGATGTTAGCAAGAGCATAGGTGATATCATACTTTCCAGCAAAAATCCTAGTACTCAATCCCTGTTGTTTAATAGCTGGTTTGTTCCAATTGTGTTTCTTCTAACTGTTGGTTCAACCCTCTTGCATGATTTTTTCTCACTATAATCATATCTGTAAAAGTAGATGTTAAGTGGTATAATGATATCTTGCAGCCCCAGAGTTTCATTTTGTGGTTACAGCATTCCACACCCTTCTGATGCTCGTGTAAACATTAGGGTGCAAACAACCGGTAATGTTACTGAACCCTTTATTTGTAAGAAGAGACTGTCGATATCAATACTACGACTTTGAAAATTGCCTTAGCGCACCCCAAAGTTTCGCACTTCGTGACCCTTTGAAGGCTAAATATCACTTGATTTCTACTTAAAGCTGATCTTTGTGTTCTGGTTGTAGGTGATTCGGCGCGAGAGGTACTCAAAGATTCTTGCCAGGATCTGATGCTAATGTGCGGACATGTTAGAAGCACTTTTGATCAGGCTATTACGGAGTTCAAGAATAACAAAGGTCTTAAATCCATGAAAATCGAACAGTAATCGATCTATTTATACGTTATTTCTCGAGATGTAGTATCAATTTATTGACTTTGATACTCGAGTGTGAACTCCCCCATATTTCGAAAATGAGACTTCTGCTATCCTCTTACTCTTACTCGCTCCAACCATGTCTATCCATCGAACGCTGCCACCGAAATTTTATAATTGGCCTACAAGAACAGGACTTAAGGTTTGTTAAAGAATCAAGCCACCCAAGATTATCATAAACCTTCTACAACACTTGCTAAAGCCTCATGCTACATGAATTGATATTCACCACATTTTCCACACAATTGACTAAAAGTTTGCTACATATTATATGATATGATAATTGGTGAAAATGTAGTCAATCCGATAAAGAATGCAGCATTGGGTACGACAGTTTGAGCAGAACCGTCACAGCTGAAATGAATGATACATATTTCATATTTGTGTATCCATTTATATAATTTGGGAAAATGATTTTTTTTATGGGGTCTTTAACTCCTAATCGTTATTACAATGCAATTTGATTATAATTAATTAATTACAACGGAAAATAAGTTTAAATTTTCTTTACAATGAGCCTAAAATACATTGTTTGAATACTAAAAATAGTATTTCATCTCACATCATAAAATATGCCCACATAATTAAAATCAACTACATACAAACAGATAAACTCATATCCTCGGGACATGTCCTGGTATATAGATACATATATATATACTGGGAAATATCATTAAACCTCAGCTCAAACTGTGACTCCCTCCAGAAGTACACTCTTCGGTTTCCTGATATCCTGGATTACCTGTTATTGTCTACATACAAAGACAACAACAGCCCCCTCTGAGGTGAGCAAAGCTCAGTCTGAAACAACCACAATATATACCACAAGAATCTAAACAATGATATATGGTATGCAATGCATGTATGTCGTAGAGGTATTAGGTAAAATGCTCATCCACTGAGCATATGTCAGAATCAATCGAATCGCTATCAAATCAATGCTCGAGCTGGCTCATCGGCCTCAATCAGGGATACTCGTATGATATCGTCGAAAAAGAGCCATCAAATCTCAAATCTCAATCAATCATTGGGGCCACTAATGACTATGCTTTAAGGGCCATATAATGCCAAACATAGCATCATGTTCACAAACCCCAGAATCAAATCCAATCATAATAGGTGTCCAAGGATCATAGCTCAACGTGTATGTCATGTATGCCACATCAACTCAACAAATAAGGCATATAGATATATATTCTCAATCAAATCAATCAAACATATATCATATGATACAGATACATGTCGTATGTTACTCGGTCGCAACATACCTGAATTTTTCGTTTCCAGTCCACTGTAACTTTAGATTTCAGTATAAAAATATATCTACATCAATAACATACTCATTTCAATCAATAAAATCATTCAAAATCAACAATATAAGTTTCAAATATCTTTTGAAACTTTGAAAATTCATATCAAATTGAAATCATAACATAATTCAATTCCGACTTCGAATACGAGTTTCTTGTTGGTTATTCTACCACATATATGAATCTCGACTTCAAATACATGCTATTCTAGTATTTAAATAATTAAAGTTGCTGAAACCAAAAGAATCTTACCTCAAAAGAAAGCTCCCGACGCGAGGATTCCGAATATATACTTTGTTTTAAGTTTGGGCAACGTTTCGAGGTGAATTCGGACGATAGAAATCAATTCCTCTTTTGTTCTCTCGAAGCCTCCAAAGGATTTGCTTCAAAATTCATTCTTATCAGCCTTAAATATTGTGAAATTCGAGGGATTCTCGCCCGGGCGGAACACAATTTGCACTCGGGCGCATGGTCACGCGCTCGGACTCGCCTATTACTACGCCCTAGCGTGACTTGTTCGACCTGAAACTATATTTTAGGTTTCGAATTAGGAAAAATGATCAACATGAAAGTTGTAGATCTATGTTTTAGATTTCATTTGCCACCAACCTCACTCAATTTGGATATTGGATACGAAATTATGCTCATTCTCCCAAAATGTGTCAATGCAGAAATTGTAACGCACACGATACATTTCGGGATGATTTTGCCCCTATTTCCAAATGAATTTGGACAAAACTCAAAACATGAAAGTTTTAGTACTATGTATTAGCTTTCCAATGAATTTGCTCTCATTTCATTTGGACTAATACTCATATAAATATGCTGAAAATCGTAAAATGTATCACTTTTCTATTGCGGTTCAGCACATCATCCATCTACAAATCAATTTCTAATACAATATTTCATTATCTCCACTTATTTTCTCACTTTTATTGTCAAGTATATACTTCATACACGTAAAAACATGACAATTTCATAAATTATCTTTAATCAACATAAGATTTACGATAATACGATATACGGTCCTTACATTTCTCCCCCACTTAAAAGATTTCGTCATCGAAATCTCAAGTGTCCATATACACATAACATTGGAAAAACATATAATACGTCACCAGTTATAGTACATATCAAAACTAAAATCAATAAATGGATCATTATACATTGAATATAATGGAACAAGTGAGATATAATCAAATCAATGTGGATATGATTCTCGCATCTTGCTCTACAGTTCCCACGTTGACTATTCCACACCATGTCGTGTCCATTGTACTCGAAACAAAGAAATCGATTTGTTACGGAATATCTTCTCCTTCCTATCGATAATACAAACATGTTGTTCAACATAGGAAAGAGAAGGATCAAGTTCAACCTCATCAGGTAGAAGTACATGTGATGGATCTGGTTCATACTTTCTCAACATAGAAACATGAAATACATCGTGAATGACAGATAAAGCTAGTGGCAATGCCAATCGATAAGCAAGATCCCCAACTCGATCAAGGATCTCGTATGGACCAACATATCGATGAGATGATTTCCCTCGCATGCCAAATCGAATAGTGTCTCTAAAGGGAGATATTTTCAAAAACACTTTATCACCTTTCTGGAATTCTAAGGGTCGTCTTCGTTTGTTAGCATAACTCGTTCGACGATCCTGAGCAGCTTTCATTCGCTGTCGAATCAACTGAACCTTATCATTCATTTCTTTTATCATTTCAGATCCAATCAATTGTCTTTCACCAATTTCATCCCTGAATAACGGTGACCTACATCGTCTCCCGTATAAGGCTTCAAACGGTGCCATATCAATACTCGTTTGGAAGCTATTATTATAAGAAAATTTTACTAATGGTAAAACATCTTGCCATCCCATTTTGAAATCCATCACAACAACACGTAACATATCTTCTACCGTTTGAATTGTACGCTCAGTCTGGCCATCAGTTTGAGGATGATACGCAGTACTCATAGCCAAATGCGTACCCATAGCTTCTTGGAAATTACCCCAGAATTTAGAAGCAAATCTGGGATCACGATCAAATACAATCGAGACTGACACACCATGCAGTCTCACAACATTCTCGATATATAAACGGGTCATCCTATTATACGGATAAGTCCGTTTATACGGAATGAAATGTGCAGATTTCGAAAGCCGATCAATAATAACCCAAATAGCATCGCAGTCCTTAGGCAAACGAGGTAAATGAGTCACCAAGTTCATAGAAATATGTTCCCAATTTCATTTCGGGATTTCAAGACTATGGAGTAATCCTCCAGGTTTCATTCTATCGGATTTCACTTGCTGGCATACAAGGCATTTCGAAATAAATTCAGCGATATCCTTCTTCATACGTCTCCACAAGAATTGGGGTATCGATGTCAAATACATCTTTCGACCTCTAGGGTGAATACTGTATTTGCTACAATGTGCTTCACGAAGAAGGACATATTTCAAATCAGAATCACCAGGAACTACCAGTCGACCGTTAAGTCGTAAAGAACCATCAGAAGAAATCTGAAATCCAGACTGATGTCCTGCAGATACAAGTTCTTTAGACTTTTGAATCCGAGCATCGCTTTGTTGGGCCTTTCGTATTTTAGATATCAAATTATGCTCAATTTGCAATGCAGAGACAGTGACAGAATTCCAATTCGAGTGAAAATTCCAACCAGAAGTACATATGTACTTTGGCGACATTAACATAAGCTAAAACAGAATCATGAACTTTATGGATAAGAGCGTCCGCAGTAACATTCATCGATCCAGGATATTGAATCTCACAATCAAAGTCCTTCAGGAGATCCATCCACCTACGTTGCCTCATATTCAGATCAGATTGAGAAAAGAGATATTTCAGACTTTTATGGTCCGAATAGATAACAAACTTTTCTCCGTACAAATAGTGGCGCCAAATCTTCAAAGCAAACACAATGACAGCCGATTCAAGATCATGAACAGGATAACGAGTTTCATGATATTTTAATTGACGAAATGCATAAGCAACCACCTTGCCATGTTGCATCAGAACACAGCCCAAACCTTTACCAGATGCATCTGTACACACTACAAATCCTCTGGTAACTGAGAGAATAATAAGCACAGGTGTTGTGGTCAATCTCGTCTTCAATTCAAGAAAACTAGCTCCACATTCATTTGATAAAATGAATATCTGATTTTTCTGTGTCAGTTGAGTAATAGGTTTATCTATTTTCAAAAATCTTTCAATAAAACAACGATAATAACCAGCTAAACCCATGAAGCTACAGATCTCAGGAACATTTGTAGGTCTCGGCCAATTCAATGCAGCTTCAACCTTAGCAAGATCAACAGATATGCCATGTCTCAAAATGACGTGGCTCAAAAATACTACTTTGTCCATCCAGAATTCACATTTGGACAATTTAGCATATAAATAGCTAGTGCGAAGAGTTTGAAGTACCAGTCTCAAATGTTTAGCATGCTCTTTTTTCGATTTAAAATATACAAGAATATCATCAATAAAAACAATAACGAATCGGTCAAGAAAATCTCGAAAGACACGATTCATTAGATCCATAAATACAGCAGGAGCGTTCGTGAGACCGAAAGACATAACCAAGAACTCATTGTGACCATACCTGGTACGAGAAGCAGTGTTAGGCACATCTTCTTCTCGAACTCGTACTTGATGATATCCAGACCGAAGATCAATCTTAGAGTATACAGAAGTACCCTGTAGCTAATCAAATAAATCATCAATATGAGGAAGTGGGTACTTATTTTTCATAGTAGCCCGATTCAGTTGCCTATAATCGATATATATTCCCACAGTACCATCTTTCTTTTGAACAAACAAAACTGGAGCTCCCCAAGATGATACACTCGGTCGAATATATCCCTTATCGAGAAGATCTTGTACTGTTATTTCAATTCCAATGGTGCCATGCGATAAGGAGCTTTAGAAATAGGTGCAGTCCCCGATACAAGATCAATACTAAATTCGACTTCTCGATGAGGCGGAGAATCAAGAATCTCATCGGGAAACACATCCAGGAACTCTTTCGCAACAGAAATATCAGATAAAGAGGGTTCCCTCTTAGACACATCAACAACATAAATAAGAAAACCCTCATCCCCGCTAAACAAAAGTCGAGACATTTCCAAAGAGGATACAAATGAAATTTTTTCTTGAGAACGCTTACCATAAAAATTCCACTTGGGTCCATCAATAGGTCGAAATCGAACCACTCCATGAAAACAATAGACAGTAGCTCGATTTGTTGTCAAGATATCCATTCCAACAATACAATCAAAGTCATGCATCGGAAGGAAAATCAAATTAATGAATATCACATTATCATCGTAGATCAATACAAAATTATGCACAACTTTCTCAGACAGAATAATCTTTCCTGCTGGCGTGGCTATCGATAAGGTATCATACAATGGAGTACACATAATATCATGAGATGTAACAAATGAATGAGATATGAATGAGTGAGATGCTTTTGTATCAAATAAAACACGTGCAGGATAGTCGCAAAGCATCCAAATACCTGCAATAACACTACCAGGAGCTTTTTTCGCTTGATCTTCGGTCATGGCATACATTCGAACTTGAGGAGGCCTTGGGTAGTCTGACCACCAGGTACTCGATATCGTGGAACATTTGACTGCTGAAAAGAGGGAACAGGAACAATAGGTCTCATCATACTGTGGCCACCTCTAAATCCTGGCTGGGGTTGAGACGAATGCATACCCCTATTTGGACATACACGAGAGAAATGGCCTTCCTGTCCACACTAATAACAAGTACCAAACATACCTTGACACTGCTCGATAGTATGTATGCCTCTACAATGACTATAATAAGGAGCTGAAAGGGATCGATTTTAGGTGACCGAAAACGCAACGGAAGCTCAAATATTTTCGATTTTTACATGGAAATTTCGGCCACCTTGTACTAGGTGTGTAGCATATACTAAAACAACTATGACATTCATAGGGTGTTAAGAAATTATACCTATCAATCTCTTGAGGTTGATGATGGCTCCAACCAAGTTGTAAACAACTTGGCTCTTCAAAGGATGAACTTCTACAAGCTTTCCTTGAGCACACCTTGCTCAAAATTAGGCCCACCACTTGCTAAGAAGATCCCCTCTTATTTTGTACTAGAAAAACAAAAGGATTTTTCAAAGAGAAGTGATTTCTTTCTTCAACAATTGAAGAACAAAAATTGCGAGAAATATAAAGGAGAGAGTCCCAATATTTCGGCCAAGGCATTCAAAAATGGGAGGAGGGAAGACTAGTCTTGGTTGTGGGAAAAGGTTTTGTGTATTCCAAAGGCATGCCATGCCTTGGATGTTGCAAAAGTTGTCTCCCAACTCTTCACCTCCCATGCATGCAAATCTATTTGGGCTTGTAACAATTACAAGGCCCATGGACTTTAATTTAATTGTCTCAAACATATTTGAGCCCAATTAAACATTACTTGATTTTACTCAAGCCTACTAGTTTAATAATTATTTCTAATTGGGCTCTACTAGACCCAATGTAGTTTAATTAATCCAACACTTGAATTAAAGTTAATTTAGTCCATTTTAATGTTTATGAAAATCACAATTTTCAAATACATTATTTACTTGGCCAACTTTAAATTTAGGAACACATTCATAAATTAAAAGTTACATTTCTCTCATAGAAGTCATACTTCTATTTTTCTTTACGCCTATAAACTCATTTATAAGCCGTTCAACACTTTGAACTATTTTACTTCTCAACGGGATCTAGAAAGCTAGTACTCGTGTGGCCCTCAATGATTCATTGATACAACTAGCCGTGGGTTCACATCTCCATGTGATTCGGACTAAACATGTCCTTATACGAGCATACCTCAATTGCTCCATTCTTACTTATCAACTCCTTGATAACAAGAACGTCAGAACTCAAGTCTGATAGTACCCAACCAACCATGTTAAACGCCTAGCAGCATCGCTTACATGATTCCCTAGGTATCAAATGATAGTGCCTGCAAGAACCATTCAATTATGGTTAGCGTACAGTACGGTCCCTTCAACTCATATATCCCGACCGATTCGACAACCATTGGTTTATCGAGAGTTGTCAATGAATCGATACTATGTGTCATGTCGTAGTTGCATCGATGGTGTAATCTATGAAACCCCTTTCATAATTACCACCATACTCTGATCAGAGATTTCAACCTACATACACATGAGAACACATAGGATATCCATACCCGAAGGTAAGCGGTGAATCCCCGACTACAATGCATCGACTCCTATATGTTTTGACAGAACACCCAACCTTGCCACCTGATGACCCCATGAGAGTCGGTAAACAAGTCAAAGTGTAATTCTAGCACATAGAGTCTCAATGTTGTCCCGGGTCATAAGGACTAATGATGTACAACCATAAACTAGGACCTTTCCACTCGATAAGTGAGAACCACTTGGAAAGTCCTTTATGGAGGGTTGTTCAGTTCACTCTACCAGGAGCACCTATCTGCATGCTCGGACATCACAATGTCCCCTACCAATGAAACATGGTACTCACATCGCAGATACTAGTCTCGAACTCGAGCGGCCTATATCCTTCTTAGTGGCGGCTGAATCGACTAGGAACTGTTTAGAATATACAGTATTCCAAATATGAGTTTCATGATACTCATCATATGAGCATCTCATATTCTTTCTACTATTTGTATATTCAAGGGCTTTATCTATGCAACAAGCATGTGTATACAAATAAAGATGTGCCAAAATAATAATTTCAAATATTATTAAAATAAAGACTGTTCATACATAGAGTTTTATTGTGAACACTCGGCCAACACTTGGCTCGACGGGCACCTACTCTAACAATCTCCCACTTGCACTAGAGCCAATTACCCATATGCTTCAAACCCATTGATTCGCGATGCTTCTCGAATAATGGTCCAGGTAAAGGCTTAGTTAGTGGATCAGCAACATTATCTGCGGAGCCGACTTTGTCAATCGTGACATCTCCTCTTTCCACGATCTCTCTGAGGATGTGGTACTTTCTCAATACGTGTTTGGACTTCTGATGAGACCGCGGCTCCTTTGCTTGAGCAATGGCTCCCATGTTGTCACAAAACACCGGGACAGGAGCAACTCCATTAGGAATGACGCCCAACTCTTGGACGAAATTCCTTATCCAAACAGCCTCCTTTGCTGCAGCTGATGCAGCAATATATTCTGCCTCAGTGGTGGAATCCGCTGTACTATCTTGCTTGGAACTCTTCTAAGAGACAGCAGCACCATTGAGCATGAATATGAACCCAAAGGTTGACTTCGAGTCATCGGTATTGCTTTGGAAGCTAGAGTCGGTATAGCCTTCCAATTTCAGTTCTCCACCCCCATAGACCAAGAACAACTTATTGGTCCTTCTCAAATACTTGAGGATATCTTTCACAGCTTTCCAGTGTGGAAGACCAGGGTTGGATTGATATCTACTCACTACACTTAGTGCAAAAGCCACGTCAGGACGTGTAGGTATCATCCCATACATGATGCTACCAATCGCAGATGCATACGGAATGCGTGTCATCGCCTCTATCTCTGCATCAGTCTTGGGAGACATAGACTTGGATAGGGACACGCCATGACACATTGATAGATGTCCTCTCTTGGACTCATCCATCGAGAACCTCTTCACGATGGTATCAATGTATGTGGACTGGGTGAGACCAAGCAATCTTTTTGATCTATCTCCATAGATCTGTATTCCCAATACAAAAGATGTTTCACCCAAGTCCTGCATCAAGAACTTACTTGCTAACCATATCTTAGTTGATTGCAACATCCCTACATCATTCCCAATGAGTAGAATGTCATCAACATAAAGCACAAGGAATGTCACAGCACTCCCACTGACCTTCTTATACACACAGGGTTCCTCAGGATTCTTAGCAAAACCAAACTCTTTGATTGTACTATCGAATATGAGGTTCCAACTCCTAGATGTCTGCTTTAGACCATAAATAGATATTTGAAGTTTGCATACCATATGCTCACTTCCGATAGATGTAAACCCTTCGGGTTGAGACATGTAAATCTCTTCCTTAATATCCCCATTAAGAAAGGTTGTCTTAACATTCATCTGCCATATCTCATAGTCATACCATGCAGCTATGGCTAGCAAAATCCTTATGGACTTGAACATTGCAACTGGAGAAAAGGTTTCCTCAAAGTCAACTCCTTGTCTTTGAGTATATCCTTTTGCCACCAATCGCGCCTTGAAGGTCAATACCTTCCCATCTGCCCCAAGTTTCCTCTTGTAAATCCATTTACACCCTATGGGAACAATTCCCTCAGGTGGATCCACGAGATTCCACACTTGGTTCGAATGCATGGAATTCATCTCAGATTCCATTGCTTCAAGCCACTTGGATGAATCGGCATCAAATAACGCTTCCTTGAAGGTCCTTGGATCACATCCATGGTTAGACTCGTCATGGCCTTCTTCAAGAAGCAGACCATACCTCATAGGTGGTCTCGAGACTCTCTCGGATCTTCTAGGAGCTTGTATCTCCTCTCTTGGCTCTTCGGGTGTGGGTTCTATAACTGTGGGTGTCTCTTGAACCTCTTCGAGTTCTATCATCTTGCCTTTTCTATCCAATAGAAATTTCTTTTCCAAAAAGGTTGCATTCCTAGAAACAAACACTTTTGTTTCTTGGGGATGATAGAAGTAGTATCCAACCGAATTCTTTGGATATCCCACAAAGTAACATAAAATGGATCGACTATCCAATTTATCTCCCACTACCTGCTTCACATAAGCAGGGCACCCCCATATTCTAAGAAGAATATTTGGGTGGCTTACCCATCCATATCTCATATGGTGTCTTGTCAACTGCCTTTGAATGGATATTGTTCAACAACAGTGCCGCTGTCTCAAGCGCATATCCCCAAAAGGATGGCGGCAACTCCGTGAACCCCATCATAGACCAAACCATGTCCATCAAAGTCCGGTTACGACGCTCCGAAACACCATTCAACTGTGGTGTAGCGGGCGGAGTCCACTGCGAGAGAATCCCATTCTCCCTAAGATACTCTTGGAACTCGGCACTCAAGTACTCACCACCTCGATCCGATCGAAGTGTCTTGATGCTTCGTCCCAACTGTTTCTCTACTTCACTTCTGAATTCTTTGAACCTTTCAAAGGCTTCAGACTTGTATTTCATCAAATACACATACCCATACCTCGAAAAGTCATCGGTAAAAGTGATGAAGTAGGCATGTCCATGCTTAGTGGTGATGCTAAGCGGACCGCACACATCGGTATGGATCAAATCCAATAACCCTTTGGTTCGCTCCACATGGCCTTTAAAGGGAATCTTGGTCATCTTTCCTTTTAGACAGGATTCACAAGTCGTGAGAGCATTAATATCAGACATATCAAACGTGCCCACTCCCACTAGCTTGTTCATCCTTCTTAGGGAAATATGTCCTAATCGAGCATGCCATAATTGTACCGAATTTAGAGTATCTTGTTTGCGCTTGTTTTTTGTTGTTATAGCTTGGACATTGTTAAGTGGAATATCTTTCAATTTTAAGGTGTAGAAATCGTTTTCAAGTTCTCCAGTACCAATTAAACATTCATTCTTGTAAATATTGCAAACACCTTTGCTAAATAAACAAGAAAATCCATCTTTATCAAGCATAGAAATGGAAATAATGTTTTTCACCAAGTCTGGTACAAACAAAACATCTCTCAAAACAAGCTTAAAATCATTGTTCAAATGCAAATAAACATCTCCTACGGCTTTGGCAGCAACCCTTGCTCCATTGCCCATCCTCAAGAAGGTCTCACCTTCCCTGAGCCTCCTACTTCTTCCCATCGCCTGCAAATCATTACAGAGATGTGAGCCACAGCCGGTATCCAATACCCAAGAAGTAGAGTTAATTGAAATGTTTACTTCAATATAGAACATACCGTTTCCAAAACTCTTCTGGGCAGGATATTCCCTGCAGTTACGCCTCCAATGTCCAGGCTTCTTGCAGTGATGACAGATGTCAACAGTCTTGTCAGCCTTCACTGGTGTGGCTGCCACAACGGGACCCGGAGTCTGCCTCTTCAAGGGCACGTTCTTCTTGGGACGTTGGAAAAAACGCTTCTTTCCCTTCCCAGGTGGACCGGTCTTCGTACCAGATGAAGAGCCCACAAAAAGAACCGGCTTCTCTTTCTTGATGGTGGACTCAAAAGTCACAAGCACATTCACCAGCTCCTCAAGGGTCGGCTCCATCTTGTTCATGTTTAAGTTCACCACAAAAGGATCAAATGAGCTAGGCAGCGATAATAGCAACACGTCGGTGGTCAACTCCGAAGGCAATATCAAATCCATGCCAACGAGCTTGTCCACGAGCCCAATCATCTTCAGGCCATGCTCATGGACCGAGGCCCCATCTCGCATGCGCATAGTGATCAGCTCCTTGACGGTAGCATGCCTAAGAGGCCGAGTCTGCTCACCAAAGAGCTCCTTGAGGTGCATATGAATGTCAGCAGCATTCTTTGCATCCTCAAAACGCCTCTGCAGCTCATCATTCATAGAAGCCTGCATATAACACCTGGCCTTCAAGTCATGGTCACACCAATCCTTGTAGGTCTGCAATTCCTCAGGAGTGCAGCTAGTCGGAGCCTCAACAGGGGACGACTCAGTCAGTGTATATGCATTCTTTTCCGAGTTCAAGACGATCTTTAGGTTTCTTAGCCAAGTGAGGTAATTAGGTCCAGTTAACACGTGTTTTTCGAGTATTGCGGATAGCGGATTGCGAATCGAAGACATTGTCAAATTTTGTACTGAAAAGTAAAACAGATAAATGTTAATGACTATTTTAAAATATTTAGTAAGATATAAAGTACGGACTTTTACTTTATAAATTTTCGCTCCCACTGTTTTGATATTTTCACTACCCTCTAGTGAAAACGGGAAACTCCTTTCCTCAGTAGGTACGTAAGGTCCAATTAGCGAATTATGATCCCGAATAATATCAGCCAATCACAATTCCTAAAAGGTAGTTTCCAATTGCATCACAATGCAACCCTCTACGTAAACTTTTGTCTCACGTTTGATTAGGACCCAATAATATGACGTCGTTCATCTTCACGTGTCAAGCCTTACCCATCGATGTTGAACCTTAATGGACGGTCGCCATAAGTTCCCCCAATAATATGAGCCGAAATCATGGGAGTTCCACGTAGTTCACATCACCATGTCAATGGATGTCACAGCTTTCCGGCACCCAGGGCCCCCCCAATAATATGAGCCGAGCCCCGAGTACGGGTAGCGTTCATCATGCACCCATTGTCGATGGAAGACATGGAAATTATAAACAAATTTATAATTCTCCTTTTCGGGCTTGATATTAATTTTGAATCTTATTCAAAATGAGGGTTTTTAATTTTGAAAGGTCTCATCATTAATTTTATTTAAAAACTCGCCATGTTTGATCGTATGTTTGCCGGATTCATGCAACTTTGTTATTATCATAATAATAACGCACATACTCATTATTTATAACATATCATGCATATATTATAAACAGTAAACAAAACAAAGATGATCAATTGCCCCAAAACTAATGGCCCGTGTGAGCTAAACACGGGCCTAGGTCCAATCCTAGGAAAATGCAAGGGATGCAAATGCAACTATTACATTAGCTTCCAATATTTACATGTCTTCGATCTTCATAATCATCATGGCCACCATCTTCCAATCTTGATCATCCACTATACTAATATTTACAAATAAATATCCATGGCAAATAGGGATACATCTCATGGGGTGGGAACGGGCCATAAACCAAGCCCACATTATAAATTGATAATTATTACAATCATTCAACACAAAATATCCTAGCATACACCTAGCAAATTGGTCTTGGGCTTATGATCATCTTTCATGCATAATTTCACATATCATACACCATCAATTAATTATCACAATAATTAATTGATCCAATATTATATATCTTGATCCAATCACTAACCGCCACGATTATAAACTAAATTAACAAAGTATACAAACACCTTTGTCTACTTTCTAATTAATTTATTTATAACCAAATTTCTTGTAAATCACCATTTACTATAAGTAACTAAATTCCAACTTCAATTATTTATTTCATGAGAAAATATTTGCAACTTTTGCAATTTTAAACTTAAGGGCCCAAAAACACATTTTTCACCAGAAACATTTTGGCCCATTTAAAATTCACAAATATGTTAGCCATCCAATGACCCAACAACTCAAGGCCCATGACACTTTGATATTTCAAAACACCTTTTGAAAACCCTAGTCGTCATCGCCGTCGCCAGAGCTCCGTCGCCGGATTCCGGCCAACATGCAAAATTTTTTTTTTATTTATTTTTCAAGGGGGGGATTCGGGCAGCCCCTCGGGCAGCCCGAGCTGCCCGAAATGGGCAGCAACATGCTGCCCGAAAACCCCTTTGTTTTGGCCTTGATTTTGTTGCAAAAATTTCATCTCATGCGGTTAGAAATCGACCTCAATATAATATTATGTATATGCTACAAAAACTAGTACCCTTAGCTCTGATACCACTTGAAAGGGATCGATTTTAGGTGACCAAAAACGCAACAGAAGCTCAAATATTTTCGATTTTTACATGGAAATTTCGGCCACCTTGTACTAGGTGTGTAGCATATACTAAAACAACTATGACATACATAGGATGTTAAGAAATTATACCTATCAACCTCTTAAGGTTGATGATGGCTTCAACCAAGTTGTAAACAACTTGGCTCTTCAAAGGATGAACTTCTACAAACTTTCCCTGAGCACACCTTGCTCAAAATTAGGCCCACCACTTGCTAAGAAGATCCCCTCTTATTTTGCACGAGAAAAACAAAAGGATTTTTCAAAGAGAAGTGATTTCTTTCTTCAACAATTGAAGAACAAAAATTGTGAGAAATATAAAGGAGAGAGCCCCAATATTTCGGCCAAGGCATTCAAAAATGGGAGGAGGGAAGACTAGTCTTGGTTGTGGGAAAAGGTTTTGTGTATTCCAAAGGCATGCCATGCCTTGGATGTTGCAAAAGTTGTCTCCCAACTCTTCACCTCCCATGCATGCAAATCTATTTGGGCTTGTAATAATTACAAGGCCCATGTAATTTAATTTAATTGTCTCAAACATATTTGAGCCCAATTAAACATTACTTGATTTTACTCAAGCCTACTAGTTTAATAATTATTTCTAATTGGGCTCTACTAGACCCAATGTAGTTTAATTAATCCAACACTTGAATTAAATTTAATTTAGTCCATAATAATGTTTATGAAAATCACAATTTTCAAATACATTATTTACTTGGCCAACTTTAAATTTAGGAACACATTCATAAATTAAAAGTTACATTTCTCTCATAGAAGTCATACTTCTATTTTTCTTTACGCCTATAAACTCATTTATAAGCCGTTCAACACTTTGAACTATTTTACTTCTCAACGGGATCTAGAAAGCTAGTACTCGTGTGGCCCTCAATGATTCATTGATACAACTAGCCGTGGGTTCACATCTCCATGTGATTCGGACTAAACATGTCCTTATACGAGCATACCTCAATTGCTCCATTCTTACTTGTCAACTCCTTGATAACAAGAACGTCAGAACTCAAGTCTGATAGTACCCAACCAACCATGTTAAACGCCTAGCAGCATCGCTTACATGATTCCCTAGGTATCAAATGATAGTGCCTGCAAGAACCATTCAATTATGGTTAGCGTACAGTACGGTCCCTTCAACTCATATATCCCGACCGATTCGACAACCATTGGTTTATCGAGAGTTGTCAATGAATCGATACTATGTGTCATGTCGTAGTTGCATCGATGGTGTAATCTATGAAACCCCTTTCATAATTACCACCATACTCTGATCAGAGATTTCAACCTACATACACATGAGAACACATAGGATATCCATACCCGAAGGTAAGCGGTGAATCCCCGACTACAATGCATCGACTCCTATATGTTTTGACAGAACACCCAACCTTGCCACCTGATGACCCCATGAGAGTCGGTAAACAAGTCAAAGTGTAATTCTAGCACATAGAGTCTCAATGTTGTCCCGGGTCCTAAGGACTAATGGTGTACAACCATAAACTAGGACTTTTCCACTCGATAAGTGAGAACCACTTGGAAAGTCCTTTATGGAGGGTTGTTCAGTTCACTCTACCAGGAGCACCTATCTGCATGCTCGGACATCACAATGTCCCCTACCAATGAAACATGGTACTCACATCGCAGATACTAGTCTCGAACTCGAGCGGCCTATATCCTTCTTAGTGGCGGCTGAATCGACTAGGAACTGTTTAGAATATACAGTATTCCAAATATGAGTTTCATGATACTCATCATATGAGCATCTCATATTCTTTCTACTATTTGTATATTCAAGGGCTTTATCTATGCAACCAGCATGGGTTTACAGATAAAGATGTGCCAAAATAATAATTTCGAATATTATTAAAATAAAGACTGTTTATACATAGAGTTTCATTGTGAACACTCGGCCAACACTTGGCTCGACGGGCACCTACTCTAACAGGAGCAACAAGAGGACTCCCTCGCTAGGATCCACTAGAACTAGAAGAAGATGAAGACGCAGCAGAACCAGTCGTCTTAAACTTTCTGCCTTTGGGACGCAAAGTAGGCTGCTGAGCTGATACTTGAGGTGAAGGAGCTACTGAGGACCTCCTCGCATTAGTCCAGATTCGGCTGCCTTGGCTCGTTCAACTGCCTCCGCGTAGCTCGTAGGTAACCCTGAAATGACAAAAGTATATATAGTAGGATGTAACCCATTCACGAACCTGTTATATTTCACTTTTGCATTCCCAGCTACGTGAGGTGCATATTTCAACAACGTAGAAAACTTCGAAGCATATTCTGCAACACTCATCATTCCATGCTGCATACTATTGAATTCATTCTCTTGGGCACTATAGTAAGAAGGAGTAGAATACTGCTCCAGAAATTGGGCCTTGAAGACATCTCATGTGACTTCAATCCCGGCTTCTTTCAATCCAATCTCAGTGGCTTCCCACCAAGATTTTGCTCTGTCTTTCAATTGATAAAGGGCAAGTTTCATTCGTCGAGTCTTAGAATATTCAACAATATTAAACAAGTGCTCGATATCCTTCAACCAGGCCTCTGCTCTTTCTGCACTCTTGGTGCCAAAGAACCTCGGTGGTTTCAAGTCCTGGAATCGAGCCATCACCAAATCCATGGACATTCCTTCGAATTGTCCAACTATCCTCTAAGTACTACTAGTCGCAGTTTCATTTTTGAGATCTATCTACAAAATATAGTATGAATATCACAAAATAAATATCAATTTCACATCATCATCATCTCAAATCAACAATCTCATCAATGATTTACTCAAACTAAATCAAGTAGGAGAAAGTATTACAAGTAAATCAAACGCAAACGCACAATTCATTTGTGCCTATTCAAGTGTACACAAGACTCAATCGAGCATTCCCAGCTATGCTCTGATACCATACCGTGTGGGGCCTTAACTCATAATCGTTATTACAATGCAATTTGATTAGAGTTAATTAATTACAGCATAAAACAAGTTTAAATTTTCTTTACAATGAGCCCAAAATATATTATTTGAATACTAAAAATAGTATTTCATCTCACATCATAAAATATACCCACACATAATTAAAGCCAACTACATACAAACAAACTCATATCCTCGGGACATGCCCCGGTATATAGATACATATATATATACTGGGAAAGACCACTAAACCTCAACTCAAACTGTGACTCCCTCCAGAAGTACTCTCTTCGGTCTTCTGATATCCTGGAGTACCTGTCATTGTCCACATACAAAGACAACAACAACCCCCTCTGAGTTGAGCAAAGCTCAGTCCGAAACAAAAAAATATATACCACAAGTATCTAAACAATGATATATGGTATGCAATGCATGTATGTCGTGGAGGTATCAGGTCAAATGCTCATCCACTGAGCATATATCAGAATCAATCGAATCGCTATCAAATCAATGCTCGAGCTGGCTCACCGGCCTCAATCAGGGATACTCGTATGATAGCCTCGACAAAGCGCCATCAAATCCCAAATCTCAATCAATCATTGGGACCACTAATGACTATGCTTTAAGGGCCACATAATGCCCAATATAGCATCGTGTTCACAAACCCCAGAATCAAATTCAATCATAATCGATATTCAAGGATCATAGCTAAATGTGTATGTAATGTATGCCACATCAACTCAACAGATAAGGCATATAGACATATATTCTCAATCAAATCAATCAAACATATATCATATGATACATATACATGTCGTATGTTACTCGGTCGCAACATACCTGAATTTTTCGTTTCCAGTCCACTGTAGCTTTAGATTTCAGTATAAAAATCTATCTACATCAATAACATACTCATTTCAATCAATAAAATCATTCAAAATCAACAATATAAGTTTCAAATATCTTTTGAAACTTTGAAAATTCATGTCAAATAAAAATCATACTATAATTCAATTCCGACTTCGAATACGAGTTTCTTGTCGGTTATTCTACCACATATATGAATCTCGACTTCAAATACATGTTATTCCAGTATTTAAATAATTAAAGTTGCTGAAACCAAAAGAATCTTACCTCAAAAGAAAGCTCCTGACGCGTGGAGTCCGAATATATACTTTGTTTTAAGTTTGGGAAACGTTTCGAGATGAATTCGGACGATAGAAATCAATTCCTCTTTTGTTCTCTCGAAGCCTCCAAAGGATTTGCTTCAAAATTCATTCTTATCAGCCTTAAATATTGTGAAATTCGAGGGACTTTCTCCCGGGCGGAACACAATTTGCGCTCAGGCATGCCTGGTACGGCCGAAGGCTTGGTCACGTGCTCGGGCGCACCTGTTACTGCGCTTTAGCGTGACTTGTTCGGCCTGAAACTATATTTTAAGTTTCGAATTAATAAAATTTGTCAACATGAAAGTTTTCGATCTATGTCTTAGCTTTCATTTTCCACCGAGCTCACACAATTTGGATATTGGATGCGAAGGTTATGCTCATTCTCCCAAAATGTGTCAGTGCAGAAACTGCAACGCACACGATACACTTTGGGATGATTTTTCCCCTATTTCCAAATGGATTTTGACAAAACTCAAAGCATGAAAGATTTAGTACTATGTATTAGATTTCCAATGAATTTGGTCTCATTTCATTTGGACTAATACTCATATAATTATGTTGAAAACCGTAAAATGTGTCACTTTTCTATTGCGTTCAGCACATCATTCAACTACAAATCAATTTCTAATACAATATTTCATTATCTCCAGTTATTTTCTCCCTTTCATTGTGAAGTATATACTTCATACACGTAATAACATGACAATTTCATAAATTATCTTTAATCAACATAAGATTTACGATAATACGATATACAGTCCTTACATTTTTTGTCATTCAAATTTTGGTTTTAATCAATTAAGTTTTCATATATGCTAGTGAACATGCCCACGTGCACGCGATGCGTGCGTTTACCATATTTTTTTTCTAATTAATTTGATTATATTTTAAAAAAAGTAATAACATAGTTATAAAAATTAATCACTGATCATACTATCGTTTGAATTGATTATATTTTTATTAGAGTTGTATCTTATTGGTTTAGACTTCACCCTTGTGTTATTATTCATTGTTTTTATATTTTCTTTGATTGAAACCAAGTATTTTATATGGTAAACTCTAAATTATGTAAACTTTTCATTCAAAAATCTAAAATCAGTTTAAAACACCCTTTCAAAAAAAAAAAATCACTTTAAAACACTAGAAAACTGTTTGATACACAGTAACATGACTGTACAGATGTGATACAACAGGACATATGACAACTCAAATTATATATGTGTCGCTCATCCTATTTTATATACCAAACGATTTATTTTAAGTAGTCGAAAAACATAAATTATTCTTGTTTTATATTATAAAAATACTTTAATATTAAATATAAGATCGATTGTAATGTTTAAAAGATGGTAAATAAACAGTAGACACAAAATGATTTTTTAAATTTAATTTAGCCGGTTGGCAACTAAATCATATATTATCGGTTGTCAATGTCAATTGTCTAACAAATATGTGCGGAAAGAAACCAAACTGACATATTAAAGCAAATCAAATATTGTTTTGAATATGTAAACTGAATGGTAAACTAGAAGTGGAAAGTACGCAAGTTTGTTTCTGAATGTTCGAAGAACTCAAGCTCCTACGTCACTCATTCTTCCTTTTGGAATACTCACACTAGAAGGCTTTGGATATTACATGTAATTTGCAAAATCTCAATTCAACTTGGACTTAAACACTGCCAAATTGAAACTTCTAATACATACAGCTGAATGAATAATAGTATACAGACTAGTATCAAATACAATAAATTATAATATTGCAATATCCTAGCACTGATGATCTTCAATGATCAGGTACAATTCTTTGACAAGTGTGCTCGATTGACTGAGTTTAGTTCACATACTTGAAAGCTTTGATGCTTGAACATTTTTTAAAAGTAGTAGAACTTTACTAAACTAAATTCCTTATCTATTTATTGACTCTGAATCCAAAGATTTTGAGTTTCAATAAGGATCCGTTCCAAAAAAAATGTCGGTTAGCTTATCTTTTGTCCACGTCAACATCTTCTGACAATTGTACACTGCTGCAGTCAGTTTTGCACCAAATTTTTTTTCCAAACATCAGTTTAGTTTTCCTAGATATACTGATGTCCTTGAGAATGTATGAAGATTTCATCGACTGATAGGTTTGGTAAAACTATAAATTTTAGCTCGCGTCAATTTATCCTTGACTTGGTCCAGCTAGTTAATTCAGTTTAACTTGTGGACTTGGTTACTTCATTTTAGCATAGTTCATTTTTGTCTTAAAATTTGTTTAACACTGACCATGATTGATCCATCAATTTCCTTATTTGTGTTTGACAAAATTAAGCACTATGTCCATTTGTCTTCATTCAAAACTTTTATTGATATAAAATTCTGATAAACTGATAGAATTAATATCAAATAATACTGATGAAAACTTCTGTAAATTGATAGAAGAAAATACAACTATTTTATGTCTTCCCTATGTTTATCAAACTTCTTTGAAGAAGATTCCTCTTTAGATTTATGAGTTTTGTCCTTGAGGCTCTCTTCCCCCCCTTTTTGTAAACACTAGGAGCAGTCATAGATCTTTGCAGAATATGTACGACTGAAATCATTTGTGTAGACATAGTATGGATTTTGCATAGAGCTACGTGCTAATTGTATCTATCTTCGAATTCAATTTGTCATGCACTAAATACATCTTCAAGACTGTTTCAGTGATTGTGATTGTAGCAATTAGGACTTCAACTTACTGAACTGGAGTTGGAATTGATCATGGTGATAAGGAAACAGTTTCGTCCGCAAATTCCACTTAAGTTTCAACTGCCATATGTTTATCTTGATCTTGAACTGAATCTTCCAAATCTGGTTCTTCAATTTTCATAAATGTTGCGTCGGTTCTCTTATCGTCATTTTCAAAAACCTCTGTAGTTTTTCTGTTATAGTCTTGAGGATATCATCAATATTTAGTAAAGACATGTCCTCAACTGGTGTCGTTGTCAGTAGAACTTCTAGTGCTAACTGATTGGGGGTTCAGTTGAGTCAAATGCTGGCTCAGCCGAACTAAATGATGGTCTAGCTGAGCTTGACCGCTGTTGGACTTGTAGTAAATAACCCTTTTGAACCTATTGATTTTTGATAAAGTCCTTGGAATTTTTCTTGCTTTTGGAGTCAACAGGTATGAATAATTGTTGGTTCATCTCCCAGAATTTCACTTTCATTTGCATGAAGCTTAAATCAACATCCAACTGAGTAAATGTTGCTCTTTCATCGTGAGCAGTTGGGAAAGTCGGATCATAGTTCTTCTTCAGTTCTTCACAAATCATGGTCAGTTTATTGATTTTCATCAAATCGAAGAAGTATTCCCTCATTTCCAAGGCATGAGCCACTAATAATTCTTTCAGTATGTTGGGTGCAATAATTGTCCCTTCTTGGTAGAGCGGTAGAACCGTGGTGCTTGGGCTGCTGTGCGGTTTAAAATATTTGAGTTGCACCATTACCACAAGCTATATCTTTTGATAAATCGGCAAGCGCCCGGTTCTACAATTAGTATCAGAGCCAAGGTCACGGGTTCGATTCCCATTGATTGCAAGGAGTACATTTATTGGGAGAGAGATTTTTGGGTGCAATAATTGTCCCTACTTGGTACAACGATCGAACCGTGGTAATTGGGCTGTTGTGCGATTTAAAATATTTGAGTTGCACCATTACCACCAGCTATAGTTTTGGTAAAACGGCAAGCATTCGGTCCTACACACAACGTTCATCACAGTCTTTTCAAGAGCAACGAATTTCTTCAAAGTCTCCTTCCTCTTCAGTTTCCGAGAAGGAGTGACAGTCCTAAACTAATATCATTCATAAAAAATTTCAGTTTTTGTATCACCGCACTCATTTACTTCTTCCATTAACAAGTCAACATGAGTTTTTTACTGTAGAAAGTTGTATGGACTCCTCAATATCGACCATATTCTCTTTGCATTTCCCTTCTATTTCTTTTGGAGTGTATTGCTTTTGGAGTGTATTTTGAAACCAATCTAAATTTGGTATACACAGTGGGATCTTGGATAACTACATTTTTCGGTCGTATTTCTAGTAGAATGGTAGGTGATTCATTTTTCTGAAGAGGAGCAGCTATTCTAACCAGAGTCAAATTTTCTATAGGATTAGCAGAAACTTCCTTGTTAGTTGCCTAAGCAGCAGCTGCCTTGATATCAGTTTTGGTAATTATTTAATCAGTTTGCTTCGCCTCAATATTTTTCTCCTTTTTCTCACTTGCCTTTTCCATACGCACATGTGCTAGTTTGCTCGGAGTAAAAGCTTGTTTAGTCTTTGTTGTCCTAGCCTTCTTAACTAGTGGAGAAGGTATCTTATCAGACTCACTTTCATTAGTGATGAACTTCTCTTGCTTTTAGGTTTGGGAGCTAAACTGACTTTGTTCTTCATCGCCTTAGACTTATTGACTTGAGCCACATCTTTTCCAATCTCATTCTTCACCTTTAACTGACCAACAAGTGAAATATTCTTGGGCTTCAGAGCCATCATGTTTTGATCATTCAACATTCCGAGTTTGTGAAGAGTTGTTGCTGCATTGGGTGGAATTCCAAAGTCTTCAAACAACTTGCTCAATTGAACAACAAAACTAATGGATTGATTTGCGTTTTGTACCATACTCTTCAGAGTGTTAAACAGAATGAAACACCAGTTGATCTTTATACCTTTTACTATGGCTGTCATCAGCTGAAATTTGTCAAAAGTCAGGGCAGCAAAAGATCCTGCTTTAGCTATTAAGCCCTTGGCCACCACATCTACTAGACACTGATACTATTTTGAGTTCTTTCTTAGGATCAGAGAGTTTGACAGCTTCCAGATGCAGAAAATTCAGTTGCATTTCTTCCAGGACAATAGTGTAGATATCAGCAAAATTTTTGATTCCTTCATATTGTAACTGATACAAGGTTGAAAAGAAACCCTCGTATATCATCAGTGAGTGTAGAACCCAAAATCAGTGCACGTAAAACTCATGCATTTATTTAATTATTAAATCTTTTATTTAAGTTTAAAATAATTTCAGTGACGCATGATTTATTTTAAATTGCATTATTTTAATGATTATGTGATGCACGTTAAAATATTTTCTTGAGTTTCATGTTTCAGGCGATTATTCGATGCGGGATCGAGGAAAAGAGAACGGCGACGAGTTTGGCAATTTTTAAAACATGGTAATTTATTTTAAGTTAGGATTGGGGCATTTCTAATGATTTCTAAGTTTTAGTATTTTAAAGACCTAATTTATTTATTTAGTGATTTAAGAGTTTAAAACTTTTAAAATTAGCAATTGTGTGTTCTATTTAATTAAATGATTTTCATTAGAGTGTGTAGTAACTTACTATTTTGATTAACATGTTAATGGAGTTAGTATTATTTTTTATTAGCACTTTAATTAGTTATTTAAGCAATAATTTTTCCCTAATTAAATCTACACACACACACAATCCCACGCACACACACTTTTACACACACTAAAAATCGGATTAAAACACACACACACACAATTACGTTTCAGATTTTATATTTTTGAGAGTAAGAAAAACCTAGGGTTCTTTCCCTAAGAGAGCAGCCGCCCCTCCCCTTCTTTTCCAGCACCTTTTCAAGAGTTTTCTTCAAGGAATTTAGAGCCACGTTCATCCCGGATCGTCTCTCGCATCCTTCTCACGTCCGTATCGTCGTTTCGGTATTTTCAATTATCAAAAGGCAAGTATATTATGTTTTTCCTGCGTCGATCTTGTCATAGTATTTATGTTGATGTTTATTATGCATAAAATTCTTGTATGATGTTCATAGTTTGAGCAGAAAATTGGTTAAATCAGTTTTGAAATAATTTTTAGATCTAAATTTTTGTTTTTCACTGTATTTTGAAAACTGAGATTTTTCGGTAGAGAATTTGAGAAAACTTTCAACATATGAAACGTAGAACTTTTTGATACCTTCGATTTGATATAAAATTCGAAATATTTGGATAACAATTGAGTGAGTTATGGTGATTTTCGTGGGACTGCTCAAATTGCATTTTTTGAAAATATGTTATTCATGTGTTCTTGAAGTTTATTTGTTGCAGGCTTCGTTGGGAACCGTCGGGTGATTGCTGCTGTGTTTAGGTATATGGAGTATGAGTTTGGGATGAGTTTTGATGCTTCGTTTCGTGTCTATAGTCGTTGGTTGCATTAGAAATCGCAAGAAGCAATTGATGTCAAAATTTGAGTTTACGGATTTGTTGCTTATTTGGGGTGCATCGTCGTTTGGGACGTTTTTATGGAGTCGAGTCAGTGTCATAGCGTCCTAGGATAAGTCTCGATGGATTGGTTCACGATTCATATGATTTAGTTAGGAGTATTAAGCTTCAAGTCGCGGAGTCCAGAAGACTCGGCGCCCGAGCGGTAATATTTTACCGCCCGAGCGCCGCTCTTTCTGTCCGAGGGTAGGCGTCCAGAAGACCTGGTGCTCGAGCAGTAATTTGTTACCGTCCGAGTGTAGCCCCATCTGTAAAAATGTTTGGTTCTTTCTTCTTTTCAAGTTCAATAGTGAGTTCATGTCTTTTATTTTTGGGAAATGTTCACACATCATTTTACTGTCTCCCTGAGTTAAGTATCAATATACTAAATGATAAAGTCAGTTTGTCCAAAGTACGAATGATTAGTTTTGGAAGCAAAACTAACAGTCAGTTGAGCTCAAGGTAAACCAACTTCTGTCTTATCAATTTACTTTCTTAAAACTCAATATTTTCCCCAAAATTAAGCATTAATATAAGTCAATAAGCCATAAATAGTTCTAAAGTAAGAAAACTTAGACCCTGGTAATGGTTTGGTGAAAATATCCATTGTTTGTTGATCAGTTGAGACATATTTTAGCCTTGTGTATTTCTTCAATGCATGATCTATGATGAAGTGACGCCTAACATCAATGTGTTTGGTCGTGGAGTGTAGAATTAGATTGTAGGCTATTGCCATGATGCTTCTATTGTCACAAAAGATAAGTGACTCATGTGCAATGATCCTATAATCTCTCAACTATTGTTGTATCAAGAGTAGTTAAGCACAACAACCTCTAGCTACTATGTAATCTGCTTCAATTGTGGATGTTGCAATGGAAGTTTGCTTCTTGCTAAACCAAGAGATCAATCTGTCCTTTAGAAAATGATATGATCCACTAGTACTTTTTCGATCAAACTTGCACCACGCATAATCTGCATCTGAGTAGCCAACAAAATTGAAAGAAGAGTCTTTACCATACCATAGACCCACATTTTACGTGTCATTAAGATATTTAAGAATACTCTTGACAGCTAATTAATGAGATTGCTTTGGATCAACTTGAAACCGAACACACATGCATATAACAAATAAAATATCAGGTCGACTGACCGTTAGATACAATAAAGAACCTATTAAGCTTCAATATATGGTTACCTCAACTGATATTCCCCCTTCATCTTTGTCTAGTTTAATTGATGAGAAAATTGGGGTTGATGCTGTGAAATTTCTTGAGTAGTTCTTTTGTGTACTTAGTTTGACTGATGCGAATATTATTATTCAATTTTTTCACTTACAGACCAAAAAAGAATGTTAGTTCACCCATCATACTTATCTCAAACTTGTCCTGCATTATTTTAACAAACTTTTCACATAGTTTGAGCTTAATTGACCCAAAAATAATACATCAATATAAATTTGTACTAATAAAGTATGATTTCCTTTGGTAAATTTAAATGGAGTCTTATCAATAGTCTCTATAACAAAATCATGTTCAATTAGAAATTTAAACAGTGTTTCATACCAAGTTCTTGGAGTCTGTTTTAAACCATATAAAGCTTTGTTTAAGTGATAGACATAATTAGGAAAAAAAATGTTGATAAAACTTGTGGTTGTTCAATATATATTTCTTCTTGTAGTTGTTCATTCAAGAATGCACTCTTTACATCCATTTGATAAACTTTGAAATTCTCTGAGAATTTCCATAATCAACAAGCACTGTTCTAGCAGTCTCTTTAATGACCATATTTCTCCTATCATCAACTCCATGTTGCTGAGTTGTTCTAGCTGCTAAGAACTCATGCTTGATTCCATTATTTTCCGAAAAGGCAGACAAGGTTTGGTTGACAAATTCAGTTCCTTTAACAGATCTAATTTTGTCAATCCCTTTTGATTTTTAATTCAAAAGTCTTTTGAAAATTTTGATCAGTTGAGCAACAATTTAATCTTTTGATTTTAAGAAAATTACACAAGTGAACCTTAAGAAATCATCAATAACAATTAGAGTGTTTTTCATTCTTCCTAATATCATGACTGGTATAAGACCAAACAAGTCCATGTGCAACAGTTCTAAGCTTCAGGTTGATGAATTACATCATTTGTTTGTAAATAATGACCTAATTTGCTTCCCAAATTGATAGGCTGAACACATTTTGTCTTTGAAAATTCAATTTTGGGCAGACCAATGACCAAATCATTCTTGCTCAGATTTTCAATGACTAAAATTTAAATGATTTAACCTCTTATGCCACAACCAGTTCCTTAATAAGTTAGAAGCAAAAAGCACATTGGTTCACTAGGTTGAGTAGTTCAACTAACTTTGTATATGTTGTCACACCTGTCACATGTCACCTGTCATTATAATGAATCAAGAAGTATTTTTACAATAAAAATATGCTTATTAAACTAAATTGAATAGTCATGATCACACAATTGACTTGTACTAATCAAATTATATTTAAGATTTTCAACTAATATGTCTTCAATGATAATGTTACCATGAATAAGCTCACCCTTACCTACAGTTTTATCTTGAGAAGTATCTTCAAATGTGATTTTAGATCCAGTTAACTGAGTCAATTTATATAGAAGTTTAGCTTCACCAGTCAGATGTCTAGAACATCCACTGTCCAAGTACCAAACTGACTTCTTGATTAGTTCAATTCATGTGCCCTGCAATCACAAATGAACAATAACTCTTGATATTTATACTTACTTAGGTCCAGAAGAGATTAGTCTTTTTGAATCCCAAACTTGGTTCAATTTAACCGACCGGACACTTGATGTGTTCCAAATAGGTTGTGCATATGCGTATGTGTGGTGGATTCTATGTGCAGTAGAAACCATATGTTTTTTACCCTTTCCAACTTCACTGGTTAACCTATATCTTTTCTGAACATGCTTCCTGTTAAAGTATCCATTAGACTTGTTTTTCATCGAGTTATGCCTAGCTAAACTGGTCTGATTAGGCTTCCAGTTTCGCTTAGCATTGGAACTCTCAGACACATAACCAACACCAAGCTTTCTGCCTTTACTTATATTTTCAACATGCTTTGCAACTTGAGGGATAGGTTATTGATGTTTATATACTAAATTGGATCTAACAAAATGAATATATTTTTCTTTGCACATATCCAGTTTGGTCGAGTACTTGTATCAGGAATGCTTTCATTGTTGCTTAAATCGATACCAATTTTGTCTACAATGGGCTTCTGCAACTCTTGCATTTCAGTCAGGGCAACTAAAGACTTGTTTCAGGATGAAACTAGTTCATTTAGCTTCATATTCTTAGATTTTAACATCTGATTCTCCTCCTATATTCTTTCATTCTCAGTTTTCAGTTTTCAGTTTAGCAATCTTTTATTTAAGACTCAATATTTCATAGTCAGTTTCTAGTTTTTTTGTCTAACAATTACCTCGAATAATTGAGAAAGTCTTTGGTACTCATTGACCATGTCATAAAATGCATTGACAAGGTCTTCTAATGAAAAATCAGTTGAGCTAAAATCAAATATCAGCTCAATGCTTGATTCCAGCTCAGCATCATTGGCCATCAAGCATTGCATTTTTTATCATCATTGAAACTACTTGAATAATCTAATTCAGATGACCCAGAGTCTAAGTCATCTCACTTTACTTACTTTTCTCGGACATAAGCACCTTTTGATCATGCTTCTTTTGGAAAGATTTATTTTCATCCTTAGATCTCCTTCTGTCAAAAGATTTCTTGCCCTTCTCATATGACCTCTTATCATCCTTCCTTGGTGTAGGGCAGTCTGCTATGAAGTGGTCAGTCTTGCCAAAGCTGAAACATACATTGAAGTCATCAGTCGATTCATTCTTTTAATAAGATCTTTGGTTGGAGCTTTGAAAATCGCATTACTTCTTACTTAGAAACTTGCCAAATTTCTTCAAAAATAGTGACATGGCATCACTGATCAATTGTTCAGCTGATTTTTAATGTGAAACTGATGGTTCCAGTTTCACAACGGTTAGAGCCTTAGTCAACTGAGTGGTAGACTGATCATCCTATCTGATTTTTAATTCAAATCCTAAGCTTTTAACTCCACAAACAAAACATAGAGTTCCATCTTGTTCAAATCTTTGGATTCACGCAATGCTATAGTCTTGACATCCATTCTTTTGAGTCTTCTCATTCCCTTCAAAGATTACTTTCTCGCTTGCTGTAAACTTTTTCAAGTGCACTGAGTTCAATCACAATTCCACTGACTCTCTCTCTCTCATCAATGTCAGACATTAATTATCTAGGTTTTATCTTGATATTGTCAAAATTCTGTATGACCATAGAGAGTTTGTTTTCTTTGTTTTCTGTTCACTACCTTTGCACAACTGAATCATTTTTTCCCAAATTTTTTTGGCAGTGTTACGCATTTTGATTTTGCTAAATGTGTTCGTATCAAGAGTTTTGTACAGAATGTCCTTAGCCAAATTATCAATATTGGCTTTCTTCTTGTCATAATTCGTCCATTCACTCCTTGGTTTTTCTATAATTTGAGGAGCACCGTCAGTTATGACTATTGTAACGCCCCGAAAATTTAAAGGTCCACGCGAACCACATGCATACGATTTAGTAAATTCTCTTGTATTTTAATTAATTGTTTTAATTGCATAAATTAATTATCTTGTGCATATTTACATGTTTAAAATATATTTTTCTACATGATTGCATTAAAATGGTATTGTTAAGGAATGTTCAAGTGACGATCGAGGAACGGGGACCGATGGCTGTAAATGTAAAATGTTTTTATTAAATAATTATTTTTAATTATTTAAATTATGGTTGATGTTTTTTAGTATTTTTGAAAATAAGGGGGTTTTGAGGTGATTTTATACGCCGGGACGTAAATTTTATCGGTGTTGGTTTTTCAAACAAAAACTCGAACGTTTTAGCAACCCGGCTATTAAATTCACAAAATTATGTAACCAAAAATTATTTTAATATTCTATTTAAATCCTAATTAAACGAATGGGCTTAATTTAGAGGCTTAATAGGCCTAAAGCCTAGTTAGTATTTAAATAAACTATATAACACATGATTAGCTCCCCAAAACCCTACAATCACACGCCTCACTTCTGAAAATTCACCCCAAGACACACGGCTCACACACATCACGATATTGAAGAAGAAAAATCGAGATTTTTGCAAGGAAGAGTCTAGCCAAGGTCTTGCTCCGTTCTTCGCAATCGTCAACGTAAAATCGTGCGTTAATTACGCAAAGGCACGCCTATTCTTTCCTTCAAAAAAACCATCATCACATCATAGTGTTCTTTTATGCATGAAAAATATGAAAAACATGAAAAACAAGTAACATATTATGTATTTTCGTTTTTGTATGTATCATGTAAGTTTCAAGTGGGATTTTTGATCCAAATTGTGTTGTTTGTGTGCATAAAGGGGCTGCCATGTCTAGGGAAGGTTATGGTATGGTTTTAAATGAATTTCAGACTCCTAAACACCACCTAAACACCACACACGATTCAAACGCATGCTGGTGAAGCAACTCGCTGTCATGGGAAGCAACGGGCTCGGTTTTTGTTCTTCACGGCTAGGCTGGGCGTTGGCTGGTTCCAAGGGCTAGCCAAGGTCGTGATGGAGTCAAGGTAAGAGTCCTAGCCATGCTAGGACTCGAGCTAAGAGGCTGGGAGGAGTCCTTGACAGCAAGGACTCCTACCCGAGAAGAGTCATGGACGGCGCGCAACTTCTGTGCTTGTTGCAGACATGTGGGCGCGGTCCAGGGGGCCTGGGCTGGGTTAGGTCGACTCCTTGGGGTCTTAAGTGAGTGCTCATCACGATGGTTCAGGGGTGGCTCGGTCGGCTAGAGTCCTGGAAGCTAGAACAAGAGTCCTTGTCAAGGTGTAACTCTCGGCCAGCTTAGGGCAGTTGTGTGAGGGCTTCGATTTTCTGTTTGGGGTGGTTTCCATGTGTTCCTTAGGTCCAGTAGGGTACTCTATGGTGTTGGTCAGGGTTTGGACCATTATGGCTCGGGGGTGACTCGATAAAATCAAGAGATGGCTCGGGGTCGAAGTTTATGTGTCATATTAGGGTTTCCTAAGCTTTAAAACTTGAACAACGGCTCACGGGGGTCGATTCGTGGTTCATGGGCACTAAAATAATATAAAAAGACTAAACTTAGAATTTAGGAATTTTATATTAAAGTTTGGGATTTTTCGGAATTAAAACGCCTTCAAACACGTCCAAATACGAATTAATTAAAAAGTCTCGTTTTTATGCTACATAAAATTATGGGAATTTTAATTTAAGCTTAAATAATTATTTGGGACATGTTAGAGTCAAGAAAATCAAGAAAACATCAAAAACGTAAAACGTCACGTCCAGGGGTAAAACGGTCTTTTTACACCGAAAAATTAGTAAACGTCATGGCAGTGCCCTATTTGCTGTTTTATATGCTAATATGATTATTTTTTAATGTTTATGAATGTTTACATGTTAAAATGATTATTTTATATGTTTATGGAATTTTATATGTTTATGAATTTTTATGTCAAAACGTTTATTTTAAATGTTTACGATTTAATATGTTAAAATGTTCATTTTAAATGTCTATGGATTTTTATGATGAAACGATAACGTTAAAAGACATGTTGCATGCTTGGTTTAAAATGAAAAATGTTATATGCATGATTTTTTAAGTGATGATAACATGTTGAAGGATGTGAAGGGATTGTGACTAACACGATGATATGTTGGAGATATCGTGAGGGTTATGGTCCCAGTGGGAGCCCGACGATCGTATGTCCTTGGATACGGATATGTATATGTATATGATGATATGTTAATACGTAAGGCCAGGGCCCAGTTGACCGGTGAGAGTGTTGCTGGTGTCCCCCGCCTGCCCAGTACTGTGGTTACATGTAGATGGATCCATCGCCTAACACGTATATGAAAGTCACAATCAACGATCTGAATTCAACAAACACGAACATGAGTATGAATACGAATATGGACATGAATATGAATATGTTTAAGTGATATGTTTATGTCTTTTGAAAATGTTTTTATGCATCATGAAAATGTTTATGAAACTATTTAAGTTTAAGTTTATGCATCCTCATGAAAATGATATTTTAAGTACAAGTATTTTTCACTGTTATATGTTAACTGTATTACGTATTACTTGTTACCAAAGATAGGACGTGTTGAGTCTTTAGACTCACTAGGTGTGCTGATGCAGGTGGGATTAATGGCAATGATATTTGAGGTCTTGACGGGTGATTTGCTGGACTGTCGGTGCACATAACCCGTGGACCAGCGCTTCTATTTCCGCATTTAAGTTTATCACTTTAAGTTAAAGATTTCTACGACATTTTACTTTATGATTTTGAGAGATTTTTGAGAGGTAGTATGAGCTACACTTTTCAAATAATTATTGCTTTTTAGGTTTGGTAAACGATTTACGATTTTATGTTTGACTTCTCTCTTTGGATTTTCAAGCACTAGTAGGATGTTTTATTTTAAAAATGGTGACAAGGTATTTTAAAATGTTTGTATATAAGTATATTTAATTACGTGGGAAAATAAAAAAAAATTTTTAGTACTTTCTAAGAATACGAATAAGGAGACATTTCAATGGTTGCATTGGCTTTCAATATTTTCATTGTTCCATCTGTGATAACGAACCACATATCATCATCCTGAGAAACTAAATGAGCATGCATGCATATCTTCCAATCATCAAAATCTTACTTGGAGAATATCGAAATTTTGCTGAATGAAGCCATTTAAAAAGAAATGTTTAGAGTCGAGAATAAACCTTGCTCTGATACCACTTGATAAGATATGTTGTAGTGTTTAGAAAGGGGTTGAATAAACACTATACAAAAATTGCTTCTTTAAATTTAATTTAGTCGGGTTGGAAACTGAATTATATATTATCAATGTCAGTTGACTAAAAAATATGTGTGAAAAGAAGTCAACCTGACCAATTATAACAAATCAAATAATGATTTGGCTATGTAAACTGAAAGTGAAAATTATGCAAGTTTGTTTCTGAATGTTTACGTCACCCCTTCTTCTTTTTGGAAGGCTCACACTAGAAGGCTTTGGATAATACAAGTAATTTGCAAAATCTTAGTTCAATTTGAACTTAAACACTTACAAATTAAAACTCCTAATACACCTCAACTGAATGAATATCAATATACAGGTAGTTATCAAATACAATGAATTATAATACTGCGATATCCTAGCACTTAATGATCTTCAATAATTAGGTACAATTCTTTATAAAGTGTGTTCGACTGACTGAGTTTAGTTCAGCTACTTGAAAGTTTGAATGCTTGAATATTTTGTAAAAGTTGTAGAGTTTGACTAAACCGAACTCCTTAACTATTTATAGACTCTGAATCCAACAGTTTTGAGTTTAAAAAAAAAAATGTTTGTTTGATTGCCTTTTGTCCACGTAAACATTCTTTGACAATTTTACACTACTACGGGCTGTTTTGTACGGGAAAACTTAGCCGAACATTGGTTTAGCTTTTCTTGACGTAAACCGATGTCCTGGAGAATGTATGAAGATTTCCTCTACTGATAAACTTGGTAAACTGATAAATTTTAGTCCTCGTCAGTTTAGTCTTGACTTAGTCCAGTCTAGTTAATTCAGTTTAGCTTGTGGACTTGGTTACTTCAGTTTAGCATAGTTCAGTTTTGTCTTAAACTTTATTTAACAACAAAACCTTAATTGATCCAAAGTATATTTTTCAAAATATTTTCAAAGCACTGCAAACTTGTATATTCATGTGTATGGGATTTTATAATTTCAAACAAGATGTTGGGTATAATAATTGTCTCTCTTGGAAGAGCCATCGAATCGTGGTACTTGAGTTGCTATCCGGTTTAAAATATTTGAGTTGTACCATTAGCACCGGCTATAGCTTTTGGTAAACCGGCAAATGCTCGATCCTACAATTGGTAGCAGAGCCAAGATCACGGGTTCAATTCCCATTGATTGCAAGGAGTGCAATTATTGGGAGGGAGCTTGTTAGGTGCAATAATTGTCCATGTTGGAAGAGCGATCGAACTGTGCTGCTTAAGCTTCTATGCAGTTTAAAAGATTTGAGTTGCACCTTTACCACCAGTTATAGCTTTTGGTAAAGCGGCAAGCGTTCGATCCTCCACGCGATTTCGTGTGTTCTCAAATATTTTATTAAAACTTCCGTAATCATTAGTTGACAATATCAAAATGCACATGTTAAGTAATATTTAAGGAGGTGTATTCGTTACAAAGATTGCTAATTTTTTTTTAAATAATATAATTTTGTGGAGTTGATAGACTTCTACTTATTTTTGTATAATCTGACTGATTCCTAAAAATTTTCACAAAATTAGATTTATTTTGCAGTACTTTTGTAAGGTCTAGAAAATTTGAACGACGTAACCTGACTGCATGAAATCTAGGGTTTTACAAAATATGTGTTTATTTATTTTATTGCATAATTATTGCATGAAAATGTGTTTTATTTCTTGGTTTATTAAAGTTTCATGCGTAAGGGTTTTTAGTGGTTTTTCGCGCTAGAATGAGGAACGAAGACCAAGGATAATTGAGGAAAAATATTTTTATTAAATTATTAATTTTAATTATTTAATATATGGTGTAATTAAGTGAGATTTTCGAAAATGGGCCTTGGTGGAGTATTTTTACTCGCTGAGTCATATTTTTAACCGGTATGCAAAATTTAACAAGTCGGGAGACTTTTTGAGGGTTCGGGCAATATTTTCAAAAATGTACCTAAACGAAATATTTTTCGGGAATGTTTTTGGACTTATTGGGAGTATTTTATTGCGTAATGGGCCTAAAATCCTTTCAACCTCTTTAATTTTAATTAAGGACCCATTAACACTTAATATTATAACTTAAACTCATTAATTAAACCTTAAACCTAATTTCTACTTGGTGGCCGCCCCTCCCTCATTCAACAGCAGCACCTTCATTCGAAAATTTCCTCAAGCTTTTCAAAGAAATCCTCCCCCTTCGCTTCGGTGCATGTTCTACGCGAATAACTCGGGGGTTTCGAGCGTTTAATTTCAAAGGCATGCCATAAATCTATCTTTTATCATCATTCACGTTATTATATGCTGATGTGTGTCTATTTTCATGAGGAATGCATAGATTTTTTTTTATGTTGCATCGTTTATGCATCGTTCTGTCACGAAACATGCCTACACTTTTTACGTAACTCGCGTTTTCTTGATTATTGTGCAAGGGGCTGCTATGGCTAGGGGTTAAAGGGCTGTACATGTCGAGATTTAAGGTGTCAAGGTGCTGGAGTCACGAGGTAGTCACGTCTTGGTGAGGGCCGATAGTTTCTTTTTCGTTGGTGATCTCTGCTTGGGTTAGATCATGAGATAGGGGTGAGCCGGTGGTGCAAGGGCTGCTCCAAGCCTTGGAACAGACCCTGGTGGGTATGGGTCATGGCCTAGGATAGCCCAAACACTGCTGGTCGGGGTCATAGGGCCGAACGAGGTTGTTAAGCCAAGGGGTGTCACGGTTAGGGCTCGTTTCATGACATTCATGTAGTTGCGATCAACAGCGTGCATGGGGCTGAGAGCAATGCTTAGGCCATCCAAGAGGATCCAGAGGCGGGCTAGTAGTGGTTGGTTCGAGGCTGGTCTAATTGGTTTTGGTCTAGGGTCGAGAATTCAGAAGATAGGTGCACTAGGGTTCGGCTTGCTTTCATGCATAAAAAAATCCAGCAAATTTCAAGTGCTGTTTGAGGGTCTTAAGTGGTCTGTTCTAGGTGTTTTAAGGGCTGGTAGGGTACAGTTAAGGCATGATTTAAGTTTGGAAAGATTTGGTTGAGTTTCTGGTCAATTCAGATTAAAACCGGGACCCCGATCCAAGTTTTAAAATGAATTATAGAAGTTCTTGCATGAGCTCGAGTTTACATCTAGGAAATTGTTATAACTATGTTTTGAGATGTTTTAAGGAGTTTGGTTGGGTTCGCGTAGAAAATTTTGAGGTCCAGGGATAAAAGGGTCAATTAGGGTTTCTAGGGGCAAAAGGGTCATTTTGCACCCGGGTCGAGTTAGTAGTTCTGGCAACGTCCTGATCACAATTTGACATGTTTTAAATGTTTATGTTACCAAGAACATGATTTTTATGGAAATATGAAAAATACGTTGCATGCTTGATTTTAAGGAGAATTTACGTATATGCATGATTTTTATAATTGATGAATATGATGATATGTTTTGAAGGATGAGAGTTGGTTGTGACTAATACGAACACGAACATGTAAGGCCAAGGCTCAGTGGATGGGTAATATTGTTGCTGAGATCTCCGCCGCCGGGTACCACTGTTATACATAGATGAATCCGTCGATTAGAGTTGATACAAAAGTCACAAATAATGATCTGAATTCAAATAAAAAAAATTAACACGTATATATTGATATGATGAGACATGTTTTGGACACGTTATACTTTGACACAATATGTTTAAGTTCATGTTTTTAAAATCATGAAATATATGTTAATTACGGTAATTTTTCACTGTTATGTGTTATGTATATGTACTTGTTATAACGATTGAAGTGTGTTGAGTCTTTAGACTCACTAGGTGTGAATGATGCAGGTGAACATATTGATGAGGAGACTGAGGCACCGAAGACTGAGTAGGCGGGGCTGGATGTGATCACGCTAACCCGAGGAGCATATTTTCCGCACATTATATTTATGAGTTAGGAGTAAACTTGGATATTTTTACACACTTTCGTTTTTATATGTTGATGGTTTGACAGGATTTTTGCATGTTATTTATTTGAACCATTTTGAACGAAAATCTAGGACTTTACGATTGGACACATTTTTTTAACTGCGGTTTTTTTAATGGCAGTGGAATATTTTTATTTTAAAAACTTGTGATTGACAGTTGTTATTGAATACATACATTTAAATATATTTTCGAGATTTAGTTTGCCAAAAAAAAAATTCTAGTAGTATTTTAAGTAGTAGATATTTCAACTTTAATTGACATTTGTAAAAATTTGATTAGAACTTGTATATTTTATAATTTATGATTGTGTTTTTTTAATTTATTTGAATTAACGGTTGAATATCAATAATTTGTATTTATTTAAAATTTAATCTAATACTATAAATATTTTTGACTTATTGATTTAATTTATGAAAGAAGATTAAATCAGTACTAAATTTACTGCAATTAAACGTGAACTATTCAAATAAATTCAACATGTTTAATTAATTAATTAATACTTTTAAAAAATATATAACTATAATTTTCAATATTAATAAATAATCAAACATAGTAATTTCATTCATTTTAGTAAATTTTTGTATGAAAAATATATCATTTTGTTTTTAATAATATGTCTAACAATAAAATAAATAAGACAATTATTTGTATTTGAAAATAAAGAATAAATATGCTAAAATATTTGTAATTAGTGTAATTTTATAAAATTTTAATATATTTAATCTATTATAATTATCTTTATATACGTGTTCATAAATTTTTAACAGTATAATAATGTATCACCAATCACATTTACATTATATATATATATATATATATTCAATTGAATAAATTTTTTTTATTCACTACCATCAAAATTAAAATACAGATTAAATAAAATTATAAATAATAATTAAACATCAAGTATCATATTATAATTAATAAAAAAATAAATCTAATTACTAAAATAATAATAATAATAATTTTCAATTTATGCACAAATAAAATATTATAATTTTTTTTATATAGTGTAATAAATTCTTTAATAAATATAATTCTAAATTTCACTGAGTTTTGTTATCAAAACTTGAAAAATAAAAAAAAATGGTGTTAATAATTTTAATTTTAAACTATTGTTAATAATAAAAAATTTATTTTTAAAAAGTCCAATGATAAGGAAAAACACACAGAGGAGGAAAGAATGATTTAGTTAGCATATTTATTGATACTTGTTTCAATAGAAACGACAATGAATGTGTGAGTTTGAGATATTTGTCAATTAAATATTCGTCCCAATCTTTAGATTGAATCAATGACATTTTTTAACATTTTATAGTTTTACCTTACGCTTTAATTATTGTACTAAAAAAATTTCATATAGTAATTAAAAATCTATTGATATTTTGAATACATTTTAAAGTCAATTTGAATATCATATAATATTTTAAAACTCTGCAAAAGTTTTCATTAAGTTTATATTGAATATCACTAAATGATGCGAACACGGGTGGTCAAGCTCCAAAGAAGGCATGAGATCCTTTAGAGTTGCCGCAGGGACCAATCACGAGATGACGACTAAAGAAATTCAAGGAGGCACTACAGGGAATCATGAGCAGTCGAGAAGGGCTTACGAGCGAGGAGCAAAATGTCGAATTGTTCTTGATGCATGAGAGTGAGTTTGGGAGTCAAAAGAACATCATTCAAGTGATAAATAATGAAGAAAAGTCGAAGACCTCGCGCCCGGGCAGACATAACTTACCGCCCGAGCGCGCCCTTATGTTTTATTAAAAAAAATTGTGCGAAGACTCTCCACCCGGGCGGACATAAATATCCGCCCGCGCGCGCCCTATTGCGAGAAAAGCCGAAAGCTTCCCGCTCGGGCGGACATAAATATCCGCCCGAGCGGACACTGTTTCGAGAAATTATTTCTTTCCTTGTTTAGTGTTTTAATTTGTTTGGTAATTAGATATTAATATCCTTTTGATACGTAAAGATATTATAGACGAAAATTAAGGACAATACACATTATTATTGATAGTTTATCAACTTTTTGAGATTTTCTCTCAAACTTTTTCAAAGCTTCGCTTTGTGTTCATCAAAAATCAAACTTATCAAGGATTTATTCTTGTGGCGTTTGTCGATTAATTTCATACGGATTGTCAAGGACAAGTTCTTTGAAGGTTCGTCTGTTTCTCAATTGCTTTAATCGTGAATATTTGTTGCTAAGTTTTACAACTTAGAGGTAAATATCGCAAACCCATACTTGATTCAAAAGATCGGGACAACACGACGAATTTCTTGTTCGTTATTAAATTGAGGGCGCGATTCATATTTATTCGTGTTTGCTTTTTATTCGTACGAGGATTCACATCATTTGGTATCAGAGCTTAGGTTCATTGAATTCAAGTAAGTTTATCGCTTTATTATCTTGTTCTATTAACAGATATGTTATCCTTTTGTTCCTTTTTCAGATCTGTCTTTCTAGTATATCGTTCTTCGTCAGTTTCTGAAATTTTTGGGTGATTTTTTTTTTGTTGGGATTTTCGAGCAAGTACTCAGCAAAAAAAAGTACAAAAAAATCCGAAAATTCACCATTGTTTCTCTTGAGTATCTTGTTCTATTTACTTTAGAGAGTCATATTCAATTGCCTCCCACAGTCAAAAAAAAAATATTTATCTTCAAATTTCTAGTCTACGCAGTCCAAGTGGTCGATCACAATTGTTCACAAGTTGAACTTGATTGTTTAATATACAAATACAAAGCTTGAGCACACTTTCGATAATACTATCAAATTCGAGTGAAACAATTTGAGTACGAGTGTTATTTCTTTGAAGTGACTAGTGAGTATTTGTTGTGAGCAAAAAAAAAATAGAGAGGAGTGACGAGCGACTTTCTTTGGAGTGATTGTGAGCATTTGGGTGAGGAACATATTTTGTTTTCTACTAACGTTTTCTTGCAGGTACAAATTTGAAATTAAATGGAGAGGGAGGTAGGAGATAATTCGAACCCGGGGTTGTCTAAGGTTCAAATGGAGGCGTTGTTTGGGCATTTCAATCGAATGATGAGGGTTGAGTTGGAGCCATTACATGAGAGGATGAGTAGGCTTGAAGTTAGTACTAGTGGAGGTAAAACTAAGTCTAAAGATTTGGGTAGAGGAGAAGAAGATGAATAATATGATTTGGGAGGAGACGAGGAGAGCCAAAATGAGAATTGGGGTAGGAATGGAAGAGGTAGAGGATTTGGGAGAGGAAGAAAAGAAGCTGTACGGGGTAGATATGATGGAAATAGGGAAGATGGTAATATGGGTAGCATTAAGATGAAAATTCCTTCGTTTCATGGAAAATCTGACCCGGAGGCATATTTAGAATGGGAAAAGAGGGTAGAGTTTGTGTTTGAATGTCACCACTACTCCGAACAAAAGAAGGTGAGGTTGGCGGTGGTTGAATTCCTAGACTATGCTCTCATTTGGTGGGATCAATTAGTGACCACTAGGAGGAGGTATAATGAGAGACCTATTGAAATTTGGGATGAGATGAAGAGGGTCATGAGAAAGAGGTTTGTGCCCAATCATTACTATAGGGAGATGTTTAAGAGGCTACAAACTTTGTGGCAAGGGGTAAATAGTGTTGAGGACTACTACTATAAGGAAATGGAGGTAGTCATGATTAGGGAAAATATTGAGGAGGATAGTGAGGCGACAATGGCACGTTTTCTTTGTGGTTTGAACAGGGAGATTTAAGATCAAGTGGAGCTTAGACACTACTTGGATCTAGACGAGATGGTGCAAATGGCCATAAAAGTGAAGCAACAACTCAAGAGGCGAGGAGTTGGCCGCACCAATCAAACTGGGAGTTCGACATTTTCTTGGCGACCAAATGGGGCAACACGTGATGAAAGTAAATTGGTGGCCAAGCCCAAAGTAGACATTAAGCAGGAGGCGCCTAAGCAAGGAGTGCAAGGTAAATCTGAAACTCCTCTTAATCGTTCTAGAGATACTAAATGTTTTAGGTGTCAAGGATTGGGTCATGTTGCTAGCCAATGTGCTAACAAGAGGGTTATGATTTTGAATGACTATGATGAGTATGAGTCTCAAAGTGAGGGTGATGACTAGGGTGATGATGATGAGATGCCTGCGTTAGAAGATCCTGATGAGGGATATGGGGCGATTGTAGGTGAAGCACTAGTAACTAGGCGGATCATGAGTGCCCAAGTCAAGGAGGAGGAGACTAACTAAAAGGAAAACTTGTTCCATACTAGATGTTTTGTGAGTGGTAAGGTTTGCAATCTTATCATAGATGAGAAAAGTTGCACCAATGTGGCTAGTAGTGAGATGGTCGAAAAATTGGGTTTACCTACATTAAAGCATCCTCAACCATATAGGCTTCAATGGTTGAATGATTGTGCGGAAGTGAAGGTGAACAAACAAGTGTTGGTGTCTTTTTCTATTGGGAAGTATAATGATGAGGTCTTGTGTGACGTGGTATCCATGCATGCTTTTCATATCTTGTTGGGTAGACCGTGGCAATATGATAGGCGAGTGACGCATGATGGGTTTAAGAATAGGTATTCCTTTGTTCTCAAGAAAAAATCTGTTGTTTTACTTCCATTGTCCCCAAAGCAAGTGTTGGAGGACCAATTGAAAAAAAAGAAGAGAGATGAGGCCGAAAAAAAAGTGAACAAAAAAGTGAGATGACCTTTGAAAATAAAAATGAAATGGCTGAAAAAAAGAGTGATCAAAAGAGTGAGATAGCCATACAAAAGAAAAAAGAGAGAAAAGAAAATGAGAAGAAAGAGGCCAAAAATAAAACTTATATGGCCCAAAAGAGTGAGTTGAAGAAATTGATGCACACACATGAACCACTTGTGTTAATTGTTTATAAGGAGATCCTCCTTAACACAAGTGATATAGCCGGGTCCCTCCCGAGCATTGTTGTTTCACTTTTGCAGGAATTTGAAGATGTATTTCCGGAGGAGTTGCCTCAAGACTTACCACCATTGAGGGAAATCGACCACCAAATCGATTTCGTACCTGGGAGTGCATTGCCAAATCGTCCAGCTTATAGGAGCAATCCGGAGGAGACTAAGGAGCTTCAACGATAGGTAAGTGAGTTGTTAGATAGAGGTTTTGTGCGTGAGTCCGTCACCTTGTGCTGTACCTGTCTTACTAGTTCCTAAAAAAGATGGCTCATGGCGTATGTGTGTAGATTGTAGAGCAATTAATAACATAACCATTAAGTATAGGCATCCCATACCTAGACTAGATGATATGTTAGATGAGTTGCATGGTGCATGTATTTTTAGTAAAATTGACTTGAAGAGTGGCTATCACCAGATTAGGATGAGGGAAGGTGATGAGTGGAAAACGGTTTTAAAACCAAGTACGGGTTGTATGAGTGGATGGTCATGCCTTTTGGCTTAAATAACGCTCCTAGCACCTTTATGAGGTTAATGAACCATGTTTTGCGTGTTTACATAGGGAAAATTTGTTGTGGTTTACTTTGATGATATCCTAGTGTATAGCAAAAACTTGGATGAGCATGTTAACCATTTGAGACTTGTGCTAATCACACTAAGGGCTGAAAATTTATATGCTAACTTAAAAAAATGTGATTTTTGTACAAACAAACTTGTCTTTCTTGGTTTTGTGGTAAGTTCACATAGGATACAAGTTGATGAAGACAAGATAAGTGCTATTCGAGATTGGCCAACGCCTACTACTGTTGGTCAAGTTCGAAGCTTTCATGGTCTTGCAAGCTTCTATAGGAGGTTTGTCAAGGATTTTAGCACATTGGCGGCGCCGATGACGGCAGTGATTAAGAAGAACGTTCCATTCCATTAGGGCGAAGAGCAAGAGAAGTCTTTTAGTCTTATTAAGCAAAAATTAATTAATGCTCATTTACTTGTTTTGCCTGACTTTGCTAATACTTTTGAGATTGAATGTGATGCTTCAGGTGTAGGTATTGGTGGAGTGTTGATGAAAGGAGGGCGGCCGGTGGCATACTTTAGTGAGAAGCTTAATTGGGCAGCGTTGAATTACCCGACATATGACAAGGAGCTCTATGCACTTGTGAGGACTCTTGAGACGTGGCAGCACTACTTGAGGCCTAGGGAGTTTGTGATTCATACGGATCATGAGTCCTTAAAGCATCTTAGGGGGCAACAAAAGTTAAACAAGCGGCACGCTAAGTGGGTGGCATTCATTGAAACATTTCCCTACATAATCAAGTACAAGCAAGGTAAGGAAAATGTAGTGGCCGACGCACTATCACGGAGGTATGTACTGACCTCTACCTTGGAATCTAAAATTTTGGGGTTTGAGCATGTGAAAGAGTTGTATGTGCTCGATGAGGACTTTAAGAGTGTGTTTGAAACTTGTATGCATGGTCCACATGAGAAATTCTATTTGCATAACGGTTTCTTGTTTAGAGAAGATAGGTTGTGCATCCCTAAATCATCCATTCGTGAATTACTTGTTAGGGAGGCACATGTGGGTGGTTTAATGGGGCATTTTGGTGTGGCTAAAACTTTAAGTGCATTGCATGAGCATTTTTATTGGCCACATATGAAACGTGATGTTGAGCGTGTGTGTGATAAGTGCATAACATGTAGACAAGCTAAGTCTAGGACGCAACCATATGGATTGTATACACCACTTCCTGTCCCTAGTGAACCCTTGGATTGACATATCTATGGACTTTGTTTTGGGGTTGCCTAGGACTAAGAAGGGGATGGATGCGATATTTGTTGTTGTTGATAGATTTTCTAAGATGACATATTTTATTGCTTGTCACAAAACCGATGATGCATCTAACATTGCGTATCTATTCTTTAGAGAAGTCGTTAGGTTGCATGGCATGCCTAGGACTATTGTTTCTGATTGTGATGTTAAGCTTCAGAGTTATTTCTGGAAAACTTTATGGGCTAAACTTGGCACAAAATTGTTGTTTTCTACTACATGTCATCCTCAAACGGATGGACAAACTGAAGTTGTTAATAGAACTTTAGGAACACTTTTGCGTGCAATACTTAAAAAGAACTTAAAGAATTGGGAGGATTGTTTGCCATTTGTTGAGTTTGCTTATAATCGTTGCGTGCATTCTACTACCAATTATTCGTCGTTTGAAATTGTGTATGGTTTTAATTCTTTGACTCCGTTGGATTTGATGTCTTTACCTGTGAGTGAAAGGTTAAACATGGATGACAAGAAGAAGGCCGAATTTGTTAGGGGTTTGCATGAGAAGGTCAATGCCAACATAGAAAAGAAGAATGAGCAATACACCAAGCAGGCCAACAAGGGGACAAAAAGGCGGTGTTTGAAAAGGGTGATTGGGTGTGGCTACACTTGCGGAAGGAAAGGTTCCCCGAGAAGAGACGTTCAAAGCTATTACCTTGGGGCGATTGACCATTTCAAGTCCTTGAAAAGATCAATGACAATGCCTACAAACTCGATCTACCAGGTGAGTATAACGTGAGTTCTACTTTTAATGTTAGTGATTTGTCGTTGTTTGATGTAGATGATGAACAAGATTTGAGGACAAATCCATTTCAAGAAGGGGAGGATGATGCGAACACGGGTGGTCAAACTCCAAGGAAGGCATGGGATCCTTTAGAGTTGCCGGAGGGACCAATCACGAGAGGACGACTAAAGAAATTCAAGGAGGCACTATAAGGAATCATGAGCAGTCGAGAAGGGCTTACGTGCGAGGAGCAAAATGCCGAATGGTTCTTGATGCATGGGAGTGAGTTTGGGAGTCAAAAGAACATCATTCAAGTGATAAATAATGAAGAAAAGTCGAAGACCTCGCGCCCGGGCGGACATAACTTACCGTTCGAGCACGCCCTTACTTTTTATTAAAAAATTTGTGCGAAGACTCTCCGTACGGGCGGACATAAATATCCGCCCGAGCGGACACTGTTTCGAGAAATTATTTCTTTCCTTGTTTAGTGTTTTAATTTGTTTGGTAACTAGATATTAATATCATTTTGATATGTAAAGATATTATGGACGAAAATTAAGGACAATACACATTATTATTGATAGTTTATCAATTTTTTGAGATTTTCTCTCAAACTTTTTCAAAGCTTCGTTTTGTGTTCATCAAAAATCAAATTTATCAAGGATTTATTCTTGTGGTGTTTGTCGATTGATTTCATACGGATTGTCAAGGACAAGTTCTTTGAAGGTTCGTCTGTTTCTCAATTGTTTTAATCGTGAATATTTGTTGCTAAGTTTTACAACTTAGAGGTGAATATTGCAAACCCATACTTGATTCTAAAGATCGGGACAACACGAATTCCTTGTTCGTTATTAAATTGAGGGCGCGATTTATATTTAATCGTGTTTGCTTTTTATTCGTACGAGTATTCACATCACTAAACTTATATAAATATAAAATATATAAAAGTCTAGATTAAATATATCTAGGCTTTTAAACTACAAAAAAATTATTAAAAGTTTATAACTAATACACCATATTTAGTACTTGATTTTTTTAAAAAATTCAACTGGAAGACAAAAGTCGCACTTTCAAATTTTTCATATTGCAGAATGTTTCACGACTTTAATTTCTGGCTTGTGATCGGCGTAAGTCTTACGCCGCCATGAACACACACTACTCGGCTAACTGATATACATGATAGTCTCGCCGGAGGAAAAAAAATGGTGCGGAAGCGATTGTTGTTGCTGTTGAAGCCATTCGACGTCTACCCGTCTCATGAACCCTCCGTCATTTCCTCATCCAACAGCCTCAAGGTAACCTTACCTCAACACGAACTCGATCCATTTTTTATTTTGGAAAAAGTACGCATTTGGATGTCAAGTTTCACGCTGTGATTATCCAATGAATCAGTGTACTGATTCACTTGACTAGGTTTTGTAGGGAAGCCCGTGTACTTTAAGTATGCCATCTGTTCGCTAATATTACAGTAGTAGAGTAGAGTAGTTCGTCCAGTGTATTGGATTGAATTGTTATTTAATGGATCGGTGATGACAGAGATTGAGTTAATTTTGGAAATTTTGGTATGAAAAGCGACGAAGTTGATTAAGAGAAATGACCACTCAAACTTTGAGTTGTGAATTACTTAATCCAAGAGTCAAATAATCGGAGATTAATGTTTCTTTGCAAAAAAAATGTTGCAGGTATTTAGATATTTGAATGACAGGATGTTGGTTCATAAAAGTGCAATTAACTTCTGCCAGAATATTTTAAAGAAAAAACCCGTAGACTGGAAAGCTGTTTTTCGAAACGATGTATCCCAGGCAATCAGTGATGTCGATCTGGTGATTACAGTTGGAGGTGATGGCACACTATTACAAGCAAGCCATTTCATGGATGATAGAATTCCAGTTCTAGGAGTGAATTCAGATCCCACTCGACCAGAAGAGGTTCATTTCATTTCCATGCTCTTGGTTGGATTATTACATGTGAAGTTGTATTCATCTCCCTTTTCTAAATCCTGACACCAAAGAAATATGTTTGTTTAATACTTTGGTGCTGACATAAAGACTGAATTCTAATTCTTCTCAGCTGGAACAACTCAATGAAGAGTTTGATGCTACGAGGAGCACTGGTTATCTTTGTGCCTCCACTGCTAACAACTTTGAACAGGTGAAATTAATGTCAGCCATTTGTCTGTCTGTTGGAATGGATTTATTTAAACTTGTTTGGTTCTTGAATATGCTAAGTGCTAAACTCTGGTTAGTTAATGTGTCTTCTTATAAGCAGGGATTTCGCCTGTAGTTTCTGTGAGCTGATACTCTTGATTTGTGGGGATTCCGTGTGTCCTTTTTCTGTCATTAATTGGATATTTAGGAATAATAGTTAGTAATCAGACTGCTTCTTAGTAAATTTGAAGACCTTGGGATCAGAGTGACTCATTTGAACAACCAAATGGTGCAGGAATCATCAAATAACTCAACATGAATATACATTGTTTAGGCCTAGATCCCTTGTACAGCACTTCAATTTTTATTCTTAATTATTTTTATTATTATTGTTATTTTTTGGATAGATGATTTCAAAGTTGGTTCAACTTTGAAGGAAGTGAGTGTTAGATTCTTGGATGTTTGTATGCCATTCAATATCATGATGTCATCTGTATTGTTCATTTAATCACATTGGAAACATAGGAGTTTTCATCTGTAACTTCATAACAATGTACACATAATAGTATCTTAGACTTCTTGAACAGTAACTATATTAGCCATGCTGTCAATAAATATGGAGGATGTTGGAATGAATGACTGAAATGCTTAAGTCAATCTGTTTTGTTCAGTTTGCCTAATGTGTAAAATCAGCATTGAACATATCAATGAGAGATTAAGCGTGACAGCAGCAGAAAATAATATCACAATTGGATATTTTTGAGCTTGCTCTAACTTCAGCCATGAGAAATACTTATCAAGAGGAGAAAATGAGTGGGATGCAAAGTTGACACAAATTAACTGACAATGATCTAAGTAATTTGAGTGTTGCTGAGGCTTGATTCAACTAGAAAAACGAAGAAGATAAATGTAGCGATTCACAACTAATTTAGATGAAAAATTGTTGTTGATGTTGAGATTCAAAGAATCATGTGAAAATACTCTTTGGTTCTTCTTTCTTTCTTTTATCAGATGATTTATTTGCTGAATGCAAACTCCATTAAATGTTCAAGTTACATACATAATCATTTGGAGGGAACAAAATTTTATTTAGCCATCTTATACAACTCCATGTTGGAGAACACTCCAAATCAAAGTTCATTCATGTCCTTGAACATCTTTGTTCAGATACTTGATGAAATTCTAGAGAATCTCTGTGAACCTTCTGAATTAGCAAGGATGGCTATTAGCATCAACTCGAAGTTGATCCCAACTTCTGCTTTAAATGATGTTCTGCTCGCTCATCCATGTCCTGCAACAGTTTCTCGATTCTCGTTCAGGTACATTATCTACTTTTTGAACCTTCAAAGTTCAGAGTATGTAGTTATATGTTTGCAAAAATTTAGGTTCGGCAGGAACGAGAAGCCTTCTTCATTAGTACACTGCAGGTCTAGCGGTTTCAGAGTATCTACAGCGGCTGGATCAACGGCTGCAATGCTGTCGGCTGGCGGATCTGCAATGCCCATTTTGTCCAATGACCTCCAATACATAGTAAGAGAGCCCATTTCTCCAGTAGTACTATCGCTCTTGTTGCACGGGCATGTGAAGTTTGATGAGAGATTAGAAGTTACATGGTTTTGTAGAGAGGGGCTTGTTTACATCGATGGTTCTCACTTAGTTCATCCCGTCGGACACGGAGATGTGATCAAACTGTCTTCCATGGCTCCAAGGTTGAAAGTCTATTTACCTCGCCATTTGTTGTCGCAGTAGTTTGATTTTAAAAGATTAGTCATTAGTCTACACCAAGTTAGATATACTGTGTGGGTGAGGCATATCCATGATTTTTTTTTAAAAAAATTGGCATGCATGTTGTTGCATACGAGTGTGTCCGATAGTGGGAAAACTAGAATCTGCCACCTCTCCCATATTTGTAGATCCCTTGTCATCAGTGCGTGTCCGATGTGTTTTGGTTATACCAAAATTTTGACACAATTCTGCAGAATTTATAAGAAAAACTAAAACTAGAAAACAATCATTATCTTATTTTTCTCCTTCATAGATATTACGTATTCGTGTTAAAGTTTACATTTTCAATTTTCACGTATTCTGCGATTGATTGTCAAATCAACAATTACTTTACTAGATAAGTAATAATCATTTTATATTAAAGTTCTTGTATTATCAATTATTATTATATTTTTTTGGAGGATTATTACAAAAAGGTTGAAAACTCGTAACCTTCCCTCAAATTTGGGAGATAAAAGTAATGATAATGTTAACGTGATTTTAAGTTTGAAGAAAATTTGAACTTTGAGAATGATGTTGGTGAGATTTCGATGGTCAAGACGAAGAACATTTTCCGACGACGACGATGAGGAGACGCAATTGGTTCGATTGGGACAGCTGCCACGGTTGGATCACTTTGAAATCCAACAAAACAAGGTACTAATGGATATGTTACAAGTAAACTATATTAAACTTTTTATGCATATAAAATTGTTAGTTCTGTTTTTGACATCGCAACATTCAAAAAAACACGTGGTCAAAAAACATAATTTCGATGAAAAAACATTGTAACAATGTAGTCGAGAACCAACTCAACAACTAAATCGTAGAGCTCGATCAAATTTTATAATAAGTGCTTAAATTTCTCGTAGAGCTCTTATTAAATTTGTGGTTAGATGTGAACAACATTTTCTTATATGTGAGCATCATGGTTTTGTCAAATTTATCACCATTATCCGACCGGGTTTTCTTAATGTTTCTACGCTTACACTTGGGAAATATTTTCTTGAAACTTATAAGAATATAAAAAATAATTTGTTGATCATCTTTTGAAAATTAAGTGTAAAGTCAGTTTGACAACCGATATTTGGGCTAGTGTTAAAAATGAATTTTCTTGTCGTTACATGTCATTTGAGTGATGATACTTGGTGTTTGCAAAAAAAAGTTTAGCTTTGGAGTGATTAGATCAAACACACAATGGTTAGAAGTGCTTAAATCAAACACACGATGGCCACACGATGGTTAGATATATCATAAATATTTGTAGATATATATATCATATTTAGAATGAATGTAGGGCCCTTAACTCTTAATTGTTATTACCATGCAATCTGATTAGAGTTAATTCATTACAGCGGAAAAAGGAGAATTTTTTTTTTTAAAAAATGATCCCAAAAGACGCCAACTGTGATTATAATACTAAAAAACGTATACATTAAAAAAATCTTATTTAGAAACATCACAGTATAACACAATCCTACAAATGTCTAAAATCAACTACATACAAACAACTCATATCCCCGGGACTTACCTCGGTATATAGATACACATATATAATGGGATAGACTACTCAACTTCAACTCAGATGTGACTCCCTCTAGAAGTAACCTATCTGATCTCCTGATAACCTGTGATACCTTTCATTGTTCACATACAAAGTTGACAACAACCCTCTTGGATTGAGTAAATGTTCCGTATAGAACAACCATAATAAATATAACATGTATATATAAAATGATATATAATATGCAATGGATGCATGTCATGGAAGTTTCAGTTCAAATGTCCATCCAATGGGCATGCATCATAATCAATGGAATCGCTATCAAATAATCAACGCTCGAGCAGACACACGGGACTCACTCAAGTATAAGGGAACATCCATATGATAGTGTCTGCAAAGCACTATCAAGTACCAAATCTTAACCAATCAATCATAGGGGCCACAAATGACTTTGTTTTTACGGGCTACACAATGCCAAACATAACATCGTGCTCAAAACCTCAGAATCAATCTCAAAAGCCAATGATATCAAGATATCAAAGAATCATAGCTCAGTCATGTCATGTATCCATGTATGAATAAAATATAGTGTGTTAACAAAATATTTATTTTATACATCAATATACTATATGTCACATCAACTCAACAAAAAGACACACATATATATATTTTCATTCAAATCAATCAATCGCATATCATATGACATATATACATGTCGTGTGTTACTCGATCGCAACATACCTCAATTCTTCGTCTTCAATTTAATATTTCTCTATCCGTAAATAGTATTGTAGTTCAGACAATCAATGTACATAATCCGGATATTCATTTCAATTAATTAATTCGTTCAAATTAAACTCTAATAGCGTAGTTGAATTTATTAATCCATTTTACGCTATTCAATATAACATTTACATTATTAGGATAATTATTGTATTAAAAATTATAATAACGCATTCTTATACAACCCTTAATATACATCTATTCATTTACACATGACACACTTTGAGGTGCTTTTGCCCATACTTTCTTATGGGTATGGACATAACTCGAAACATAAAGTTGTATTGCTATGTATTAGCTTTATAATGAAATTGGTTTCATCTCATTTGAAGTAATACTCTAATTATTATGCTAGAAACCATTACGAGTGTCACTTCTCCATTGCGGTTCAACATACTTTTCAAATATTAATCAAATACTAATAAACTTCATTATAACATCTTTTCCACTTTCTTTCTCAATTATATACTTAATATAATCAATGATATGGCAAATATAAGATAATCATGGATTATCAAAAATCAAAATACGATTTACGATAATACGATTCAAGGGTCTTACAATAAAATTATATCTATCACATTAGACAACACATCAGACAATAATATTGCGCTAAGATAATTCTCAAACCGATGTTAAATGATCAATTATTTCATGTTAGATGTCAATGCCACATAATTAATTTATATGTTAAAGATGACTTTCATGATAATAGTTGTAATGCGGTAGAAGAATTCAAATGTTATGATAAATTGATGCGTCAAAAGAGATGATAAATAACTAAAATATTTTATTTGAAAATAATGATGTTAGACATAAAAATTTTCTTACTATCATTGAAACTCGTTGTAATTCTCTTTATCATTTGCTTAATACAATATTATGATATAAAGAGTTGCTCAATCCATTTTGTAATTCTATTGCTGCAGGTTAGGATCGGTTCATTGGTTAGAAAGAGGTTGGATAAACTATCACATTATCTTGTCCAAAAATTTGGTTGGGTTAACAATTTTGAATTTTGTAATTCTCTCCAAATCAATGTCAGTTGGCTAATCAGATAAGTTATGTGCGAAAGATGTTAGACTGACATATTGAACATTAAAAAATTGACTAAGTAAGAAAGACATTTAGGTTATCAAGGTTAAGCTAACTGAAAAGTAAATAACGTAAATATGTTTCTGTAAGTTCGAAAATTTGAATAACTCCTAAGTTCCTCAATATTTCTTGTGGGAAGGATATTCACTAGAAGACTTTAAAGATTACAACTCTTGTAACATCCTAATTTAGTAGAACTTTATCATTGTCAAATTCAAACTCCTAGTTTATCTTACTTACTTAAGCAACATTGAAAAATATACTAATGGTCATTTTAGAAGTATTTCGAATGAAAATACAACAGTGAACAATACACTAATTGTCATTTTATAAGTATTTCAAAACAAAAATACTAAACACAAATTGATCATCAATGATACGATACAATACCTAAGCGTGTCCTATAAAATCTTGAAAGCAGTTATGCTCTTGAAAGCTTGAACGCTTGAACTTATGTTATGATTCCAGAGAGCCGATTAATAAGTTACTTTTTGTGTACACTTGGATTCAACAGTTAGTAAAATCAAATATTATATTTGTTCTAAATATGCTAGCCGTCAATCCCATCGTTTTTCAAGTCAATGTCCTTTCTGACAATTGTACACTATAGGTTGTGCTCGAGGAATTTTGACAAATCAGAGACTGTTGGTATGGAAGACTTTATCCAATAATTCAACTTTGTACCTCTGAGCAGTCTAACTGACTATTCAGAGAATGTTTGCTCATTTACTCAACTATATTTTAGCCCAGTTGGTCTTCAGCTATCAATTATGTAGACGTTGATATCAGTTAAGCTCAAACAGATGTTGTCTTGTAATACTTTAAGTTTAGTAAAACATTCAGTTTAGCTCATTTCAGTTCAGTTTGACTTTGTTTGTTAAATCACCACAACTTAGTTGATCCAACAATTTCCCATTTTTGGTGTTCGAAAAAATATGCATAAATAACTTATTGCCATAAAATTGATTGTTATAAGACTGAAATCTGAATTATAAATCCTAAAAGATCCTGATACACAACAATTATAGATAAACTAATAAGCTATAAGTCTCTATGACTGCTCGAGTGTTTGCTTGACTCATTTGATCTTTTGAAGAGTTTCCCTTTGTTGTGCTCTTTCTTCTAGCTCACTTTCTATTTCTGACCAACTTCTCCCTTTTTTTCAATAACATAGGTCTTCAAAATTTTAAGAACCGAGGTCTGCTGGTTAGACATTGTATCAATATTTTAGGAGAGACCTTTATGAAATTTTGTCTACCTTAACTGATATATCATGATTGGAGATAGAAATTTGTCCAGAGAGAGTCTGAGCAATAAGAACTTGATCCTTTTTCTGTTTGTCCAAAGATCTAAAAATTCCGATAACCTCTTTGGACAAGTGTGCTAATTCTGTTAGAAGTTTATATCGAAAACTGTCCAGAGAGTTTTAAGTGTTGATATGGCTTCTTCGTAGATTGGTGAGACTCGGGTTACGGAAGCCATACTAGCAGTGATATTATCCAAAATGTGATCTTCAGAGATGTTCACTTCTGAACATAGAGCAACACTTGGAATGTCTTTGATTGAGATAGGTTGAGATACAACCATAGAGATTTGGATTTAAACTGTAGGATGGTCCTTGTTCAATCAGTAGAGATAACTGAGCTTGAAATTTTTTTTCAGTTTGCGTAACAGACTGAGTGACTGCAACTTCAATCCCTATCTGATTCACTAAATCTTGAACAATTTCAGCCACTACCGAGTGTGCTTCACTCATCAAAACTTTAGCCTTGCCGACTGGTTCAACTGAGCGACATCTTCAACTTGTTCTTGTATTACTGCAAATATTTCATCAGTTGATCCAACAATGTTAAAAATTTCTTGGACCACAACCTATTCTTCAACTTCTTCTTCATGTAGATCCTCAATATTTTTTTGTGCAGTAGAATGCACAAATTCATCAATAGTAGCAAGGGAAATTTATCTAATTAGAGTAGAGGAGGTTGGAATTTGAAGAAGCTAACTAGATGAATAGTCATCCTCCTACATGTTGGATTGACAGGGACCTTATCAGACTCTGGTGAGCTTCTCATATTTTTATTTAGATTTTGTGTCAACTAGTATGAATAAATTATGGTCATTCTCCCAAAATTTAACCTTCATCTGGAGATTGATTAGATCCATGTCCACTTGATTAAGTACAACGATATCATCGAAAGCAGTTGTACTAGTTGGATCATAGTTGTCTGTAAGTTCTGCATAGAATGCAGTGAGCTTCTTAATCCGCAAAAGTTCTGCCCAATAACCAATTTGGTCCCAAGGTAATGTCTCTGCGTTGAAGTGCTTCAGTAATCACCACAATCTTGACTTGTTTCATAACTGCTTTTTCAAGAGAAATATACATATCCAGAGTAGTGGCGAAGATGACTGTTCTGAACTCAACTCATTCATCGAAGAACTCAACCTTTTCCTCAGCATACTTACTGACTCCATCCATTATATAGTCAATCTGAGTATAAACTGCATATGTAGACTGAATCTTTAGAGCTTCAATCACGTTTTCTTTTATTTTAGTAGAAATTGGCTTTGTGGTAAAGGTGGAATCTAGCCCGGACTTGGTGTACTCAAATGGTTCCCTTATCACAACTCCTTTGAGTGGATTAGGAGGTGGGAGAGTAGATGACATGGAAATAATCCTTGGAGGGGCAGCCACATATATCAGTTTCAGATTGTTTGTTGGTTTGTCAGTTCTCATGTTATCAGTTTTCTCAGTAATTAGGTCTTGGGTGGCATCTTTGATTCGAGTAGATGAAGGTCTGGCTTTCAGAGTCCTTGGCTTCTTCTTAAGAGGAGGAGGAGTGTGAGTATCAAAGTCATTGGTTAGCAGGACTAGTTTCTTTTTTGTCTTTGGAGGCTCATCCTGAATGAATTTTTTCTTTGATGCCTTATTGGTCTAATCTAGTTCCTCTCCTATTTCTTTATTAACAATCAACAGCCCAGCTTTATAGATGTTCAGGACTTGTCCTTTAGGCTTGAGAGATACAATATTTGAGGCATTGAGAGCTTTGAACTTTTGGAGGATCACTGGGTTATTGACATTTACTCCCACATCTTCCAATAGTCTTGAAAGTGGAAATTCAATATCAAGAGATTGTTTATCTGATTGAATTATAGCTTTCAGATTTTGGAAAATAATAGCAGATCAGTTGACTTTTATTCCACTTGTAATTGCAATCATGACCAGAAATTTCTCAACAGTAATGGCAACAAATGGACGTAGCTTGGCCAACAGACACATGGCCACTATGTCAACAAGAAACTGATATCGCATCTCCATATCCTTCTTTAGTCATGATGTTTTGATAGCTTTGTTGGATGCAGAAAACTTATCCTGCATTTCCTCAACTGCCTTTTGAGACACTTCAGAGAAAGCTAAAATCCTTTCAGAGGGTAACTGAAATAGAGTAGAGAAAAAAACTTGGTCAGCAAGGAGACTCTATTCTCCTAGAGGCAAGACGATCTTTCCATCATTAGTGACGACACCTCTGCCATATAAATTCTTCAGTCCTGGAACATAGATTTCTAGAGAATAGCTTAGAAAGGTTCGGAGTTCAGATAACTCGACTAACTTGAAAACTTCAGTGATAACAAGGTATTCAATTGAGTAAATTGACTCAAAATCTATGGCTAGGGAATTCATAATATAAGCAGTAGTAGCAGATGCATCCATTTTTATATATAATCTCGACAAGAAAATGGTTAAAGATTCAAAAATAGAAAAGAACGCAAGAAACACATATATTTGAGAGAGTTTGAAGACGTTAAAGAAGGAACAAGAGACTAATTGATAGTTATAATGTGAGACCTTTTGAATTTCACAGACAACACACGTGACAGTCTGCAAACAAAGAATTTTTTTAAAAAAAATGCATGAACCAATCAATAAATTTGATTAAATAAATAAGATATTTTAAAAAATTCAATCAAGCGGTTAGGTCACCCTGAAAAGATTTATTAAGGAATAAAATAAGTCATTAAAACTAACTATTAAATGATAAGATCAGTTAGACTAAGAGTATATCTTATGTTTGGCTATAGAACTAAACTGACAATTAGCAAGAAAGAGTAACTGACTACTGTCTTATCAATACGACTTTGAGACTCAATTCCCCATGAGCAAAATAATAACACGGTTAAGATAATCAGTAAGTTCTAAAACATTTCTAAAGTAAAAAAACTTATTCTCAGCAAGTAGTTTGGTGAAGATATCTGAAGCTTGTTTCTTAGTTGAAACATATTATAGTCTGATGTCCTTTTTCAGCACATGATCTCAAATGAAATGATTGCGAATTTCAATATGCTTAGTCCGAGAGTGTAACACTGAATTGTATGTGATAGCAATTGCATTAGTAATGTCACAAAAAATTAGCGACTCTTGAGCATTGATTCCATTGTCTCTTAGTTGTTGTTGAATCCAGAGCGATTGGGTACATCAACTTCTAGCAGCTAAATATTCAACGTCTGCAGTTGATGTTGCAATAAATGTTTGAGCTAAACCAAGAAATTAGTCTGTCTCTAAGTAACTGACATGATCCACTAGTACTTTTTTGTAATATCCCAAAATTTTAGCATTTTATTGTTTATGATATTATTTTTGGTTGGGTGTTTAGGAAATATGTTTATTGGAATGGTTAAAATATGGTCATTTTTTATGGTTATTGTTTTGGTATTATGTTCATAGTTTGTGATGATTATGGAAAATAAATGAGTAGAATAGAAAGTTGATCTTGAGCCAAATAGGAAATGGAAGTGCATAAACGGTATGAAAAATGTGGCAGTAGTTGTGGGTTTTAGCATAATGTTTTGTATATCGATCCAATTGATGTGAGGCTACTTCCATTAGAAAGATAAGATATAAGGCTATAACTTTCATGTTTTGAGTTTTGTTCAAATCATTAGAAAAAGCGAGCCAGATGTGGCCCGAAGCGTGTCGTGTGTATTTTTGTTCTTGCACTGAAACATGTTGGGAGAATGAGCATAACGTTTTAATCAGACCTTTATAGTACACGAGGCCAATTGGAAATGCAAGAAAAGACATAGGGCTACAACTTTCATGTTGACCACTTTTGCAAATTCGGAAGCTAAAAATGCGTTGTTCGACAGAATGTGGCACGCATATGCGCCAGATCTCACGCCGGTGATGAAGTTCTTAGTGTTTGGGCAGTATGGGGCGCACATATCGCCGAAAATGGCGCGCATATGCGCCCAGCAGCCTGTTAAAAAAAATGTTTTTCTATGGATTGATGGGCTTATTTATTGAAGTGTCTACTCATTTCTTCTCCTTCTTTATTCTTCATCGGTTCAAGCTTCTTTCTTCCTCAAATTTCTCTCCTTCATTTCTCCACTCCAAGGTCAAGGCTTTTAGTGAATTTATTAGCTTCCTCCACTAAGTTTTCAAGCTTCAAGGTAAGGATTCTATCTTTTGGAGTTTTTAAGGGTTTGAGAAGTTGAAGGTTTAAATTGGAATGATTGATTCCTATGATTATTAACAATGATGTTTTCTAAATTGTTATGTTAAAAGTTGGAAAATATTTTTGTGTAAATAGTTTTTTATGTTTCCCCTTTAAAAGGAAATGCTTCCGCAAATACTATTTCTTTAAATCTAAATGTCATGGAAGGGGGTTGTTTGGCGCGCATATGCGCCCAGCAGCCTGTTTAAAAAAAAGTTTTTTTAGGGATTGAAGGACTTATTTATTGAAGTGTTTGGAGACTTCTACTCATTTATTCTCTTTCTTTATTCTCCATCGGTTCAAGCTTCTTTCTTCCTCAAATTTCTCTCCTTCATTTCTCCACTCCAAGGTCAAGGCTTTTAGTGAATTTATTAGCTTCCTCCACTAAATTTTAAAGCTTCAAGGTAAGGATTCTATCTTTTGGAGATTTTAAGGGTTTGAGAAGTTGAAGGTTTAAATTGGATTGATTGATTCCTATGATTAATGGGGATGATATTTTGTAAATTGTTATGTTAAAAGTTGGAAAATCTTTTTGTGTAAATAGTGTTTTATGTTTCTCCTTTAAAAGAAATGCTTCCGCGAATACTATTTCTTTAAATCTAAATGTCATGGAAGGGGGTTATTTGGCGCGCATATGCGCCCATCATCCTGTTTAAAAAAATGGTTTTTTTAGGTATTGAAGGGCTTATTTATTGAAGTGTCTAGAGACTTTTACTCATTTCTTCTCCTTCTTTATTCTCTATCGGTTCAAGCTTCTTTCTTCCTCAAATTTCTCTCCTTTATTTCTCAACTCCAAGGTCAAGGCTTTTAGTGAATTTATTAGCTTCCTCCACTAAGTTTTCAAGCTTCAAGGTAAGGATTCTATCTTTTGGAGTTTTTAAGGGTTTGAGAAGTTGAAGGTTTAAATTGTATTGATTGATTCCTAAGATTATTGGTGATGATATTTTGTAAATTTTTATGTTAAAAGTGGGAAAATCTTTTTATGTAAATATTCCCTTTAAAAGGAAATGCTTCCACGAATACTATTTCTTTAAATCTAAATGTCATGGAAGGGGGTTGTTTCAATTGGTATCAGAGCAAAGTTTGTTCGGCCATATATGAAATCTTCTACCTAGGACAATCTGGTATGTTTTTGATCCTGCATATATTGATTTTAACATTGATAAATGATTATATTTCATTGACATTGATATCATTTTGTTTCCTAGCTATGTTAAAGTGAGCCTATGTGTAGGAAATGCCTCCCAAATGAAAGAGTACCGAAGGGGATGATAGGACCCCTACCATTAATAAGACTGCGAAAATTGTAGATGAATTCAGTAAGCTATTAAAAGAGCATGCGAAGGCCCATGGTGAACAGATTCAGCAATTATTGAGGACGCACACCTCGACATAGGGTCGTGGCCATGGAAGAGGTCAAGGTAGCACGGAAAATACTGAAGATGGTTCTTACGATCGGTTCAGGTGGATGAATGCTCCTGAATTTATTGGTGGTCCTGATCCACTAGTGGCTCTTGAATGGGTCAAGTCATTGGAGGCTATCTTTGATTATTTGAAGTTCACTGATACAGATAAGGTGAGTTGTGCTGTTTTTATGTTGGTTAAAGCTGCTCGTATTTGGTTGTAAGCTACCAAAGTCATTGTTAATGTTCGAAAACTAAAGTGGAAAGAGTTCAAGGAATTATTCTATGCCAAATATTTTTCAAAAGAAGTCAAAGCCAAGAAGGTAAAAGAATTTCTTGAATTGAGGCAAGACTCCATGACTGTCACTGAGTATACTCTGAAATTTGTCTTTGTTCCCTTTATTGCCGAGAATGATAAAGATAAGGGTGAACACTTTCTTCGTGGTTTGAAGCCAGAGATTAGAAGAGATGTTCACATGTCGAAAGTGGTCACATACCAAGACATTGTTGAGAGAGCCTTGCTTGCCGAGCATGATGAACAAGAGATTGGGAAGGAGCGGCAGTTAAGAAGGCAAGCTTTCCAAGCAAGAGGTCAAGGGGCAAGTGCTAATGTTCGAGGTGGCCTCAAAGGGAAAGGCAAGATGGAACAACGTTATTAACCTCCTTTTCCTTCCTCGGATACTGAGAGACCATTGTGTCCTAAGTGTGGCAAGCCACACAAGGGAGAATGTTTGATTGGAAGTGGCCGATGTTACAAATGCAAAGAAATAGGGCACACAGCACATAAGTGTCATCTTTCTTCGAATCAAGGAATAGTGCAAGGTAGAATTTTTGCAATGACAAAAGAAGGTGCTAATCCTGATTCTTCGTTAATATCAGGTAATATTCTAATATCCGGCAAGGAAGCTCTTACATTGATTGATACTGGTGCGACTTATTCTTTTATCTCTGAAGTGTTTATGCACTCTTTATCTGTTGAGCCTATTGTCATGCCTTTACATTTCAATATTGTGGACGAAATTTGTCCAACGAGTATCCTTAAGGCATGTCCTGTACTGATGGGTACAAGATTGTTTTTGCTGATTTAATTGTTATTACGATGGTTGCTTTTGATGTTATATTGGGTATGGATTGGTTGTCTGCCTATCATGCAGTGATTGACTGTGTGAGAAAGACAATAAAGTTTTTAACCAATGACCATGAGAGTGATACATTTGTTGGTATAGGATCTTCGCTGAGTGTTCCCATTATTTCTTTTTTACAAGCTACTAAATTGTTGATCAAGGGGTGTATTGGTTTTCTGTCTTTGGTATCGGATATAAAAAGGGAAGGTAATATGCAATTGCAGGATATTGATGTGGTTCAGGATTATCCTAACGTATTTGTTGATGATGTGCCTGGATCACCACCTGATCGAGAGGTAGAGTTTGTTATTGAATTGATTCCAGGTACAGCCCCAATCTCTAAGGCTCCGTAAAGAATGGCTCCGACTGAGATGAAAGAATTGAAGAATCAATTACAGGAACTATTAGATAAAGGTTTTATCCGTCCTAGTTACTCGCCATGGGGTGCACCAGTTTTGTTCGTGAAAAAGAAAGATGGATCTTTGAGATTATGCATTGATTACCGAGAACTCAACAAGGTAACTGTTAAGAAAAATATCCTTTGCCACGGATTGACGATTTGTTTGATCAATTGTAAGGAGCATCAGTGTTATCGAAAATTGATCTTCGATCCGGATATCATCAATTGAAGGTGAAAAAGGAGGATATACCGAAGACTGCTTTTAGAACGAGGTATGGCCATTATGAATTTTTGGTGATGTCGTTTGGACTAACCAATGCTCCTTCAGTCTTCATGGATTTAATGAATCGTGTCTTTAAACCGTATTTGGATACTTTTGTCATTGTGTTTATTGATGACATTTTGATCTATTCTAAGACACGAGAACTTCATCGTGAGCATTTAAGGACGGTGTTGCAAATATTGAGGGATAAGCAATTATATGCTAAAATAAAGAAATGTGAATTCTGGTTAGAGCAGGTGGCGTTTTTGAACCATATCCTTTCCAAAGAGGGAGTATCGGTAGATCCATCCAAGATCGATTCCTTTAAACAATGGTCCATTCCAAAGACAGTTTCAGAGGTTAGAAGTTTTCTTGGTTTGGCAGGGTATTACAGACGTTTCATAGCGGATTTTTCTAAGATAGCATTGCCACTGACGAGTTTGACACGGAAGGCTACCAAGTTCGAATGGATCATAGAGTTTCAACAAGCATTCCAAGCACTGAAAGATAAGTTAACTTTTGCCCATGTTTTAGTACTTCCTTGTGGTACTGAAGATTTTGTTGTGTATACAGATGCTTCAAAGCAGGGGTTAGGTGCCGTACTGATGCAGCGTGGGAAAGTGATAGCTTATGCTTCTCATCAGTTGAAGGACAACGAGAAGAATTATCCTACTCATGATTTAGAGTTGGCGGCTGTGGTTTTTTCTTTAAAGATTTTGCGGCATTACCTCTATGGTGAGAAGTGTGAAATTTTTACGGATCATAAAATTTTGAGCTATTTGTTTTCGCAGAAAGAATTGAATATGCGGCAGCGAAGATGGTTGGAACTTGTGAAAGACTATGATTGCACCATTAGCTATCATCCTGGTAAAGATAATGTGGTTGCGGATGCTTTGAGTCGCAAGTCGAGTTCTTTACTGGGTTCTATGATTTCAAAACCATTTTTGCTTGATTTGCAAAGAAATGAGATAACTCTGGTATCTCAAGGTTCAGTAGCTCAATTATCTGCATTAGTTCTCCGCTCAACCTTGTTTGATCGAATTTTGAAGGAACAACAGTCTGATAATCAGTTATTAGAGTTGAAGAGAAAAAGTGAGCTAACAGAGGTTTCTGAGTTTGGTTTGAATTGTAATGGTTTATTGACCTTTCGAGGTAGGATATGTGTAGAGCCCAAAATCAGTACACGTAAAACTCATGCATTTATTTAATTGCTAAATCATTTAATTAAATTTAAAATGATTTTTTTGTGATGCATGATTTATTAAATTGCATTATTTTAAATTATTTATGCTTATGTGATGCACGTTAAAATATTTCACGAGTTTCATGTTTCAGGCGATTATTCGATGCGGAATCAAGGAAAAGATACCGGTGACGATTTTGGCATTTTTTTATGTGGTATTTTATTTTTAAGTTAAGGTTGGGGCATATTAATTAATTTAATAAGTTTCAACATTTTAAAACCTAAATTCTGTATTTAGTGAGTTTGGAATTTTGAAACTTTTAAAGTTGGCTTTGTGCATATTATGTTGTTAAAAAGGAGAATTTTATAAAATTAGTGTGTATTTATTTTAATTGAGGAGTTTTTTTTAAATTTAGTGTTAGTTAACCTTTTATTAGCATTTTAATTAGTTAATTTAGAAATAATTTCTCCTAATTAACACACACACACACACACGTTACACACACTTACATGTTTTTACACACACAAAAACACACAACACACACCTACACAGTTTATTTTCAGAATTTGAGAGCAAAGCCTAGGGTTCTTAAAGGGAGAGCAGCCGCCCCATTCCCTTCAGCATTCCAGCAAATTTTCGTGAGTTTTATTTCAAGAAAATCGCGCCACGTTCGTCCCGGATCGTCTCTCGCATCCTTCCCGCTTCGGTATCGTCGTTTCGGTAACGTTAAAGATTCAAAGGCATGTATATTCTTTCGTTTCTGCATCGATCTTGTCATATTGAATATTTTGATGTTTATTGTATGAAAACCATGTGTATGTTATGTAAGAGTTTGAGCAAATATGATTGAATCACTTTTGAAACGATTTTTAGCTCTAAAACTCGAAATTTACTGTTCTTTTAAATACTGTGATTTTTCAGTTGCTTTTCTGGAAAAACGTCCAACATATGAAACGTAGAACTTTTTGATACCTTCAATTTGATATAAAATTAGAAATATTTGGCTAAAAATTGAGTGAGTTATGGGGTTTTTTGTGGGACTGTTCAAACTGCATTTTCTAAAAATTATGTTATTGATGCATTCTTGAAGTTTTTGAGTTGCAGGCTTCGTTGGGAATCGATGGGGATCGCTGCTGCATTTAGACAAGTTTAGGATGATGTGTGAATTTTTTTTGGTGTGTCGGTTAGTGTCGAGGGGCACTGGAATTCATTTAGAGTCGTAGGAATTGATGGTGTCAAAGTCCGTGTTCATGAGTTGTAATGTGTCGTAGGTTGGACGTCGTTGCTTTAGGGTGTTTGTACGAGTTTGGTTCAATGTCATAGCATCCTAAGATGGGCCTCAAGGTGTCGGTTCATAGTCCGTACAATCAAGTTAGGGAGATTAAGCATCATGTGTATTGAATTTTGTTGGTTTACGTTCACAGAGCCTACACGGACCTGGCACGGGATCCGTGCCTTTGTTTTCTTTTAAGTGTCAATTTGCAAAGCCTACACGGACCCTTACACGGACCTAGGCACGGGGTCCGTGTCCTCACTTCTTTTCGAGTATGTTTTATAGTACCTACACGCACCCGTACACGGAGGGGTGCACGGGGTCCGTGTACTCCAGTTTTGGGTAAAATTTATAATGATTTCTTTGGGGTTTTATGTCATGGTTTAGTATGATGTTCAAACGAGTTCAAGTCCCGAGTGATCTAGAATGTCATAAGCTATTTATTTACTTCGGTAGTGAGCACGAGCTACCTACGTCTAAGTTATGTAAGATAAGTATTTGAACTCATGTTAGTATATGCACCAGTGGCCCCAAGCGAGATCCAACGAATCCCTCAACACCAAGTAAGTATGTTCGACGTGCAAAGAAAATACTTTTAAGTTTTTGAGGTATGCTAAATGTCTTGTGATCAAATTATGTATGGGATTGGAAAGCGGTAAAGTATGACCAGGGACCAATTCACCTCGTTAAATTATGAACGGGTTTAGATCATGATTGAAAAGCGGTAAAGTATGACCAGGGACCAATCCACCCGTTAAATTATGAACGAGGATCTCATGTATGTGGCAGTGGATCTTTCCTGTCAGCCCAGTACTGTGGTTTAGTTTGATCAGGCGCATTTATGTATGGGTCACTTGCTTTGAAACATGTCTCTACGCAAAATGATGTATGTATGCTCAAGTATGTATGAAGTAAGCATGTTTACGAAAAGTTTTATGTTGTTGGCATGTCTAAGTATGTATGTACGTATGCTCAAGATTTTATTGATTCGTTCAGTTTCAAGTATGTATGCTCTATGTTAAAGATGCATGTGGTTTTATTATGTATTACTCGTTACTTCCAGCCTATACATGTTGAGTCTTTAGACTCACTAGACTTGATCGATGCAGGTGAGGATGAGTTTGAAGAGACGAGAGGTGGGGACCAGTGAGCTGGCTTGGACTGAGCGGAGGCTAAACCCGAGGACCGCCATATTTTAAGCTTTTATGCAATGTTCAAAATACTCTGATTTCACGTTTTGTTTACAATGTTTAAACAAGTATTTTTCTTTATCAAACTTTATTGGTGATCTCTTTTAACGAAAATATTTTTGGATGAACAATTGATTTCTGAACGTAAATTTAAAGTTCATTTGGTATTTAAGAACATTTTTATTTTCCGCAAATTTCAAGTAGTTTAAAAGTATGGTACGTTATAGTTGGCATCAGAGCGGTGTTTCTGTAAAGGGTTATGCTTACTGTCAGTTGCGAGAAGCTCATGAAGCCACAACTCAAGTCTGTAAGTTTTAAGGTTTTGAATTATGTTATGAATTAAGCATTAAGTCATGATTTCAGCATGTCCATGTTTTAAGTTCGATTTACGTGCATCTTATGCTATTGATATTATGTTCATGCATATTAGGTTTACGTGTTGGGTAAATTTTTGGAACAGTATGCCTTCTAGATGCTTGATTAACCGTGAAGTAAGGGATGAGGACATGGAGGCTTTGGAGGAAGGGAGACACGCTCCTCCTCCACCACCACCGGATATGAAAGCACAGATTCTTGCAGGTATGACTCAGTTCTTGACACAATTTTCGGGGAACCAGGCTGCGGTTGACACGGGGGCTAGGCCCAGACCAGAGGCAGTGTATGAGAGGTTCAGGAGGATGAACCCAAAGGAGTTTTTCGAGGACTACTGACCCGATGATAGCTTAAGGATGGATTAAGTTCATCGAGTTGATATTCGAGTTCATGGAGCTGCAGGATGCAGACCGAGTTAGGTGCGCCACCTACTTGTTGATTGGAGAGGCCAGGCTATGGTGGGAAAGTGCATTAGTGTCAGTTAACTTGCAAACACTGACGTGTAATGGATTTAAGGAGGTCTTTTACTCCAAGAACTTCACTGAGGAAGTACGCTCTTGCCTGACCAGGGAGTTCATGACGTTGCGTCAGGGGGATAGCAGCGTTGCGGAGTTTGTGAGGAAGTTTAAGAGGGGGTGTCACTTTGTGCCCCGTATAGCTAATGATATTCAGGGGAAGCTGAGGCATTTTATGGATGGGTTGCGGCCGATCTTGCGCCGCGATGTGAGGGTTGCTGGTCCGACTACCTACGCTGTTGCAGTATCGAGAGCCTTGGCGGCAGAGCAGGACCAGAAAGATATCGAGGTCGATAGGCAGGGCAAGAAGCCCTATCAGGGACCACAGCAGCAGCAACAACGACCTCAGGTCAAGAGGCCATTCCAGGGGCAGCCAGGGAAGAAGCCATATCAGGGACCGCCGAAAGGCAAGGGTCCTATCCCACAGCCGAAGGCTCCTTAGAGGCCGGAGTACCCAGTGTGCCCGAAGTGCAACCGCCAGCACCCGGGGCAGTGTTTATATGGGTCGGGCAAATGTTTCAAATGTGAAGCTAGTGATCACATGCTAAAGGAATTCCCACAATGGAGGAAGCCGACCCAAGGGAGAGTGTTCGCCATGCATGCTCAGGAAGCGAACCCAGACACGACGCTATTGACTGGTAAAATCATTTAGTTAAGCACCGTATTATTCTGCCATGCTTGTTTTGAATTGTATTTTTGATTTTAGTGTGCTAGTTAATATTTTGGTGACTTGGGATATAAATTTCTTCTATACTTGAGGTTGAGGTTAGAATTTGGGATATACGTTTGTGTGTGCTAACGTCTCTCAGGAAACATTTTCATAAAGAGAGTATCCACAAAGGCCCTGCTAGACTCAGGAGCCATCCACTCTTTTATTTCAGAGACATTCGCTAGTCACCTGAACGTCAAGTCTATTGGACTCGACGTGAGCTACTCAGTGACAGTCCCATCAGGGGAAGAATTATCAGCTACTAGTGTGGTCAGAGAAGTCCATTCTGAACTACAGGGCCACCTGGTGTTTAAGTTAATATTTTTGGATGAACAATTGATTTCTGAACGTAAATTTAAAGTTCATTTGGTATTTAAGAAAATTTTTATTTTCCGCAAATTTCAAGTAGTTTAAAAGTACGGTACGTTATAGTTGGTATCAGAGCGGTGTTTATGTAAAGGGTTATGCTTACTGTCAGTTGCGAGAAGCTCACGAAGCCACACCTCAAGTCTGTAAGTTTTAAGGTTTTGAATTATGTTATGAATTAAGCATTAAGTCATGATTTCAGCATGTCCATGTTTTAATTTCGATTTACGTGCATCTTATGCTATTGATATTATGTTCATGCATATTAGGTTTACGTGTTGGGTAAATTGTTGGAAGAGTATGCCTTCTAGATGCTTGATTAACCGTGAAGTAAGGGATGAGGACATGGAGGCTTTGGAGGAAGGGAGACACGCTCCTCCTCCACCACCGCCGGATATGAAAGCACAGATTCTTGCAGGTATGACTCAGTTCTTGGCAAAATTTTCGGGGAACCAGGCTGCGGTTGACACGGGGGCTAGGCCCAGACCAGAGGCAGTGTATGAGAGGTTCAGGAGGATGAACCCAAAGGAGTTTTCGGGGACTACTGACCCGATGATAGCTTAAGGATGGATTAAGTTCATCGAGTTGATATTCGAGTTCATGGAGCTGCAGAATGCAGACCGAGTTAGGTGCGCCACCTACTTGTTGACTGGAGAGGCCAGGCTATGGTGGGAAAGTGCATTAGTGTCAGTTAACTTGCAAACACTGACGTGTAATGGATTTAAGGAGGTCTTTTACTCCAAGAACTTCATTGAGGAAGTACGCTCTTGCCTGACCAGGGAGTTCATGACGTTGCGTCAAGGGGATAGCAGCGTTGCGGAGTTTGTGAGGAAGTTTGAGAGGGGGTGTCACTTTGTGCCCCTGATAGCTAATGATATTCAGGGGAAGCTGAGGCATTTTATGGATGGGTTGCGGCCGATCTTGCGCCGCGATGTGAGGGTTGCTGGTCCGACTACCTACGCTGTTGCAGTATCGAGAGCCTTGGCGGCAGAGCAGGACCAGAAAGATATCGAGGTCGATAGGCAGGGCAAGAAGCCCTATCAGGGACCATAGCAGCAGCAACAACGACCTTAGGTCAAGAGGCCATTCCAGGGGCAGCCAGGGAAGAAGCCATATCAGGGAGCCGCCGAAAGGCAAGGGTCCTATCCCACAGCCGAAGGCTCCTTAGAGGTCGGAGTACCCAGTGTGCCCGAAGTGCAACCGCCAGCACCCGGGGCAGTGTTTATATGGGTCGGGCAAATGTTTCAAATGTGGAGCTAGTGATCACATGCTAAAGGAATTCCCACAATGGAGGAAGCCGACCCAAGGGAGAGTGTTCGCCATGCATGCTCAGGAAGCGAACCCAGACACGACGCTATTGACTGGTAAAATCATTTAGTTAAGCACCGTATTATTCTGCTATGCTTGTTTTGAATTGTATTTTTGATTTTAGTGTGCTAGTTAATATTTTGGTGACTTGGGATATAAATTTCTTCTATACTTGAGGTTGAGGTTAGAATTTGGGATATACGTTTGTGTGTGCTAACGTCTCTCAGGAAATATTTTCATAAAGAGAGTATCCACAAAGGCCCTGCTAGACTCAGGAGCCATCCACTCTTTTATTTCAGAGACATTCGCTAGTCACCTGAACGTCAAGTCTATTGGACTCGACGTGAGCTACTCAGTGACAGTCCCATCAGGGGAAGAATTATCAGCTACTAGTGTGGTCAGAGACATCCATTCTGAACTACAGGGCCACCTGGTGTATGTCGATTTGATTGTGCTGCCAATGCCAGAGTTTGATATCATTTTGGGAATGGACTGCCTGACAAAGAACAGAGTTCTCATCGATTTCCAGAAAAGTTCAGTGTTGGTAAGACCTTTGGGCATAGAGCAGTTTCTATTTGAGCCAGCAAGATGGAGGAGTTTCCCTCGCATGATCTCTAGCATGCAGGAGCGGAGACTTATGCACAAGGGTTGTCAGGCTTTCTTGGCCAGCATTGTGTCTTCACCTGACGTACCCACTCCGTCATTAATTGATATGCCACAAGCCAGAGATTTTCCTGACGTCTTTCCAGATGACGTCACAGGTCTTCCACCAGAGAGAGAGGTGGAGTTTTCAATTTATCTTTTGCCAGGCACCGTGCAAATCTCTAAGGCACCGTACCGCTTATGTGGGGCCCGGGGCCGAAGAGGGCGGGGGGTGATCGCCGGTGCCATGAGGTTGCACGGACAATCAGAGGCTCCTGGCAGGCTTCTAGGTCGAGGGAACATGAATGAACCGATCCCACACCGGAATGAGAGGGATTCCGAGACTGTTCAATGTAATGGACTGTACAGTTGAAGAGGGCTTAAAAGATTTGATTTGTACTACTCATATCACGAAGGTGCATCTTTTTTTCGGTAGCTCATCACATAAGAACTCCAAAGTTAAGCGTGCTTGACTTGGGGCAATTTTGGGATGGGTGACCTCCTGGGAAGTTTTCTAGGGTGCGTGTGAGTGAGGACATAAGCACGCTGCAAAGACTCGTTTTGGTATAGCGAGGACAGTCGTCGAATCTGGGGCATTGCAGTTGGTATCAAAGCCGACCTCTCTTAGTACGGTGTGGTTCGGGGACGAACCAAGCGGAAGCTGGTGGGCATGTGAGTCCCGGGGCCGAAGAGGGCGGGGGGTGATCGCCGGTTCCATGAGGTTGCACGAACAATGAGCGGCTCCTGGCAGGCTTCTAGGTGGAGGGAGCATGAATGAACCGATCCCACACCGGAATGAGAGGGATTCCGAGACTGTTCAATATAATGGACTATACCATGAGGTTGCACGAACAATGAGCGGCTCCTGGCAGGCTTCTAGGTGGAGGGAGCATGAATGAACCGATCCCACACCGGAATGAGAGGGATTCCGAGACTGTTCAATATAATGGACTATACGTACAGTTGAAGAGGGCTTAAAAGATTTGATTTGTTCTACTCATATCACGAAAGTGCATCTTCATTTCGGTAGCTCATCACATAAGAACTCCAAAGTTAAGCGTGCTTGACTTGGGGTAATTTTGAGATGGGTGACCTCCTGGTAAGTTTCCTAGGGTGCGTGTGAGTGAGGACATAAGCCCGCTGGAAAGACTCGTCTTGGTACAGTGAGGACACTCGTCGAATCTGGTGCGTTACAGTTTAGCTCCAGCTGATATGTTAGAGCTCAAGCAGCAGATTCAGGAGCTCTTGGATAATTCATTTGCCCTAGTTTCTCACCATGGGGCGCACCAGTGCTCTTTGTAAAGAAGAAAGATGGGAGCATGAGGCTGTGTATCGATTACCGAGAACTGAACAAGGTAACGATCAAGAATAAATACCCACTTCCAAGGATCGAGGACTTGTTCGATCAGTTGCAGGGAGCTACAGTGTTTTCTAATATAGATCTTCGATCGGGGTATCATCAGCTGAAGGTGAAAGATTCAGGTGTTCATAAGACAGCTTTAAGAACCAGATATGGGCATTATGAGTTTCTAGTGATGCCGTTTGGACTGACAAATGCTCCAGCAATATTTATGGATCTCATGAACCGAGTATTTCAGCCCTACCTACACCAGTTCGTCATAGTGTTCATTGACGACATTCTTATATACTCGAAGAGCCATGAAGAGCACAGTCAGCATCTGAGTACAGTTTTGCAGGTCTTGCAGGGTCGCAAGTTGTTTGCAAAATTCAGTAAGTGTGAATTTTGGTTGGGGAAGGTAGCGTTTTTGGGTCATATAATATCTAGCAGTGGTATCGAGGTGGATCCAACTAAGGTAGCAGCAGTTAAGGAATGGGTTGAACCGAAGAATGCTTCGGAGATTCGCAGTTTTCTAGGCCTAGCAGGCTACTACAGGAAATTTATTCAGGAATTTTCTTTGATAGCAGTGCCACTCACTTCACTGACAAAAAAGAATGCTAAATTGGTGTGGAGTGATGAATGTCAGAAGAGCTTTGATTCTTTGAAGGAAGCTCTTATTTCAACACCAGTGTTAGCGATGCCATTAGGGCAAGGAGATTTTGTTTTATAAACCGATGCATCTAAGCTCGGGTTAGGCGCAGTGTTGATGCAGCATGGTCGGATGATAGCTTATGCTTCCAGGCAGTTGAAGATGCATGAGAAGAATTATCCGACTCATGATCTAGAGTTAGCTGCCGTGGTCTTTGCGTTGAAAATATGGAGACATTATTTGTATGGCGAGAAATGCCAGATATTCACTGATCACAAGAGTCTCAAGTACTTCTTCATGCAAAAAGAGTTGAATATGAGACAAAGACGGTGGTTGGAGTTGGTAAAAGACTACGATTGTGAGATTAGCTACCATCCGGGGAAAGCTAATTTTGTGGCAGATGCTTTGAGCAGAAAAGTTGCAGTCGTAGCACAGTTTTCAGTATAGAGATCTCTTCAGTCAGAGATTCAGAGATTTGGAGAGGTTTATCAAAAGGGCAGAGCTCCTATGTTGTCTAATCTTACAATCCAGTCTTCTTTACTAGACCGAATCCATGCAAGTCAGTTTTCAGTTGAACAGTTATAGAAATGGAGGCTGAAGGATGAGGCCAAAGGCAGTGTACTCTACTCAGTGTCTGATGGAATTGTGAGATACAGAGGTAGAATGTGGGTGCCTAGTGTTGAATCGATCAGAGAGGATATCTTGTCAGAGGCACATGCATCTCTGTATTCCATTGATCCAGGAGGTACCAAGATGTACAAGGATTTACAGATTCTGTATTGGTGGCCAGGTATGAAGCGAGACATTCGTTGATTTGTGTCTGAATGTCTCACTTCAGCAAGTAATGGCAGAGCATCAGAGGCCAGCAGGAATGCTCAAGCCACTCCCTATCCCCGAGTGGTAATGGGAAAATATCACCATGGACTTCTTTGTTGGTTTGCCGAGGTGAGTCAGAGGATCCAATGCTATTTGGGTTATAGTGGATCGACTAACTAAGTCGGCACACTTCTTGCCAGTGAAGAAGACTTTCTCTATGACGCAGTATGCGGAGCTCTGTATCAGGGAGATAGTTCGGTTGCACGGAATCCCAGTTTCTATTGTATTTGATAGGGACCCGAGGTTTACATCGTCCTTTTGGAAGAGTTTGCATGCAACCATGGGGACGAAGTTGCTATTCAGTACAGCTTTTCACCCGCAGACAGATGGTCAGTCTGAGCGAGTGATTCAGATTTTGGAGGATCTATTGCAAGCCTGTATGATCGATTTCCAGGGGACTTGGGAATCTAAGCTACCTCTAGTGGAGTTTACCTACAACAACAGCTTTCAATCATCTATTGGTATGGCTCCATACGAGGCATTCTATGGAAGGAAGTGCAGATCGACGATTCATTGGGATGAAGTCGGTGAGAGGTCGAAGCTTGGTCCAGAGATTGTTCAGCAGACTGCAGATGTGGTGGTCAAGATCCGAGACAGGATGAAGACCGCCCAGAGCCGTCAAAAGAGTTATACTGACAAGAGGAGAAGGGATCTAGAGTTTGCCGTAGGTGATCACATTTTCGTGAAGATAGCACCCATGAAGGGTGTTATGAGGTTCGGGAAGAGAGGCATGCTAAGTCCGAGGTTTATTGGACCGTTCGAAATTCTTGACAGAGTTGGGACACTAGCGTATCGTGTAGCCCAACCTCTGATTCTGGCCAGTGTACACAATGTATTCCACGTCTCAATGTTGAGGAAGTATCTAGCTAATCCTTCGCACATTCTGAGTTACGAGCCGCTGCAGCTTGCTCCAGACCTGTCATATGAGGAAAGATCTGTCCAAATCCTAGACAGACAGGAGCGTAGACTTCGGAACAGGGTGACCAAGTTGGTCAGGGTTCAGTGGTTGAATCAAACAGTGGAAGAGGCCCCTTGGGAGGCAGAGGCGAATATGAGAATTCGCTATCCGGAGTTGTTTGGTAAGATTTAATTTCGAGAACGAAATTTATATAAGTGGGGGAGGAACTGTAGAGCCCAAAATCAGTACACGTAAAATCCATGTATTTATTTAATTGCTAAATCATTTATTTAAATTTAAAATGATTTTTTTGTGATGCATGACTTATTAAATTACATTATTTTAAATTTTTTATGCTTATGTGATGCACGTTAAAATATTTCACGAGTTTCATGTTTCAGGCGATTATTCGATGCGGGATCGAGGAAAAGAGACCGGTGACGATTTTAGCATTTTTTTATGTGGTATTTTATTTTTAAGTTAAGGTTGGGGCATATTAATTAATTTAATAAGTTTCAGTAATTTAAAGCCTAAATTATGTATTTTGTGAGTTTAGAATTTTGAAACTTTTAAAGTTGACTTTGTGCATTTTAAGTTGTTAAAAAGGAGAATTTTATAAAATTAATGTGTATTTATTTTAATTGAGGAGTTTGTTTAAAATTAGTGTGAGTTAACCTTTTATTAGCATTTTAATTAGTTAATTTAGCAATAATTTCTCCTAATTAACACACACACACTTACACATTTTTACACATACCAAAACACACACCTACACAGATTATTTTCAGAATTTGAGAGCAAAACCTAGGGTTCTTAAAAGGAGAGAAGCCGCCCCATTCTCTTCAGTATTCCAGCAAATTTTCGTGAGTTTTATTTCAAGAAAATCGCGCCACGTTCGTCCCGAATCGTCTCTCGCATCCTTCCTGCTTTGGTATCGTCGTTTCGGTAATGTTAAAGATTCAAAGGCATGTATATTCTTTCGTTTCTGCATCGATCTTGTCATAGTAAATATTTTGATGTTTATTGTATGAAAACCATGTGTATGTTATGTAAGAGTTCAAGCAAATATGGTTGGATCACTTTTGAAACGGTTTTTAGATCTAAAACTCAAAATTTCATGTTCTTTTAAATACTGCGATTTTCGATCGCTTTTCCGGAAAAACTTCCAACATATGAAACGTAGAACTTTTTGATACCTTCGATTTGATATAAAATTCAAAATATTTGGATAAAACTTGAGTGAGTTATGGGGTTTTTCGTGGGACTGTTCAAACTGCGTTTTCTGAAAATTATGTTATTGATGCATTCTTGAAGTTTTTGAGTTGCAGGCTTCGTTGGGGATCGGTGAGGATCGCTGCTGCATTTAGACAGGTTGAGGATGATGTGGGAATTGTTTTTGGTGTGTCGGTTGGTGTCGAGGGGCACTTGAATTCATTTAAAGTCGTAGGAATTGATTTGGTGTCAAAGTCTGTGTTCATGAGTTGTAATGTGTCGTAGGGTGGACGTCGTTGCTTTGGGGTGTTTGTACGAGTTTGGTTCAATGTCAAAGCATCCTAAGATGGATCTCGAGGTGTCGGTTCATAGTCCGTACAATCGAGTTAGGGAGATTAAGCATCATGTGTATTGAATTTCGTTGGTTTACGTTCACAGAGCCTACACGGACCCTGGCACGGGATCTGTGCCTTTGTTTTCTTTTAAGTGTCAATTTGCAGAGCCTACACGAACCCTTACACGGACCTAGGCACGGGGTCCGTGTCCTCACTTCTTTTCGAGTATGCTTTTAAAGTACCTACACGGAACCGTACACGGAGGGGTGCACGGGGTCCGTGTACTCCAGTTTTGGGTAAAATTTATAATGATTTCTTTGGGGTTATATGTCATGGTTTAGTATGAATGTTTAAACGAGGTCAAGTCCCGAGTGATCTAGAATGTCATAAGCTATTTATTTACTTCGGTGGTAAGCACGAGCTACCTACGTCTAAGTTATGTAAGATAACTGTTTGAACTCATGTTAGTATATGCAGCAGTGGCCCAAAGCGAGATCCAACGAATCCCTCAATACCAAGTAAGTATGTTTGACGTGTAATGAAAATACTTTTAAGTTTTTGAGGTATGCTAAATGTCTTGTGACCAAATTATATATGGGATTGGAAAGCGATAAAGTATGACCAGAGATTAATCCACCCCGTTAAATTATGAACGGGTTTAGATCAGGATTGGGAAGCGATAAAGTATGACCAGGGTTCAATCCACCCGTTAAATTATGAACGAGGATCTCATGTATGTGGCAGTGGATCTTCCCTGTCAGCCCAGTACTATTGTTTAGTCTGATCAGGCGCATTTATGTATGGGTCACTTGCTTTGAAACATGCCTCTACGCAAAATAAAGTATGTATGCTCAAGTATGTATGAAGTAAGCATGTTTACGAAAAATTTATGTTGTTGTCACGTCTAAGTATGTATGTACGTATGCTCAAGCTTTTATAGATTCGTTCAGTTTCAAGTATGTATGCTCTATGTTAAAGATACATGTGGTTTTATTACGTATTACTCGTTACCTTCAGTCTATACATGTTGAGTCTTTAGACTCACTAGACTTGATCGATGCAGGTGAGGATGAGTTTTAAGAGACGAGAGGTGGGGACTAGTGAGCTGGCTTGGACTGAGCGGGAGGCTAAACCCTAGGACCGCCATATTTTAAGCTTTTATGCAATGTTCAAAATACTCTGATTTCACGTTTTGTTTACAATGTCTAAACAAGTATTTTTCTTTAGTAAACTTTATTGGTGATCTCTTTTAACGCAAATATTTTTGGATGAACAATTGGTTTATGAACGAAAATTTAAAGTTCATTTGGTATTTAAGAAAATTTTTATTTTCCGCAAATTTCAAGTAGTTTAAAAGTACGGTACGTTATAATATGTGTTCCTATGAGTGCTGACATTCGACGAGATGTACTATTTGAATCTCATACAACGCCATATTCGGTACACCTTGGTTGTACCAAGATCTTCGATGCCTTTACTGGTGGCCAGGTATGAAGAACGATATCATATTATTTGTTTCTGAATGTATAACCTGTTAGCAGGTTAAGATTGAGCATCAGAGACTGGCGGTATTGTTGCAATCATTACCTATACCGCAATAGAAGTGGGAACACATCACTATGAATTTTGTTGTTGGGTTACCAAGGACTCAGAAGGACTTCAATTCTATTTGGGTGATCGTGGATCAATTGACCAAGTCATCGCATTTTCTTCCTGTCAAAACGACATATTCTATGAATAAATATGCTAAGGCTTATATTTAGGAAATTGTGAGACTTCATGGGATAATTGTGTCGATAGTTTCAGATCCTAATCCAAGGTTTACATCAGAGTTTTGGAAGAGTTTACATCGAGCCTTGGGAACGAAATTGGCTTTTAGTACCGCTTACCATCCTCAAAGCGATGGGCAATCAGAAAGGGTGATCCAAATTCTTGAAGATATGTTAAGAGCTTGTACCATTGATTTTCCTGGTAGTTGGGACTCCAAATTACCTCTTGTCGAGTTCACTTATAACAACAGCTACCAGTCTTCAATCGGCATGGCACCTTATGAAGCTTTATATGGAAGAAAGTGCCGATCTCCTTTGTATTGGGAAGAGGTAGGTGAAAAAAAAATGTTGGGCCCAGAGTTGGTTCAACAAACAGCAGATGTTGTGGCATTGATCCAAGAGAGAATGAAGACCACTCAGTTTAGACAGAAAAGTTATGCCGATGTGAGACGACGGCCTTTGGCATTCGAAGTTGGTGACCATGTTTTCATTAAGATAGCTCCTCTCAAGGGAGTTATGCGATTTGGCAAGAAAGGTAAACTAAGTCCTCGATACATTGGACAGTTTGAGATTCTTGATAAGATTGGAGACCAAGCTTATCGTCTTGCATTGCCACCGGATTTGGATCGAGTTCATAATGTCTTTCATGTTTCTATGCTTCGTAAGTATCTTTCTAATCCATCTCATGTTCTTCGATATGAATCTTTGGACCTTTTACCTAACTTGATCTACGAGGAAGTGCCGGTTCAAATTCTTTATCGCAAAGTTAAAGTGTTAAGGAATAAAGAAATTGGCCTTGTCAAAGTTCTTTGGAGGAATCATGTGATTGAAGAGGGTACATGGGAATCGGAAGAGGAGATGAAACATCGTTATGCGAATTTATTTGACGGTAAGCAAATTTCATGGACAAAATTTTTATAAAGAGAGGAGATTGTCATATCCCAACTTTTTAGCATTTTATTGTTTATGATATTATTTTTGGTTGGGTGTTTAGGAAATATGTTTATTGGAATGGTTAAAATATGGTCATTGTTTATGGTTATTATTTTTGTATTATGTTCATAGTTGGTGATGATTATGGAAAATAAATGAGTATAATAGAAAGTTGATCTTGAGCCAAATAAGAAATGAAAGTGCAGAAACGTATGAAAAATGTGGCAGTAGTTGTGGTTTTTAGCATATATTGATCCAATTGATGTGAAGCCACTTCCATTAGAAAGATAAGATATAAGGCTATAACTTTCATGTTTTGAGTTTTGTTCAAATCATTAGGGAAGGCGAGCCAAAAGTGGCTCGAAGTGTGTCATGTGTATCATTGTTCCTGCACTGACACATGTTGGAAGAATGAGCATAAATTTTTACTCAGACCTTCAATGACATAAGGCCAATTGGAGATGCAAGAAAAGACATAGGGCTACTGTGGGGACCCGGACGCTAATTCATTCCTTAATCGTCTTTAGGAATAATTCAAACAATTATAATAAACAGGGTCTAAATTTTTTTTTAAAATACAACGCGGAAACGTAATGTAATTCAATTCAAATTACATATTAGACATAAACATACGAATCTTGTATTATCTACAAGAATTCAACTAGGTTCAACTATATCTCAGTGCTGAATCCTAAGTTGCTTCGAAGCCCAGATCTCCACGCTATCTAGTCCAGCCTCGTTCTTTCCTTGACCCTGATCCTATCCCACCTGTTGCCATGCACACATGCAAACAAGACAACAGCCGGATAACTCCGGTGAGAATTACATTCTCAGTATAAATCATGTATACATGCAATCATAAAAACAATATAAAAGCATATAACAGATATTCCTAACATGTATCAAAATCAGAAACATGAATCAAATATTCATCACATGTATTATAATCCTAAACATGAATCACTATCAAGAATAAATCATATTCTAAACATATACCATCATCAGGAACATAATTCAACATCAAGCGATGAATCACTCTCCGTGATTCTCAGACTCAGACTCGACTCAGTCCTAATCTAGGGATCCCGTTCAGAATAAGAACATACACCCACCTACACTCCCGATCGGGGTGGTGGTATGTTCTTATTCACGGACTTTGGCTCTTTCCATATCGAACACCAGTAATAGAAAAGACTCCAGTTCTATCCACTCCGATATAGCCAAACGTCCGGTATCCTGACCTAACCGTCATGGACTATGGCCCGATCGCCAATATCCTATCCTGCAACAAAGTGCAATGGGCCAGTGACGAGTCCTCACTATCCGGCCCTTCTGTCACAAGATCAAATGTCTACGACTAGGCACATTCGCCTATGACTCAAGACATACATTGTCTATGCATCCATAGACCAGAAATATCAATCGTATTTAATTGCAAATAACAATGCAATAAAATAAAGTATGTGATTTCGGGAAACTCGAGTCAAATCTCACTCGAGTTGTGCAATCCCAACTCAACATTAATTTATACATTTCGTTTCGTTCTGTCGATCGGACTCTGTCGAAGTCTCGAACTCACTGCCTATCAATACCAATCTGGCAACAACAATATCAATACACTGTATCAATGTATAACTCAACTCAAAACCTGTTCTGATCGATACTCAACTCAAAATATATTCTGAGCAATGTCACGATCGAACGATACAATCATAATCAATACTGAATCTGATCGATACCAATCTACTGATGTTTCATTGGCATAGTAATACAGTCTCGATAATCCCGTCAATTTCAATATCACAGATATAATATCACGAGACATAATTGATTTCGATACAACTCATACTCCCAGCAATAACAGATCATAATCTCAAATCTGTACAATCTCAGTCATATCGCTTCAGAAAATCATAACAATTGCATACACAGTCTGTTCTTCGATCTGACTTCAATTATATACTGAGCAGTACATCCAAGACACAATATATCAGTCAAATCATAATTCCCCCAATATCATAATTTCAAACGATATCAGAATTCAATAAAACTTACGTCCTGTTGTAGCTGTCGTCGCTAGGAACTCGGTACTGTATTCAGGTTCAAAATCAGACAGGCAGATCTTGAACAAATCAAATTCTAAAATATTAAAAGGCGTAAGGATTTTACGGAGCTTCTCGGTGCTTCTTTCTTCAACTTTCTGAAGGAATAATCGAATTGTACCTATATATATCCCATGCATGCTCAAGAAACGTGGCACAACTTTTTGCACTGCACGCCTCGCGCTCGAGCGGTCATGAATTTCCGCCCGGGCGCTTGTTCGGTGCTCGGGCGGTTAAAACTTACCGCTCGGGCGCGGCAATCACTGTCGAGATACTCAGCCGATCATCTCCTGGCGCTCGGGCGGTAATATTCTATCGCTCGTGCGCCAAACATTCTGTCCAAGACGTAAATTCATGGTGCATTGGTGCTCGGGCTCCTTCATTTAAGTAGCTATAACCTCAATTCTGTCAATTAATCCACTTTTGATTACAGCAATTAAATCTCGGGCATTACAGCTACAACTTTCACGTTGACCACTTTTGCAAATTCGGAAGCTAAAAATGAGTTTTTCGGCAGAATGTGGCGCGCATATGTGCCAGATCTCGCGCCATTGCGCGCCGGTGCTGAAGTTCTTAGTGTTTGGACAATATGGGGCGTGCATATGCGCCGGAAATGGCGTGCATATGCGCCCAGCAGCCTGTTTTTAAAAAAAACATTTTTTTAGGGATTGAAGGGCTTATTTATTGAAGTATCTAGAGACTTTTACTCATTTCTTCTCCTTCTTTATTCTCCATCGGTTCAAGCTTCTTTCTTCCTAAAATTTCTCTCCTTCATTTCTCCACTCCAAGGTCAAGGCTTTTAGTGAATTTATTAGCTTCCTCCACTAAGTTTTCAAGCTTCAAAGTAAGGATTCTATCTTTTGTAGTTTTTAAGGGTTTGAGAAGTTGAAGGTTTAAATTGGATTGATTGATTCCTATGATTATTGGTGATGATATTTTGTAAATTGTTATGTTAAAATTTGGAAAATATTTTTGTGAATAGTGTTTTATGTTTCCCCTTTAAAAGGAAATGCTTCTGCGAATACTATTTCTTTTAATCTAAATGTCATGGAAGGGGGTTGTTTCATTTTTTATCAAGCTTATGTCCTGCATAATCTGTATTAGTTATCCAACTAAATTGAAAAGTGAGTCCTTAGCATACCATAATCCAACACTCTGAGTTCCCTTTAGATATTTGAGAATATATTTGTCAGCTAAGAAATGAGACTGTTTAGGATCAAACTGAAATCTAGCATACACCATACAACAAACATGATATCAGATCGACTAGAAGTTAGGTACAATAGTGAACCTATCAAACCTCGATGCATTGTTACTTCAACAGATATTCCCATTCATGTTTATCAAGCTTAACTGATGAGCCCATGGGGGTTGGTGCAGCAAAGTATGCTTCTATACCAAATCATTTCAACAACTCTTTGGTGTACTTAGTCTGACTAATGAAAATTTCATTGTCTACCTGTTTGACTTTGCAGATCAAGAAAGAATGTCAGTTCTCCCATCATTGTCGTTTTGAATTTTTCCTGCATCAATTTAGTAAACTTCTCGCGGAGTTTTGAATTAGTAGAATCAAAAATAATGTCATCAACATAAATCTGAATTAGCAGAGTACGATAATATTTAACAAAAAGCGTCATAACAGGCTTGTGGTGCTTGTTTTAATCCATATAAAGATTTATTTAATCTAAATACATAATCAGGTAAAACATAATTAACAAAACCGGGTGGTTGTTCCACACACATTTCTTCTTGCAGTAGATAATTTAGGAATGCACTCTTTAAATCCATTTGGTAAACTTTGAAGTTCTAGTAGGCAGCACATGCAAAAAAAATTATGATTGCTTCCAGTCTGGCTATTGGTGCAAAGGTCTCATCAAAATCTCTGTCTTCTTCCTGTCTAAAGCTTTGTGCAACTAATCTATCTTTTTTTTTATCACAGTTCCATCTTCATTCAATTTGTTTCTATAGACCCATCGAGTTCCAATGACTGACTGATGTGTTCGTCTTGGAACCAAATGTCATACTTTTTTCTGTCAAACAGATTTAGTTCTTGCAATTCTTATATCCAACTATTGTCCATCAGTGGTTCGTTAATCGTCTTATGCTCCAGTTGTGAGATAAAACTAACATGTAAGAACTCATTTAGCATATGATTTCTTGTCCTTAGTGGGGCTGAGAGGTCGCCAATCACCAATGAGGGTGGATGCTTCTTACTCTATCTGTAGCATAGATCCAAAGGGTTATCATTAAGATTGTTTGGGTTGTGATCGATTTGATTGACCCCAGTTTGGTTCTCATCATCCTGGTTGTCAACATTGTGAAAATAATCTGTCTGGTAATCAAAAATCTCATTTTGTCTAACTGATTGATCTAGTATCTGTGGTTCAGGTGACTGAAGAGTTCTTTTGCATACATTGATCTCATCTTTGCTTTCATCATCTAGATTAATGTCTTCTATCTGATTACTTAGATCACTCTATTAGTTTTCTTGTCTATCAACTCTGTTTCATCAAAAACAACATGCACAGTTTCTTCAATATTTAAAGTCTTTTTGTTAAATACTCGAAAGGCCTTACTCACAGCCGAATATCCCAGAAAAATACCAACATCTCATTTAGCATCAAACAAAGTCAAATGATTTTTACCATTATTATGAATGTAACATGTGCATCCAAAAATATGAAAATATGACAGAATAGGCTTATTTCCATTCCATATCTCATATGAAGTTTTACCAGTATTCTTGTTGATCATTGTACTATTCTGAGTGTGGCATGCAATATTGGTGGCTTCTTCCAAAAATATTTTTGAAATTCCTGAATCAGCAAGCTTAGTTCTAGCAGCTTCTTTCCTCTTCCTTCTTTCGGCTACTTCATTTTGTTCAGAAGATCGGGCAACTGAGTATTAATGATGAATTCCCTGTTCTAATAGACAAGACTCAAGAATTTTGTTAGTAAATTCAGTTCCTCGATCGCTTCTGATCTTGATGGCTGAACTTGATTTTTCATTCTGAATGCACTTAATAAATTTAATGAATTTAGTACTGGTGTAATCTTTACCACTTAAAAATATAACCCAAGTAATTCGATAAAAAGCATCAACAATTACAAGAGTATATTTCATCCCTCCTAAGCTTATTATAGGAATTGGACCAAATAAATCGATATGCAAGAGTTCTAAGCATCTAGTTTTTAGTTTATTACCTTTTTTAAAAAAAAAACTAGATCTCACCTGCATACCTAACAGACATGAATAACATATATGATTCTTGATAAATTTTAAGTCGAGCAAGCTATCAACTAAACACAGTTTACGCAAGTTGTTGATATTTCTAAAATTAAGGTGATATAATATTCTATGCCATAACTTCTGCTTATCTTGATCAACTGCTACAATGCATGTCAGTTAGGCTAAATAGTTACCACTCCAGTCAATCTTCTAACTATTGCCATTTATAATTCCTGACAGTGAGGGTTTGGTTATTGGCATTGTAGAGCCCAAATTCAGTACACGTAAAACTAATGCATTTTTTAATTGTTAAATTATTTATTCAAGTTTAAAATGATTTTTAGCAATGCATGATTTATTTAACTACATTATTTTAAATAACTTATGTTTATGTGATGCACGTTAAAATGTTTTCTTGAATTTCATGTTTCAAGCGATTATTCGATGCGGGATCGAGTAAAGAGACCGACGACGATATTGGAAATTTTAAAATGTGGTATTTTATTTTTAGTTAGGACTGAGACATTTTAAATTATTTATTTAGTTTTTAGCATTTTAAAAACTAATTTAATTATTTAGTGATTTTATGATTTTAAAACTTTTCAAGATGTGTCACTTTTGCATTTTATTTTAAAATTAGAGGTGTTAGAAAAGTTAGTATTAGATTAGTATTATTTATTATTAATAATTTACCCATGCATGATTATCCCCTAATTAGGTAATTAATTATTTAATTAAGCTATTCCCCTACACTAACTCACGCCCACACACGTTACACACACCATCAGCACACACATAATTCACACACCTTTCATTTCATTTTTTTGTAAACAAACTTAGGGTTCTTAGAGGGTGAAGCAATCGGCCCTTTTCTCTACAAATTTTCCAGCAATTCATGTTTATTTTGTTGCAAGAAAATCGTGCCACATTCGTCCCGGATCGACCTCCGCACTCGTTCTGCTTCGGTGTCGTCGTTTCGGTAACTTTTAAATATCAAAAATCATGTATATTCTTTCGTTTTCACATCGATCTTGTCATAGTATTAATTTTGATTAATATTGTATGAAAAACATGTGTATGTTATGCAAAAGTTTGAGAAAAAATGGTTGGATCGCTTTTGAAATGATTTTTAGATCTGAAAAGTCAAAATTTGCTGTCATTTTAAATAGTGCGACTTTTCAATCAATTTTCTGAAAAAACTTCTACATATAAAACGTAGAAATTTTTGATACCTTCGATTTGAAAGTAAATTCGAAATTTTTGGATAAGAAATGAGTGAGTTATGATCGTTTTCGTGAGACTGCTCAAACTGCAATTTTTCTGAAAAGGTGTTCTTGACATGCTCTTGAAGTTTTATTGTTGCAGGATTCGTTGGGGATCGAAGGGTTATCGCTGCTGCATTTAAGTATGTTGAGTATGATGTTGGGATATTTTTGGTGTGTCGATTCGCGTCGATAGGCACTTGATTGCATTAGAAGTCGTATGATGTGTTTTTGTGTCAAAATGTCGTGTTTACGGGTTGTGTTGCGTTGTTTGGTGTGCGTCGTCATTTAGGACGTTTGCCATAGACGGGGGATCCGTGTCCTCCAAAAAAAATTATACATTTTTTTAGGGATTGTTTTGGGGTTTGATGTCATAAATTAGTACGATGATTAAAAGTGGTCAAGTCCCGAGAGATTTAGAACGTCATAAGAAAATTTGTCATTTTGGGTGTGAGAATGACTAATACGTCTAAGTTATGAAAGATAAGTGTTTGAACTCATGTTAGTACGTGAAGCAGTGGCCCCAAGCGAGATCCAACGAATCCCTCAACGCCAAGTAAGTATGTTCGACGTGCAAAAGAAAATATTTTTAAGTTTTTGAGGTATACTAAATGTCTTGTGACCAATTATTAACGGGTTTGGAAGCCGGAGAACGTGTCCGATGACCTCTACAACTATGAACGGGTTTGGAAGTCGGTGAACATGGCCGAGGACCTCTCCACCCCGGTAAAGCATGACCGAGTTTAGATCAGGATTGGAAAACGGTAAAGCATGACCAGGGACCAATCCACCCGGTAAAGCATGACCGGGGATATCATGTATGTGGCAGTGTATTTTCCCTCTCAGCCTAGTATTGTGGTTTAGTCTGATCAGGCGCATTTATGTATGGGTCACTTGCTTTGAAACATATCTCTACGCAAAATGATGAAGTTTATGTATGTTCAAGTATGAATGAAGCAAGCATCTTTATGTAAAGTTTTTTGACGATGACACGTGTACGTTTATGGTATTATGTTCAAGTTTCAAGTATGTACGTTTTACTTTAAGGATGCATATGGTTTTATTATGTAGTAATTGGTATCTCCCGTTTATTCATGTTGGACTCACTAAACTTGATCGATGCAGGTGAAGAAGATGTTGAGGAGACGAGGGGTGGGGACCAATGAGCCGGCTTGGACTGCACAGGAGGCTAAACCCGAGGACCGCCAATGTTTTAAGATTTTATGCATGACGATTTTAATACTCGGATTTCACGTTATGTTTTACGATGTTTAAACATGTATTTTTCTTTAGCAAACTTTATTTGTGATCATTTTCTTACAAATATTTTGGATAAACAGTTTATTTAAATCTCAAAATTTGAAGGTTTATTTCATATCTAAGAAAATTTTATTTTTTTGCAAATTTTAAAGTTGTTCAAAATACGGTACGTTACAATTGATATCAGAGCGGTGTTCTTGTAAAGGGTTATGGCTACTGCCAGTTGCGAGAAGCTCACAAAGTCACACCTCAAGTCTGTAAGTTTTAAGGTTTTAAATTATTTCATGTAGTAAGCATCAAGTCATTATTTCAGCAAGTACATGTTTTAAGTTCAAATTACGTGCATCTTATGATATTGATATGATGTTAATGCATATTGGGTTTACGTGTTGGGGAAATTTTGGAACAGTATGCCTCCCAGACGTATGGTGCACGTGGAGTAGGTGGAGAGGACAGAGAAGCTCAGGATGGGGAGATGTTCACTCCTCCTCGTCCACCCCCATATAAGCAAGCTCAGATTCTTGCAGGGATGACCAGTTCTTCGCACAGTTTACGGAGAACAATGCTGCAGCGGATGCAGGGGCGAGGCCCATACCAGAAGCTGTTTACGAGAGGTTCAGGAGGATGGACCCGAAGGAGTTCTCGGGGACTACGGACCCGATGATAGCTGAAGGATGGATTAAGTCCATCGAAGTCATTTTTGCGTTTATGGAGCTGTAGGACGCAGATAGGGTCAGATGCGCCACCTTTCTACTGACAGGAGACGCTAGACTGTGACGGGAGAGCGCATCTGTGTCGGTGAATCTGCAGACTCTATCATGGGATGGCTTTAAGGAGGTTTTTACTGAGGAAGTACGATCCAGACTGACTAGGGAGTTTATGACGCTGCGTCAGGGAGACAGCAGCGTAGCTGATTTCGCGAGAAAGTTTGAGAGAGGGTGTCACTTTGTGCCCGTGATTGCTAATGATGCCTGGGAGAAGTTAAGACATTTTATGGATGGTTTGCGGCCGATCTTGCGCCATGATGTGAAGGTTCCTGGTCCGACTACCTATTTCGTTGCCGTATCTAGAGCTTTGGTGGCAGAGCAGGACCAGAGAGACATAAAGGTCGATAGACAGGGCAAGAGGCCCTACCAGGCACCACAGCAGCAGCAGCAGTAGCAGCAGCATCAACTACGACCTCAGTTTAAGAGGCCTTTCTAAGGACCGCAAGGAAAGAGGCCATTCCAGGGACCCCCGAAAGGAAAGGGTCCTATTCCTCAGCAGAAGGCCCCTCAGCAGCCGAGAGAGCACCCGGTGTGCCAGAAGTGCAATCGACAACATCCAGGACAGTGTTTATGGAGATCGGGAAAGTGCTTCAAATGCGGAGCCAGTGATCATATGCTGAGAGACTGCCCACAGTGGAAATAGCCGACCCATGGTAGAGCGTTCGCCATGCAGGCAGAGGAGGCGAACCCAGACACGACCCTGTTGACTGGTAACTTATTTAATTCAGCACCACGTTATTTTTTAAATGCATGTTTCGAAATTTATTTGGGATTATTAGTGTGCTAGTTAGTATTTTTGGTGAATTGTGTAGAGATTTTTCTACTATGCTTAAGGTTAAGATTAGAATTTTGTGATATAAGTTTTGTGTTGTACCAACGTCTGTCTCTCAAGAAATATTTTCATTAAGAGAGTAGCCACGAAGGCATTGATAGATTAAGGGGCCACTCACTCTTTTATTTCGGAGGCGTTCGCTAATTATCTGGACGTCAAGTCTATTGGACTTGACGTGAGCTATTCAGTGACAGTCCCATCAAGGGAAGAGTTATCAGCTACTAGCGTGGTCAGAGACATTGATATTGAACTGCATGGCCACCTAGTGTATGCCGATCTTATCGTATTGCCAATGCCAGAATTTGATATCATCTTGGTAATGGACTAGCTGACGAAGAACAGAGCTCTTATTGATTTCAAGAAAAGGTCAGTGTTGGTAAGACCGTTGGGGATGGAGCAGTTACTCTTTGATCAGGATAGATGGAGGAGTTTCCATCGCATGATCTCTTGCATGCAGGCACGGAGACTTATTCATAAGGGTTGTCATGCTTTCTTGGCCAGCATTGTTTCCGCACCTAACGTACCCACTTTGTCTTTATCTGACGTACCAGTAGTCATAGATTTTCTTGACAGTTTTCCTGAGGACTTTACAGGCCTTCCACCAGAGAGAGAGGTGGAGTTTGCCGTCGAACTTGTGCCAGGCACTGGGCCAATCTCAAAGGCACCGTACTGTTTAGCTCCAGCTGAGATGTTAGAGATCAAGCAGCAGATTCAGGAGCTCCTAGACAAGGAATTCATCTGCCCTAGTTTCTCACCATGGGGCGCACCAGTACTCTTCGTAAAGAAGAAGGATGGGAGCATGAGGTTGTGTATCTATTACCGAGAACTGAACAAGGTAACGATCAAGAATAAATACACAATACCAAGGATCGAGGACTTGTTCGATCAGTTTCAGGGAGCCACAGTGTTCTCTAAGATAGATCTACGATCTGGGTATCATCAGCTGAAGGTAAAAGATGCAGATGTCCATAAGACAGCCTTCAGGACTAGGTATGGGCACTACGAGTTCTTAGTAATGCCATTTGGACTGACGAATGCTCCACGGATATTTATGGACTTGATTAATCGAGTATTTCAGCCCTACCTAGATCAGTTCGTCATAGTGTTCATTGACGATATTCTTATCTACTCGAAGAGCCACGAGGAGCACAGTCAACACTTGAGTACAATTTTGCAGGTCTTGCTGAGTCGCAAGTTGTTCGAAAAATTCAGTAAGTGTGAATTCTGGTTGGAGAAGGTAGCGTTTTTGGGTCATATAATATCTAGCAATGGTATTGAGGTGGATCCAGCTAAGGTGACAGCAGTTAAAGAATGGGTCGAGCCGAAGAATGTGTCAGAGATCCGTAGTTTCCTAGGCTTAGAAGGCTACTATAGTAAATTCATTCAGGGATTTTATTCGATTGCAGTGCCTCTCACTTCGTTGACTAAGAAGAATGCTAAATTCATATGGAGTGGAGAAGTGTCAGAAGAGCTTTGATACTTTGAAGCAAGCTCTTATCTCAGCGCCAGTGTTAGCCATGCCAGGAGAGCAAGGCGATTTTGTGTTATACACCGATGCTTCTAAGCTTGGTTTAGGCGCAGTTTTGATGCAGCATGGTCGGGTTATAGCTTATGCCTCTAGACAGTTGAAGGTTCACGAGAAGAACTACCCGACTCATGATCTTGAGTTGGCTGCCGTTGTCTTTGCATTGAAGATATGGAGACATTATTTGTATGACGAGAAATGCCAAATATTTACTGATCACAAGAGACTCAAGTACTTTTTCACTCAGAAAAAGCTGAATATGACAAAGACGATGGTTAGAGTTAGTGAAAACTACGATTGTGAGATTAGCTACCATCCAGGGAAAGCTAATGTTGTGGCAGATGCCTTGAGCAAAAAAGTTGCAGTCGTATCACAGCTGCCAGTGCAGAGATCTCTCCAATCAGATATTCAGGGGTTTGGTTTAGAGGTTTATCCTAAAGGCAGAGCTCCTAAGCTGTCTAATCTGACAGTCTATTCTATCTTGCTAGACTGAATCCGTAGAGGAGAGCTTTTGGATGAGCAGTAACAGAAATGAAGACTGAATGATGAAGCCAAGGGCAGTGTACTCTACACAGTGTCTGATGGCGTTGTGAGATACAGAGGAAGGATGTGGGTGCCTAATGTTGATTCGATCAGAGAGGATATTTTGATAGGGACACATACATCTCTGTATTCTATCCATCCAGGAGATACCAAGATATACAAGGATTTGCAGATTCTGTATTGGTGGCCAGGTATGAAGCAGGACATCCGCGATTTGTGTCAGAATGCCTCACTTGTCAGCAAGTTAAAGCAGAACATCAGAGGCCAGCATCAATGCTTAAGCCACTCCTTATCCCCGAGTGGAAATGGGAGAATATCACCATGGACTTTGTTGTTGGTTTGCCGAGGCCAGTCAGGGGATCCAATGCCATTTGGGTTATAGTGGATCGACTTACTAAGTCAGCACATTTCTTACCGGTAAAGACGACTTTCTCCATGACGCATTATGCGAAGCTCTATATAAGGGAGATAGTTCGATTGCACGGAATCCCAGTTTATATCGTGTCCGACAGGGACCCGAAGTTCACATCGTCCCTCTAGAAGAGTTTACATGCAGCCATGGGGACGAAGTTGCTATTCACTACTGCATTTCACCCTCAGACAGATGGCCAGTCTGAGCGAGTGATCCATATTTTGTAGGATTTGTTGAGAACTTGCGTGATCGATTTCCATGGACATTGGGAATCAAAGCTACCTCTAGTGGAGTTCACCTACAATAACAGTTTTCAATCATCGATAGGTATGGCTCCCTACGAGGCACTGTATGGGAGGAAGTGCAGATCGCCAATTCATTGGGATGAAGTCGGTGAGAGATCAGAACTTAGTCTAGAGATTGTTCCGCAGACTGTGGATGTGGTGGTCAAGATCCGAGACAGGATGAAGACCGCCCAGAGTCGTCAAAAGAGTTATGCTGACAAGAGGAGAAGGGATCTAGAGTTTTTCGTAAGTGATCACGTTTTCGTAAAGATAACACCTATGAAGGGTGTTATGAGATTTGGGAAGAGAAGAAAGCTTAGTCCGAGATTTATTGGGTCGTTCGAAATTCTTGACAGAATTGGGACAATAGCTTATTGTGTTGCCCTACCGACCAATCTGGCCGTGTACACAATGTGTTCCATGCTGAGAAACTACCTAACAAATCCTACGCATGTTTTGAGCTATGAGCCGTTACAGCTTGCTCCGGATCTGTCGTTTAAAGAAAGACCTGTCCAAATCATAGACAGATAGGAGCGGAGAATTCGGAACAAAGTGACCAAGTTGGTCAAAGTCCGGTGGTTGAATCGATCGGTGGAGGAGGCCACTTGGGAGACCGAAGCAGATATGAGAATTCCTTATCCGGAATTTTTTGGTAAGATTTAATTTCGAGGACAAAATTTATATAAGTGGAGGAGGAACTGTAGAGCCCAAATTCAATACACGTAAAACCCTTGCATTTTTTAATTGTTAAATTATTTATTCAAGTTTAAAATGATTTTTAGCAATGCATGATTTATTTAATTACATTATTTCAAATTACTTATGTTTATGTGATGCACGTTAAAATATTTTCTTGAGTTCCATGTTTCAGGCGATTATTGGATGCGGGATCGAGAAAAGAGAGCGGAGATGATATTGGCAATTTTAAAACATGTATTTTATTTTAAGTTAGGATTGAGGCATTTTAAATGATTTATTTAGTTTTTAGTATTTTAAAAGGCTAATTTATTTATATAGTGATTTTAGAATTTTAAAACTTTTCAAGATGTGTCACTCGTGCATTTTATTTAAAATTAGAGGTGTTAGAAAAGTTAGTATTAGATTAGTATTATTTTATTATTAATTATTTATCCATGCATGATTATTCCCTAATTAGTCAATTAATTATTTAATTAAGCTATTCCCCTACACTAACTCACGCACACACACGTTACACACACCATCAGCACAAGCACAATTCACACACCTTTCATTTAATTTTTTTGTAAACAAACTTAGGGTTCTTAGAGGTTGAAGCAGCCTCCCCTTTTCTCTATAAATTTTTTAGCAATTCATGTTTATTTTGTTGCAAGAAAATCGTGCCACGTTCGTCCCGGATCAACTCTCGCACTCGTTCCGCTTCGGTGTTGTCGTTTCGGTAACTTTTAAATATCAAAAGACATGTATATTATTTCGTTTTCGCATCGATCTTGTCATAGTATTAATTTTGGATGTATATTGTATGAAAAACATGTGTATGTTATGCAAAAATTTGAGCGAAAATGGTTGGATCGCTTTTGAAATGATTTTTAGATCTGAAAACTCAAATTTTGAAGTCATTTTAAATACTGCGACTTTTCGGTCAATTTTCTGAAAAAACTTTGAACATATAAAACGTAGAACATTTTTATACCTTCGATTTGAAAGTAAATTCGAAATTTTTAGATACAAAATCAGTGAGTTATGATCGTTTTCGTGGGACTTCTCAAACTGTAATTTTCTGAAAAGGTGTTCTTGACAGGTTCTTGAAGGTTTATTGTTGCAAGGTTCGTTGGGGATCAACGGGTGATAGCTGCTGCATTTAAGTATGTTGAGTATGATGTTGGGATGGTTTTTTGTGTGTCGGTTTGCATCGATAGGCAATTGATTGAATTAGAAGTCTTAGGATGCATTTTGGTGTCAAAATGTCGTGTTTACGGGTTGTGTTGCTATGTTTGGTGTGCGTCGTCATTTGGGACATTTGTACGGGTTTGAGTCAATGCCATAGTATCATAGGATGGCTCTCGAGGTGTTGTTTCATGGTCCGTATGATTGAGTTAGGAGGATTAAACCGCAAGTGTAGTGAACTCCGTTGGTTTACAATTCCAGTAGGTACACGGATCCGGAGCCGGACCATGACACGGGGTCTGTGCCCTTGTTTATTTCGAAATATGAATATCCAGCGCCTACAAGGACCCGGACCCTTACACAGGGTCTGTGTCCCCCAAAAAAAATTATACATTTTTTTAGGGATTGTTTTGGGGTTTGATGTCATAAATTAGTACGATGATTAAAAGTGGTCAAGTCCCGAGAGATTTAGAACGTCATAAGAAAATTTGTCATTTTGGGTGTGAGAATGACTAATACGTCTAAGTTATGAAACATAAGTGTTTGAACTCATGTTAGTACGTGCAGCAGTGGCCCCAAGCGAGATCCAACGAATCCCTCAACGCCAAGTAAGTATGTTCGACGTGCGAAAGAAAATATTTTTAAGTTTTTGAGGTATACTAAATGTCTTGTGACCAATTATTAACGGGTTTGGAAGCCGGAGAACGTGTCCGATGACCTCTACAACTATGAACGGGTTTGGAAGTCGGTGAACATGGCCGAGGACCTCTCCATCCCGGTAAAGCATGACCGAGTTTAGATTAGGATTGGAAAACGGTAAAGCATGACCAGGGACCAATCCACCCGGTAAAGCATGACCGGGGATCTCATGTATGTGGCAGTGGATTTTTCCTGTCAGCCCAGTACTATGGTTTAGTATGATCAGGAACATTTATGTATGGGTCACTTGCTTTGAAACATATCTCAACGCAAAATGATGAAGTTTATGTATGTTCAAGTATGTATGAAGCAAGCATGTTTATGAAAAAAAAATTGACGATTACACATCTACGTTTATGCTATTATGTTCAAATTTCAAGTTTGTACGTTTTACTTTAAGGATGCATGTGGTTTTATTATGTAGTACTTGCTATCTCATGTTTATTCATGTTGGGACTTTAGACTCACTAGACTTGATCAATGCAGGTGAGGAAGATGTTGAGGAGACGAGGGGTGGGGACCAATGATTCGGCTTGGACTGCATAGGAGGCTAAACCCGAGGACCGTCAATATTTTAAGATTTTATGCATGACGATTTTAATAATCGGATTTCACGTTATGGTTTACGATGTTTAAACATGTATTTTTCTATAGCAAACTTTATTTGTCATCTTTTTATTGCAAATATTTTGGATGAATAGTTTATTTAAATCTCGAAATTTGAATGTTTATTTCATATCTAAGAAAATTTTTATTTTTTGCAAATTTTAAAGTTTTCAAAATACGGTACGTTACAGGCATCCTTAATCAAATAGATATTCTTATGAAATTCAAATAAGTAGTCGTTATCACAAAGTTAACTAATACTAATCAGATTATAGCACAAATTTTCAGCAACTAGCTCATCATTGATAGTAATATTTTCATCAGTAGTCTTACCCTTATCCACAGTTTTACCCTTTGCATTATCACCAAAAGTTATTCTCGGACTTTCGTATTTGATCAGTTGTGTTAGTAGTTTGATTTTACTAGTCATGTGCCTTGAACATTCACTATCCAAGTACCAAAGTAATTCTTTAAGTGATTTTTCTCTTTTAATCTACAATCACAAGAAACATTCAAATGGTAGCCAATCTTATTTGGGTCCAAACAGGATTAGTCTCTTAGGAACCTACACTTGGATCAGTTTGGTAGACTAATATCTTCGTTTGTTCTGAAAGGATTGTGCAGAAACATGTGTGTGCAATTCTCTGTGTGAATCAAATACAACACGTTGTTTATCTTTTCTATCTTTAGTGATCAGTGTGTATCTCTTCTAAATACGCTTGCAATTATATTATCGATAGGACCTACCATTTATAAAGTTATGCCTTACGGAACTGAATTTGTTATCAGACCAGGTAGGCTAGGCATGAGTACTCTCATGTTTGTAACGAATACCAAACTTTTTATCTTTGTTCGTTTGTTCAACATGTTTTTCCACTTGATCGATAGGCTCCTGATGTTTATTACCGTACTAAACTTAACAAAGTGAATGTTTTTCCCTTTGTACATGTGGTACTTGACTCTGGAATGCTTTCATTGTTATTGAAACTGATACCAGTCCTGTCTCCTGATGGCTTCTGTAACTCTTGCATTTTCATTAGACTGACTAATGACTTGTTCCAGAATTTGACCAGTTCAGTTAGTTTCTTATTTTCAGAACTCAACTCGCACTCGCTCATTAGCAGTTTCCAGCTTTGTAATTTCTTCTTTGAAACTCATCATTTCACATGTATGTTCCCAATTAGGCTCAGTATTATTGTCAGGAAGAACTGATTGCTTAGACATGACTTCCTCGATTATTGAGAAAGTTTTTTGTACTCGTTTACCATATCATGTAATGTTAAGATGAAATCATTTCATGTAAAATCTGTTGGGACAAAATCTAATACAACTTCACAGGTAGATTCTTGCTCAACATGAGCCATGAGAAACTAAACTTCTTCTTCATCAGTCCCACTGATTGAACTTTCCGACTCAGATGAATCAACTTAGAATCAGAACCAGAATCTGCCCACTTGACATTTTTATCTTCAGCCACCAAAGCTTTCTGGTAATGTTTATTCTTGAATGATCTCTTGTTATATTTGGATATTTTCTTCTTACCAAAGGACCTCTTGTCCTTATCAGTTGGTCTACGGTCATGTTTCTTGGGCTTTGTGCAGTCATCTATGAAGTAAACAACCTTTCTACAGTTGAAACATTATATGTCTTCATCAACAGATTATCTCTTTTTGTAAGAGCTATGAATGTTTCCTTGATTCTACCTCTAGAGTTTGCCAAACTTCTTTATAAACAGTGACATGACATCATTAATCAACTGCTCAACTCATTTGTCCTTGGAAACTGATGGCTCTATTGTTGTAGCAGCCAAATCTTATGTTAGTTGTGCGGTAGGTTGTTCACCATCCCTTAATTCTAATTCAAACTTATATGCCTTTAGATTTGCGAACAGATAATGTAGTTCTAGTTTTCTTAAATCTTTAAATTATTTCATTGCCATGGTTTTGACATCTCATTACCTTGGAAGTCCTCTCATCACTTTCAAGACAACTTCCAGATGTTGTTTAGTTTTCCAAGAGCACTTAGTATAATCACAATGCTACCGAATCTTTCATCAAAGTCTGACACAGACTCTTCAAGCTTCATTTTGATGCTATAAAACTTCTGTATTGCGACAGATAGTTTGTTATATTTGGTTTTATCATTGTCTTCACAAAGTTGAATCAGTTTCTCCCATATTGTTTTGGCAGATTTGCACGTCTTGATCTTGGTGAATGTTTTTTTGTCCAAAGTTTTGTACAATATGTCTTTAGCCACAGTGTCCAAGTTGGGTTTTTTTTATCATCACTCGTGTAATTCAGCTCTGGGCTTCTAAATCATTTGAGGTGCACCATCAGTAACTGCACCAGTTGTATTAGACTTCATTATAGTAATTGGTTCATCAGTAATGATGTACTACATATCACCGTCTTGTGCAACTAAGTGAGTCTGCATTCTGATTTTTCAGTCATCAAAATCCTCTTTGGAAAACATGGTGATCTTATTGAAGGAGACCATTATCAAGATAATGTTCAGAACTCAACATTTATTTTACTCAAAACTCATAACTACAGTAAAATTCATTAAAATCGTAAACGTCAAACCGAACCTAAAACTAGCATTTTTCAAAAATAGCATAACCATCATAATCCTCTCAAAAACAACTCTTTATTACCAAAAGTCACGAAAATCTTTAAAGCAATGTAAAATCCTAACGGTGCGGAAAAACTAGCAATGCATAGGTCCTCGGGTTAGCGCACCATCCGTCAAGCTAGTTCAGTCATTCAACCCTCATGTCTCAACATCAAAATCCTTACCTGCATCGTTCACACCTAGTGAGTATATTGACTCAGCAACCCTTAACCATAGTAACAAGTACTACGTATACATCCATATGCAACAGTGAAAATACTTTTAATATAGATAATTTTATCGTGACTTGGCATAAACTTAAACCTTATATTTCATCAAATACTTTTCCTTTTATCATATACATATACATTTCCTTTTGGGTTAAATCTGTTCGTTAATTGTGACCATCCTTTCATCTTTCAGTCGATTGATCAATCAAAGATGTAACCACGGTACTAGGTATCGGGCAACAGTAACCACTTTTAAGTTCTGTGCCTTGGTCTATAGTTGGCGGGGACACCAGCAACCCTCTTTCTGTTACTGGGCCTTAGCCTATGGAAATTCGGTATTGGGTTCCCACGAGGCTTAATCCATCAATCGGGTTCCACTGGGGTTTAGTCCCCCACGAATCCCCATTTTCTTACCGTCACAATTAAGCCACTTCATTCAAAATATTTTCAGCATTTCCATCAATTTATAAAATACATGCATAAATATCATTTTCTTTTAAACCAAGCATGCAACACATATTTTAGCATTTAACATTTTCCATCATAAAATTCCATATTCTTTCAAATTAAATATTTTAATATTCATTACAGCATTCAGGACACTGTTAGAACTCCTAAGATTTTTCACGTGTAAAATGAACTTTTTGCCCCTGAAACCCTAACTTTTCTATTTTACCCCTAGTCCTTAAAATTTCGACCCAAATCCATCCAAACTTACCATAACAACTTAAAACACACCCATAAAAATTTGTTAGATGTAAACATAATTCGCTCGACTAAATTCGTAATTCGTTTTAAAACTTAAACCGAAATCCCAATTTTAACCCAAATCAACTCGAATCTTCACCAAACTTTACCAGAATTTCACCATAGCTTAACTACACCTAACCAACCCTGTTTCAACCAATTCAAGCTGTTTAGAATCCTTGGAAACCACCTAAGTACATTCTTAAATTTTCTGCCCTTTTTCCATCAAACCCTAGCGAAAGCCAATCCATGAGATCTTCGACCCTAGCCTTTAACCACGAGACTAGACCCTAATCGGACCTGCTGGGACCCTAACCAAACCCTTAGTACCCCTTTTGACCAGCCTATATAGCCCATGCATGAGGACATGCACAACTTGCTCGAGACCCTCACGCGCATGGCTAGATGAAGCCTTAGCTGTGCGCCTACCTTTCCTGGACCCTCCAGCCATCTGTGGACCACCATGGCTTGTGGCTATGACCCTCATGAGACCTGCCCCTCGCCTAGACATCCCCCTTCACGGCCCTATTTTTTTCTTTTAAAAAACACAAGCCCTAGCCCTCATGAGCCCTCACGCAATCTTCCTCCCTTCTGAGCCATACCTGGCCTATATCATGTATCTAAGGACCCTTAAACCCTCTGAAAATCAACCCTTCTAATATCTCTACCCTGGAAGCCCCTTTGAGAATCAATAAACATCAAGAATCATGCAAGAACATCAAGGTTTTCCATGTGTTTTTCATAAAAACGAAAATAAATGAGAGGGTATAATGTTTTTCATAAAAATTTATATATTCACACATAATATAGTATGAACGATAAGAAAAGAATGAATAAGGCATGCCTTTTCATGATTCACGAACGAATAAACAATTCTAGATGCGACGGGATGTACCGGAGAGACAGGAAATCCTTGCTGCAATTTATCCTCAAAATCCACGTGAATTGCTTCCAAAATGTGTGGTGTGTGTTGGTGTGGCGGGGGAAGAGAAAACCTAGGTGCTATGAGTGTGTGATATGAAGTGTTTTGTGGTTTATAAACTCCATCTTTTGATATAAATAATTAGATAGAAAGCTAGACCCAATAATCTTGGTATAATAGACCCATTTGGCCCATTATAATGTATATATTTGAAAATATTAACCGAGCCTCCAAAAAGTCTTTGTTTTCATCCAAAATCGATTATCAGTTTAAAATACGACTCGGCATGTAAAAACATCTCAAAAGACACCATTTTCAAAATTTACCTATTAAATTGTCATATATTAAATAATTAAAAATAATAGTTTAATAAAAATATTTTATCTTTACAGTCCCCGATCTCCGTTCCTCGGTCGCGTCTCGAATAACCCTTGGAAACACATTTTTATGCATTCTAATATAAAACCATATTTCGAACAGGTAAACATGCCTACCACATTTAATTAATGAAATTAAAATAATTTAATTAGGTATTTTCCATGTTTTCTAGATTTGCATGCAGTTGGATTACGTTATCGCATTTTGGTCCTTACAATTCCTCATTCCCTTAGATGAAATTTCATCCTAGAAATTAAGACACCGAATAACTCCGGGTAGCGACTCCTCAGTGTCAGTCTAAATTTCCCAAGTAGCTATATCCTCCGAATGATTTAGCCACTTGACTTTGACCATATCAATGATCTTATTTCGGAGCCTTTTTTTTGCCTATCCAAAATTTGTGTAGGCCTTTCCTTGTATGACATATTTGAGTCAACTACAGAGGTTCATAATTCAGCACATGTGAAGAATTCGATATGTATTTTCGTAGAATCGAGATATGAAACACAATATACACTCCAACCAGAATCGGTGGCAACGCCACTTCATAAGCTAATATTCCAATCCTCTCCAGAACCTCAATCGGTCCTTTGAATCTCAGATTGAGTTTGCCATTCTTTCCAAATCTCATGACACCTTTCATAACCCTCACAAACACGTGGTCACCTACTGCCAACTATAGTTCCCTACGCCACTTATCAGCATAGATTTTCTAGCGGCTCTAAGCAATCTTCATCCTATCTCGGATTTTGACTACTAGCTCTGTTGTCTGCTTGATCAAGTCTGCTCCTAATTCTCCTCTTTCACCAGCCTCATCCCAATGTATCGGTGATCTACATTTCCTCTCATAAAGTGTCTCGTAAGAAGCCATGCCTATAGATGATTGGTAACCATTATTATAGGTGAACTCCACTAGAGCTAACTTCGGTTCTCAGCTGCCCTGGAAATTGATCACACAAGCTCGGTGTAGGTCTTCCAAAATTTGAATCACCCTTTCGGACTGACCATCGGTCTGAGTATGAAACGCTGTACTGAACAGCAACTTCGTTCTCATCGCTGAATGCAAACTCTTCCAGAAGGACGATGTGAACCTGGATCTCTGTTAGAAACAATAGATACTGGAATTACGTTCAGTCTGACTATCTCTTGGATGTACAGCTCTGCGTATTGTGTCATGGTGAATGTCGTCTTAATAGGTAGAAAATGCGCTAATTTTGTAAGACGGTCAACTATCACCCAAATGGCGTTAAATCCCCTTATAGTCCTTGGCAATCCACTACAAAATCCATCATAATATTTTCCCATTTCCACTCGGGAAAAGAAAGTGTCTTAAGCTTCCCGACTGGCCTCTGGTGTTCTTCCTTAACTTGCTGGCATGTCAAACACTCGGACACAAAACGCAAGATGTCTCGTTTCATTTTCGGCCACCAATACAATGTCTGCATATCTTTATGCATCTTCGTACTTCTAGAATGAATGGAGTACGGAGTATTATGAGCTCCCTTTAGAACAACTTCTCTCAGTGAATCACCACTAGGAACTCAGAGTCGATCTTGATATCGAACTATGTCATCCTCCTCCGGATATAGCTTCCGATCCTTCAATTCATCTCTCAGTCTCCATTTCCATAATTGCTCATAGGAAGACTGACCTTCGCAGATTCTATCCCTCAGGGTCGACTGAACTGTCATAATAGCAAGATTAGGAGCCTTGCTTCTAGCATACACTACAAGCTCGAATCGCTGAATCTCTGCTTGCAATGGTTTCCGAACTGTTAATTGATTGACAACAGTTGTCTCTCTATTCAAAGCGTCTGTGACCATCGGATGGTAACTAATATCGCAATCGTAATCCTTCACCAGCTCTAATCATCTTCGTTGCCTCATATTCAACTCTTTCTGGGTGAAGAAGTACTTCAAACTTTTGTGATCAGTGAAAATCTTGCACTTCTCCCCATATAGGTAATGTCTTCAGACCTTCAGAGCAAATACTACTGCTGTAAGCTCGAGGTCATGTGTTGGGTAATTCTTCACATGAACCTTCAACTGTCTAAGTGCATATGCTATCACTATATCATTCTGCATCAGGAGTACGTCCAAACCAAGCTTCGAAGCGTCTGTATAGAGAATATACCCTCCTTGCCCTGATGGCATCGATAGAGCTGGTGCTAAATTCAAAGCTTGATTCAGCTTCTCGAAACTCTCCTGGCAGTCTAATCCCCAAATAAACTTCACATTTTTCTTCATCAAGGCAGTCAGAGGTACTGCAATTGAAGAGAAGCCTTGAATGAACTTCAGGTAATAGTTAGCTACACCAAAGAAACTACGGATCTCGGTCACACTTTTAGGTACCGGTCAATCTCTAACAGCCTCGACCTTGCTGGGATCGACCTCAAATCTATCTCTAGAAATAATGTGGCCTAAGAATGCCACTCTCTCGAGTCAAAACTTTCACTCGCTGAACATAGCGAATAGTTTTCTATCTTGCAATATCTGTAGAATCGTTCTTAAGTGCTGACTCTGCTCTTCTCTGCTCCTCGAGTAAATCAGAATATCATATATAAAAACTATGAAAAACTGATCTAGATACGGCTGAAATACTAGATTCATGAGATCCATCACTATCGCTGGCACATTGGTCAACCCGAATGGCATCACAATAAAATCATAGTGCCCATATCGAGTCCTTAAAGCCATCTTATCAACACCTGGCTCCTTCACCTTTAGCTGATGTATCCCGAACGAAGATCTATCTTCGATAACATCGAAGCTCTTTGCTAATAAAACAAGTCCTCGATTCTAGGTAAGGAATACTTATTCTTAATGGTAACTCTGTTAAGCTCTCTATAATCAATGCAGAATCGCATACTACCATCCTTCTTCTTCACAAATAGTAGCGGTACGCCCTACAGAGAACAACTCGGGTGAATGAAACCCTTGTCCATCAACTCGTGAATTTGATCTTTTAGCTCTTTCATCTCGGCTGGTGCTAGACGACAGGGTGCCTTAGAGATTGGCACTGTACCCGAAATCAATTTAATAGCAAATTCCACCTTTCAGTCAGGTGGAATGCCAGAAACGTCCACAGGAAAGACGCTAGGAGTCTTTGGCAACCTCAACATCCTCTAGCTTCTAACTATCCGGAACAGGTACAGAGATAACACTCGCTAGAAAAGCTTGGCAGCCTCGTCTCATAAGCTTCCTCGCACAGAAGCAGGGGATAATGTGCGGCATTTGCTTGTTCCTTGCTGCCTCAAAGACAAAAGATTTCCCGCTGGACGGTCTAATAGATGCTGACCTCTGCTGGAAATCTATCGAAACTCCATTCAAAGATAGGCAATCCATACCAAGAATGATGTCAAATTCAGGCATCGGGATTACTCCAAATCCTCGGGTATAATCTTCAGTCGCTCAACAAACGTCTTGAATATAAATGAGTGTGTAACACCTGAATCTAGCAATGCATAGATAGCTACACCTGAAATAAATATCCTTCATGCGACAAATATACCATCAAACCAATCGAGTAGAAAACTTAAGGAATTTCTATCATTAATCACCCAAAATAAGTTTTGAAAATTGTATTTCAGCCCCTTAAAGTTTTGAAATTCTTCAATTTGGCCCTGAAAATTTCGAAAATTGCATCTTTTCCCCAATAAATTTTGAATTTAACCAATTTAGGTCTTTACTTCTCTAAATTCATTGTTTTGATCCCTAAAATTCCAGAAATTACGAAAACAGCTCCTGCTTTCTAATCTGCAAAACATCTCTTAAATTCTTTAAATTGCAATTTAGTCCCTGAATTCTTGGCCTTGTGCATTTACGCCCTCAAGCTCTCGGTTTTTGTACTTTAGCCCCTTTAATCTCGATTTATGCAACGTAAGCCTCATACTTTCGTTTTCTTCATTGTTAAGCCTTAAAATCCTTAATTGGTTCAATTTATTCCTTTACATTCTTGAAGCTTATGTTTTATGCCCAATTTCTATTATTCTGAATGTCATCCCTTAAATCCAACTAAAGTAGAGCATGTAACATATTTTCTTCTAGGTTCCTTATTATCCCAATCAATTCCACTAACCAAATTATCATGTTGTGGCCTTAGAGCCTGCAGAGCATGCTGCTCAAAGAAGATTGTCATACCCTCCAGCACTCTAGTAGCAGTATCCTCATTGGGAGGTGAGGGTGCATTCTCTTTACGATCCTCATAAGTACAGTATGTCTATCAGTACTAGGTACGCGTAGAGGAGGAATTATATCTGAATGTATTCCAAATTGTAACATAACCAACGTGCAATTAAATCTAAGCGTCTAACCATTCAACTTAAATATAAATGCCAATTAACTTAAAAAACACTTAAACATGTAACTTAAGCATATCAATCATGTAAACATGTAGGTTCCATCATTAAAATCATTTAAAGCATTAAAACTTACAGACCTGAAGCTTGACAGCTGAGCTTTCTGGAACTGGCGGTGGCACAACCCTTTATAAGAACATTGCTCTGATACCAACTGAAACGTCTCTGGATCGTTTTTCTTTAAAATGTACTAGTCTTTTTTCTTTCTCAAACACCTCTCGACAGAAAATAGCACCATTAAAATAAACTCAACAACTATTTTACTCAAAACTCATAACTACATTAAAATTCATAAAAATCGTAAACGCCAAACCGAAACTAAAACTAGCAATTTTCAAAAATATCATAATCGTCATAATCCTCTCAAAAACCACTTTTTACTACCAAAAGTCATGAAAATATTTAAATTAATGCAAAATCCTAATTGTGCGGAAAAACTAGCAATGCATTGGTCCTCGGGTTAGTGCATCATCCGCCCAACCAGTTCAGTTATTCAACTCTCCTATTTCAACATCAAAATCCTCACCTGCATCATTCACACCTAGTGAGTCTATTGACTCAGCAAGCCTTAACCATAGTAACAAGTAATACGTATACATCCACATGCAACATTTAAAATACTTTTAATAAAGATATCTTTATCGTGACTTGCATAAACTTAAACCTTTTCTTCATCAAATACTTTTCCTTTTATCATATACATATACATTTCCTTTTGGGTGATATTCGTTCGTTAATTGTGACCATCCTTTCATCTTTCAGTCGATTGATCAATCTCAGCTGTAACCATGGTACCAGGTGGCGGGCATCAGTAACCATTTTAAGTTCTGTGCCTTGGTCTATAGTTGGCGGGGACACCAACAACCTTTTTTCCTTTACAGCCCATGCACGAGGACGTTCACAGCCAGCTCGAGACCCTCACGTGCATGGCTAGATGAAGCCCTAGCTGTGCGCCTACCATTCCTGGACCCTCCAACCGTCCTTGGACCACCATGTCTTGTGGATAGGACCCTCACAAGCCCTGCCCCTTGCATGGATAGCCCACTTCACAACCCTATTTTTTTTTCTTTAAAAAAAATGCAAGCCCTAGCCCTCATGAGCCTCACACGATCGTCATCCCTTATTAACCATACCAGGCCAACATCATGCATCTAAGGACCCTTAAACCCTCTGAAAATCGGCCCTTCTAATAGCCCTAACCTGGCAGCCCCTTTGTGCATCAATAAATTAAACATCAAGAATCATCCAAGAACATCAAGGTTTTACATGGGTTTTTATTAAAAAAGAAAATAAATGAGAGGGTATCATATTTTTCATTCAAACATGTATATTCAAACATAATATGGTGTGAACGATGAGAAAATAAGGAATAAGGCGTGTCTTTGCATGATTCACGCACGAATAAACAATTCTAGACACGAAGGGAAGTTGCCGGAGAGACGGAGAATCCTTGATGCGTTTTATCCTAAAAATCCACGTGAATTGCTTACAAAATGTGTGGTGTGTGATCGTGTGGGGGTGAGGAGAGAAAACCTAGTTTCTAATGCCTCGAGTGTGTGATATAAAGTGTTTTGTGGTTTAGAAACTCCATCTTTTGATATAAATAATTGGATAAAAATGTAGACCCAATAACCTAGGTATAACTAAGCACATTAGGCCAATTATAATGTAGTAAGTTTTCGAAAATATTAACCGAGCCTCCAAAAAGTCCTTGTTTTCGTCCAAAATCTATTACTGGTTTAAAATACGACTTAACATGTAAAAATATCTCAAAAGACACCATTTTTGAAATTTACCTATTAAATATGTCATATATTAAATAATTAAAAATAATCATTTAATAAAAATATTTTCCCTTTACAGTCCCCGGTATCCGTTCCTCGGTCGGTCTCGAATAACCTTTGAAAATATATTTTTATGCATTCTAATAGAAAATCATATTTTTAACATGTAAACATGCCTACCACATTTAATTAATGAAACCATTCTCCCTAGATTTACATGCAGTTAGATTACGTGATTGCATTTTGGTCCTTACAATTAACCTCGCTCTTATACCACTTGTTATGATCGGGTGATTGATAAGAAGCGGGTTGGATAAAAAATACACTTTCTTGTACAAAACTTCGGTTGGGTTAGCAACTTTGAATTTTTTAATTCTCGAAAAGTCAATGCCAGTTGGCTAATCAATAACGTTTTGCGCGGAAAAAAGCTATACTGACATATTGATCACAAAAAAAGATAGAAAAGTAAGGGAAAAAAGGTTGGGTTAGCAAGGGTAAGCAGACTTAAATGTAAATAACACAAAGATGTTTATGTATGTACGGATATTCGAATAACTTCTATGTCACTCCTTCCTTGTGGGAAGGATATTCAATAGAAGCCTTTGGAGATTACAACTTTTGTAAAAACACGATTCAGTAGGAATTTATCACTGTCAAACTGAAACTACTAGTTTAATTTACTTAAAAAACACTGAATAGTACACTAACTGTTATTTTATAACTATTTCGAAAAGAAAATACTAAGCACAAATTGATCCTTAATGATCCGATATAATATTTAGCGTCTGCTAAAAAATCTTGAAAGTAGTTGGGCTCTTGAAAGCTTGAACACTTGAACTTATACAATGATTCCAGATAGCCTAAGTGATTGATAAGTTACTCTATTTATAGACTTGGATTCAACGGTCAGTAAAATTAAATATTATATCGATTCCAAATATGCTAGCCATTAATCCCGTCTTTTCCACCGCGCTGTCCTTTATGACAATCATACATTGTAGGTAGTACTCGCTGAATTCTGACAAATCAGAGACTGTTACTACGGAAGACTTTATCCAATAATTCAGCTTTGTAATTCTGAGTAGTCTAATTAATTCTTCATAGAATGTTTTTACCCATCTACTCAACTATTTTTTAATCCAGTTAGTCTTTAGCTATTAGTTCGGTAGACCTTGATATCAGTTAAGCTCAATCAGATTTTGTTTTGTAATACTTTGAGTTTAGTAATACTTCAATTTAGCTCATTTTCAGTTCAGTTTGGATTTGTTTCTTAAATCACCAAAACTTAATTAATCCAACGCTGAATTTTTTTTTCAACTTTAAAAAAATGATTGGGATCTTATTGTTAAATGTACTACTTTATTAGAAATATTTAAAAACGCAACTAAAAGATTTTCTGGCAGACATTATTCTACCACCCCCTTTCCATCTTACTTATTTCAATATGTTTTATAATTTTTTTGAATATAGAGATGATGAGATTTTATCATAATTTGTTACAAATATGGAAGATAAATTTTAAAAATATTGGGAGGTAGTTCCACCTTACCATTGTCTAGCAACTTTGCTGAACCATATTCAAAGTAAGAGGTAATTAGAAATATTTTTTTATATTATGATAAATTTCTAGAGAAGAATTTTGACGATCTGAGGATGTCAGCAACGCAATCTCTTCGTAAAATGTTTCAATTTTATTCTACTGAATAAGGATTAGAGAAGGAGCCAGAGTTGGAAGAAACTTTGGTTGAGAAATCAACATGAATCAACTTTCTACTGACTTTATGACGCAGTAAATATAAAAAAAGCACTGTTCACAAGTTCATCAAATGAGAAATACAGTTATTTTTTATTCATAATTTTCAAATGAGAGATAATTTCAAACTTTTACAATGGTGAAAAGAAAATTCAAGACAATATGTAATCTTATCTTCAATTGTAAGAGACGTATTTGCAGTTCAGTTCTCAAGTGTAGCATCAGAGTCGACCTTCTCAACATGGGAGAGTCGTTCCTGACTTCCTACTGATGTGACACGATGGAAAAATAGGGCGACATGACAGAAAGTCAACATCTAAGATTGCAAGTGGCAAGTAGACACTAAAAATAAGGCACTCATTACCTTACTTACTATAAATAAAAGGTTCTTCTTGCATTAAAGATTATTCAGCCACATATATTCACACATATATTTACACAAGTAATATTTATTACACTGGTTATCTTCATCCTTCACTGCTGATTTAAGCATCGGAGTGGCCACGTCGGACACCCCTCTGGCGCCCATTCATGAGTTTCATCTTCTTGTTTGCAGGTTACGGTTGAAGCCATAGTAGAGAGGTAAATCTTCTCCACAAGACATATCCCCTTGCTCATTTTTCCCTAAACAAATCTCAGCATAATCCGGTGGATTGCCCCGACTCGCTCACCTGATTCACCTAGATATCATCATTGCTGTCGTCTATGGGAAATTGAGCTCAAGACGTTGACATGACTCCTACAAGAAGGACGAATCAGGATAATTCCTCGGTTCCTGGAGATGATGCACTTGTCTCTTGAAAAGTGGTCTTCCACCTACAGGACCTCCACCTATTATCACTTTATCCTCGGAGGATTTGGTTCGGATTATATCCGAGGCAGTAGAGAAGGTTGTATCAAGGAGAGACCCTTCTCACCATCCTACACAGCCTGGAGAAGAGCAGGAGGTAAGGGAAGAGGAAGGGAGGATGGAGGAGAGGGAGTCCAGTGCCGGTTCTCAGTCTCCTACTGTGGCCGAGGAGTTGGAAGAATTGAGGCCGAAGATGAGAGTTTTTGAGGGGCAAATGGAGGGTCAGAGTCATTCTTGGGTAATCACTAAAGGATGTCCATTTGTTGATGCTATTGTCCGGGAACATCTGCTCGGGTATTTTAGGTCTGCCAAAATCAAGGACTATGATGGCAGCACTGACCCGAAGGAGCATTTGGCTAGGTTTGAGAACATGGCCATGCTGCACTGTTATGCTGATAGGATCAAGTGCAAGGTATTCCTGATCACATTGGTTGCCCAAAGATGGTTTGAGAGATTGGCCACTCAGAGTATACATTCTTTCGAGGATTTCCAAATGGTGCTTCTACATCACTCTAGCAGCAGCAAGAAGTACAAAAAGACTGCATTTAGTGTTTTTGAAGTAAAGCAGAGCCCAGAAGAGAGTCTGAGGGCTTACATTAGGAAATTCAACAGAGTTGCTTTGGATGTCCTCTCTTGCGCCCCCGAGACCAAAACTACTGCATTCACTCAGGGGCTAAGGGAGGGGGATTTTTTCGGTCATTAACCAAGAAGATGCCCGAGAATTTTGAAGATCTGTTGGCCCGGGCGGAGAAGTATATTAACATGGAGGAGGCACATAAGCAGAAGAGGGAGGCATTAAAGAGAGAAAGGGGAGACCGGGTATCCAGACCCGAGGAGAGACGGCAGAGAGGGGTAACCCGGGGTATTTTCTTACAATGTGCCTTTGAAAGTTGCCCGAGATCGGGATGTCCAAGAGTGTAGCAGGAAAATGCCCCCCACCCACCCCCCCAACAATTTATCAGGCCCGAGAAGAAGACATTTTGTAACCTTCACAAAGTGTGTCACCATAACACTGAGGATTGTCGAACGATGAAAAGAGATTATGTCCCGCCCGCTGTCCAGGAACATAATCCACCAAATAAGAGGCCGAGATTTCAACCTTGGACAACTCGACAGTCGGGACCCAGTGCATGAGAAAGTACGAGAGGTGCCCCGAGTGGGAGAAGGAGTAATGAACCCGAGCGAAAAAGAGCCTCGCCCCTTGCCTTGAAGGTAATCAAAATGATATCTAGAGGTTCTACTGATGGTAATTCCAATCGAGCAAGGAATTCGAGGAGTAGGAGAGATGCATGGAGGTAGAAGGATGTTGGGATCGATTAGGGGGGTAATCGTTGAGCTACAATAGCTTGGTTCTTGAAATATTGAACACCGATGAATTAAATCGAGTTTGGTATTCAAACCAAGCGGAAAACACTCGAAATAATCCTTCGTAGAAACCAATTAAATATTTTGTAAAGCATTTAAAATATATGCAAGTTGAATGACTAAAAAATATTTTGGGTTGAAGCATTTTATCAAACACTTGGTATGCAATATTTTGGTATTTGAAGAACACATAAAATGCTTCAACAATGCATCTTTAAAACTAATGGAAATGATAAGTAAATGCAATAAATAAATAGACACGAATTTGTTTATGGATGTTCGGAGATTTCAAACACTCCTACGTCAACCCTTCTTCCCCTTGGGAAGGATCCACTAGAAGACTTTGATTTACACAACTACTTGTACAAACCCATTCCGGAAGGGCGGCACCCAACTAGAACTCCTAGTTCAAGATTGTAGGCAGCACCTCACAATCAGCATATTGTTTAATGTCTCATATGCAAAGACTACACACACAAGTTTATTGTCTTTGTGCAAGGCTCACTCAACTAATCTTTGAAGTTCAACTCTCTTGTATATGTGTGAGTGATTGTGTGTGAGGAATTTATCATTTACAGTGTGCATCTCAAATGTATCCTCACACAAGGGCTTGTGCTCTCAACTAGCTGATTTTTTCATGCTAACTGTCCATGCTTTGAATCTCCTTCAAAAGCTGTTGTTTGATCTTCAATATGTTTTATTTATAGGCTCCAATACTGATATAAATGTTAGACACAAGAATATGACCGTTGGAAAGTTTCTGTACTGTTTCTAGAATTGCAACGGTCAAATTCGTCTTGCTGGACATTTTCTCGACTTGTCAACTCTGGACAACTGGTCAACTCAACTGGTCAATCAGTTCAACTGGTTCAGTTGGTCTGGTTCAGTTCAACTGGTTCAGTTGAACTTGTTCAACTGGTCTTCAGCTGGTCTGGTTCAGTTTCATCTGGTTCAGTTCAGCTGGTCTGGTTCAACTGGTCTTCAGCTGCTCTGGTTCAGTTTCAGTTGGTCAGCAGCTGGTTCAGTTCAGTTGGTTGGTCAGCTGGTCAGCAGTTGGTTCAGTTGGTTCAGTTTCAGCTGGTGTGCTGAAATCAGCCTAGCTGATTTCAGTTTGTGCAAAACCAGTAACTTCATCGTCATTTATCATCATCTTAAGCTTTGATTCAGACATTGACTTCTGAAGATGATTTGTAGATCATCGTCTTATCTTTCCAACGCATACTGAGTCGCTTCATTTCGATAACCGAGCTGAGAGATATGACAAAAATACCGCAGCTGCTCAAACTCAACTGATTGCTGTTTTCGTGTGATCAGTTTGGTAATTGAGTGATCAGTTAGACCATGATAACATCCGATTTTGCCCAACTGACGTGAAATACGACTTGTTCCAAATTGAGTTTTATAATCAGTTCAGTAGTCAGATTGTCATTTTGATAATCCAGTTGAGAGATATCATCAAAATACCGAAGCTCGCCAGAAATTCAGTTTGTGCAAAATTCAGTTTCAGCTTTCTTCTTGTGTTTGCAACTTCACACTTAAGTAAATATGTTAGAAACACAATAACAAGTTTTGTTAACATCAAAATCAAGATTGCGAACTTGAAAAGTTCCAACAAAGGAGTAAGGAGGAGCGAAGCAGTTATCAGCTTTGACCCTGAGGATCTTAAGGGTGTCAATCTTCCCCACAATGACGCCCTGGTGATCCAAGCCCGGGTAGCTAATTATGACATTATGAGGGTTTTCGTTGACTCGAGCAGCTCTGTGAACGTTATTTTCAAGGAAGCCCTCATACAGATGGGTTTGCAGGGGTACCAGCTGGAGACAGTGAAACGACACTTTTTGGCTTTACTGGCCATGCTGTCTACCCGGAGGGAGAAATTGTCTTGCCCTTGACTTTTGGCGCCAAGGAGTTGAAGAAGACCGTTATGACTGCTTCAACTGTGGTAGAGGCCCCATCATCATATAATATCATCATGGGCTGGCCGGCCATGAATTAGTTGAGGGCCGTAGCATCCACCTACCACCAGAAGATTAAGTTTCCGGTGGAAGGCCAAGCGGGGGAAGTTCGGGGAGATCAATCTTATTCTCAAAAATGCTATGTAGAAGCGATCCGGGTGGACCAGAAGAAGGCGAGGAGGGAAGGTAAGAGAGCGAGTGTGGGTGAAGGGATGGAGAGGGTAGTAGAGAAGGGGGAAGTTCAGTTTGTGACAGAGGAAGAAGAAGAGGTTGCGGAGATCGGGCCAGGCAAGGAGATCCGGGTGGCTCGAAACCTTGACTTATCCACCCGAGTCAGTTTAACAAACTGTTTAAAAACTAATGTTACTTGTTTTTGTTCGGTCCCAGCAGGAATTGATCGGGATCTCTCCCCTGGTAGCTGAACATCATCTGAACATCCTCCCGAGATCTCAGCCTGTGAAGTAGAAGAAGCGACACTTTGGTCCCGAGAAGGACAAAGTAATTGATGTACAGATCCGAGATTTTCCTACCTGGCTCTCGAATGTGGTGCTGGTACCAAAGGCTACCGGGAAGTGGAAGATGTGTGTTGATTTCAGAGATCTCAACAAGTCTTTCCCCAAAGACCATCATCCCCAGCCCAGAATTGATCGGTTGGTGGATTCCACCTAAGGATATAAATTGCTCAGTTTCATGGATGCTTATCAGGGGTATCATCAAATTCTCCTGGCCAAGGATAATCAAGATACGGCCAGCTTCATCACCTCGGGAGGCACATTTTGCTATGTTGTCATGCCTTTCTCGAGTTGAAGAACGCAGGGGCCACATATTAGTGTATAATGAACAAATTATTTGAGAAGCAGCTGTGAAGAAATGTAGAGGTGTATGTTGATGACATCCAGGGCAAGTCTAGCGAGGTTTCTGGTTTCATTTCTGATTTAGAAGAGCCTTTTGCCACTCTTATTCATTATGGGATTAAGCTCAATCCATCCTAGTGCATCTTTGGCGTATAGAGTGGTAAAATTTTGAATTTTAGGGTCACTGATCGGGGGATCGATGTGAATCAGGAGAAAATCAAGTCAGTGATAAACATGACATCACCTCGATCTATCCGAGAAGTGCAGAAGCTGACCGGGAGAATTGCTTCACTTTCTCGATTCATATCTTGATCAGTACATCGAAGTTATCGATTTTTCCAGGTCCTTCGGAAGGCACAGCAGTTTGGGTGGGATGAAAAATGTGAACAGGCCTTCCAAGATCTTAAGAGTTACCTGGCAGAGCTTCCTGTCTTAGTGAAGCCAGAGACCAGGAGGAAGTATTTGTCTATCTGTCCACTACCCAGTATGCTGTCAGTTCAATACTTATAAAGGAAGAAGGCTCTGATCAGAAGCATGTCTATTATGTCAGCCATGCTCTTAGAGGCCCCGAGCTACGGTATAGTGAAGTAGAGAAGATAGCTCTGACTTTGGTTATGACTGCCCGAAAATTGTGGCCTTATTTTCTGTCGCATCAAATTATTGTTCTTACTAATAGTCCTCTTGGGAGGATTATGACTCATTCAGAAGTATATGGAAGAATGATCAAAAGGACAATGGAGTTGGGAGAGTATGATATTGAGTACAGACCCCGGGCAGCTATCAAAGCGTAGGCCCTATCAGATTTTCTGTCAGAGATGGTCCAACCTGATGAGGAGGAGGTTTGGATTGTATTCGTGGATGGGCGTCTAGCCTTTCTGGATGTGGGGTGGGAGTAGTGATAGTATCTCTCCCGGGAGAGAGGATTAAATTGGCATTAAGAATTAACTCCCGGGTGACTAATAATGAAGTAGAGTATGAGGTTGTTCCTGTCGGTATTCGAGCTGCCTGGGAAATTGGATCTTTCCGGATCATTTTGTATTCCGATTCACAATTAATTACCTAGCAGATAAAGGGCGTTTATATATCTAAAGTGCTTTTAAAGCCCATGCCAAATTCTTTGTGGATTGGAGCATTGAACAAATTTTCCAGGATGAGAATGGGAAAGCGTATGCTTTGGCCAAAATGGCCGCCTCTTTAACAAAAATCAATACCCGAGAAGTATTGCACATTACCCGACTAATTCTTTCCACGATGAGGAGATGTTGCCAGCACCATAGGATTATTGGATGACATCCTTGATAAAGTTCATTGTCAACAATGAATTACCTGAAAATAGAACTCAAGCTCAAAAGATCAAGAGACAAGCTCCCCGATTTTGTTCTCTTAAATAATATCTTGTATTGGAGATCATTTCAAGGACCCCTGTTAAAGTGCTTATCTATGGGAGAAGTAAATTATGTCCTCCGGGATATTCATGAAGGGTGTTATGGAGAGCATCTCGGAGGAACATCATTGGCCCGGAAAGCAATGCTTTCCGGATTTTGGTGGCCCAGTATTATCCAAGACTTTGCTCGAGTGGTCCGGGCGCGTGATATTTGTCAACATCATTCTAATTTTCAGCACAGCTCGGCCACTCTTATGAAGCCTATCTGGGCATCTTTCTCCTTTGACCAGTGGGGCATGGATATTGTTGGTCCCTTTCCAATTGCTCGGGCTAAGAAGAAATTTCTTTTGGTGGCAGTTGATTATTTTTCTATGTGGGTAGAAGCCGAGCTCTTGGCCAGGATTACGGAGAAGGAAGTTTTGAAGTTTCTGTGGAAGAATATCGTATGCCGATTTGGAGTGCCCATGAGACTAATTTCAGATAATGGGAGGCAGTTTCAGGGAAAAGAGTTAACAGCTTGGTGTCAGGAAATGAAAATCATTCAGTCTTTCACTTTTGTTGTTTATCCTCAAGCAAATGGTCAAACAGGTGTTGTAAACAGAATTATTGTGCAAGTCTTGAAAACTAAGCTACAGGGCAAAGAAAAAAACTGGGAGGAGGAATTGCCTAGTGTCCTCTGGGCATACAGGACTACTCCCCGAGCACCCACTCAAGAGAATCCCTTTAATCTGGTATATGGTTCTGAAGCAGTTCTTCCTGTTGAAATCGGACAATCTTATGCCCGGGTAGAATCTTACCCGGATGACAATGATGAAAGCCAGGCAATGGAGTTGGATCTAGTGGAAGAGAAAAGAGAGCAGGCTATGATCCGAATGAAAGCTTACCGAGGCTGGGTTATGAAATCATATAACAAACGAGTCCAAATCCGAGAATTTCAAAAAGGAGATCTGGTGATGAAAAAATTCAATCCAACCGGAGGTGTAAGTAAATTGGAAGCTCGGTGGGAAGGACCAAGATAACCCGGAAGGTTAGTTCGGAAGCTTTTTATTTAGAGGATGCTCAAGGACGATCTCTCAAGCAACCGTGGAATGTATTTCATTTGAAAAAGTATAACGCTTGAAAGATGTAATTATTGTTCGAAGATATAATGAAAGTTTTGTCTTCTCAGAAAGTGTATGAATATTATATCTAAACCCGGGAGTTACAAAGCCTCGGTTAATCTATAAGTAATGTGACATGATCCCCGGCCCAAGGCTCCATACCTTGGTTATTAATAAGCCAAGGCTCTGCACCCTGGCTCGGGCTCCTCACCTTGACCATTCCCAAGTCCCGAGACATGATCCCCGGCCCAAGGCTCCGTACCTTGGTTATTAATAAGCCCAGGGCTCTACATTCTGGCTTGGGGCTCCTCACCGGTTATTAATAAGCCCAGGGCTCTGCACCCTGGCTCGAGGCTCCTCACCTCGACCATTCCCAAATCCCGGGACATGTTCCTCGACCCAGGGTTCCATACTCTGGTTATTTATAAAATCCACGATTCTGTACCATGACTTATGGGTTCTACACCTCGATCATTTACTAAACACGAGGATTTTTATTCAGCTCAGGGCTCAACATCCCGACTACTTATTTGAAGTTATCGGCTATTTTACAACACTTAGAAAACTTTGAGATTTATCATTCACAAGCAGCTCGTGATTAAATTGTTCGAAGTCCGGTTATATTGCAAGTGATATTCATTTATATGGAAACACATTGTATTAAAGAGAAAATGGAATTTCATTAATGAAAGCCTGAAGGCCAGGAGTACAAGAAAATTGAAGGAAATAAAAGAAGAAAAAATACAATCCTACTCTAAATCTATGTGGCTTGACCCTGGCTGTTCTCCTCCGTGGGGTCCTCCTTCTCCTCTTCACCATCCTTGGGAAGGGATGCTATGGCTCGTCCGAAGTTCGGGAAGTTTTCCCTATCCTCAGGCAGAAGCCCGGCTTCTTCAAATTGTTCCCAGCATTTGTCAAAACCGGTCTTGAAGAGAGGATAGGCCCGATCTTTGACGGCCGCCTTGAATTTGGGAGAAAGGAGGCCTGTTGGGTGCAATAATTGTCCCTGCTTGGTAGAGCGGTCGAACCGTGGTGCTTGAGCTGCTGTGCGGTTTAAAATATTTTAGTTGCACCATTACTACTAGCTATAGCTCTTGGTAAAGCGGTAAGCGCTCGGTCCTACAATTGGTATCAGAGCCAAGGTCACAAGTTCGATTCCCATTGATTGCAAGGAGTGCAATTATTGGGAGGGAGATTGTTGGGTGCAATAATTGTCTCTGCTTGGTAGAGCGGTCGAACCGTGGTACTTGAGCTTCTGTGCGGTTTAAAATATTTGAGTTTCACCATTACTACTAGCTATAGCTCTTGGTAAAGCGGTAAGCGCTCGGTCTAACAAGGCCTGCCGCATATCTTTGTTGTATTCAGCAGCAGATTGTTGTACCTCTACCTGCTCGGATAAAGAGTTAGTCCTTGATTCCAAGACTGATATGGTACCTTGCAAAGCTTTCTTCTGGACGAGGCCCTCATTGACATCATCCCGGGCCTTTTCTAGCTGCTGGTTGGCCTTGTACAAAGAATCACGGAGGCCAGCTACTTCTCCCTCGTGGGCAGTCCGAGCCCGGGCAAGATCTCCTTGAACCTGCTCAATAAGCTCTCGAGCAGCCCAGGCCTGATGGTTCTTTGCAGTAGCTACTGCAGCCACCTCTTCAAAGGTCGACACCAGTATTTGAACACCATGCTCACAAGAAGTTAGTAAAAAGAAAAAAAGATGGGAAAGCAAGAAAGAGGAGGGATTGGAGAACTTACGGATAAGAGCCGGTTTGAGCCCTCAAAGAATTTGGCGGTAGGCCGAAAGCTCTTCAAGAAGGCCTCCTCAACATGAATAAGCATTTGTTTGAGGATTTGGACTCCGGTGGGAGTAGCTCTCTCTAGAAAGATATTAGCACGGGTAGGCTGTTCAGTCTGAAGGGGCTCGCGGAGGGGTTCGCTGATGGGTTGCTGGGGAGGAGGAGTGGTTGATTGAGTTGCTTGGGAGATGCCCTGGTCTCCGTCCGGGTTACTCTCAAGCAGTATCAGCTCCAGGCTTGTTACAACATTTCGCTTCCTCTGAACGAGAGGAACGTGTTCTTCAGACTCTTCATGGGAATCCACTCGAGCCGTCTCCTATTCTAGCTGAGTTTCGACTTGGGCAGACTCCTTTGCCCGTGCCGCCTCCTCCTCAGCCTGTTTCTCTTTCACGACATCTGCCCTCCGAGATGCCATTTTCTTTTAATTGGCCGCTTTCTCTGCCGCCCATTTCCTTGAAAATGCTCCTTGCATCTCTGAATTAACTGCACAAATAGAAGGAAAGTGGTCAGTATGATTTCATAATACTAAAGAGAAAGACAGAAAAGGAAAAAGGTCGGGGTAGTAAGTTACTAGGTTGAGCGCCTGAGCCAGCAACTTCTTAAATAACCCGGTTAATGGGGTCTTCTGCTGAGCACTCAACCCGTACGCTATTAAATTTTCCTCGGAGATGAGGGCAGAAAAAGAAAATTTCTGACCCTGCACTAACTCTTGGCTTCGGGTGTATGGCTCCTCGAATTTGTAGGACCGAGGAAGAGTAGGTTGTGCAGAGAGAGAAGGGAGGAAACCCCGTCAAGCATGAGAGGGGAGCCAGGAGTTGTATGAAAAAATAACGTCATTTCCATCCTTTCTGAGAAGAAGGGATATCATCAAGAAATCTGGATTTGAGTCGGACAAACAGGGAGAAGGCATTATCTCCCAACCGACAAACGAAGAAATAGTGAAGAATGAGAGGGGTTATAAGAAGGTCATGCATCTTGAAAAGGATATAGGCCGAAGCCATAATCCGGAAAGAGTTGGAGTGAAGTTGATTAATAGGAACACCAAAGAACTTGGCGACCTCAATGTAGAAAGAAGGGATGGGGAATCGAAGGCCATTTCTCACCTGGTCCCGGCAGAAAGTAGTGAAACAAAGAGGGGGGTTATCAGCCCTATCAAATGGGCCGAGGATCAAGATGGGGAAAGAGTAATGAATAGAGCCGAGAGCCCGGAGTTCCTCGTCATCCCCCGAGCGCAGTGTGCCGCTCATTGAGGAGAACCGGGGAACTACTGAGGCCTCAGATTGAGGAGAAGGAGAGGCCCAGGTTTTGACCTTGCCATTTTTCAGAGCTTAGGAGGGCCTAGCAGAAGAGGGTTTTGGTTTTTTGGTTTGGGGTTTTGAAGAAAATTGAGTAAAAGAGTGTTTTGGGGAAGACGGGGATGGATCCGAGCGCATGGCGGTGGACTCGTAACTAGACGAGCCTTGCGCATTCGCTCTAGAGGTAGAGGAGGTAGAGTTCGACATTTATGAAGAGAGACAAAGAGAAAACTTACGATTGGGACGAAGAATTTGCGATCGTCGAAAGGAAAAGTAACAAATGAAGAGGGTTCCTCTCCTTATATAGGTGAGGGTAGAATGATATCAACCATTGATCTAAATATGAATCGGACGGATAAATACATCTTGGAAATTTCGCGGGCAGATGAAAGTACGTACACGAAAATCGAGGCGTGTGACTGATCGCGTGCTCGGAATATGAAGCGTTTTGGACCGTTTAAATTCTAGGGCACACGTCATCATGACATCAGCCCTAACATCCAAGAATAATAAACGACAAAATATTCTTAAGCCCCGGAGACATGAGACCCCAGCATATTATTATAAGTCCAGAAACATTGGGTCCCGGCACCTCATACCATCTCCGGGAGACATGAAGCCCCCGATGTTGTGATAAACAAGATTGATTATCTTTCTGATAGAGTCCAAACATGACTGATCGAGACAACAAGTATGGATCTAGTCCGACTATTTAAGAGAGGGGTGGTGATACCCCCATAAGAGCCCGTGTGAGGCCCGGGGCCGAAGAGGGCGGGGGGTGATCGCCGGTGTCTTCAGTTGCACGGACAATGAGCGGCTCCTGGCAGGCTTCTAGGTGGAGGGAACATGAATGAATCGACCCACACGGGAATGAGAGGGATCCCGAGACTGTTCAATGTAATGGACTGTACAGTTGAAGAGGGCTTAAAAGATTTGATTTGTACTACTCATATCACGAAGGTGCATCTTCTTTTCGGTAGCTCATCACATAAGAACTTCAAAGTTAAGCGTGCTTGACTTGGGACAATTTTGGGATGGGTGACCTCCTGGGAAGTTTCCCAGGGTGCGTGTGAGTGATAACATAAGCACGCTAGAAAGACTCGTCTTGATACAGTGAGGACAGTCGTCGAATCTGGGACGTTACAGCCCGGGTCATGGATGACCCGGTATATTAAATGGATAACCCAAATCACGGTCAATCTGCAGGATGAATTCTTCTAAAACCGGGCAGGTGGATACCCGGGACATCTTCTCCCCGGGCTACCAGAAGCCCGAACTTTCATACAAGCTCCCGAATGATTTCAACCTGAGCTACCTCGATAACAGTGCCTCACTCGAGTGTTTGAGCAGATAAAATCTTGTCTCCAGAGTCGTTCCTAACAAAATCCTACTGATGTGACACGATGGAAAATTAGTGCGGCATGATAGGAAGTCAACATCTAAGATAGCAAATGGCAAGTAGGCGCTCATTACCTTCCTTCCTATAATAACATGTTCTTCTTGCATTAAAGATTATTCAACCACATATATTCATACATATATCTACACCAGTAGCATTTATTACACTGGTTATCTTCATCCTTCACCTGCTGATTTAAGCATCGGAGTGACCACGTCGGACACACCTCCGACGCCCATTCATGAGTTTCATCTTCTTGTTTGCAGGTTACGGTTGAAGACATATTAGAAAGATATATCTTCTCCACAAGACATATCCACTTGGTCACTTTTTTCCTAAACAAATCTCATCATAATCTGGCGTATTGCCCTGACCCAGCTCACCCGATTCACCCGGATATCATCAGACACTTAGTGCCGGTATGCTTCAAGCTCTATTTCACAAAACGTGTGCTCGGAACCGGACCCAAACCGGTCTCATGATATTGAAATAAACTTCTGGTTCGAATTATCTTGGAACCAAAATCAAACCAATTTATAACTATTTTCGTCAGGTTCATGAATCTTCGACAAGGGAATCGGATCCTTTGAACCGTTAAGCATGCCTTAGACAATAGTGTGATGTACCTTGATTTGACAATATATATACTAAAATTAAATCAAATTAAATTATTATATACAAGCGTATGTAGTTGATGTGACCTAATCAACGATATCATATGTAGTTAAATCTAATTATCCTTTACCACAGTTATTCAAGGAGCCTGGAAGTAACTATGCTACGTAGCCCGTACATGGGATAGTTATAAAAATGGATTAGTGTGGTTTTTTTTACTGATTCCTTCTAAAAAAAACACCGTTATTCTTTAAAAAAAAAAAAAAAAAAACCCCGCTATTAAATGAGATGGGGCCCACCAATTACCCAATGGCTAAAAAGGAAGAGAAAAATTTCCTATAAAACAATTATGAAAACATTTCCTATAATATTATGGGTATAGATTTTATTGGTACGAATTATAATTCAATTACAAAATCGATTGAAAATTAATATATATGATAATCAAAATTATTAGTGTAACAGATAATGTTGTGGAATATTTTCTACAAAAATAAAAAAAATTCACTGAGCTAAGAGATATGTGGCTTAAGTAATTTTTTTAAAACGCATAAAAATTTTCGTGATTGATATAGTTGTATAATGAGTACTAACCAAAAGACAAGGCGTTGTGTGGCTAATATTGGATTCATAATATATTTTTTTATATGTCAAAGTGAACAAAATAATATTTCCAACAATTTAATCGATTCAGAGATCGATTTAAAAATATATATTAACAACCATAATGAATTCACGAACCAAATTAAAAAAAAAAAAAAGAAACAGATAATACATATTTTTGGTAACATGATTTCGGAGGAAGCAGATAAAGTGCAGCTTGAATTCAACAGATAAGGAGAATTTTGTTTTATTGTTGAATATTTTTTGGTTAGAGAGAACTGTTGATAAAATGAAAGTTGTTTCGCAAATATTATACAAGAATTTGTCTCTATTAATATTGAAGGATGACAATGGAGATGATTAACTAATGCAATGTTTTTCTAGGAATTAATTTTTAACTAATTTTATGGGTCCGATAATTCGTTTACACAAATTAAACTATTAATTTTTTGAGTGGCTTTTATATATATATATATATATATATATATAATATATATATCTTATTTACTAGTATAAAATAAAATAGAGACGTATGTATAAAAAATTTAATTTTAAAAATATAAATATATACAACAAAACACCCGTACATGGTAATAATTTGTACGTGCCAAACCGCTTTATCCCACCTTTGAGGATATATAAAAAGAAGAATCCATCAGTCAGAAACAGATTCCGAGACCTTCCTGAATACACAGTTGTCTCCTCCTTCGATTACAACACCTGGCTCCCCCTCTCCCGAACTACTCTCTCTTCCTTCGTAAAAATTTATTAGGAACATCAATTTTTTTACCGTTTTGAGAGGTGGGTTCTTCGTGATTTCGGTAGTTCCGAAGCAAACATGAAGATTCAGTGTGACAGTTGCGAGGCAGCGGAGGCGAACGTCCTCTGCTGCGCCGACAAGGCGGTGCTGTGCTGGAAGTGTGGCCAGAAAATGCACGCCGCCAATAAGCTGGCTAGTAAGCATCAGAGGGTTCACATTTTTAGCTTCCTTTCCCAGATGCCCAAGTGTGATATCTGTCAGGTTTGTTCGTCTCCCTCAACTTTTAGTTTTACAATTTAACTGGAGTTTTTGTGGATTTGTTTTTGTTGGTTTTCTGCGTGTTGTTAAGTGGGATTGCAGTGATTGGATAAGGAAATGAACAGTATGCTATGATAGGTATCTCGGGACTGTGATTATTATTTTTTGTGAATATGTACTATGTTATTTTGGAGGTGATATTTTGTCTGTGGCCACGGTTTAAGTGGTGGGTCTTTTATTCTGCTTGATTTTTTTGAACGCATTCATGTTTCTTATTTTATTAGGAAAAAAAGCACTTCCCCTCATTATATGTGCGCTAACAAGGCATGTGCTTAGACTCGAGATGTAGAGAGGATCAGCGCAGCTAGACGCACGCCAAAGTTCATGAGCCATGTCGCATGTTCCTTTGGCGCAAAGCACGAGCCTTGGTTCTCATTGAATGCCCAAGAATGACCAAATGAAAGGATTGTGTATTCTAATTGAAATTGGAAGTCAATTAATTTGTATTGTAAACTGTAGTAGTGTCTTGTTGAATGGCTTGCGAAATTGGTATTAGTGCCTACATGACCTAAACTTTTTGATACATTGAAATTTTAAAATGCTATTACTCTGTGTTAGATGTGTTAGAGTAGATGCCCTGCAAGCCAACGGTTGGCTAGAGAATTTATTGACTCAAGTGAAATAAACAATCTTTATTTTAATATAATTTAACTTTTTATGGTATTGTTTTACTTTATCTGATACCTATGCAAACAGCATAGATAAAGTCCTTGATTATGCTTTAATACAAATGAATCGTAATTCGATGTTGAAACTCATTTGTAAACACTGCATATTCTAAATTCGTTCCTAGTCGATTCAGCCGCCTAAAACAAGGATAAAGGCCGCTTGAGCTCGAGACTAGCATCTGTGATGTTGTGTACTGCGTTTCTTGGTAAGGGCATATAGATGTCCAAACATGCAGATGGGTAGTCATATGATGATTATAAGGAACAACCCTCCCTCGGACTTTCCAAGTGGTTATCATTCATCGAGAGGATAAGTCCATGGTTATGATTGTACACCATTAGTCCTTACGACCCGGGACAACACTGAGGCTCTATATGCTAGGGCTGTGCTTTGACTCGTTTACCGGCTCCAGGAGAGTCATCAGGTGGCGAGGTTGGGTACAGTTGCGACACATATAGGAGCCAGTGCATTGTAGTCGGGGATTCACCGCTCACCTGCGGGTGTGGATATCCTATGTGATCTGATGAAATTATAGTGCGTGGAATCTCTTGCAAGAGTATGAGATGTACGTTAGAGAAGGAGTTCTCCAACCGTACATGCGATGCCACTATTTATAGCCACTATTTATAGTTATCACATAGTTATCGAATTATTATGCAACCCTCGATGAACCAATTGTTGCAGATTCGATCGGGATATATGAGATGAAGGGACCGTACTATACGTTAATCATAATCGACTGGTTCTTGCAGGCACTATCAGTGATACCTAGGGGATCATGGGGCGATGCTACTAGACGCTCTTACCATGATCCGATGGGTGCAATCAGAAATGAGTTCTGACATTCTTAATCAAGGTGTTGATGAAAAGAATGGGGCTAACTAGGGTAAGCCCGAATAAGAATAAATATTATTCTGAATCACAAAGAGTTGTGAACCCACGCCTAGCTGTATCCCTGAACCATTGAGGGTCACACAAGTACTGGATTGTTTGTTCCCGTTGAGAGAGTAAAATTCAAGGAGTTGGATTTATATAGTAAATTCAAAAGAGTTGAATTTATGATAACTAAATTTTGAGAAAATAAATTCAAGGAGTTGAATTTATGATATAGTAAATTCAAAAAGTTGAATTTATGAAATTTGGAGAGAATAAATTCAAGGAGTTGAATTTATAAAATTGATAATTTAATTTATTAAACTCAAAAGTTAGGTTTATTAAATATTAAATTTTGGAGGTGATAAATTCAAGGAGTTGAATTTATAATTTAAATATTAAATTCAAATGTTGAATTTATAATTGATTTAATTCATTAAGCTCAAAAGTTGAGTTTATTAAAAATTAAATTAAATATAATGGGAAGTATGTTTAATGGACTTGTAGGAGTACAAGTCCAACATACTAAATAATTAAAGTTCTTAATGGACTTTGATTTATTAATTAAATTAGTTGGACTAACCCAATTAATTAATCAAGCCCATTAATGTTAATTATGGTAATTAGGTCATGAAAATTTCCTTTTAAGAAAAAGTTTGACCTAAACGAAAGAACCTCCACTATCTACATGGTGCTTTTTCGAGAATCAAAAAGCACAATTCCTCCAAAATTTCTTTGGCCATTCTTCAAGAAAAAGATTTTGAGTTATCTCACAATTTTTATCTCAACGCAAAACATCTTCTAAATTTTCTAGTGCAATTTAGAAGAGTAACAAATCTTCTAGTCGTGGACCTGATTAGAAGAATAAAGAAAGGAGTCATCGAAGAAAGTTCGTAGAGATTCATCAAGAGCTAATCCGTTTATACCGGATTAGTTGGAGCCACGTGATTAATTCACAAAGGTATAAATTTTAAACATCCTATGAATGTTTTTGTTAAAATCATACGAGCGCCCAAAGCAAAACACATCTTGAATGTCAAGATCTAAAAATTTTAAAACTTCCGCTGCGTTTGGGCGTGTAGAAAACCGAGATCCAACAGTGGTATCAGAACCAAGGTTTTTCTAAATCGTATGGTTTGTTATTGAATAATTTATTTCTAACCACACAAGAAAATTTTTCAGAAAATTTAGCACCACGAAAATTTAAAAAAATATATATTTAAATTTGCCCGGAACTGTCGGGCGCCTGCGCGCAACGTTCTGCGCGCACAGGGCCGCTGCCGCTGCCCGAAAAGTTCGGGCAGCGGGCGGGCATCAAGGGCGGCTGCCCGGGATCGTCTCGGGAAGCGTGATAAATGTTGGGCTTGAATTGTTTGGGCCTAGGGTGCGATTTTCTAATTTTTCAAATTTTTGGGTAAAATTGATATTTTTGAAAATTGGTTCAATTTTTATTTTGAAAAATTGATTTTTGGAAAATTAAAATTTTCTTGTGAAATAAATAATTAGAATATGATTTTAATTATTTATGGTAAAATGAGTTTTACAAGAAATCAAATATAATTGATTTAATTGGAAATTAAATAAAGGTGTTTATTTAATTTATTAAATTCTTTAATAATTGTGGTGGTTAGTGATAAAATTATTAGATATATGATTTATCAATTAATTAAATTATTTAATTAAATTGATGTTAATATTTGATATTAAATGTATGAAGGATGATCAAGAGCCTTGACCAATGTGTTAGGTGTATGTTAGGATATTTTACTGTTTTATTCGTTTTTAATATTTGATATTATTAAAGTGGACCTGGTTTATGGCCCGTTCCCACCCCATGAGATGTATCCCTTATGTGCCATGGCTATTTAAATGTAATTATTAGAAATAGTGGGAGATCAAGACTGGAAGATGGTGGGCCCGATGAACGAGATGAAAACATGTAAAATATTGGAAGCTCTTGTAATAGTTACATTTGCATCCCTGCATTCACCTAGATTTTGGACTTGGATCTATGTTTGGCTCACATGGATCTAATAGTGTTGGCGATCGATCATCCTTATTTATTGTTGAATGTCATATTATGATATACGCGATATATAGTAGTATGCATGTATGTATATTATTAGATAATATAGTTGCATGGATCCGGCAAACATACAAACTCGTGGCACGCGATTTTAAAAATTAAAATGATGAGACAATTTTAAAATTAAAATCCCTCATTTTGAATATGATTCAAAATTCATATCAAACCGTAAAAGTAAAAATTAAAAGAGTTTAATTTTTCCTTGCCTTCCATCAACCGTAGTTGCATGTTGATCGCTACCCGCGGACAGTGTCTGGCTCATATTATTGGGGAGGTCTGTACGCCGGAAAGCTGTGACACCACCGGACATATGATGTGAATTGACTGGAACTCCCATGACTTCGGCTCATATTATTGGGGGAACTCATGGCGACCGTCCACTACAATTCAATAGTGATGGGTCGGTTTGACACGCGAAAATAACGGCGTCATATTATTGGGTCCTTATTAAACGTGAGGCAAAACACGCGGAGGTTGCATAGGGATGCAATTGGATTCTACCTTTTAGAAATTATAATTGGCTGATATTATTCGGGATTATAATTGGCTAATTGGACTCTACGTGCCCACTAAGGAAATACGATTTCCCTTTTTCATCAGAGGGTGGTGGAAATGTCAAAATAGTGGGAGGGAGATTTATAAAATAAAATCCATATTTTATATCTTAAAATTATTTTAAAATAATCAGCAACCTTTATTCTGTTTCCGTATCAGTATATTTTCGATTTCGTCACGTAATCCATTTTGTTATTAACAAGCTAAGCGAATCTAATTTTCAAGACTGGTTGGAAAAATTGTTCTGAATTCAGAGAAAATGACATACACACTAATGTCAGTCCTGTTGAACTGAAAAAGTATGCAAGATGGTAAGACCATAGTATGCAAGCTAAAGTGTAACAAGCTCGCTTCTATGTCAAATGAACTGTAGGGACAGTTTGAGGAAATGTTGAATGCTGCTGACATTCGAATACACATGCAAGAGTTGCATGGTGCATGAAACTCCTACAATGATACACATTATATTCAAGGAGCTCATGACCACACGTATGCAAGATGGGGCTTTGGCCCATGAGCATGGTGTACGTATGACTGGGCTTACTGAGAATGTGGTGGGCCTGGAATATGTGATTCCTAACGAGTTAATTGATAACATCAATTTGTTGTCTTTCTCTTCCTCATTTGACGGGGTTATGGTGAACTTCAAGTTTAATAAGATATTTGATAGCCTTGAAGAGCTAGTCAATATGCTTATAACTTATGAGATCACCATAAAATAAGAAAAATTGTTGTTTTTATAATGGCCTTTCGTCAGACGAAAAATGACCCACAAGGTAAGGGAAAGAAATGTTCTTCCCCTCACAAGAAAAACAATCCCAATAAGAGGCAAACTCTGAAAGACACTTAAAAGGCCTAATAAGCCCGATAAGTTAGAACATATTTATTTCACTGCAAGAAGTCCGGACATAAGAAATTATATGTGCCAGAAATGTTCTGAAAATGATACGTGAATGTTCAAGTAAACATGATTTCAACAACAAACAAAAGAAAGTTAGATGATCCAAATCCCACACAAATATGGCACGCTAGACTAGGTCACATTTCTCAAAGAAGATGCACAAGCTAGTAGGAGATGCATGTTTGACTTGTCAGACATAAATTCTCTACTCCGTGAGTCCTGTCTGAAAGGAAAAATGACCAAGACTCCATTCGATGGAAACGTAGAACGTGCACATGGTCTACTGGATTTGATCCACACAGACGTTTGTGGCCCGCTAAGTGTTAGCACAAAATTTGGGCATTCCTACTTCATTACCTTTACTGATGACCATTTGAGGTATGTGTGTGTTTATTTGATAAAACACAAATCTGAAGCGTTTGAAAAGTTCAAAGAATTCAGATCTGAAGTAGAAAATCAGTTGGAAAGAAGTATTAAGACACTTCGATCTGATCGAGGTAGATAATACTTAAGTGCTGAATTTTTGGGTTATCTAAAAGAGAATGAGATTCTCTCACAGTGGACTCCACCAGCAACACCACAATTGAATGGTGTTTCTGAACGTCGTAAGCGAACCTTGTTGGACGTGGTTCGATCCATGTTGGGATTCACTGAATTGCCTACATCGTTTTGGGGCTTTGCGCTTGAAACTACGGCAATTTTGTTGAATAATGTCTACGCTAAAGCAGTTGATAAAACACCATATGAGATATGGATGAGAAAAACTCCCAAATATTCTTACGAGAGAATATGGGGATGTCCTGCTTACGTGAAGCAGACAGTAGGAGACAAATTGGATAGTAGATCCACTTTGTGCTACTTTGTAGGATATCCAAAGAATTCTGTTGGATATTATTTCTATCTTCTTAATGAAGCAAAATTGTTTGTTTCAAGAAATGCCACCTTTATGGAAAGGGAATTTCTATAAGATAGAAAAAGGCAAAATAATAGAACTTGAAGAAATTCAAGATACTCCCTCAACTATAGTAGTTGAGCCTAATCTCCAACAACCAGTAGTTGAAGTGCAAGCTCCTAGGAGGTCTGATAGGGTTATTAGACCACATGCTAGATATACGCTTCTTCATGAACAAGACCATGATGAGTCTTGTGTTGGATATGATCCAATGAACTTTAAGGAAGCAATATCTGATACTGATTCAACAAAATGGCTTGAAGCCATGCGGTCAAAAATGGACTCTATATATTCAAACCAAGCCTGGACATTGGTGGATCAACCTGAGGGAATCGTTCCTATAGGGTGCAAATGGATCTACAAAAGAATGCTTGGGGCGAATGGGAAGGTAGTGACCTTCAAAGCAAGGCTGGTTGCAAAAGATTATACTCAAAGGCAAGGAATTGACTATGAGAAAATTTTTCACCAGTTGCTATGTTTAAGTCCATTAGATTACTACTAGCCATAGCATCATGGTATGACTATGAGATATGACAAATGGATGTAAAGACTGCATTCCTCAATGGAGACATAAAAAAGGAAATTTATATGTCTCAACCTGAGGGATACACATCAGTAGGAAGTGAGCATAAGGTATGCAAACTTCAGAGATCTATATATGTGATCTCAAGCAGGCATCAAGGAGTTGGAACCTCAAATTGATAGCACTATCAAAGAGTTTGGTTTTGTTAAGAATCCTGAGGAACCATGTGTGCACAAGAAAGTTAGTGGGAGTGCGGTGATATTCCTAGTACTTTATGTTGATGATATCATGCTCATTGAGAATGATGTAAGAATACTTCAATCAACTAAAGTATGGTTAGCAAATAAATTCTCCATGAAAGACATGGGTGAAGCATCCTATGTATTGGGAATACAAATCTATAGAGATAGATCAAAGAGGATGTTGAGGTTCACCCAAACGATTTATATCGATACCATTCTAAATAGATTCTCTATGAAAAAGTCCAAGAGAGGATATTTACCAATGTGTCATGGTGTTACTCTATCTAATGCAATGTGCCCCAATACTGATAGAAAGATAGAGATGATGACACGGATTCCATATGCGTCTGCCATTGGTAGTATCATGTATGGTATGATATCGACACGTCCTGATGTTGCTTACGCTCTGAGTGTTACAAGCAGATATCAGGCGAACCCTGGTCCAAAGAAATTGGAAGGCCGTGAAAGATATTCTTAAGTACTTGAGAAGGACTAAGAATTTGTACATGGTCTATGGGGGTGGAGAATTGAAATTGGAAGGCTACACTGATTCTAGCTTCCAATGTGTCGTAGATGATTCGAAATCGACCTCTGGCTTTGTATTCATGCTATATGGTGCGGATGTCTCTTGGAAAGGTTCCAAGCAAGACACCGTTGCGGATTCCACCACTGAAGCTGAATACATTACTGCATCTGATGCAGCCAAAGAGACAGTTTTGATGAGGAATTTTGTCCAAGAGTTGGGTGTTATTCCTAATGGAGTTGATCCAGTCCCGTTGTACTGGGACAACACTGGTGCCGTTGCGCAAGCAAAGGAACCAAGGTCTCATCAGCGATCCAAACATGTACAGAGGAAGTTCTACATCATACGGGAGATAGTGGGAAGAGGAGACATATCAGTTGAAAGAATCTCCTCTGCAGATAATGTTGCTGATCCACTTACAAAGCCCTTGCCAGGACCATTGTTTGAAAAGCATCGCGGAGCAATGGGATTAAGGGTAGTTGGCTCTAGGGCAAGTGGGAGATTGTTAGAGTAGATGCCCTGCAAGCCAACGGTTGGCTAGAGAATTTATTCACTCAAGTGAAATAAACAATCTTTATTTTAATATAATTTAACTTTTTATGGTCTTGTTTTACTTTATCTGTATACCCATACAAATAGCATAGATAAAGTCCTTGATTATGCTTTAATACAAATGAATCGTAATTCGATGTTGAAACTCATTTGTAAACACTGCATATTCTAAATTCGTTCCTAGTCGATTCAGCCGCCTAAAACAGGGATAAAGGCCGCTTGAGCTCGAGACTAGCATCTGTGATGTTGTGTACTGCGTTTCTTGGTAAGGGCATATAGATGTCCAAACATGCAGATGGGTAGTCATATGATGATTATACGGAACAACCCTTCCTCAGACTTTCCAAGTGGTTATCATTCATCGAGATGATAAGTCCATGGTTATGATTGTACACCATTAGTCCTTACGACCCGGGACAACACTGAGGCTCTATATGCTAGGGCTGTGCTTTGACTCGTTTACCGGCTCCAGGAGAGTCATCAGGTGGCGAGGTTGGGTACAGTTGCGACACATATAGGAGCCAGTGCATTGTAGTCGGGGATTCACCGCTCACCTGCGGGTGTGGATATCCTATGTGATCTGATGAAATTATAGTGCGTTGAATCTCTGGCAAGAGTATGAGATGTACGTTAGAGAAGGAGTTCTCCAACCGTACATGCGATGCCACTATTTATAGTTATCACATAGTTATCGAATTATTATGCAACCCTCGATGAACCCATGGTTGCAGATTCGATCGGGATATATGAGATGAAGGGACCGTACTATACGTTAATCATAATCGACTGGTTCTTGCAGGCACTATCAGTGATACCTAGGGGATCATGGGGCGATGCTACTAGACGCTCTTACCATGATCCGATGGGTGCAATCAGAAATGAGTTCTGACATTCTTAATCAAGGTGTTGATGAAAAGAATGGGGCTAATTAGGGTAAGCCCGAATAAGAATAAATATTATTCTGAATCACAAAGAGTTGTGAACCCACGCCTAGCTGTATCTCTGAACCATTGAGGGTCACACAAGTACTAGATTGTTTGTTCTCGTTGAGAGAGTAAAATTCAAAGAGTTGGATTTATATAGCAAATTCAAAAGAGTTGAATTTATGTTAACTAAATTTTGAGAAAATAAATTCAAGGAGTTGAATTTATGATATAGTAAATTCAAAAAGTTGAATTTATGAAATTTGGAGAGAATAAATTCAAGGAGTTGAATTTATAAAATTTGATAATTTAATTTATTAAACTCAAAAGTTGGGTTTATTAAATATTAAATTTTGGAGGGTTATAATTTAAATATTAAATTCAAATGTTGAATTTATAATTGATTTAATTTATTAAGCTCAAAAGTTGAGTTTATTAAAAATTAAATTAAATATAATGGGAAGTGTGTTTAATGGACTTGTAGGAGTACAAGTCCAACATACTAAATAATTAAAGTTCTTAATGGACTTTGATTTATTAATTAAACTAGTTGGACTAACCCAATTAATTAATCAAGCCCATTAATGTTAATTATGCTAATTAGGTCATGAAAATTTCCTTTTAAGAAAAAGTTTGACCTAAAAGAAAGAGCCTCCACTATCTACATGGTGCTTTTTCGAGAATCAAAAAGCACAATTTCTCCAAAATTTCTTTGGCCATTCTTCAAGAAAAAGATTTTGAGTTATCTCAACGCAAAACATCTTCTAAATTTTCTAGTGCAATTTAGAAGAGGAACAAATCTTCTAGTCGTGGACCTGATTAGAAGAATAAAGAAATGAGTCATCGAAGAAAGTTCGTAGGGATTCATCAAGAGCTAATCCGTTTATACCGGATTAGTTGGAGCCACGCGATTAATTCACAAAGGTATAAATTTTAAACATCCTATGAATGTTTTTGTTAAAATCATACGAGCGCCCAAAGCAAAACACATCTTGAATGTCAAGATCTAAAAATTTTAAAATTTCCTCTGCGTTTGGGCGTGTAGAAAACCGAGATCCAACAAGATGTCCCACGTCAGTTAGATAAAATTACCTGAGAGTTGCGATTTGGACAATTCTGTCCTTATGACCAGCTAGCTTTTGGGGTTGAATGAGGTTTAAGTTTCAAATTTAACATGGTATTAGGGCTCAGGTTCAACTTGAACCTGTGTATTTTGAGTGGACGCATGTGTTCCTTCATGCGCTTTTAATAATTCTAGACTGCACTTGCATTTTCACTGTCTTTTCACGTCTGCTATATATCTGATGCACTGTGAGTAGTTTTTTATGCTTCTTTCACTACATTTGAAGGAGACAGAGGGCTATTTCTTTTGCCTGGAGGATAGAGCTTTACTTTGCAGAAAATGTGATGTTACCATACACACGGTAAATTCCTTGGTGTCGGCCCATCAGAGGTTTTTACTCACTGGAATCAAAGTAGGACTCGAAGCAACTGAACCTAGTCCATCTTCCCCATGGAAGACTTGCTCTAGTGAGAAAATATCTGAATCGGAACCTCGTTCTATTTCAAAGCAGATGGCTCTAGTGCCATCAAATGGTCTACACAATAAAAGTGTGCCTATCCAAGCTAGTTTAGGGGATCACTTTTCATCGCCAGAGCTTTCTTTTGCGGGAGGTGTTGCAACTGGAGATGTTTCACAATGGCCGCTTGGGGATTTTCTCGGACTTGGTGATATCAATTCGAACTATAATTTCGTGAGCAATGGTTCCTCTATTTAATTCATGCTTTTATGATATATTGTTCATTTTGACAGTTGCTACCTCTGTGTTATCTAGAAAACTCAATTATGCTAAAATTTGATGCCAAAAAACCCATATGTTCAAAATCTATCTTTTTCTTCCAAATTATGTTTGATTTATAATTTTGTCTTCTTTTTGCTAACGAGATTTCTATTGTTTCGTCATTTTTTTATTAAATATTACAAGTGTAATAATATATTGAAGCGATCAAATCTAGTTTTTGCAGTCCCGCTTGGTGAGATTTGGCTTCATGTTTTTCGATCAATCATTTTGTGTCTCAAGCTTTTAAGACAAGCGTGACTTTTAAATCCGATATCTGCTGCTTTACTAGTCATTGGCCATTCGAGCTAATGCCAAATATATATATCAGGCGGATGGTGGGAAGCTTGGAGACTCCGATTGCTCCCCAGCTGTCCGAGCTGCTGATGGAATACTCCGTGGTGACGAGTGTATGGATCTTGTGCCGGATGCATTCTGGGCAGTTCCACAAATTGCTTCACCGCACACAGCATCTGGGCTTTACTGGCCTAATGATGACCAGAATCCATTGGACTATGCAGTCTCGGTCCCCGAAATATGCACCTCACAGATGCAGAATTTCTATCCTCATCAACATCAAGGAGACGTTACTAGCTCAAAGCGAAAGAGGCAGTTCTGATTTATCCTTTGACCTCGTTTCTTCTATCTCGAGCTGTCTTGAAGTTTACACACAGCAGCGCTTCGAAGAGCTACAGGCGGTGTTACTAATTGAAGAGATTTCCTGCCTTTTCTTGAGCTTGAAATGGGTTGTTGGAACTTGATTGTTGTTTTGCTCTGTCTAAACTGATGTATGCAAGCTAATTCACTTTCGTAGGATTTGTTTGTTTTCTTGCAATTTGTTATTGGTGCTTTTTGTTGGTTCTAGATAAAGCATTTTGCGATAAAAATATGAAAATGAAGTATAAAACTGAATACCGAGATTTACATGAAAAATTTCTAAAAATTATTAGAGTAAAAACCAAGAACAAAATAAAAAAAATACACTATAAAATTTTATGATATACAACCAATGTTTCTAAAGAGAACACATATAGTCTTAATACTAATGCACCGACGCACGTGTTGCGTGCTTGTATAATATTTTTTATAATTCATTTGATTTATATTTAAATGATGATCAAAATATAATTATAAAAAATAGTTAAGGACTACACTGTAATTTTGATATATAAATTAAAAATTAAATTGAAAATAAAAGAATAAAAAAATGACTTTAGTAAGAATTGAACTAACATAAACCTCATGAAATAATGACTCTATCCGCTGAACTACATATAACTTACATTAAAATTTTAACATTTTATTAATATATATAATTATTAAAAAAGACCACGACACCAAAGTTAGTTACTATAAGTATCTCAAATTTAATAAAATAGTATAGATGAGGTAACAAACATCTCACAAATATTATAGAATTAAGCACTCAAATGGTATGAGATAAAAGAACTAAGAATGAGATATTAGAGAATGGGGCTCGACGCGTTTCATTCATCCTCATCGCGTTGATACCACCTACCTCAATAAATTCTTGCCGACATGCACTTACCTTATTAAATTCCACCAACCACCTACATTCTCTCACTCAACAAATTCTTTCGATCTTGTCATTTCCTGCTACTGACATTTCAGTAGGCCACTTGAGGATCTACACGACTCAAATTTATCAGTGTTCACTCGTTTGGTCAGAACATCAGCTATGTTATCATTTGTATAAATCTTCTGCATATCAACACTTCCTTTTTCTACGACTTCTCGAAAAAAGTGAAATTGAACTCCAATGTGCTTAGTCTTGTAATGAATGGCTGGATTCTTTGTGATGTATGAGGCACTTTGACTATCACAAAACAAAAGAACTTTATCTTGTTATGTCTGATCTCCTCTTATAACCTTTTAATTCATATTACCTCATTGCAAGTTTGAGTAACTGTCATATATTTTGCCTCTGTTGTAGATAATGCCACAATTTTTTACAGTTTTGAAACTCAACTTACTGCTCCCTCTGCAAGTGTAAACACATAACTAATAGTGGATTTTCTCTTATCAGGATCACCTACATAATCCGAATCGACATAGCTCCTGAGTATAAAATCTGATCCTCCATAACATAATGTAGCATTTGAGGCACCCTTAATGTATCTAAGGATCATCTTAACAGTACTCCAATACTCTCGTCCAGGATTCGTCATATACTGACTAACCGGTCTCACTACTCGTGCAATGTCCAGTCTTGTACAGATCATAGCGAACATCAAACTTCCCACTACTGATGCATATTGTATTCGAGACATCTCCATCCTTTCTACTTCACTGCTAGGACACATCTCGGAGGATGATTTGAAATTAACAGGAAGAGAGGTCGAAATTGGCTTACTGTCTTGCATGTTGAAGCGTTGCAAGTCTTTCTTCAATTAATTATTTTGGGAAATTCAAATCTTTCTGTTACTTCTGTCTCGGTGAACTTGCATCCCTAGATTCCTCTTTGCTGGTCTTATGTCCTTCATATCGAATTCCCTAATCAATTATGTCTTCAATTCTTGGACTTGATCTTTGTTGGGGTCTGCTACTAACATATCGTTCACATATAACAGCAAAATGATATAATCAACACCAGACTTCTTAAAATATCCACAAGGTTCTGCACTCAGTCTGCTATATCTAAGACTCGTGATATATGGATCAAATCTCTTGTACCAATACCTCGGCGCCTGTTTGAGATCATACAAAAATTTGTTCGACCTGCAAACCAAGTTCTGTTTGCTTTTTTCCGCAAAACCTTCTAGCTGGAGCATATAGATTTCTTCTTCAATATCTTCATGAAGAAATGCAGCATTCACATTTAGTTGTTCTAGATGTAGGTCAAATATTGTACATAATGTCAACACTACTCTGACTGTTCTAAGCAGAACTATAGGAGAAAATATCTGATTGAAGTAGATGCCTTTATTCAGAGTATACCATTTTACCACCAATCTAGCATGATACCGCTCCACTTGGTTATTACCATCACGCCTTACCTTATAGACCCATCTGTTACCAATGGCTTTCCTTCCTTGTGGTAATGTAACAAGATACCAAGTTTTATTTATGTCTAATGCTTCCAATTTTTCCAGCATTGCTGTCATCCACAGGGATACGTCCGAGCTTTCAGTAGACTCATGGAAACTCGATGACTCACCATCCTTTATGAATAGACAATATGCAATATTACTTTCAGTGACATAATCTGAAAGCCAACCAGGTGGTATTCTGTCTCGAGATGACTACCTCATATTGGAAACCTCATATTCAACATGTTCTTGTTTCTCGTGCTTTAGTATTGCTTCACAAGAAATTTGAGCTTCGTTTGTCTTTTTTTTACTTGAATTATTGTAGTTTCTGAATTCAATGTGTCTTTGTCTCCTTTTACTTTATCTTCCTCGAAGATAATATCCATGTTGATGACAATCTTGTGGATAGTAGGATCCCACAAGAAAAACTCCTTTACTCCATCAGCGTACCCCATGAAGATATACTTTTTTTGGATTTTGAATCCAACTTCTATCTTTCTTGATCATTGTACAAAACATACGCAAGACTTCCAAATGTATGCAAATGAGAATAATCAATCGACTTCCCAGACCTCATCTCCATCGGAGTTTTCAAATCAAGGAGAACGACTGATGACATAATTAGCAGTCTTGACTGCTTCCGTCCAAAATGCCTTGGCTAGACCCGCAGTCCTAAAAAAGAATCTTGTTTTGTCCAACAAGGTCATGTTCATCCACTCCACTACTTTATTCTGTTGAGGTGTGTAAGTCGTCGTGATATATCTTTTGATGTCCTAATATAGGCAAAGTGCATAAAATTCGTCATGGTATATTCTCCTCCATTGTTAGTTCTCAAACACTTGATTTTTTTTTAGAATCAAGTTCAACCCACCCTTTGAAATCTTTAAAAATCTGAAAAACATCAGATTTTTTCTTGATTGGATACACTGCATCTCCTAGAAAAATCATTAATGAACAAGACAAAGTATCTCGCTCCTCTTAGGGATACAACCGATGCTTGCCAAACATCCGAATGAATCAGCTTCAATATGCTTTTGCAAGTAGAAGCTTTAATCTATGTTGTTCTTGTAACACAATGCTCACAAAAAGATAGTGACACTTTTGTAAGACCGGACAACAGCTTCCTTTCCGAGAGAATTTTCAACTCTCGTTCTGACATATGCCCAAGCTTTTTATACCATAACATTGTTAATTCTTCTCCTAAACCAATCGATGCAACCGCTAGTTTCACCTCTTTATGTGTTTCTCCCAAAAGTATATACAGATTTGTAGCAATATTTTCCACCTTCAAAACCACAAACGCGCTTTTCACAATTTTCATGATCTCGTTATCGATACAGGTTTTGCACCCGATATCATCCAATTGCCCCAATGACAAAATATTCTTCGTCATCCCCTTCATATGTCGTACCTTCTGTATGGTGCGAATGGTGTCATCTTACATTTTTATTTTGATACTACCGACCTAGCGATTTCCAAAGCATGATCATTTATCATGAATGCAGATCCTTCTGAGACTGGTTCATAATGATTGAACCATTCTCTCCAAGACGTTATGCGCTGCGTTGCTCCTGAATCCATAGTCCAAGTGTTACTAAGTTTGTTTATGTTTTCTGCAATTGTTGTTGATTCACTGAATAATATTTGACCATCAGCTGAAGTACTTGCCACATTTCCTTGAGAACCCTTCTCGGTACTCATACGCTCTTTCTTGAAGTGCCCTTTACCGTCACATTTAAAGCAGTAAATATTTTTCTTTTTACTTCTTGATTTTGATCTACCTCGTCTTTGGTTCCCACTGGAGTCACGGTTCATAAATCTCTCACTTATCATCAGTAAAACCTATGTTTTCTTCGAAGTTACCTGCCTATCTTCCTTATTCTTGCATCGACTTTCTTCTTTGAGAACCGCAGTTGAGACTTGTAGAACTTTAAAAAGTCTATTAGGATGTTGTTGGTTAAATTGATGATAAGTTGGTAATATGAATATGGTAGACTTTGAAGTAGAAGTTCTGCATATTTTTCTCTCTTTATTTTATTCCATATAGAGATGAGTTGGAAAACTAGAGTATTTAGAGTATTGATATGATCGATTATTGATGAGGATTCTGCCATCATAATTTATAAGGTCTTCTCTTTAGGAAAATTTTATTGTATAATGACTTAACTTTTACATTTTTGGCAGAGTATTCCAAATTATTCTTGTCGTCTTTATCTCAAAGATACTTGAATGTACTTCGTCTGCTATGGCTAAAGTGTAAATTGACAACAATATTATCATTCATCTCATTCAATTTTCCATCATCCGCTCGGTCTATCTCCAATAGCCGCAAAAAAAATTCTTCTTTCTTAAAACTGCTTATATCTTTATTTTTTACAACAAAAAATTGCTTCAATTGAACTTTATTATTTAGTACGTGCCCGTCATTATGTCTACAATAATTTAATAGACTAACAAAATAATCCCTATTTTAATTAAAAAATCTCAAAAAATCTTTTCTGATATGGAAGATCAGTCTAGGATGCAACCATATAGCATATTTATAATTTTTAAAAAAATTTAAATCGAAACTTTGATACCACTTGTTGATTCCAAATGCGGCATCTTGAGATAATAATATGAAAATAAACTATAAAACTGGACACCGAGATTTATGTGAAAAGCCCCTAAAAATTATTTGGGTAAAAACCCCGGACAATATGAATTTTTTTTACTATAATATTTTATGATATACAACTATTCACTTTATATCTCCAAATAGAACACATATTCTCTTAATACATGATCGATTACTAAGATCATCTAATAGTGTAATTTCTTTCTTAAAATATTTATAATTTTTGCATCAAATATAATATTTATCTCTAATCCATGTATGAATTCATGATTCGATAAATTCAAATTTGATCATCCTTTCTCAAATAAGAAGATATCGAAATTGAAAATGATGAACAAAATTTAAATTTATAAGCCATTAAACAAGATATGTAAAAATAAAGTTCGGCTGAAAGATATATTAAAATTTTAAATCGGATTTAATAATTACAAACACAAATTACCTAATATTGTCGAAATATTATGGTCGCGAAAGCCTAAGAAGGTGGTCTTAATTCTTATCCACTTCACTGCTCTTCTCTCTTCCTTCCCATACACAACTAAACCGAGAAAACAGAGAAATCCCACCCATGGCAATGGCGGTAAACTGCGCCATTTCATCGATTGTGCTCTCAAAGCATTCTCGAAACCATTTATCCGCATCTCTCGATAAAACCCCATTTCTTGGATTTCCACTCGCTGTCTCATCCAACCAATCGGCCTCAGCCAACCGGCCGTTCAAGATCTTTTGCCAAGAAAATACGGGGCTTGTACCAGTCGAGCAGCAGTGGATGTTTGATGATCTCACTGGTCCTGTAAGAATTTTGCCCACATTTTTTTCTCGTTTTAATGCTTGACTGTAATCTTTGGCCTCTGCTTGTATTTTTTTTCCAAAATGAAATAATTCTGGATTTCGAACTCTAAACTTTCTAAACGTTTGGTCCTGCGGCCGGGTATTATTATTTATCTGCTTGAGGTTCGGTTTTATACTGTGTTTGTGCACTCTTTTAATATATTTTTTGTTTAGAATTTGTCATGACATAAATTGGGACATTGTGGAGAATTTGTATCAAATGATAATCCTAAGTTTAGTCCGTCGCTGAAATGCTAAATTTGTGAACTTAAGTGAAGTGAATGGTTGATTGGGGTACTTATCCGTCGGTCTTTTCCAGCCATCCAAGTGGGGGAAAAGATTTAAGTGGCACACTCTGGTAATGAAACTTGGCCTTTATAAAACATCTTTTCACTTCTTTCCATTGAGGGAAGAGAAAGATGTGGGATCACTCGGTGTTTTTTCAATATTAACTGTTATGGTAGATACATTTTCCTGAAGACTTTGGATTGATAGAAATACGCTAACCATGGTAAGAAGAGTTAAACTAACTATAAAAGGAAGGATTTATTGTAGTCTTGAAGTATTTGTAAGAAGGTGGTAAACGTAAAAATTGACCTATCATCTGTGTGAAACATGATAGTGGGGATAAAGAGCTAGCTTTCTTTTTGAAGTAAAACTATTTTTTTATTATTTTCTAACTTGGTGGCTCCTTAAACTGTTTTTTATGATGAAAAGTAATGCATCTCTAGAACGAACATTGAGGGTGTAGGTCTCTCTCTCTCTCTCTCTGCATGATATGTTTGTTTTCACTAAGTGCAAAGAAATAATTTCTCCTTTTGATTTACCACAAATCAATATTTGTGGTAAATGCCTTTTACAACAAGGCCTCATAGTGTCAGGTCCAAACTGTGCTTCAGATTGTCTACAATTCACATAGATATGTGTCTCATTGACTGGAATATTTGTTGCCTCTAAATTTCTGAAATGTGTATTATGTGCATGGCTATTTGAGTTTCATCCATTTCATCATTTAATGAGTTCTCTCAAACGAACTAGCTAGATGTTCCGACTTATATTCAGAAACTCACTCATTTGGGACCACCATGGCCTTAACAATTATTAACTAATCTATGTTTCTGTGTTTACAACATTTTTTCAGTGCACTAATAGGCCTATATGGTGGTAAAAAAATTGGTGCCTATATGCTTCTTATGTGTTAACAAATCACGTTAAGATGATTCATTTGATATTTTATTTTCTTATTGTAGGATAAATGGAATAAAACATGGTATCCCAAAGCCGCAGATCACGTGAATACAGACAAGCCTTGGTATATTGTGGATGCCACTGACAAGATTCTGGGAAGATTGGCCTCAACTATAGCCATTTATATTAGGGGAAAGAATCTGGCTACCTATACTCCTAGTGTGGACATGGGAGCATTTGTTATAGTGGTAAGTTGACATTTGGCAGCGTGAGGTTCCGTGGTATTATGACGAGATTTCAAAATAATTACGAAATAGTAATTCTATGGAATCTTTGTAGTACCATGTTTTGTGATCTATAGTTGGGTACAAGTTTTACTGATCCTTGAGTACAATTTTAGCATAATGTTCTCTTTGTTTAAAATTATTCAACTTAGTCTAGATACGACCTTGACTCCTTGTATCATTCTCATGTTGGTTCTCTCTTACAAAATGTACTATCAAAGCAATATGTGATATGTGTGAGATTATTAAGTCTTTCTACTACTTTGTGGCATCAATAGATTAATGCAGAGAAGGTTGCTGTATCTGGAAAAAAGAGGACACAAAAACTCTACAGAAGGCACTCAGGGAGACCGGGTGGGATGAAAGTGGAAACTTTTGATCAACTTCAGAAGAGAATTCCTGAGAGAATAATTGAGCATGCTGTCCGTGGAATGCTTCCTAAACAGAGGGTATGTTTCTAACCACGTGTATTAGATGTCTTCTTTTCTTCTGAAACTTGGTACCCAGTACCTACATCTTACGTTATTACACATAGCATGTGATACCTTATCCTACATCGGATTATGAGGAGTATTAGAATTAGTTAATAAAAGCTTACAATGTATTCTATAACAACTTTAGTTAGTCATTTTCGTAAAAACGAGGATGGATACAAAATAGTTGCTATAGGCCCATTGTGCAATCGCAGCTTGCGCGGCTCGGGGCGTGAGATAGCAGCAACCACATGACACATTTCTCCGAGAATGTAGCAACAATAATACTATGTAGCAATTAAAGAATTTGAAAATGTGACATTGGGAGCTTTGATTTCTTTTCATCCATATTCTTTCATCTATTTATAACAAGCATCAAAAGCTATATGTCCGATGATAATAGTACAATTTCGATAGTTTAAACTATACAGTTGCCAAAAAACCACTATTTGATACATTGCTCAGCATAGGCAAAACACATCGATGGGAGTTTTTGTTGTTCCTCAACAAATAATTTCAGATTGTCTAAATAAGGTCATTGTATGGATCATGTTTTAGCATTATGCGCTCATCTCCATAATTATAACAGAACTGTACGATAATCAAAGATGATATAATTGCATTCCTCTTATATTGCTTGTGAGTACTTGTTGTCATGCAATATATATATAGACAGTTTCTTGTGTTCCATGCAGCTTGGCAGACAATTATTTAACCATCTGAAGGTGTACACTGGTCCGCAGCATCCCCACGAGGCTCAAAAACCAATTGATTTACCCATAAGAGACAAGAGGATTCAGAAAGTTGCATAGATGTTCACTATTTCTCCTTCAGGAGATCAAGTTAGACATTGTTTCGTTGTTGTACCATGTTGCTCGATTGTTTCATTTCTTACTGTAGTTCGTTCACTAATATTTTGGGCTTGAGTTGGATATCAAAATTCAGCTATTTCAAAGGTGTCGAGTTCAATTATTTTAATTTAATAAAATTTTTCTAAACAAAACCTGCACATTGGCTAATGCTATAAGGAGGATAGAATAACTTGCATGTATCTGTTATGGCCATTTCCAATTATTTTCTGGATTCCTTTGCACATCGACTGACTAAGTCAAGTTGGGATAAAACTAGCACGTTAACTAGATCAAGTTATAATAAACTGGAGTAAGTTTAATTAGTTCTCACGAGGTTTATTATTTAATTACCAATATATGAATTATTTAACATAATCTAGGCTAAATTGGAACTATTTAAAGTGAGTAAAATCATATAGATTATAATTTAGTAAACTATGCAGCAAAATTACCCGAAAGTAGTATCAAACTTAGGGAGATTCAAATTTCAAACAAATGACATTTACAGACAACAGTACACAACTATCAGTTATCACTACGTATTGGATTTAAGTAGTGGTGTGCGATCGGTCTATTCGGTGACCGACCGAACCGAATAGACTTATAACCTATTTAATCGATTTTATTTTCGAATAACCGAACTGACCGAAATAATCATAGAAACCGAATTAACTGAACCGATTTTTAAATAGGTGACCGAAATAACCGATATTATTTTTAAAAAAAATTCGAATTATAACCAAAAAAAAGAAAAATAAAGCATGAGTGTGATCGAAATAACCGATATATTTTTTTAAAAAATTGAATTATAATCAAAAAAGAAAAAAAAGCATGAGTGCATGATTATCTTGAACGATACAAACTCGAAGATATTACAATCAAACTTGAAGATATTACTACCAAACATAAACGATACAAACTTGAAGATATTACAATTACCAAAACATAAGCATGAGTGCATGACTATCTTGAAAGAAATCAAGTCTCTCATCATGATATTATTGTGCAATAGTTGGAGAGCTTTTCTTTATCAAGTTTTATTTTAAGAAAAGGAAATTGCTGCTCCATCATGGTTTGAATGGTGTTGGACCATGAAAAATTCCTCCAAAACCATCTACTTTTGTGCTTGTCGTGGCACGACATTACTTGAATTATGTTCTTCTCAGCATTTTCCACATAATCTGCACGTCCTCGTATCCACAACTTTGAATGTCATTATGCAGTTGCAGAAGCCCGGCACCTCAAGAAACCAAAAGGCCAAAACACATGAACAAGAACATAAGATAAGAGGCGATAAACAAAATTATCGTAGAAAAATGTGTTAGCATCAGCCATGGATGGACATAGAATAAAGTTCGAGAAGTAAAAATTCAGAAGATGAAACAGAGAGCATAAATTCTGTTGTCAAACGAACAACAGGAATGATATTCAAGAAAACAAAGCCAATCCCATGAACTTTAATAGATAATTATTTGATTTGCTATACACATAATTATCTCATCTTAAGACAATACTGAATAAATCAAAGCAAACCTACGAGGAGAACACATACTTCAGTCTTATCAAAACTTAGAATACTAGGACATATTTATGCAATATAAGTAAATCGCCCGGAAAAACAAAGTAAAATTTAAGCTTGTTCTAGAATCTAAGCTTGATGTACAATCTTCTCATCATAATAAAATAAATGACAAAACATCATATCATTCTCACTTACGTATTTCATTTATGATTTATCCACGGGTATTGTTGAGGAAGATGAGTCCAACCCAAGTTTTTCTATGTCTGAAAAAGAAAGTATGACATACAAGTAAAATAAATTAGAAGTTTATAGCAATAAAGAAATTATAACTATAACATTTTTTTCAAAAAACTTACGATCTTCTAGGTTTTTCATATTCTCCAAAGTCTCTTCAACACTAATTGATATTGAGCATGAACGAAGCCAATCTTGTGTGCAAATAAGACTTTCCACTATCTTAGGAGTCAGTGAACTCCTAAAACAATCAAGTACTCGCCACCAGTATTAAAAGCAGATTCTGAAGCAACAATTGTTATTTGAATAGCCAACACATCACGAGCAACTTTAGAAAGTATGGGAAATCTATGACAATTTTGCCTCCACCATCCCAAAATATCAAAATATTCAGGATACTCCTCAACCATCTCATTTAGATATCTATTTAGTTCTGAAATATTACCATCGCCAAAACTCTGTGCCTTTTGTTTTTTGTACTTCTCGAGAATTGATTGCCTTTTTAAATCTGTTTGACTTGCACTTTTTTGCTCAACGTCACTTACCTGTTGAATAGATAACATTTTTGATTTGCTTCCTTGAGGCTCCATTTTCTCCTTGTAATTTTTATACAAAAGAAAGCAAAGTTTCTTTTACTGTCTTTCCTACTGTTGCACCCATTTCATCTCCATACAATTCTAACAACATGAATTCAACAAAATCCAATTTGTGTCTTGGATCGGGCACCACCGCAACATAGAGTAAATTATTCATTTTCTCGGGATCTCCCCAGTACTTGTCAATTTTTTTTTCTCATTTTAATTCCCATATAATATACACCAAAATTGTCACTTTCTTTCCACTATTTCAATATTGTGTGAATGAAGCTAATCTCATGTGCAAAAGTATTGGATGTGATATACAATGAATCTGAAACTTTCAAAGTTAGTTAATAAAATATTTGCAATAAAGCATCAAAAGTCCTAATATTTTCCCAATTGGCACTAGTAGGCCTCCCATCGAAAGTTCTCATTTCTTTTTTAGGTTTACCATCTGTACCGAATACCACCTCTCCATCATCATTCATAACATAAATCCATTTTGTGAGTTGAAGATCCAATTTATAACATGGATCTTGTTCATCAAATCTTTCGAAAACCCTTTCAAATTTTTGAGCTACATCCAACATCAAGAAAGTTGAGTTCCATCATGTTGATACGTCAATACATAAAGAATTCTTGATTTCAATTTTTTTAGTCTTCACATATTCTTTAAACTTGTTTAATCTAGAAGGAGATTGTTTAACATATTTCACTGCATCTCTGACCCTTGTGACTGACCCACTCATATCTTTCAAGCCATCAACAACAATCAAATTGATTATATGAGCTACACACCTCATATGAATGCACTCTCCCTTTAAGATAATAGAATTCCAATTTGCCATCTATCTTTTCAAATTACTAATTGCGACGTCATTTGAACTTGCATTGTCAACCGTAATCGTCAAAATTTTGTCAATTCCCCAATCCCTTAAGCATGTCTCAATTGCTAAACTAATGGACTCACCTTTATGACTTGTAACTAGACAAAAATTGATAATCTTTTTTTGTAAAGTCCAATTTTTATTTAAAAAGTGATCTGTCAGACACATATAATAGATATTTTGAATCGATGTCCATATATCTGTTGTCAAACAAACTCTTTGTGATGAATTTTTTAATAGATTTTTTAACCTCTCTCTCTCAACTTCATATAAATCAACAATATCACGTGCAACTGTCCATCTTGAAGGGATTCGAAACTTTGGACATGTTATAGCCATAAACAGTTTAAATTCATCCCTTTCTACAAATTTGAAAGGGAGTTCATCAACCACAATCATTTTAGTATAAGCTTTCCTACATACTTCTTGATCAAATTTCCAAGTAGTTAAACACGCCTCACTGTCTTTTGAACTTTGTTGTAGACTTAATTGTTCTTGATTTGTCTTAATAACATGTGGGTTTTTTTCTGCACAAATTTATATGTGCCCTCAAACTCGCTGTTCCATTTTTGTATGGTTCACAATAAAATTCCTTCTCACAATACTTTCATTTAGCTTTAGTTTCATTTCAGAATTGGAAAATTTTGTGAAATGCTCTCATACCTCACTTCTTGGTTTCATTGCTTTTCGTTTGGTTGCCTTCACTTTAGAATTCACACATGTTTCTATTCCAGTTGAAGGTTGTGGAATGGAACAACTATTATCAATATTCATAATTGATATATCTTCTTTTCTTGACATCTACAATTAAATCATAAAATTTTTCATCAAAATAACAAATAACAAATCAATCTTGAAAATTAAATCAATTTTTTGCATAAAAAATAACGTTTAATATATAGCTTAATTTACTTAAAAATTTGAGTGTGCCATTCTTTATCAATGATACCGTATGAATATAATATTCTTGCCGAAAATGAAAATTTTGATTAGCTCATAGGCTGTTATTGGAAAACATGGCAGGATAACGTTCGAAGCCTTTCATTTCTATGACATACAAACACTACAATCCATGTGCAGTGTTTGTACTATAAATGAAAATTTTAAGAAATTGATCCTAAAAAACCTATTAAAAAACCAACCCAACACAAGTACACAACAATGACAGAAGAATCAATAAAACCAACATTGTCACCTCTGGCTCACCAGCTTGTTTTCGTTGTTGAACAGCCCGCTCAACACTCGCCTCTTGCGCTCATCCGTCAGCTTCGAAATACACCTTTGTGACAAGTAGTAGAATACGGGGTATTGTTCATGCGTGAAATTTCCTTCGCATAAGATGCCTTCCAAAATGAAAAATTGCAGGCTATCTCAATTCTCACTCAAACGGCAGAATAGCAATGATGTTAGATATTAGGTCAAATGAAACTTATAATTGATTGACAAGTTTGTCCCATATATGAAAAATTGGGCTTATTTACAATGAATTTCTAATTACCCATGTACAATTTAAATTAATATAAATGATAAATCGGTTTTTTCGGTTTAACCGAATTTTTCAAATTAAAATCGAAACCGAACCGAACCGAATTAACCGATTTTTTGAAATTTCAAAACCTAACTTCCGAATTAACCGAACCGATTTTTATAAATAATTCGGTTCGGTCGGTTAATTCGGTCTAACCGAAATTTTGCACACCCCTAGATTTAAGTGAATAAGAATTATTCAGTCACATAAAATTTTCTATTTTAACGATTAATCTATTTCTATAATAATTATACTATTTTGATTTAAAAATTCAATTATTTCTTATTGAATTTTATTTAAAAAAATTCATTTAGCATTTATTAAATTATAGCATTTACATAAAATCAAACAATGAAATCATATATAATTATTTGTCGGTTTAACCATGTGTTGATTAATATTTTAAAGTTATATTTAATTTATTCCCTTTCGGTTCAAGATTAATCTCATGCGGTTAATGACCATATTCAAAAAAGTAATTAAGCAAATATCAATCAATAACTTAAAATAAATCAAAATATAATATGATCCAATACACAAACAAAAATCAATGGTTCGACTATATCGTGGTTCCCAATCAAAATAAAACTAATCCATGAAATCAAATCAAATCTAGACGCTAATATTTGAATTCATAGTAAATAAGAAATAAATAAGAAAAAGAAAAATATCAACGATTGTATGTGAATTTTGTTTATCAATCTCTTTCTCCCCTCTCCAAACCCTAGTCGTCTCCTCCAAATCAAGGTCGCAAAAGTCCTCCTATTTCACTGTTGGCTTCTATTTGTATTATTCCATAAAACGAGTCCTTGAAGCCTTAAATTCGGGTCTAGAAATATGTCAAAAATCGAACCCAAAGATAAATTTTCATATTTTCCTACTCTACGTGTTTAAAGATGAATATTTTCGCAAATAGGCACGGACCCTAACCCAGGTCCGTGTCATTCATTTTGCACACTTTGTATAAGTACATTAGGGGATTTCGGTATGTTGCATAGGGTTTATGCCAATGTATTTTCAGCAATTCTCACTTTCTTGTACACAAGACACATTGATGATGGTCTCAGGTATGTTTCAGAATTGCACAGGGTCTGTACCTGTTGGATCTTGGTTTTTTCGTGCCCAAAACGCAGCGTAAGTTTTAAAAATTTTAGATCTTGACATTCAAGATGTATTTGGACACTCGTATGCTTTATAATTAAACAATCATAGGGCGTTAAAATATATACTTTTGGTGAAAGAATCACTAGGCTCCAACTACTCCGGTATAAGCGGATGTAGCTCTTGTTGTAAATCCCTACGAATGATCTTCAAAGAACTCCTTCCTTCAATCTTCGAATCAGGTCCACAACTAGAAGATTTATTCATCTTTTAATTTGTACTAGAAAAATTAGAAGATATTTTTACGTTGGAGATCAAAGTTTGAGAGACGACTCAAACTCCTTTTCAAAAGAGAGGGCCGAAAATTGAGAGACTTTGGGAGAGGGGATTTTCAAAAATCTCAAGGAGATAGAGGCTAAGGTTATGGCTTGCTTACTCCCTTTTATAATTAAGTCATGACCTAATATTCATAATTAACATTAATGGGCTTGATTAATTAATTGGGCTAGTCCAATAGTTTAATTAATTAATCAAAATCCATTAAGAACTTTAATTATTTATTATGTTGGACTTGTACTTCTACAAGCCCATTAAACACACATCCCACTATATTTAATTTAATATTTAATAAACTCAACTTTTGAGCTCAATAAATTAAATCCATTATTAATTCAACATTTGAATTTAATATTTAAATTATAAATTTAACTCCTTAAATTTATCACCTCCATAATTTAATATTTAATAAACTCAACTTTTGAGTTTAATAAATTAAATTATCAAATTTTATAAATTCAAATCCTTGAATTTATTCTCTCAAAATTTAATTATCATAAATTCAACTCCTTGAATTTACTATATCATAATATAAATTCAATTTCTTGAATTTATTCTCTCAACAAGAACAAATGATCCAGTGCTTGTGTGACACTCAATGGTTCAGAGATACAGCTAGCCGTGGGTTCACAACTCCTTGTGATTCAAGACATAGTCGGGCTTACCCTAATTTGCCCCATTCTATGTATAAAAAATTGATCATGAGAATGTCAGAAATCATATTTCTGATTGAGCTCATTGAATCATGGTAAGAGTGTCTAGTAGCATCGCCCATGATTCCCTAGGTATCACTGATAGTGCCTGCAAGAACCAGTCGATTATGATTAGCGTACAGTATGGTCCCTTCATCTCATATATCCCGATCGAATATGCAATCATTGGTTCATCGAGGGTTGCATAATAATTCGATAACTATGTGATACATATAAATAGTGGCATCGCATGTACTATTGGAGAACTCATTCTCTAACGTACATCTCATACTCTGGCCAGAGATTCCACGCATTATTATTTCATGAGATCACATAGGATATCCACACCCGTAGGTGAGCGGTTAATTCCCGACTATAATGCACTGGCTCCTATATGTGTCGCAACTGTACCCAATCTCGCCACCTGATGATTCTCCTGAAGTGGTAAACGAGTCAAAGCACAGCCCTAGCATACAGAGCCTCAGTGTTGTCCCGGGTCGTAAGGGCTAATGGTGTACAATCATAACCACAGACTTATCCTCTCGATGAATGATAACCACTTGGAAAGTCCGAGCGAGAGTTGTTCGGTATAATCATCACATGACTACCCATCTGCATGTTTGAATATCTCTATGCCCTTACCAAGAAACGCGGTACACAACATCACAGATGCTAGTCTAGAGCTCAAGCGACATTTATCTATGTTTTAGGCGACTGAATCGACTAAGAACAAATTTAAATCATACAGTGTTTATAAATGAGTTTCAATATCGAATTAAGATTCATTTGTATTAAAGTATAATCATGGTCTTTATCTATGTTGTTCACATGGATATACAGATAAAGAAATAACAAACCATGAAATAATGAATTATATTAAATAAAGATTGTTTATTACAACTGAGTCAATAAAATCCCTAGCCAACAGTTGACTTACAGGATATCTACTCCAACAATCTCCCACTTGCCCTAGAGCCAACAACCCATAAACTTTAATCCCATTGCTTCGCGATGCTTTTCAAACAATGGTCCTGGCAAGGGCTTTGTAAGTGGATCAACAACGTTATCTGCAGAAGAGGGGATTCTTTCGACTGATATATCTCCTCTTTCCACAATCTCCCGGATGATGTGGAACTTCCTCAGTACATGTTTGGATCGCTGATGAGACCTTGGTTCCTTTGCTTGCGCAACGGCACCAGTGTTGTCGCAGTACACCGGGACTGGATCAACTCCATTAGGAATAACGCACAACTCTTGGACAAAATTACTCATCCAAATTGCCTCTTTGGGTGCAGCAGATGCATCAATGTATTCAGCTTCAGTGGTGGAATCCGCAACGGTGTCTTGCTTGGAACTCTTCCAAGAGACAGTCGTACCATTAAACATGAATACAAAACCAGAGGTTGATTTCGAATCATCTACGTCACATTGGAAGCTAGAATCAGTGTAGCCTTCCAATTTCAATTCTCCACCCCCATAAACCATGAACAAGTTTCTTAGTCCTTCTTAAGTACTTAAGAATATCCTTCACGGCTTTCCAATGCATTGAACCTAGGTTCGCCTGATATCTTCTTGTAACACTCAGAGCGTAAGCAACATCAGGACGTGTCGATATCATACCGTGCATGATACTACCAATGGCTGACGCATATGGAATACGTGTCATCATCTCTATCTCTTCATCAGTTTTGGGACACATAGCTTTAGATAGAGCAACACCACGACACGTTGATAAGTATCCTCTCTTGGACTCTTCCATAGAGAATCGCTTCAGAATGGTATCAATATAAGTAGCTTGGGCGAGTCCTAGTATCCTCTTTGATCTATCTTTATAGATTTGTATTTCCAATACATAAAATGCTTCACCCATGTCTTTCATGGAGAATTTACTTGCTAACCATACTTTAGTTGATTGTATAATCCTATATCATTCCCAATGAGTAGGATGTCACCAACATAAAGTACTAGTAATGTCACTGCACTCCCAATAACTTTCTTGTACACGCATGGTTCCTCAGAATTCTTAGCAAAACCAAATTCCTTGACAGTGCTATAAAATCTGAGGTTCCAATTCCTTGACGCATGCTTGAGACCATATATTGATCTCTGAAGTTTGCATACCTTATGCTCACTTCTTACTGATGTGTATCCCTCAGGTTGAGACATATAAATATCCTCTTTGATGTCTTCATTGAGGAATGCAGTCTTTACATCCATTTGCCATATCTCATAGTCATATCATGCTGCTATGGCTAGTAGAAACTAGTGAAAAAGTTTCCTCATAGTAAATTCCTTGCCTTTGAGTATAACATTTTGCAACCAGTCTCGCTTTGTAGGTCAATACATTCCTATCCGCCCCAAGCTTTCTTTTGTAGATCCATTTGCATCCTATGGGAACGATTCCCTCAGGTGGATCCACTAATGTCCAGAATTAGTTTGAATACATAGAGTCCATTTCAGACTGCATGGCTTCAAGCCATTTGGTTGAATCAGTATCAGATATTGCCTCTTTGAAATTCATTAGATCACATCCAACACAATGCTCATCATGGATTTGTTCATGAAGAAGCGTATATCTTGCAGGTGGTCTAATAAGCCTATCAGACCTTCTAGGAGCTTGTACTTCAACTACTGGTTGTTGGGGATTGGGTTCAAATTCTACAGTTGAGAGAGTATCTTGAATTTTTTCAAGTTCTATCATCTTACCTTTTCTATCTAATAGAAATTCATTTTCCAAAAAGGTCGCATTTCTTGAAACAAATACTTTTGCTTCATTAGGATGATAGAAATAATATCCAACAGAATTCTTTGGATATCCTACAAAGTAGCACAAAGTGGATCTACTATCCAATTTGTCTCTTACTGTCTGCTTCACATAAGCAGGACATCCCCATATTCTCATGTAAGAATGTTTAGGAGTTTTCCTATCCATATCTCATATGGTGTTTTATCCACTGCTTTAGGATGGAAATTATTCAACAACATTGCCGCAGTTTCAAGCGTAAAACCCCAAAACGATGTAGGCAATTCAATGAATCTCATCATGGATCGAACCATGTCCATCAAAGTTCGATTTCGACGTTCAGAAACACCATTCAATTGTGGTGTTGCTGGTGGAGTCCATAGTGACAGAATCCCATTCTCTTTTAGATTACCCAAAAATTCAGCACACAAGTATTTTCCACCTCGATCAGATCGAAGTGCCTTAATACTTTTATCTAGCTGGTTTTCTACTTCAGATTTGAATTCTTTGAACTTTTGAAATGCTTCAGATTTGTGTTTCATCAAATAAACGCACTCATAGCTCGAATGGTAATAAGTAAAGGTAATGAAGTAGGAATGTCCAAATTTTGTGCTCATACTTAGCGGGCCACAAACTTCCGTGTGGATCAAATCCAGTAGATCATGCGCACGTTCCACGTTTCCATTGAATGAAATCTTAGTCATTTTTTCTTTTAGACATGACTCACAAGTAGGTAGAGAATTTATGTTTGACAAGTCAAACTTGCTTTCTCTCACTAGCTTGTGCATCATTATTTGGGAAATATGAACTAGTCTAGCGTGCCATATTTGTGCGAGATTTGGATCTTCTATTTTTCTTTTGTTTGTTGTTGTTTTCGTATGCGCTTCGATATTGTTTAAAGGAATATATTTTAATTTTAAGTTATAGATATCGTTTGTTAATTCTCCAGTTCCAATCAAACATTCATTCTTGTATAAATTGCAAACACCTTTAGGAAAAACACAAGAATAACCATCCTATCAAGCATAGAAATAGAAATAATATTTTTAACCAATTCAGGATCAAATGAAACGCCTATAAAAAAAAACTTAAAATCATTGTCCAAAATTAAAGTAACGTCTCCAATGGCAATAACTCTTTCTGCATTTCCTAGTCTAAGAAAGGTCTCACCATCTCTAAGCCTCTTGCTTCTTCCCATCACCTGCAAATCATTGCATAGATGAGAACCACATCCGGTATCCAATACCCAAGAAAAGGAAATAATAGAAACATTACTTCAATATAAAACATATCATGGCCAGAACGCTTCTGGGCAAGATACTCCGAGCAATTACGCCACCAATGTCCAGGCTTGTTGCAGTGGAAACAGACTTGTTCTGACTTGTTAGGATTTGTGGACCCCATATTTGGTTTCTTGTATGGCTTCTTGTTGGGCTTGTTCTTCTTCAGAGGCGCAGAACGCTTCTTGCCTTTATTTGGGGCTCCCTTTTTCGTACCGGACGAAGAACCCACAAGAAGAACATGCTTTTCTTTTTTAATTGTGGACTCATAATTAGTAAACATATTGACCAACTCTTCAAGGGTGGCCTCAAGCATGTTCATATTAAAATTAACCACAAATCCATCGAACGAGGCAGGCAATGACAACAAGATAATATCAGTCGAGAACTCACTAGGAATAATCACGTCGAGTCCCACCAATTTCTCAATGAGCCAATCATCCTAACACCATGCTCATGGACCGAAGTCCCCTCTTGCAACCGTGTAATCATGAGTTCTTTAACAGTAGCATGTCTCTCTGAACGAGTTTGTAGAATACAATACTTTCATATGAAGGTGAATGTCAGCAGCATTCACCGCCTCCTCGAACCTCCTCTGAAGTTCATTCGACATAGAAGCCAACATGTAGCTCGTAGCTTGAAGGTCATGGTACCACCATTTCTCAAGCTTAGCTAACTCAGTCCGACTGATATCCGGAGCTGCCTCCTTCGGTAGCTTCTTATCAGGCACATACACAATCCTTTCGGAGTTCAGAACAATCTTTAAATTTCGAAACCAATCATGATAGTTAGGGCCGGTCAATTTGTTTTGATCGAGAATGATTGAAAGCGGGTTACAAGCAGACGTCGTAAATATACTGAATATGAAAACAGATAATGGTTAATGATAATTTTAAAACAATTCTAAGATATAAAATAAGGATTTTATTTTATAATTTCCCTCCCACTATTTTGACATTTTCACCACCATCTAATGAAAAAGAGAAATCGTATTTCTATAGTGGGCACGTAGAGTCCAATTATTCAATTATAATCCAGAATAATATTAGCCAATTATAATTTCTAAAAGTTAAAATCCAATAGCATCCCTATGCAACCTCCGCGTGTTTTGGCTCACGTTTAATAATGACCCAATAATATGACGTCGTTTATTTTTACTTGTCAAATCGACCCATCAATATTGAATTATAGTGGACGGTCGCCATGAGTTCCCCCAATAATATGAGCCGAAGTCATGGGAGTTCCACTCAATTCACATCATATGTCCGGTGGAAGTCACAGATTTTCGACGTCCAGGCCTCCCCAATAATATGAGCCAGACACTGTCCGCAGGTAGCGATCTACATGCAACCACGGTTGATGAAAGGCAAGGAAAAATTAAACTCTTTTAATTTTTACTTTTTCGATTTGATATAAATTTTGAATCTTATTCAAAATGAGGGATTTTAATTTTAAAATTGTCTCATCATTTTAATTTAAAATCACGTGCCACTAGTTTGTTTGTTTGCCGGATTCATGCAACTATATTATTTAGTAATATACATACATGCATACTACTATATATCACATATATATCATATTATGACATTCAACAATAAATATGGATGATCGATCGCCAACACTATTAGATCCATGTGAGCCAGACATGGATCCATGTCCAAAACCTAGGTGAATGCAGGGATGCAAATGCAACTATTACAAGAACTTCCAATATTTTATATGTCTTCATCTTGTGCATCGTGCCCATAATCTTCCAGTCTTGATCTCCCACTATTTCTAATAATTACATTTAAATATCCATTACACATAAGGGATACATCTCATGGGGTGGGAATGAGCCATAAACCAGGCCCACTTTAATAATATCAAATATTAACAAAATGAATAAAACAGTAAAATATCCTAAAATACACCTAACACATTTGTCAAGGCTCTCGATGATTAGAAACAAATTATTCAATATGATTTAAAACTATACGATATAGAAAAAATCGTATAAGTAAACGTGTCCTTTCAAAAGATGGTAATAATCATAGCACGTATCGTCGTATCAGCATATACGTGTTAAATCATTTCATCTCATATCATCATAAACGTATACATTTTTTTTAATTGAATCAGTTCATTAGTTGTGACTTTCGTATCAGCTCTATCTTATCAGCTCTATTCGATGGATCCATCTATAAAACCGAGGTACCCGACGACGGGGACATCAACGACAGCATTACCCGTCCACTGAGCCTTCGCCTCAGCTCATGATATCTCATGTCATCGTATACATATTCATCGTCAGTCACAACCAACTCTCATCCTCCAAAAACATTATCATATTCACCACTTAATAAAAACATTCATATACGTAATTTTTCCTTTAAACCAAGCATGCAACGTATTTATCGTAATTACATAAAAATCATAAACGTGATGCATAACATTTAAATCATGATAAAGTATGCTAAGGGCGCTGCCAAGACAAAAATCTCACCCCGGGTGCAAAATGACCATTTTGTCCCTGGAAACCCAAAAATTACCGTTTTGCCCCTATATGTAAAATTTCATGTTTTTGATATTTTCTTAATTCCATTGATTCTAACATTTTCCAAATTAGTATTTAAGCCTACACGAATTTTCTCATATTTTTATTTGGCTTAAATCGATTACTTTTAAATTATTCTTTAAATTGAACATATTAATGCATTTTAATCCCGCATTAAACCAAACCTTAACATAAAATTCCCAAATTAAAAAATTAGACTTCTAATAATTATTTGAGATTAAATATAATTTTTCATAATTTTATTAATCTTAAATCAAGTCGTTTCTATTAATTCTTTAATTAACGTTTCGTGCGGCGATTAAATCCCGGATAAAACCAAAACTCATTATTTTGATCCGAAACTTACCAAACTCCTTAAAACATCCCAAAAAATATTTATAATCATTCCTAGACGTAAACTCGAGCCCATTTCATAACTTAACCGAATTGTTTTCTCCCAGCTTTTTACCATATCTTACAAACATTTAAAAGTCCTAAAACCCAACAATTCTAGCCCCTAAACTCACGAGACCAACCTCTTACAGTTGCTGTAAAATTGCAACTTCCCTACCCAAACCCGAAATGACACCACTCGCATCCTAGCGCTTGCCGGCTCGCACAAGCTAACACTAGCCATGAACCAACCTATTAGGGACCAAGACCAGACCCTATTGGACCTACCAGACCCACGCCACAAGCCCCATGCGAGCCGTTAACTGCTAAGCACCGAGAATCAACAAGAAGCTCCTACCGCGGCTAACCCATCTCGCCCTTGCTTGATCGTTCGTTCCCTCGTTTCCAGCATGGCTCGAGCCATTCTAGACCCTGACTCAGACCCACCAGGGTCTGATCCAAGGCTGGAGAAGACCCTCGCACAACCAAAGTATGAGGAAAGCCGATCGAACCCCTGCACAACCCTCACACCCAATCGGCCTTCACGATTTAAATAAAACCCGTCCGAACTTCACACTCCAGCGCCTACACCTCAATACTCCAGATCTGCACAGGCCCTTGACAACCTTATATAGCAGCACATTGCATCACATATCAGCAAAATTATGAGCAACAACCGAAAAATGCAAACACTTAAAGAAAAACCGAAAATCGTGCATGTACAAGGATGGATCGATAAACTTCCATGCATTTTCATAAAGATCAGTATACTATCAGCGTGTATGAAGAGAAAAGGGTGATACATGCGTGCCTGGTAAGTGTAAAAACGTGAGAAGAATGAAGAGAGGAGCGCCAAAGATTTATTTCTTGAAGAAGATGCTATGGCTGATATTTCATTGAGGTTGTTGTTGAGAGAGATTGAGGGGAAGATGGTATTCTGAATGGGGTGTCGGTTGTTGGGTGGGTAAATAAGTGTAGGGTAGTTTTAGGTTTAGTTTAAGTGTAGTTACTAATGGGTCTCAATTAAAATAAAAAGGTTTTTAAGCCCAATAAGCTTAAAAGTAGGCCCATTAAATCCAGAAACACTCCTGAAAAATATTTTGTTTTGGAAAGTTTTTCGAAAATATTAGCCGAACCCTCAAAAAGTCCTCTGATTTGATAAAATTTGCGCACCGTTAAAAATTAAAATCATGCGATTAAAATACCCCAAAAATCCAATTTCTTGAAATTACTGATCGACTTCTATCCTCGGTAATACACTTAAAAGTTAAACATTATCTCAACTCCATAGTAATATTAGCCTAAGATCCTTGAATCGAATAATTATCTTACGGCACCAAACTTACGTAACTTACTATTTACAAGTACATCCCGGATGTAAAATTGTTGCGAATCTTAAACCTCGAATAACGTTAATCCATAAAACCCAATTATACAATATTGATCTTCTACCTAATTATTAAAACCCTTTTCGCATCAGTTGCATGCTTAAATTATTCCCTTCCCAATTACAATAGAGTTGAGGCCTAAGGCCCTTGGACTTTCCTCATTGAAATGAATGTCGCATTCTTACGTATCCCTAAATGCTTAATTAATACTAACGTATAAAACTTAATAAGTCATCCCATGATAACCTTAGACTAACTCTAATAAATCAACTTCACTTATCCCATAGAGTTCCAGAATCCCCATATCAAAGTTTTAGATTTCTTACTCGATAAAAATCTTAATATTCGTTCATTGATAACCTATGTTGAACATCACTAATTCCCTTCTTTTTCACCCAAATTTTTTTGTATAAACACTTATCTCATAAACTTGAAATTCAAGCTTACTCAACCCAAGTAGTAATAGATAGTATAACTCCAATACACATATTCGCTTAGTTCCAAGTTTCTTAATGACTTCCAAAAATTTCTCAAGACAAGGTGTCTACCTCAATTCTTACATGCGTCTATCGAGTAACCTAACCATCAATCATACCCAACTTCCTAGAAAAATTAAATTCCAAAAAAGGTACAATCTTAACTGATAAGATCATGACTAAAACTTATAGTACATCAAACTTTAAGCTCCCAAAATAAGTTAACTTGCTGTCTAATCTTATAACTTAACTAATCGATCAACTTTACCTTAAATTGTTATCACTTTAAATTCTTAATTTGCCACAACATTACCTCGTCAACGCTTAAATTTTCAAGCCCAATGTTGATTCATCCTACAATGTCCTTGATTACTATTCCTTATAACATTGTAACACATATATTTCAAGGTTCTAAGTATTCCTTTGAGCCTAAATCTTCGAAAATTCCTATCATTTAAACCATTCAATCTTTCTTAAAAATTGCAAAATTAATTCTTACTTTCCTCGAATATTATCCGATTTTTCCTTAACTTCTAAAATTCTACAATTACCCATAAGCTCTTGGCATCCCTAATTTCCATTTTATAGGTTCCATGTAACACGAAGTTCAAAAATTTTAAGCTTATTAAACCCAAAATCAATTCCCATAACCTCGAAAAATTATTGATTTAACCCAAGTGTTTCTCAAAGTTCGAATTAAATCCTCAAAATTTTCGGAATTTGCAACTTGGCACTTAAAGTCCTCAAAAATTTTTGGCCCTACAACTCTTCGAAATTTGCATTTTTTGGCGCCATAAAATTTTCGACTTAGCCCCCTTAAACCTTGAAATTGTCGAAACTCAAAATTTAATCCCAAAGTTTGAGAAATTCGAAAATAGTCCCCTAGAATTTTATTTTTGCACTTAGGTCTTCAAATTATTGGTTATTACAATTAGGTCTTTAAAATTCTCAATTCATGCAATTCAATCCTTAAATCCAACTAGGTAGAACATGCATCCTAAATAAATTCTACGTTTTTATATCTCCAAAGATCGTCGTAGTCTTCGAATCAATAATCCTTAAATGGAATCCTCAAAAATTAATTCAACTAGCAACCCCGAACCATCAATAATTTCTTAGAAATTCTACAAGTCCCAAAAGCATTCATAATTTTCAAGATTAACTTATGACCCAAAAGGAGGACATCAGTACTACTGACCTAAAAATCAATATAGTCAAATCATTATCAACCTCTCTTAAAGTCCAATATTAGAATTCTTAGACATGTCCAGTTCCAAACGTAACTAACATGCAATTTAATCTGGTTTTTTTTAAACAGTAAATCCTTAAATTATAAAAGCAGTTAAACATACACCGTAGATCGTCATAAAGCTTAAATCATGTTAACATGCAGGTGATAAAAGTAAATCATTTAAAACATTTAAATCATAAAAGCTTACAGACTTGAGGCCTGAAGATTGAGTGGCAGAAGCTGGCGGTGGCACAACCCTATACAGGACCCTTGCTCTGATACCAACTGAAACGTCTACTCGTTTAAAAATGCGGAATTTTTTTTTAAAAGCTCGCATTTTCGAAATATCATTTAAATGTTTCGCATGCATGCGCTCTACAGAAAAAATATAAGATTTAAAAATGATCTTAAATATTTGACAGTAAAAATAGCGCAGTTTAAAATAATCAAACTCGTCCAAAATCATACGTAAACATAAACGTATAAAAATCTTAAAAACATCAACGTAGAAAAATGTTCGTATGCTCTCAAAACTCGTAAATTATAATGCGAAAAACATGTGCTCCTCGGGTCATGTCACCGCACCAGAGCTGCTTACTCAGAGTTCAGCACCTCCAGTCTCCTGAGCATCAAGCTCACCAGCATCACATACGCCTAGTAAGTCTAAAGACTCAATACACCTGTACCAGTAATAACAAGTACGTATACGTAGCACACAGCAGTGAAAAATAGCATAATCAAAATACATTTCGTGTCTGCAGTAAAAATCGAATAAGTAAACATGTCCTTTCAAAACATGGTAATAATCATAGCATGTATCATCATATCAGCATATACGTGTTAAATCATCTCATCTCATGTCATCATAAACGTATACATTTTCTTTTAATTGAATTCAGTTAATTAATTGTGACTTTTGTATCAGCTCTGTCTTATCAGCTCTATTCGATGGATCCATCTATAAAACCGTGGTACCCGGCGGCGGGGACATCAGCGACAGCATTACTCGTCCACTGAGCCTTGGCCTCAGCTCGTCATATCTCATGTCATCGTATACATATGCATCGTCAGTCACAACTAAATCTCATCCAAAAACATCATCATATTCAGCACTTAATAAAAACATGCATATACGTAATATTTCCTTTAAACCAACCAAGCATGCAACGTATTTATCGTAATTACATAAAAATCATAAATGTGATGCATAACCATTTAAATCATGATAAAATATGATCAGGGCACTACCAGAACAAAAATCTCACCCGGGTGCAAAATGACCATTTTGCCCATGGAAACAAAAAAATTAGCGTTTTGCCCCTATACGTAAAATTTCACGTTTTTCATATTTCTTAATTTCATTGATTCTAACATGTCCCAAATAATTATTTAAGCCTACGTGATTTTTTCCATATTTTTTTTTTGCTTAAATCGATGACTTTTAAATTAATCTTATAATATAACATATTAATGCGTTTTAATCCCGATTTAAACCAAACCTTAGCATAAAATTCCCAAATTAAAAACTTAGACTTCTAATAATTATTTGAGATTAAATATAATTTTCCATAATTTTATTAAGCTTAAATCAAGGCGTTTCCATTAATTCTTTAATTAACTTTTTGTGCAGAGATTAAATCCCGGATAAAACCAAAACTCATTATTTTGATCCGAAACTTACCAAATTCCTTAAAACATCCCAAAAAATATTTATAATCATTCCTAGATGTAAACTCGAGCCCATTTCATAACTTAACCAAATTGTTTTAAAATTTGGATCGATGTCCCGGTTTTAACCCAAATCGATTCGAAACTTAACCAAATTTCTCTCAACTTTTTAGCATATCTTACAAACACTAAAAGTCCTAAAACCCAACAATTCCAGCCCCTAAACTCACGAGACCAACCTCTTACAGTTGCTGTAAAATTGCAACTTCCCTACCCAAACCCGAAATGACACCACTCGCATCCTAGCGCTTGCCGGCTCGCACAAGCTCACACCAGCCACAAACTAACCTACTAGGGACCAAGAACAGACCATAATGGACCTACCAGACCCACGGCACAAGCCCCATGCAAGCTGCTAACTGCTAAGCACCGAGAATCAACAAGAAGCTCCTATCGCGGCTAACCCATCTCGCCCTTGCTCGGTCGTTCGTTCTCTCGTTTCCAGCATGGCTCGAGCCATTCCAGACCCTGACTCAGACCCACCAAGGTCTGATCCAAGGCTGGAGAAGACCCTCGCACAGCCAAAGTATGAGGAAAGCTGATCGAACTCCCGCACAACCCTCACACCCGATCGGCCTTCACGATTTCAACAAAACCCGTCCGAACTTCACACTCCAGCGCCTACACCTCAATACTCCAGATCTGCACAGGCCCTTGACAACCTTATACAGCATCCGATTGCATGACATATCAGAAAAATTATGAGCAACAACCGAAAAATGCAAACACTCAAAGATAAACTGAAAATCGTGCATGTACAAGGCTGCATCGATAAACTTTCGTGCATTTTCATAAAGATCAGTATACTATCAGCGTGTATGAAGAGAAATGGGTGATACATGTGTGCCTGGTAAATGTAAAAACATGAGAAGAATGAAGAGAGGAGCGCCGGAGATTTATTTCTTGAAGAAGATTCTATGGCAGATATTTCATTGAGGTTGCTGTTGAGAGAGATTGAGGGGAAGATGGTATTCTGAATGGGGTGTCGGTTGTTGGGTTGGTAAATAAGTGTCGGGTAGGTTTAGGTTTAGGTTAAGTGTACTTTAGTTCAATTAAAATGTGCACTAATGGGCCTCAATTAAAATAAAAAGAGTTTTAAGCCCAATAAGCTTAAAAGTAGACCTATTAAATCCAGACACACTCACGAAAAACATTTCGTGTTGGAAAATTTTTTGACAATATTAGCCGAACCCACAAAAAGTCCCCCGATTTGATAAAATTTGCGCACCGTTGAAAATTAAAATCATGCGGTTAAAATACCCCAAAAATCCCATTTCTTTAAAATTACCTTTAAAACATCTTATATTAATTAATAAAAAGTTTTTTCCTGAAAATTCTCCGATCTCCGTTCCTCGTTCGAGCGCGAAATGCAACTTAAAAATCTTTAATGCATGAATATTTAAAATTTCATGAAATAAATTCTATTATGCAATAATTATGCATGAACTTTAAATAAATCATGAATTCAAACACAAATTAATGAAATAAACATGCATTTAATGCTTTAAAACAATTTAATAAAACAACAAAGAAATTTAATAACTTGTATGCATGTAGGTTTACGTGAACCTTCAAATTTTCGGGACGTTAACGATCTCTTCATCTCATATATCTCGATCGAATCTGCAACCATTGGTTCATCGAGGGTTGCATAATAATTCGATAACTATGTGGTACATATAAATAGTGGCATCGCATGTATTATTGGAGAACTCATTCTCTAACGTACATCTCATACTCTGGCCAGAGATTCCATGCACTATTATTTCTTCATATCACATAGGATATCCACACCTGTAGGTGAGCGGTGAATTCTCAACTACAATGCACTGGCTCCTATATGTGTCACAACTGTACCCAATCTCGCCACCTGATGACTCTCATAGAGCCGATAAACGAGTCAAAGCATAGCCCTAGCATATAGAGTACAATCATAACCACAGACTTATCTCTCGATGAATGATAACAACTTGAAAAGTTCGAAGTTGGGTTGTTTGGTATAATCATCATATGACTACCCATCTGTATGTTTGGACATCTGTATGCCCTTACCAAGAAACGCGGTACACAACATCACAGATGTTAGTCTCGAGCTCAAACTGTAGAGCCCAATTTCACTGCACGTAAAACCCATGCATTTATTTAATGATTAAATCTTTTATTTAAGTTTAAAATGATTTTAGTGGTCATGATTTATTTAAAATGCATTATTTTAAATTAATTATGTTTATGTGATGCACCTTAAAATGTTTTCTTGAGTTTCATGTTTCAGGCGAATATTCGATGCGGGATCAAGGAGAAGAGACTGGGGACGATTTTTGGTAATTTTAAAATGTGGTAATTTATTTTAAATTAAGTTTGGGGCATTTTAAATAATTTTTTAAATTTCAGCATTTTTAAAGCCTAAATTATTTATTTAGGAATTTTAGAGTTCTAAAACTTTTAAAGTTTAGCAAGTGTGTATTTTATTTTTAATTGAGGGATTCTAGTAAAGTTAGTGTTTGATTTAACATTAATTAGTGGTTAATTTATAATTAAGCAATTTTATACCCTTAATTATGTTAAAACACACGCACACACCTACTTTCACACACACATCACACGACAACACACACACACATAATTCATTCAGATTTACTTATTTTTGAGAAAGCAAACCTTAGGATTCTTGAGATAAAACAGCAGCCGCCCCGTTCCCTTCAGCATTCCAGCAAATTTTCGTGAGTTTTATTGCAAGATTTTAGTGACACAATCGTCCCGGATCAAGACTCGCTCCGTCTCCGCTTCGGTATCGCCGTATCGTGAGTTTTTCATATTAAAAGGCACGTATATTCTTTCGTTTATGCATCGATCTCGTCATATTATGCGTTGTGTTATTTATAATGCGTAAAAATACAGTGTGTGATGTGTAGAAGTTTGAGCAATCATGTTTGGATCACTTTTGAAACCATTTTTGGGATCTCAAATCTCGTTTTTACTGATCTTTTAAAAACTGCGATTTTTAGGTCAATATTTTGGGAAAAATTTAACGTAAGAAACGTAGAACTTTTTGATACCTTCGATTTGATATAAAATTCGAAATATTTGGATAAAAATTGAGTGAGATATGATCATTTTCGTGGGACTGCTCAAACTGCGTTTTATGAAAAATTATGTTATTGATGTGTTCTTGAAGTTTTAATGCTGCAGGCTTCATTGGGGATCGATGGGTGATCGCTGCTGCGTATAGGTATATTGTTAATGATGTTGGAATGGTTATTGACGTTCGTTTCGTGTCGTTAGTCACTTGGGAGAAGGAGTAGTCGTAAAAATCGTTTCGTTGTCAAAAATCGTGTTCGCGGGTTATTGGGTTACTTGTGATACATGGTTGTTTTGGGGCAATTGTATAGGCTTGAGTCAGCGTTATAGTATCTTAGGATGGGTCTCGAGGTGTCGGTTCATAGTCCATACAATCGAGTTTAGAATGTTAAGCAACTCAGGTATTGAATGTTCGCGGATTTGCAAGTACCGCAGGTACCCGGACCCGTACACGGACCCAGGCACGGGGTCCGTGCCTTTGTTTTCTTCGAGGTGTCGGTTTAGCGAGCCTACACGGACCCTTTGATGGACCCTGACACGGGGTTCGTGTCCACACTTCCTTCCGACCATTCTTTTGCGCACATACACGGACCCATACACGGACCCGGGTACGGGGTCCGTGTACTTCATGTTTTTGGGAATTTTATTGTTGCTTTGGGGTTTCATGTCATGGTTAAGTACGTTGATTAAATGAGGTCAAGTCCCGAGCGTTTTAGAATGTCTTAAGCTATTTACTTGATTCGGGGTGAGTACGAATACATACGTCTAAGTTATGCAAATTAAGTGTTTGAATTCATGTTAGTAAGTGCAGCAGTTGCCCCAAGCGAGATCCAACGAATCCATCAACGCCAAATAATTATGTTTGACGTGCAAAGAAAATATTTCGAAGTTTTTGAGGTATGCTAAATGTCTTGTGACCAAATTATGTATGGGATTGGAAAGCGGTAAAGCATGACTAGGGACCAATCCATCCCGTTAAAGCATGAACGGGTTTAGACCAGGATTGGAAAGAGTTAAAGCATGAACGGGGACCAATCCACCCGTTAAAGCATGAACATGGATCTCATGTATGTGGCAGTGGATTTTTCCCTGTCAGCCCAGTACTGTGGTTTAGTCTGATCAGGCGATTTATGTTATGGGTCACTTGCTTTGAAACACGCCTCTACGCAAAATGATGAAGTTTATGTATGCTCATGTATGTACAAGTACGCAAGCACGTTTAAGAAACGTTTTATGATTATGGCACGTTTATGTATGTACGTATGCTAGTTCAAGTTTAAGTGCAAGTTTAAGTTGATGTATGTACGCTCTATTTTAAAGTTGCATGTGATTTTATTACATATTACTCGTTACTTACAGTTTATACGTGTTGAGTCTTTAGACACACTAGATTTGATCGATGCAGGTGAGAATGACTTGGAGGAGACTAGGGGTGGGGACCAAGGAGATGGCTTGGACTGAGCGGGAGGCTAAACCCGAGGACCGCCATGTTTTAAGTTTTTTTGAAATGATCAAAATACTCTTATTTATGTTACTGGTTATGAGATTTTAATCGGGTGCTTTTGGGGACGTACAGTTTATTTTAAATCGAAATTGAGAGTTATTTTTTTATCAAGAAAATTTTTATTTTTCCGCAAATTTTAAGTAGAAAAAAAAAAGTAAGGTACGTTACAGTTGGTATTAGAGCCGTGTTCTTGTAAAGGGTTACGCCTACCGCCAGTTGCGAGAAGCTCACGAAGTCACACCCCAAGTCTGTAAGTTTTAAGTTTTTGAATTTTTCCATGTATTAAGAATTAAGTCATGATTTCAGGATGTTCATGTTTCAAGTTCAAATTACGTGCATCGTATGCTATTGATGTTATATTCATGCATGTTGGGTTTACGTGTTGGATAAATTTTGGAACAGTATGCCTCCTAGACGTATGGTTAACCGTGAAGCTAGGGAAGAGGACGGAGAGCCTCGAGATGAGGGGAGCGCCAATCCCCCAAATCCACCTCCGGATATGCAGGCGCAGATGCTCGCAGGTATGATGCAGTTCTTCGCACAGTTTGCGGGGAAACAGGCTGCGGCAAACACAGAGGCGAGACCTAGACCAGAAGCAGTATACGAGAAGTTCAGGCGGATGAGCCCAAAGGATTTTTCGGGGACCACCGACCCGATGATAGCCGAGGGATGGATTAAATCCATCGAGGTGATTTTTGCCTTTATGGAGTTGCAAGATACAGATAGGGTCAGGTGTGCCACATTTCTATTGACCGGGGACGCCAGACTGTGGTGGGAGAGCGCGTCCGTAGCAGCGAATTTGCAGACCCTTTCTTGGGATGGCTTCAAGGAGGTATTCTATTCCAAGTACTTCACTGAAGAAGTACGATCCAGACTGACCAAGGAATTCATGACACTGAGACAAGGAGACAGCATTGTAGCAGAATTTGTCAGGAAGTTTGAGATGAGGTGTCACTTTGTGCCCCTGATAGCTAATGATGCCCAGGGAAAGTTGAGGCACTACATGGATGGTTGCGGCCTATCTTGCGCCGTGATGTTCGAGTTGCTAGTCCTACGACTTATGCAATTGTCGTGTCTAGAGCTTTGGCGGCAGAGCAGGATCAGAGGGATATTGAGGCTAATAGGCAGGGCTAGAGGCCTTATCAGGCTCCACAGCAGCAGCAGCAGCGACCTCAGTTTAAGAGGCCATTCCATGGGCAGCCAGGAAAGAAGCCTTATCAGGGACCGCCAAAGGGCAAGGGTCCTATGCCACAACAGAAGGCGCCACAGAGGCCGGGAGAGCACCCAGTGTGCCCGAAGTGCAACCGCCAGCACCCGGGACAGTGTTTGTATGGGTCAGGTAAATGTTTCAAGTGTGGAGCGAGTGGCCACATACTGAAGGAGTGCCCACAGTGGAGGCAACCGACACAGGGAAGAGTGTTCGCCATGCATGCTCAGGAGGCGAACCCAGACACGACGTTATTGACTGGTAACCTATGTAATTAAGCATCGTATTACTCTGCTATGCATGTGTTGAATTTATTTTGGATTATTAGTGTGCTAGTAATATTTTTGAGTGACTTGGGGTATAATTTCTACTATGCATGCGGTTAAGGTTAGAATTTTGAGATATAAGTTTTGTGTTGTGCTAACGTCTCTCAGGAAATATTTTCATTAAAAGATTAGCTACTAAGGCCTTGATAGATTCCGGGGCCACTCATTCATTCATCTCGGATACGTTTTCTAAACCACTTGGATATCAAGACCATCGGCCTTGACGTGAATTATTCCGTGATAGTCCCATCAGGAGAAGAGTTGTCAGCTACTAGCGTGGTCAGAGACATTGATCTCGAACTTCATGGCCACCTAGTGTATGCAGATTTGATTGTGTTGCCGATGCCGGAATTCGACATTATCTTGGGTATGGACTGGCTGACGAAGAACCGAGTCCTGATTGACTTTCAGAAAAGGTCGGTATTGGTTAGACCGTTGGGCATGGAGCAATTTCTCTTTGAGCCACCTAGATGGGGAAGTTTCCCTCGGATGATCTCTTGCATGCAGGCACGGAAACTTATTTCTAAGAGGTATCAGGCCTTCTTGGCCAGCTTTATTTCCACACATGACGTGCCCACTCCGTCTATATCTGAAGTACCAGTAGTCAGAGATTTTCCTGACGTCTTTTCGGAGGACGTCATAGGCCTTCCGCCAGAGAGAGAGGTGGAGTTCGCCATTGATCTTATGCCAGGCACTGTGCCAATTTCTAAGGCACCGTACCGATTAGCTCCAGCTGAGATGTTGGAACTCAAGCAACAGATTAAAGAGCTTCTTGACAAGGAATTTATTCGCCCTAGTTTCTCACCATGGGGCGCACCAGTGCTCTTTGTGAAAAAGAAAGATGGGAGCATGAGACTGTGCATCGATTACCGAGAGTTGAACAAGGTGACGATCAAGAATAAATACCCACTTCCTAGAATCGAAGACTTATTTGATCAGTTGCAGGGAGCTACATTGTTCTCTAAGATAGATCTTCGATCAGGGTATCACCAGCTGAAGGTGAAAGAGGCAAATGTGCACAAGACAGCCTTCAGGACCAGGTATGGGCATTACGAGTTCTTAGTGATGCCGTTTGGACTGACGAATGCTCCAGCAATTTTCATGGACCTCATGAACCGAGTATTTTAGCCTTACCTTGATCAGTTCGTCATAGTGTTCATTGACAACATCCTTATATACTCCAAGAGCCATGAAGAGCACAGTCAGCACTTGAGTACAGTTTTGCAGACTTTGCGGAGTCATAAGTTATTCGCGAAATTCAGTAAGTGTGAATTTTGGTTGGAGAAGGTAGCGTTTTTGGGCCATATAATATCTAGCAGTGGTATTGAGGTGGATCCAGCTAAGGTAGCAGAAGTCCAGGAATGGGTTGAGCCGAAAAATGCGTCTGAGATTCGCAGTTTCCTAGGCCTAGCAGGCTACTATAGGAAATTTATTCAGGGATTTTTGTCGATAGCAGTGCCACTCACCTCATTGACAAAGAAGAATTCTAAGTTCGTGTGGAGCGACGAGTGCCAGAAGAGCTTCGATACTTTGAAGCAAACTCTTATTTCAGCGCCAATGTTAGCCATGCCAACAGGGCAAGGAGATTTTGTGTTATACACCGATGCATCTAAGCTCGAGTTAGGCGCAGTGTTGATGCAGCATGGTTGGGTGATAGCTTATGCTTCCAGGCAATTGAAGGTGCATGAGAAGAACTACTCGACTCACGATCTTGAGTTAGCTGCCGTTGTCTTCGCGTTGAAGATATGGAGACAATACTTGTACGACGAGAAATGCCAGATATTCAATGATCACAAGAGCCTCAAGTATTTCTTCACCTAGAAAGAGCTGAATATGAGACAGAGACGGTGGTTACAATTGGTGAAAGACTATGATTGCGAGATTAGCTACCATCCAGGGAAAGCTAACGTCGTGGCAGATGCTTTGAGCCGAAAGGTTGCAGCCATAGCACAGTTATCAGTACAGAGACCCCTTCAGTCCGAGATATAGAGGTTTGGGCTAGAAGTTTATCGCAAGGGCAGAGCTCCGAGGCTGTCTAATCAGACAGTCCAGTCTTCCTTACTAGGCCGTATCCGTGCAGGTCAGTCTTCAGATGAGAAGTTACAGAAATGGCGACTGAAGGATGAGGCCAAAGGCAGTGTACTCTACATAGTGGCGGATGGTATTGTAAGATACAGAGGTAGAATGTGGGTGCCTAGTGTAGATTCGATCAGAGAGGATATTTTGACAGAGGCACTTGCATCTTCGTATTCCATTCATCCAGGGGGTATCAAGATGTACAAGGATTTGCAGATTTTGTATTGGTGGCCAGGGATGAAGAAAGACATCCGTCGATTTGTGTCTGAATGTCTCACTTGTCAGCAAGTGAAGGCAGAGCATCAGAGGCCAGCAGGGATACTTAAGCCACTCCCTATTCCCGAGTGGAAATGGGAGAATATCACCATGGATTTTGTTGTTGGTTTGCCGAGGTCAGTCAGAGGATCCAATGCCATTTGGGTCATAGTGGATCGACTCACTAAGTCATCGCACTTCTTGCCAGTGAAGACGACTTTCTCCATGACTCAGTATGTGGAGCTTTATATCATGGATATCGTTCGATTGCACGGGATCCCAATTTCTATTGTGTCCGACAGGGACCCCAGGTTTACATCGTACTTTTGGAAGAGTTTGCATGCAGCCATGGGGACGAAGTTACTTTTCAGTACAACTTTTCACCCGCAGACTGATGGTCAGTCTGAGCGAGTGATTCAAATTTTGGAGGATCTATTGCGAGCCTGTATAATCGATTTCCAAGGGAGTTGGGAATCAAAACTACCTCTAGTGGAGTTTACCTACAACAGTAGTTTCCAAGCATCTATAGGTATGGCTCCCTACGAGGCATTGTATGGGAGAAAGTGCAGATCGCCGGTTCATTGGGATGAAGTTGGAGAGAAAGCAGAACTTGGTCCAGAGTTAGTTCAGCAGACTGCAGATGTGGTGGTCAAGATCCGAGACAGGATGAAGACCGCACAGAGTCGTCAAAAGAGCTATGCTGATAAGAGGAGAAGGGATCTAGAGTTTGCCGTAGGTGATCACGTTTTCGTGAAGATAGCACCCATGAAGGGTGTTATGAGATTTGGGAAGAGAGGCAAGCTCAGTCCGAGGTTTATTGGACCGTTTGAAATTCTTGACAGAGTTGGGACACTAGCGTATCGTGTAGCCTTACCGCCGAATCTTTCCGGGGTACACAATGTGTTCCACGTCTCGATGCTGAGGAAGTACCTAGCTAATCCTTCGCATGTTCTGAGCTATGAGCCGTTGCATCTTGCTCCAGATCTGTCATATGGGGAGAGACCTGTCCAAATCCTAGATAGACAGGAGCGTAGACTTCGGAACATGGTGACCAAGTTGGTCAAGGTTCAGTGGTTGAACCAATCAGTGGAACAGGCCACTTGGGAAACCGAGATGGATATGAGGAATCGCTACCCGGATTTGTTCGGTAAGATTTAATTTCGAGGACGAAATTTATATAAGTGGGGGAGGAACTGTAGAGCCCAATTTCAGTGCACGTAAAACCTTGCATTTATTTAATGATTAAATATTTATTTAAGTTTAAAATGATTTTAGTGGTCATGATTTATTTAAAATGCATTATTTTAAATTAATTATGTTTATGTGATGCACGTTAAAATATTTTCTTGAGTTTTATGTTTCAGGCGAATATTCGATGCGGGATCAAGGAGAAGAGACCGGGGGCGATTTTTGGTAATTTTTAAACGTGGTAATTTATTTTAAATTAAGTTTGGGGCATTTTAAATAATTTGTTAAGTTTCAGCATTTTTAAAGCCTAAATTATTTATTTAGAAATTTTAGAGTTTTAAAACTTTTAAAGTTTAGCAAATGTGTATTTTATTTTTAATTGAGGGATTCTAGTAAAGTTAGTGCTTGATTTAACATTAATTAGTGGTTAATTTATAATTAAGCAATTTTATACCCCTTAATTATGTTAAAACACACGAACACACCTACTTTCACACACACATCACACGACAACACACACACATAATTCATTCAGATTACTTATTTTTGAGAGAGCAAACCTTAGGGTTCTTGAGAGAAAACAGCAGCCCCCCCATTCCCTTCAGTATTCTAGCAAATTTTCGTGAGTTTTATTGCAAGATTTTAGTGACACAATCGTCCCGGATCAAGCCTCGCTCCGTCTCCGCTTCGGTATTGCCGTATCGTGAGTTTTTCATATCAAAAGGCACGCATATTCTTTCGTTTATGCATCGATCTCGTCATATTATGCGTTGTGTTATTTATGATGCGTAAAAATACATGTGTGATGTGTAGAAATTTGAGCAATCATGTTTGGATCACTTTTGAAACCATTTTTGGGATCTCAAATCTCGTTTTTACTGATCTTTTAAAAACTTCGGTTTTTCGGTCGAGATTTTTGGAAAACTTTCAACATAAGAAATGTAGAACTTTTTGATACCTTCTATTTGATATAAAATTAGAAATATTTGGATAAAAATTGAGTGAGATATGATCATTTTCGTGGGGCTGCTCAAACTGCATTTCCTGAAAAATTATGTTATTGATGTGTTCTTGAAGTTTTATTGTTGCAGGCTTCGTTGAGGATCGATGGGTGATCGCTGCTGCATATAGGTATATTGTTAATGATGTTGGGATGGTTATTGACGTTCGTTTCGTGTCGTTAGGCACTTGGGAGAAGGAGTAGTCGTAAAAATCGTGTTCGCGGGTTATTGGGTTACTTGTGATACGTGGTTGTTTTGGGGCAATTGGATAGGCTTGAGTCAGCGTTATAGTATCTTAGGATGGATCTCGAGGTGTCGGTTCATAGACCGTACAATCGAGTTTAGAATGTTAAGCAACTCATGGATTGAATGTTCGCGAATTTGCAAGTACCGCAGGTACCCGGACCCGTACACGGACCCAGGCACGAGGTCCGTGCCTTTGTTTTCTTCGAATTGTCAGTTTAGCGAGCCTACACGGACCCTTTGATGGACCCTGACACGGGGTCCGTGTCCTCACTTCCTTCTGATTATTCTTTTGCGCACCTACACGGACCCGGGCACAGGGTCCGTGTACTTCATGTTTTTGGGAATTTTATTGTTGCTTTGGGGTTTCATGTCATTGTTTAGTACGTTGATTAAATGAGGTCAAGTCCCGAGCGTTTTAGAATGTCTTAAGCTATTTACTTGATTCGGGGTGAGTACGAATACCTACGGCTAAGTTATGCAAATTAAGTGTTTGAATTCATGTTAGTAAGTGCAGCAGTGGCCCCAAGCGAGATCCAACGAATCCCACAACACCAAGTAATTATGTTCGATGTGCAAAGAAAATATTTTGAAGTTTTTGAGGTATGCTAAATGTCTTGTGACAAAATTATGTATGGGATTGGAAAGCGGTAAAGCATGACTAGGGACCGATCCACCCCATTAAAGCATGAACGGGTTTAGATCAGGATTGGAAAACGTTAAAGCATGGACCAATCCACCCGTTAAAGCATGAACGGGGATCTCATGTATGTGGCAGTGGATTTTTCCCTGTCAGCCCAGTACTGTGGTTTAGTCTGATCAGGCGATTTATGTTATGGGTCACTTGCTTTGAAACACGCCTCTAAGCAAAATAATGAAGTTTATGTATGCTCATGTATGTACAAGTACGCAAGCACGTTTAAGAAAAGTTTTATGATTATGGCACGTCTATGTATGTGGGGCCCCGGGTCCGACATCTAATACTAATAATTAAAATTGTAACAGACCAAATGATTGAGTAAAATACATAATTTGTGGTTCACAAATCCACATAAACATCGTCAAGATAATTTAAAGGTCACAAATGTTTGAAATATAAATTTTACATGCCAAAATATAGTAGTGAACCAAAGTAATCCAAACATCATCAAATAGCTCCTAAGACCCGAGAATCCCACTCTAACTCGTACCTCCTCGCCTGGAGCTGGACTATGGCATCCCAAACCTCGCCTCACCTACCTTCAAGCACATGAAAACAAGAGGTAGCCGACGTGCCGGTGAGAATAAAATTAGTATGATACAATCAATAACGTATGAGAATTAAAATTTCACATAGTTCATATAAACTCATAAAGATGCAATATAATGCAATGTATGATCAGAAGCTGTGGCTATCAATAAATCTCAAGATCAAGTGAATCATCTGGTCATAGGGTACCCAAGGGAATAGAATCACCCAGCAACATCCACTGACTCATCTGCTCGGGGTGGGGTGCTGTATTCCACAATCCCAGGACTATGGTGCGCCTATAGAGAGTGTTCAGGCCATAGCAGCGACCTTCACATAGACTATGCCAACTCAACTATAGCCCCATATGTCCAACAAATCAATAAATCAAGGCGACCTCCGCCATATCAAATCTGAATCGAAAAGTGGGTCAATATGCAATGCAATGATGCATTTCCATCTCATCAAGTCAATATCATAATAAGGTTATTTCAAAAGATCAATCATCAACAAATCACAAGTAATTCATCAAGCCCTCAAATTTTCAATTTAAAATAAAAATGATACTTTTACCTCGTATGTTAACGACCGTAACATACCTTTCGAATATTACAAACAAGAGATCAAAATATATGGTTGAGAAGTCTTGAACCCTCGTTGTCTACTCGATTCTCTATCAACCAACTTAAAGTAAATAATCTTGAGCCAACCCAAGTCAATACTTCAACCGCATCTTCAATACATGAATCAAGAACTCGGATTACTTATCAACACAGAGCAATTTTCGTACAAAATTCATAATTAATTCGGTACAGCTTCAAATCAAGATCTGTAAATTGGATATGCAAGAAAACTCAAAGCCCAACAATTTTTCTTCATAAACTTTTGTCAAATAAAGTCATTTACTCAGCCGTTCATAATCTGAAACATACAACATAATTTTCAAAATTCTGTATCCGTACCAATCTGGCACATTTTAGTATTTCGAGCATAACTCCCTCAATACTCAATGGAATCAAGCCTATTTTATATCATTTCAAAGACAAGACAATGTTCTATAACTTTAATTGAACATCAAATTCAGAATCCCAACCAATAAATCCCAGAATTCGAATAAACAGAAGGCATGTACACAAACTCGGGATTCTAGACCAGGTTTAGTAAACATAGCATATCTCTTTCATTTCTTCATGGAACTGAGGGATTCTTGAACCAAATCGAAGCTAACTCGATTGTATACAAGTTTGATAAAGACCATAACTCCAAAATCCAAACACAACTGTCACATATACTCAAAATACAGAAGATATAAAAACTGATCTTGCATAGAAACAAGAAACCATGCTCATATCTATTTTAAATTCAAACCAACTCAAATACAACATCTTCAACATCTTAATATCTCAAATATCAACTCAAATATCAATTCTAAACTTCAACCCATTTCCAAACTTGAATGAAAATCGAAAAAACTTACATCCTTGTGAAGCCCGTGATGAGAGGATCACAAATCTACCTTCATTTCATAATTTTCTTGAACAAATCCACCATAGATTGAAGAAGAAATGTAGAAAATGGAAGGAAAGAGAGTTTCGGTGGAGTAGAAGGAGGAGAAATGATTGGAAGAGGTGAATGTTGACTTAAATATTGATTTTTCGCATTTGTAGCGCCGCAGCGCCAAATTTGCGCAAAACTAGCGCCTATGCGCTACTATTCTAGCGCCGCAGCGCTTGAATAGTGCCGATGAACAGTAACTTTTTTTTTCAAATTTTTTATATATATATTTTTTAAATTCGGGCATTACAATTCCTCCCCTCTAAAAATAGATTTCGTTCTCGAAATCAAATCATCAATTTCAAGTCTAACATGTAATGATCAACACTGAAAATAAAATCGATAATAGAAGCGTACATCATTTGAATAAATCCGGATATTTATGTCTCATGTTGTATTCTAATTCCCAAGTTGCCTCCTCGACACCATGTCTATTCCACTGTACTTTAATCAACGGTATCAATTTATTTCTGAGTTGCTTATCTTTTCTGTCTAGAATCTGAATCGGTCTCTCAATATAGCTCAAACTCTGATCTAACTCAACCTCGTCAGGTGGAAGTACATGAGAAGGATCTGGATGATATTTCCTCAACATAGATACATGAAAAACATCATGAACACTTGATAATGCAGGAGGAAGAGCTAATCTATAAGCCAAATCAACAACACGTTCCAAAATCTCATACGGACCTATGAATCTCGGTGATAATTTACCCTTCTTTCCAAATCTCACTGTACCATGGAAATGAGATATTTTCAGAAAAACTCTGTCACCTTTCTCAGAAATCAACGGTCGTCTCCTGATGTTTGCATACTTAGCCTGCCTATCCTGAGCAGCTCGCATACGACTCTGAATCAATTTCACCTTCTCTGTCATATCTCTTATCATATCAGGTCCTACAATTGGTGGTTCAGATAAATTGTCCCAATACAAAGGAGATCGACACTTCCTGCCATATAGTGCTTCAAATGGTGACATTCCAATGCTCACTCGATAACTGTAGTTATAAGAAAACTCGACAAGTGGTAATGAATCCTACCAACCAATACAAAAATCCATCACTACTCTCAGCATATCCTCTAATGTATGAATAGTACGTTCTGATTGTATGTCTGTCTGAGGATGACATGCTGTACTCAAATGCAAACGAGTACCAAGGGCTTCTTGTAAACTCTGCAAAAAATGAGAAGAAAATCTGGGATCACGATCAGATACAATGGACTTAGGCACACCATGCAATCTCAAAACTTCTATGATGTACAATCTGGCCATCTGATCTTGCCTATATGTCATCTGATAAGGAATGAAACATTAAGACTTGGCTAATCTATCAACGATAACCCAAATTGAATCGCAACCCCTCGACGACCTCAGCAATTTCGTGACAAAGTCCATGGTGATATGGTCCCACTTCCATTCTAGAACCTTAAGGCTATGCAACAGACCTCCTGGTCACTTTCTTTCTGCTTTTACTTGTTCACAATTCAAACAACGAGATACAAATTTTGCTATGTCAGATTTCGTTCTTTTCCACCAAAATTGTTTCTTCAAATCATTGTACATTTTTTTACTTCCAGGTTGTACACTGAACTTACTGCAATGAGCATCACGCAAAATCTGTATCCTCAATTCTGAAATATTAGGAACTACAATACGGTCATTCACAAACAAAATACCCTCGTTATTGACCTGAAATTCTGATCGATGTCCTGATCTGACGAGTTCAACTGATTTCTGAATGCTTTGATCTAACTTTTGGGCCTCTCTAATTTTTACAAACAACTCTGGCTCTGCCTGAATCATAAATACTCTTACAGGTTGAGTATCTACCACAAAATCCAAAATAGAAAGACAACATTCTTCTACTAAATCAAATACAATGCTAGTGATCAAGGACATATTACATACTTTTCTGCTCAAAGCATCGGCTGCTGCATTAGACTTGCTTGGATAATATTTTATTTCACAATCATAGTCTTTCAACAATTCTAACCAACGCCTCTGTCTCATGTTCAGCTCCGCTTGTGAAAAGAGGTATTTCAAACTCTTATGATCAGTGAATATCTCAAATTTCTCACCATACAAGTAGTGACACCAAATCTTTAAGGAAAAAACCACTGCTGCTAGTTCCAAGTCATGCACTGGGTATTTAGACTCATGTGGCTTCAACTGTCGTGAAGCATAGGCAACCACACGGCCATGCTGCATTAATACACAACCCAATCCATGATGTGAAGTATCAGTGTGCACTGTAAATCCTCCTACACCTGATGGAATAGTCAGAACTGGAGCTGTAACATACCCTACTTTTACTACTAAAAATTTGCGGAAAAAAAATTAAAATTTTCTTAAACATAAAATACCCTTTCAAATTATTATCAGATACAAAGTTTGCTAAAAGAAATACTTGCTCAAAGCATCATAAATCAACTCATAAAATCAGAGTATTTGATCATTTCATAAAAATTTCAAAACGTGGGCGGTCCTCGAGTTTATCCTCTCGCTCAGTCCAAGCCTGCTCCTTGGTCCCCACCTCCTGTCTCCTCATAAACATCCTCACCTGCATCGATCAAGTCTAGTGAGTCTAAAGACTCAACACGTATAAAATGGAAGTAACAAGTACTACATAATAAGATCACATGCAACTTTAAAATAGGGCATACATACTATAAACTTGAACTTGCAAGATAAAACTTGAAAATACGTACATACGTGCTTAGACGTGCCATAAACTTTTCTTAAACATGCTTGCATACTTGAACATACTTAAACATACATGGCTTCATCATTTTGCGTAGAGGTTGATTCAAAGCAAGTGACCCATAACATAATTCGCCTGATCAGACTAAACCACAGTACTGGGATGGCAGGGGGGAACCCACTGCCATGCTTTAACGGGTGGATTGGTCCCCGTTCATGCTTTAACGCTTTCCAATCCTGATCTAAATCCGTTCATGCTTTAACAGGGTGGAGAGGTCCTTGGCCACGTTCACCGACTTCCAAACTCATTCATAATTTGGTCACAAGACATTTAGCATACCTCAAAAACTTGAAATATTTTCTATTGCACGTCGAACATACTTACTTGGCGTTGAGGGATTCGTTGGACTTCGCTTGGGGGCTGTTGCTGCACATACTAACATGAATTCAAATGCTTAACTTGCATAACTTAGACGTAAATATCATGCTTACTTACGAGCTCATTCAATTCCTTAGGACGTTCTAAAATTCCCATTACTCGACCTTGTAAATCATTGCACTAAACCATGACATCAAACCTCAAAGCTTACTATAAATTTTTCCCAAAATAACAAACACACGGACCCCGTGCCCAGGTCCGGCTCCGGGTCCGTGTCCGTGCGGTGAAATGTGTCATAAAGAAAAAGGAAGGCACGGACCCCGTGCCCTGGTCCGTGTGGGGGTCCGTGTGTGTACGCAAACTTGACCCCGAGAAGAAAACAAAGGCACGGACCCCGTGCTCTGGTCCGTGTGGGGGTCTGTGTCAGCTCGAAAAAAAAAGATAGTCAAGAAGAAACAAAGACACGGACCCCGTGCCCTGGTCCGTGAGGGGGTCCGTGTACCTACGGGAAGAGAAGACTCACGAAAATTTCAATATACGCGATGCTTATCGTTCTAGACTCGATTGTACGGACCATGAACCGACACCCCGAGACCCATCCTAGCTTGCCATAACATCGAACCAAATTCGTAAAAGCACCCAAAGCAACGACGTCCAACCTACGACACATACAATTCAAAAACGTGGCAATTGACACCAAATCGATTCCTACGACTTCTAGTGTATTCGAGTGCCTGTCGACACCGAACGACATATCAAATAACAATCCAACATCATACTAAGCATACCTAGATGCAGCAACGATCACCCGTCGATCTCCAACGAAGCCTGCAACAATAAAATCTCAAGAACACATCAATACATAATTTTCTGAAAAACGAAGTTTGAGCAATCCCACAAAAAACGTCATAACTCACTCAATTTTAATTCAAATAATTCCAATTTACTGTTAAATCGAAGGTATCAAAAAGTTTTACAATTTTCATGTTGAAAGTTTTCTCAAAACCGCGACCGAAAAATCACAGCTTTTTAAAGACAGCAAAAATCGAAAATTTTAGATCTAAAATGGTTTTAAAAGTGTTCTAAGCATAATTGCTCAAACTCCTACGCATCGCACATGTATTTTTACACATAAATAACAACACACACATAATATGACGAGATCGATGCACCAATAACAGAATATACGTGTCCTTTTTGATATTTAAAACTTACGATACGGCGATACCGAAGCGGAGACGGAGCGAGGCTTGATCCGGGACGATGGTGGCTCGATTTTCTTCGAAGAAAACCAACGAAATTTGCTGGAAAATCTAAGGGGGAAGGGCGGCTGCTCTAGGGAATATGAACCCTAGTATTTCTCCTTTCAAAAAAAATAATAAAAACCGAGTGCAATATGTGTGTGTGTGTTTTAGCCGATAGTGTGTGTGTGTTAGTGGGTGTGTGCGTGTGTTAGGTGTGTGTAAAAGTGTGAGTGTGTGAGTTTAGTTAATTAGGGGAATATATGCTAAATTAATAATTAAAAATGCTAATAAAGAATTTATCCCCTCAACTATAAAATCCTCTAAAAATACGCAAGTGCTAGACTTTAAAAAGCTTTAAAATTCTAAAATTCACCTAATACTTAAATTAGGCTTTAAAATACTAACAACTTAATAAATTAGTTAAAATGCCACAATCTCAACTTAAAATAAAATACCACATTTTAAACTGCCAAATTCGTCACCGGTCTTTTCCTCGATCCCGACTCGAGTAATCGCCTGAAACATGAAACTTTGAGAAACATTTTAACGTGTATCACTTAAACATTAAAATAATGCAATTTAAATAAATCATGCATCACTAAAATCATTTTAAACTTAAATAAAATATTTAACAATTTAAATAATGCATGGGTTATACGTGTACTGAATTTGGGCACTATAGTTCCTCCCCTACTTATAAAAATTTCGTCCTCGAAATTAAGTCTTATTGAACAACTCCGGGTAGCGAATTCTCATATCTGCTTCTGCCTCCCAAATGGCTTCCTCCACTGATTGATTTAACCACCGAACTTTGACCAACTTGGTCACTTTGTTTCGAAATCTCCGCTCCTGCCTGTCTAGGATCTGGACGGGTCTTTCCTCATATGACAGGTCTGGAGCCAACTGCAACGGCTCATAACTCAGAACACGCGAAGGGTTAGCTAAATATTTCCTCAGCATCGAGACGTGGAACACATTGTGTAACCCCGGCCAGACTCGGCGGAAGGGCAACACGATAAGCTAGTGTCCCAACTCTGTCAAGGATCTCGAACGGCCCAATAAACCTCGGACTGAGCTTGCCTCTTTTCCCAAATCTCATAACACCCTTCATGGGTGCTATCTTTACAAAAACGTGGTCACCTACGGCAAACTCGAGGTCTTTTCTTCTCTTATCAGCATAACTTTTCTAACGACTCTGGGCAGTCTTCATCCTGTCTCGGATCTTGACCACCACATCTGCAGTCTGCTGAACTATCTTCGGACCAAGTTCTGCTCTTTCACCAACCTCATCCCAATGAACTGGTGATCTGCACTTCCTTCCATAAAATGCCTCGTAGGGAGTCATACCTATCGATGATTGGAAACTGTTGTTGTATGTAAACTCCACTAGAGGTATCTTCGATTCCCAAGTCCCCTGGAAATCGATCGTACAAGCTCGCAGTAAATCCTCCAAAATCTGAATCACTCGCTCAGACTGTCCATCTGTCTGCGGGTGAAAAGCGGTACTGAAAAGAAACTTCGTCCCCATGGCTGCATGTAGACTCTTCCAGAAGGACGATGTAAATCTCGGGTCCCTGTCGGACATAATAGAAACTGAGATCCCATGCAATCGAACTATCTCCTTGATATAAAGCTCCGCGTACTACATCATGGAGAAAGTCGTCTTCACTGGCAAGAAGTGCGCTGACTTAGTGAGTCGATCCACTATAGCCCAGATAGAATTTGATCCCCTGACTTGACCTTGGAAAACCAACCACAAAGTCCATTGTAACATTCTCCCATTTCCACTCTGGGATGGGGAGTGGCTTAATCAATCATGCTGGCCTCTGATGCTCTGCCTTCACCTGCTGACAAGTGAGGCATTCAGACACAAATCTGCAGATGCCTTGTTTCATCCCTGGCCACCAATACAGAATCTGCAGATCCTTGTACATTTTGGTACCTCCTAGGTGAATGGAATACGGAGATGCGTGTGCCTCTGACATAATATTCTCTCTGATCGAATCAACGCTAGGCACCCAAATTCTGCCTCTGTATCTCACAATACCATCTGACACTGTGTAGAGTACACTGCCCTTGGCTTCATCCTTCAGCCTCCATTTCTATAACTGCTCGTCTGAAGGCTGACCTGTACGAATACGGTCTAGCAGAGAAGATTGGACTGTCAGATTAGACAGCCTCGGAGCTCTACCCTTGCGATAAACTTCTAAACCAAACCTCTGAATCTCAGACTGAAGAGGTCTCTGCACTGACAACTGAGCTATGACTGAAACTTTCCTGCTCAAGGTGTCTGGGACGACATTAGCCTTTCCCGGATGGTAGCTAATCTCGCAGTCGTAGTCTTTCACCAACTCTAACCACCGTCTCTGTCTCATATTCAGTTCTTTCTGTGTGAAGAAATACTTGAGATTCTTGTGATCCGTGAATATCTGACACTTCTCGCCGTACAAGTAATGTCTCCAAATCATCAATGCAAAGACAACGGCGGATAGTTCCAGATCGTGAGTCGGGTAATTCTTTTCATGCACCTTCAATTGCCTGGAAGCATAAGCTATCACCCGACCATGCTGCATCAACACTGCGCCTAACCCGAGCTTAGATGCATCGATGTATAGCACAAAATCTCCTTGCCCTGTTGGCATGGCTAACACTGGCGCTGAAATAAGAGCTTACTTCAAAGTATCGAATCTCTTCTGACACTCGTCACTCCACGCAAACTTAGCATTCTTCTTGGTCAATGAAATGAGTGGAACTGCTATCGAAGAAAATCCCTGAATAAACTTTCTGTAGTAACCTGCTAAGCCTAGGAAACTGCGGATCTCTGATGCATTCTTCGGCTCAACCCAATCCTTAACGGCTTCCACCTTTGCTGGATCCACCTCAATACCACTGCTAGATACTATATGACCCAAAAATGCTATTTTCTCCAACCAGAATTCACACTTACTGAATTTTGCATACAACTTGTGGATCTGCAAAACCTGCAATACTCTTCTTAAATGCTGACTGTGCTCCTCATGGTTCTTTGAGTATATAAGAATGTCGTCAATGAACACTATGACGAACTGATCTAAGTAGGGTTGAAATACTCGGTTCATGAGGTCTATAAAAATTTCTGGAGCATTAGTCAGTCCAAACGACATCACTAAAAACTCGTAATGCCCATATCTAGTCCTGGAGGTTCAAACTTATCGTATCTTACTTTCTTTATACTATACCCGTAATGTTCATCGATCTATTGCCTTAGCATTTATGCAGTTCAACCTAAGAAATCTTAGCAACAAAAGTTACTGATCAACTTCTATCCGTGGTACTACACTCAAAAGTTAAACCTTATCTTGACCCCGTAATAATATTGACCTACGATCCTTGAATCGAATCTTTACCTTACGACGCCAAACTTACGTAACTTAGCTATTTATAAGTACATCCCAAATAAAGATTGTTGATAATCTTAAATTTCGAGTAACATTAATCCATAAAACCCCAAAATATAGAATATCGATATTCTGCTTAGATAATAAAACCTTCCTAGCATCAAACACATGCTTAAACTATTTCCTTCCCAATTCCATTATAGTTGAGGCCTAAGACACTTAAACCTTCCTCATTGGAACGAATGTCACACTTTGACGTATCCTCAATACTTAATTCATTCGAACGTATAAAGCTTAATAAGTTTCCCCCTGTTAATGATACTTATTCTAATAAATCAACTTCACTTATAAACCACAGAATTCTAGAATCCTCATATAAAGATTTTAGATTTCTTACTCGATAAAAATCTTAATATTCGACTATTGGTAACCTATGTTGAATACAACTAATTCCTTTTTGTTTTTATTTCACCCCATATCCCCTATGATCACCTATTTCATAAACGTCAAATTAAAACTTACACAACCCAAGTAGTCATAGATAACCTAATTCCAGTACTCATATCCACTTAATCCTAAGTTTCTTAATGACTTACAAAGATTCCTCAAAACAAGGTACCTGATAGGGCCTCTTGCCACGCCTATCGACCTCAATGTCCATCTGGTCCTGCCCTGCCGCCAAAGCTCTCGACACTGGCAACTGTATAAGTCGTAGGACCAGCAACCCTGACACCAAGGCGCAAGATCGACCGCAAACAATCCATACAATGCCTCAGATTCTCCCGGACTTCGTTAGCAATTAGGGGTACAAAGTGACACCCCCTTTCGAACTTCCTGACAAAGTCTGGCACGCTGCTGTCTCCCTGTTGCAGCGACATGAACTCCCTGGTCAGGCGGGAGCGTACTTCTTCAGTGAAGTACTTGGAGTAGAAAACCTCCTTGAAGCCATTCCACGTCAGTATTTGTAAGTTCACTAACACTTACGCGCCTTCCCTCCAAAGCCTGGAGTCTCCAGTCAACAAGAAGGTGGCACATCTAACTCTGCCTGCATCATGCAGTTCCATAAACACAAAGATTACCTCGATGGACTTAATCCATCCTTCAGCTATCATCGGGTCAGTAGTCCCCGAAAACTCCTTCGGATCCATCCTCTTAAACCTCTCATAAACTGTCTCCGGTCTGGGCCTCGCCCCTGTGTCTACTGCAGTCTGATTTCCCAAAAACTGTGCAAAAAACTGGGTCAGCCCTGCAAGCATCTGAGCCTGCAAATCTGGGGGTGGAGAAGGAGGAGTGTCTCTCTCATCCTCTCGAGTCTCTCTGTCCTCATCCCTCGATTCCCGGTTAATCATGCGTCTAGGAGGCATACTGTCCAAAAATTTTCCCAACACATAAATCCAACATGCATGAACATACTACTAATATCACGTAAATCAAACTTAAAACATGGACATGCTGAAATCATGACTTAATGCTTAATACATAACATAATTCAAAACTTTAAAACTTACAGACTGGAGGTGTGGCTTTGTGAGCTTCTCGCAACTGGCAGTAGGCATAACCCTTTACAAGAACACCGCTCTGCTACCAACTGTAACGTACCCTACTTCTACTATTAAAAATTTGCGGAAAATAATTTAAAATTTTCTTAAACATAAAATACCCTTTCAAATTATTATCAGATACAAAGTTTGCTAAAGGAAATAGTTGCTCAAAGCATCATAAATCAACTCATAAAATCAGAGTATTTGATCATTTCATAAAAATTTCAAAACGTGGGCGGTGCTCGGGTTTAGCCTCCCACTCAGTCCAAGCCTGCTCCTTGGTCCCCACCTCCTGTCTCCTCATAAACATCCTCACCTGCATCGATCAAGTCTAGTGAGTCTAAAGACTCAACACGTATAAACTGGAAGTAACAAGTACTACATAATAAGATCACATGCAACTTTAAAATATGGCATACATACTATAAACTTGAACTTGCAAAATAAAACTTGAACATACGTACATACGTGCTTAGACGTGCCATAAACTTTTCATAAACATGCTTGCATACTTAAACATACATGGCTTCATCATTTTGCGTAGAGGATGTTTCAAAGCAAGTGACCCATAACATAATTCGCCTGATCAGACTAAACCATAGTACTGGGATGATAGGGGCGAACCCACTGCCACATACATGAGATCCTCGTTCATGCTTTAACGGGTGAATTGATCCCCGTTCATACTTTAACGCTTTCCAATCTTGATCTAAACCCGTTCATGCTTTAACGGGGTGGAGAGGTCCTCGGCCATGTTCACCGACTTCCAAACCCATTCATAATTTGGTCACAAGACATTTAGCATACCTCAAAAAACTTGAAATATTTTCTTTTGCACGTCGAACATATTTACTTGGCGTTGAGGGATTCGTTGGAATTCGATTGGGGGCCGTTGCTGCATATACTAACATGAATTCAAATGCTTAACTTGCATAACTTAGACGTAAATATCATGCTTACTTACGAGCTCATTCAATTTCTTAGGACGTTCTAAAATTCTCATTACCCGACCTTGTAAATCATTGCACTAAACCATGACATCAAACCTCAAAGCATACTATAAATTTTTCCCAAAATAACAAACACATGGACCCCGTGCCCAGGTCCGGCTCCGGGTCCGTGTCCGTGCGGTGAAATGTGTCGTGAAGAAAAGGGAAGGCAAGGACCCCGTGCCCTGGTCCGTGTGGGGGTCCGTGTGTGTACGCAAACTTGACCCCGAGAATAAAACAAAGGCACGGACCCCGTGCTCTGGTTCGTGTGGGGGTCCGTGTCAGCTCGAAAAAAAAAGATAGTCAAGAAGAAACAAAGACACGGACCCCGTGCCCTGGTCCGTGAGGGGGTCCGTGTACCTACGAGAAGAGCATACTCACAAAAATTTCAATATACGCGATGCTTATCGTTCTAGACTCGATTGTACGGACCATGAACCGACACCCCGAGACCCATCCTAGCATGCCATAACATCGAATCAAATTCGTACAAGCACCCAAAGCAACGACGTCCACCCTACGACACATACAATTCAAAAACGTGGCAATTGACACCAAATCGATTCCTACGACTTCTAGTGTATTCGAGTGCCTATCGACACCAAACGACATATCAAATAACAATCCAACATCATACTAAGCATACCTAGACACAGCAACGATCACCCGTCGATCTTCAACGAAGCCTGCAACAATAAAATCTCAAGAACACATCAATACATAATTTTCTGAAAAACGAAGTTTGAGCAGTCCCACGAAAAACGTCATAACTCACTCAATTTTAATCCAAATAATTCGAATTTACTGTCATATCGAAGGTATCAAAAAGTTTTACAATTTTTGTGTTGAAGGTTTTCTCAAAACCACGACCGAAAAATCGCAGCATTTAAATGACAGCAAAAATCGAAAATTTTAGATCTAAAATGGTTTCAAAAGTGTTCTAAACATAATTGCTCAAACTCCTACGCATCGCACATGTATTTTTACACATAAATAACAACACACACATAATATGACGAGATCGATGCAGCAATAACAGAATATAAGTGCCTTTTTGATATTTAAAACTCACGATACGGCGATACCGAAGCGGAGACGGAGCGAGGCTTGATCCGGGACGATGGTGGCTCGATTTTCTTCGAAGAAAACCAACGAAATTTGCTGGAAAATCTAAGGGGGAAGGGCGGCTTCTCTAGGGAATATGAACCCTAGTATTTCTCCTTTCAAAAAAAATAATAAAAACTGAGTGCAATATGTGTGTGTGTTTTAGCCGATAGTGTGTGTGTGTTAGTGGGTGTGTGTGTGTGTTAGTGGGTGTGTGCGTGTGTTAGGTGTGTGTAAAAGTGTGAGTGTGTGAGTTTAGTTAATTAGGGGAATATAATATGCTAAATTAATAATTAAAAATGCTAATAAAGAGTTTATCCCCTCAACTATAAAATCCTCTAAAAATACACGAGTGCTAGAGTTTAAAAAGCTTTAAAATTCTAAAATTCACCTAATACTTAAATTAGGCTTTAAAATACTAACAACTTAATAAATTAGTTAAAATGTCCAAATCTCAACTTAAAATAAAATACCACATTTTAAACTGCCAAAATCGTCACCGGTCTTTTCCTCGATCCCGACTCGAGTAATCGCCTGAAACATGAAACTTTGAGAAACATTTTAACGTGTATCACTTAAACATTAAAATAATGCAATGCATCACTAAAATCATTTTAAACTTAAATAAAATATTTAACAATTTAAATAATGCATGAGTTATACGTGTACTGAATTTGGGCATTACAGGAGCACTAGTCAATTTCTGCTTAAGTTCAACAAAACTAACCTCACATGCATGTGACCAAATAAATGGTGCATTCTTTTGTGTCAGCTGGGTAATTGGCCTCGCAATATGTGAGAATCCTTTAATAAATCTACGATATTAGCCTGCCAAACTCATAAAACTACGCACCTCAGGAACAGATGTCGGTCTAGACCAATTGATGACTGCCTCAAATTTACTCGGATCAACTGATATACCATCACTTGAAATCACATGTCCAAGGAAAACCACTCTATCCAACCAAAACTCGCATTTGGATAATTTAGCATATAACTTTTCAGTTCTCAAAATTTGCAAAACAGCTCTCAAGTGCTCGACATGCTCAAATTCAGATTTTGAAAAAATAAGAATATCATCAATGAAGATCACAAAAAATTGATCTATATACCTTTGAAAAACATGGTTCATCAAATCCATAAATACCGTAGGTGCATTGGTCAACCCAAAAGGCATAACCAAAAAATCAAAATGCCCATACCTGGTACGAAAAGCAATCTTAGGCACATCTGCCTCTCTAACTCTTAACTGATGATATCCGGATCTTAAATTAATCTTAGAATATACTGAAGAACCCTGCAACAGGTCAAAGAGATCATCAATCCTTGGAAAAGGATATTTATTCTTTACTGTGGCTTTATTCAACTGTATATAATCGACACAAAGCCTCATACACCCCATCTTTCTTCTTCACAAATAAAATTGGAGCACCCCAAGGTGAAACACTTGGTCTTATATATCCTTTAGCCAATAGATCTTCAAGTTGTTTCTTTAGTTCCTTCAGTTCAATTGGCGCCATCCTACAAGGAGCTCTACAAATAGGCTGTGTATATCACTGCCACGATTAGGACACACTCGAGCATAGTGTTCCACCTGGTTACACAAATGGCAAGCTCCCGAAACTCCTCTACATTGATCGGTATAATGTCTACCACCGCACTGACTACAAGTCGGGCATGAATAACCAGTGCTCTGAACTGAACTAGACTGTCTCAATCCACTAGAACTCAAAAAATTACTGCCATGCCTCTTAAATTGTTTGCCTCTAGCCTTGAACTGCTCTCTTATGTTGCCACTGTTACCGCCAGTATTACCCTGTCTGAACTGCTATCGGAACTGTGTCTGTTGGGATCGTTGCGATTATTGAGAACCTCTCTGCCTAATGATTCCAGTTTCAGCTCCCTTGGCTCGATCAAGAGCCTCAACAAAAGTGTTAGGCCTTCCAGTATTAACCAGGGTAAATATATCAGGATTAAGACCATTTATGAAATGATCGACCTTAGCTTCTTCATCGGATGCTACATGAGGAGCAAATCTCAGTAAATTCGAGAACTTAGCAACATAGTCCTCAATATTCAGATTTCCCTGCTTTAAATTTGCAAACTCGGCTCCCCTATCTTTCATGTAAGAGGTAGGAAAGAAACGCTGATAAAATTCAGATTTAAAAATGTCCCAGGTAACAATCGTACCTCGATCCTCTAAAGCTTTCTTGGTCATGATCCACCAACTCTTAGCAACATCTAATAACTGATGAACAACTAACTTGATTCTATGATAATCTGAATTCTCAAGAGATTCAAATAATTGATCTATATTCTCCAACCAGTTCTCACACTCCAATGCATTCTCGGTACCCTTCAACATTGGTTGGTGCAAAGACTGAAATTTGGCTAACAGTATCTCCATCGGAGTCGGAGTTATATCCATCTGAGTATGAGTAGCACTGCCCTGATCTTGTGCCACTGGTATATTGTGTCTAGGTCTACCACGACCTCTACCACAAGTAGCCATGTCTGATATACAATAGATCAAACACAGATAAAATCATAATATCACAATCATCTCAATCTTGTATCAATCATCTCTGGCTCTCAAGACTCAATAAATCTCGAATAAAGCTCAACAATATAATATCTCAATTAAAATCATATATTTCACATTATGGTACAATGAAAATACTATCAAATATATCATATGATCAAGCAATTCGAAGTGACTCGATCTACCCTATCCCCAAATATCTTACGCTCTGATACCACCTAATTCGAAGTGACTCGATCTACCCTGTTCCCAAATATCTTACGCTCTGACTCGATATATTTCACATTTTTTTTCTTCGAAGTGTCAGTTTAGCGAGCCTACACGGACCCTTTGACGGACCCTGACACGGGGTCCGTGTCCTCACTTCCTTCCGACCATTCTTTTGCGCACCTACACGGACCCATACACGGACCCGGGCACGGGGTCCGTGTACTTCATGTTTTTGGGAATTTTATTGTTTGCTTTGGGGTTTCATGTCATGGTTTAGTACGTTGATTAAATGAGGTCAAGTCCTAAGCGTTTTAGAATGTCTTAAGCTATTTACTTGATCGGGATGAGTACGAATACCTACGTCTAAGTTATGCAAATTAAGTGTTTGAATTCATGTTATTAAGTGCAGCAGTGGCCCCAAGCGAGATTTAACGAATCCCACAACGCCAAGAAATTATGTTCGACGTGCAAAGAAAATATTTTGAAGTTTTTGAGGTATGCTAAATGTCTTGTGACCAAATTATGTATGGGAATGGAAAGCGGTAAAGCATGACTAGGGACCAATCCACCCCATTAAAGTATGAACGGGTTTAGATCAGGATTGGAAAGCGTTAAAGCATGAACGGAGAACAATCCACCCGTTAAAGCATGAACGGGGATCTCATGTATGTGGCAGTGGATTTTTCCCTGTCAGCCCAGTACTGTGGTTTAGTCTGATTAGACGATTTATGTTATGGGTCACTTGCTTTGAAACATGCCTCTACGCAAAATGATGAAGTTTATGTATGCTCATGTATGTACAAGTACGCAAGCACGTTTAAGAAAATTTTTATGATTATGGCACGTCTATGTATGTGGGGCCCTGGGTCCGACATCTAATACTAATAATTAAAATTTTAACAGACCAAATGATTGAGTAAAATACATAATTTGTGGTTCACAAATCCATATAAACATCGTCAAGATAATTTAAAGGTCACAAATGTTTGAAATATGAATTTTACATGCCAAAATAAAGTAGTGAACCAAAGTAATCCAAACATCATCAAATAGCTCCTAAGACCCGAGAATCCCACTCTAACTCGTATCTCCTCGCCTGGAGCTGGACTCTGGCATCCCAAACCTCGCCTCACCTACCGTCAAGCACATGAAAACAAGAGGTAGCAGACGTGCCGGTGAGAATAAAATTAGTATGATACAATCAATAACGTATGAGAATTAAAATTTCACATAGTTCATATAAACTCATAAAGATGCAATATAATGCAATGTATAATCAAAAGCTGTGGCTATCAATAAATCTCAAGATCAAGTGAATCATCTGATCATAGGGTACCCAAGGGAATAGAATCACCCAGCAACATCCACCGACTCATCCGCTCGGGGTGGGGTGCTGTATTCCACAATCCCAGGACTATGGTGCGCCTATAGAGAGTGTTCAGGTCATAGCAGCGACATCCGCATACACTATGCAAACTCAACTATAGCCTCAAACGTCCAACAAATCAATAAATCAAGGCGACCTCCGCCATATCAAATCTGAATCGAAAAGTGGCTCAATATGCAATGCAATGATGCATTTCCATCTCATCAAGTCAATATCATAGTAAGGTTATTTCAAAAGATCAATCATCAACAAATCACAAGTAATTCATCAAGCCCTCAAATTTTCAATTTAAAATAAAAATGATACTTTTACCTCGTATGTTAACGACCGTAACATACCTTTCGAATATTACAAACAAGATATAAAAATATATGATTGAGAAGTCTTGAACCCTCGTTGTCTACTCGATTCTCTATCAACCAACTTAAAGTAAATAATCTTGAGCCAACCCAAGTCAATACTTCAACCGAATCTTCAAAGTAAATAATCTTGAGCCAACCCAAGTCAATACTTCAACCGAATATTCAATACATGAATCAAGAACTCGGATTACTTATCAACACAAAGCAATTTTCGTACAAAATTCATAATTAATTCGGTACAGCTTCAAATCAAGATCTGCAAATTGGATATGAAAGAAAACTCAAAGCCCAACAATTCTTCTTCATAAAATTTTGTCAAATAAAGTCATTTACTCAGCCGTTCATAATCTGAAACATACAACATAATTTTCGAAATTCTGCATCCGTACCAATCTGGCACATTTTAGTATTTCGAGCATAACTCCCTCAATACTCAATGGAATCAAGCCCATTTTATATCATTTCGAAGACAATACAATGTTCTATAACTTTCATTTGAACATTAAATACAGAATCCCAACCAATAAATCCCAGAATTACGAATAAACAGAAGGCATGTACACAAACTCGGGATTCTAGACCAGGTTTAGTAAATATAGCATATCTCTTTCATTTCTTCATGGAACTGAGGGATTCTTGAACCAAATCGAAGCTAACTCGATTGTCTACAAGTTTGATGAAGACCATAACTCCAAAATCCAAAAACAACTGTCCCATATACTCAAAATACAGAAGGTATAAAAACTGATCTTGCACAGAAACAAGAAACCATGCTCATATCCATTTTAAATTCCAAACCAATTCAAATAGAACATCTTAATATCTCAAATATCAACTCAAATATCAATTCTAAACTTCAACCCATTTACAAACTTGAATAAAAATCAGAAAAACTTACATCCTTGTGAAGCCCGTGATGAGAAGATCACAAATCTACCTTCATTTCATAATTTTCTTGAACAAATCCCCCATAGATTGAAGAAGAAAAGTAGAAAATGGAAGGAAAGAGAGTTTCGGTGGAGGAGAAGGAGGAGAAATGATTGGAAGAGGTGAAAGTTGACTTAAATATTAATTTTTCGCGTCTGTAGCGTCGCAACGCCACTTTTCAGCGCCTCAGCGCCAAATTTGCGCAAAACTAGCGCCTAGGCACTACGATTCTAGCGCCACAGCGCTTGAATAGTGCCGATGAACAGTATTTTTTTTTCAAATTTTTTATATATTTTTTTTAAATTCGGGCATTACAATTCCTCCCCTCTAAAAATAGATTTCGTCCTCGAAATCAAATCATTAATTTCAAGTCTAACATGTAATGATCAATACTGAAAATAAAATCGATAATAGAAGTGTACATGTATGTACGTATGCAAGTTCAAGTTTAAGTGCAAGTTCAAGCTCATGTATGTACGCTCTATTTTAAAGTTGCATGTGGTTTTATTACATATTACTCGTTACTTCCAGTTTATACGTGTTGAGTCTTTAGACTCACTAGACTTAATCGATGCAGGTGAGGATGACTTGGAGGAGACTAGGGGTGGGGACCAAGGAGTTGGCTTGGACTGAGCGGGAGGCTAAACCCGAGGACCGCCATGTTTTAAGTTTTTTTGAAATGATCAAAATACTCTATTTTATGTTACTGGTTATGCGATTTTAATCGGATGCTTTTGGAGACGTACATTTTATTTTAAATCGAAATTGTGAGTTATTTTTTTTATCAAGAAAATTTTTATTTTTCCGTAAATTTTAAGTAGAAAAAAGAAAGTACGGTACGTTACACAAACGACCTTTATCCATGTTTTAGGCAGCTGAATCGACTAGGAACGAATTTAGATCATACAGTGTTTACAAATGAGTTTCAACATCGAATTACGATTCATTTGTATTAAAGTATAATCAAGGTATTTATCTATGTTGTTCACATGGGTATACAGATAAAGAAATAACAAACCATGAAATAATGAATTATATTAAAATAAAGATTGTTTATTACAACCGAGTCAATAAAATCTCTAGCCAACAGTTGGCTTACAGGACATCTACTCTAACAAGACCTTCATGCTCGAGAATTTTTTTGATCTCTTTTTGCCTAATAATATCCCTTGATATTATCAACGTGGCGTCACATAATTTGACTTTCATTTCCATTTACGAACTTTCTCCAAATTTTAATCAAACCTAAAGATAGTACAAATAAGATAATATAAGCATAAAACTTGGAATAAAAACATCAGATATGCACAAATACGATAAATTAAATTCCTAAAATCTCTTTAGAATTCGCGATTGTCACATAACTAGTTAATATTCACGTATATCTAGGGCAAATAGCCGTTTGCCCCTTGTGAACTAGAAAAAAACCTCTTTATTTCCCTAGATATATGTGAATATTAACTATATATATATACATATTGGGTGGAATATCACATCACTGTAGACTTTTTGACTACTATTTGCATTAATAATGCATTGTATTATTTATTTTAATAAAGTATTGTACTGTTTTTATTTTAGATGGAATCCGGGATTTCATGTCCGGCTCTTCTATATATTTATAGGTTCATTCTGTGTCTTTAGGAGGACACGGTTGAGTTTGCTCCCCTCTCATTTCTCTCTTGTAAAAACCCTTCTGAAGTATATCAATAAAAGTTTGAAGTTCTGGTAACAACTTTGTAAGTTCTTACTATTTTTATTTTCTGTTTTTATTTACTGTTTTAAATTTTTATATTTCATAAGTTGAGCCTGTATGACAGGCTAAAGCATTCGTGCTAAATTATTACCTTACTATGACATGATCTATATTTATTTGTTCTTGAGATCAGATTGAGATAATAAAAGATCTATTTAAATTTTTGGAATTTAATGTAATATAAGAGTCTTTGGTTAGAACATAAGGTAAAAAGATGAACCAGGAAATGGTAAACACAAGGTTCGAGTTTAACCATGAAAAATAAATTCATGTTGTAGCCCTTTAGCATGCTTAGCCGAGAGATGGCGTTTAAGGCGTTCATGGGTGATTTTTATGAATTTATGATTCTGAGGTGGACCTCGGTAAAATCCTCTGTTGTTTAATTTCTTTGGTATATCTTTTATAAATCCTTTTATGTTTTGTAAAAGTTCCAAATATGAATCTTATATTCATTATTATTCTGAGATTTAAATTTTTCATTTTCTTAGCTCAATCAGAGTTGAATATGGTATATAGGCTGGAAACCAATAACCTCCATGTGTGCGAAAGCCACTAAGGAAAAGTTTGGTAAAACAAAGCCACGTATCAGATTCCTCATTCTGATCCCAAGTCTCAGATGGTATCAGAGCCATGGAAATAATTTGGTTAATAATTTAGCACTTTTTATTCAAATGAATATTTTCGATTTTAAGAAACTGTTCAAAACAGTTTAAATGAAGAATATGATTTACCTGAGAATTTAGATTTATTGAATAAATGGACTATTCCTAAGATAGATTCTAAAATGATATATAAGTTAGGAACCTTTGAAAAAATTGGTTTTAAACAAGTAGTTAAAACTACAGAATCTTCAGTACCTCTTCATGATAATTAGATGGTTATTAGATTGTTAAACAATAAAGATATTTTACCTTATAGGAAAAATTACAGATTCATGCATATAGGTTTAATTCAAATAGCTTTTAGACCTTTAACATTAGAAGGACTACCAGAAAGCTTCATAGCAGCTTTAAGAAATGGTAGAAATTTAAATTGGAAACAATCCCTTATGGGAATAATTCAATCTAGTCTGGCTCATGGTCCAGTATATTTTGATGTTTATCCAAATTTATCTTTATCTTTGTCTGATATTAATATATTAGATTCTTTAACATTAAATGTTAAAACTCATGGTTATAATTATACTCCTGGTACAGAAGTTATATGTATCTGTTATCGTATTTATTATAAACCATTATTTACACTGAATCCTATGTGTAAAAGAATAGATAAAAAATTAAATGAAACTATTCTTATAGAAACTAATTTTAATAGATCTAATATTACAACCCGTAAATCTATAAAATGGGAAGAAATTGAATTTCCAGAAAGCTGGATAATTGAACAAGCTGTTCCTAGAAATCCTATAATAAATAGAGATTTACAACAGGTTATACAAAATAATGAAGGATCTGTTCAAATACAGTTTAATAATGAACAAAGAAGATTATTGCCATCTTCTATCTATACTAGATCAAGATCCAGTCATTCTTTTATTTCGCCTTTAGATTATTTGGTGGATATTTCTCAAACTTCTAAAGCTTCTACTTCTCAGATAAGAGAAGATGTTGAGTCTCCTGTACAAGATACAGTAGATGAATTAATTATTAATCAGAATAATATTGTGCATAAAAGTAACTTTCAAAAAGTTAGAGAAACTGATACCGTTTCAGAAATGAATTTTAGTATTTAATGGATAGTAAATCTAAAATTGATTTTACTAAAGGATCTCTTGCTAGAGCAAGGATCAATGCAGAATTTTATTTACCCAAATGGGAATCTTTCAGAAATTGGTATTTTAAAAGTTTTTCTGAAGAAGAATTTGAGTATATTGTTTCGGAATTTTATACATATTGTGAAAACCAGAATAAATTAATTCATTTTGTTCCTTGGTTTTTTAAAATATTTATTATAGATTATATTTCTATTCTTGAAAGAAATTATAAACTTTCTTCTGGACAGATTCAAAAATCTGTTTATCCTCCTCAACAATCTTTTATTATAGAAAAGAATAATAAAATTTTAAATTTTACTGCTTTTTCTAAATTATTTGAAAATAATATGTTACAAATAACTGTTAAACATATTAATCAGATAATTGAAAAACAGAATTATACAAATTTGTATCTTACGATAATAGGAGAAGAGATAGTTTTTCTTAAGGATCGTATTGATATAATAATTCTGGCCATTAATCAAATTAAACCAGATATTCATATTCAAACAAAAGAAGAAGAAACTAATATTGTTTCTATTGCTACTTCTTCTATTCAATCCCCTCCAGATATAAAGAATTTTAAATTTAAATCTTCTGTTTCTGATATAGAAAAATTATTAGAAGAAAAATTTAGAAATCTTAATTTAAATACTCTTAATAAAGAGTTAGATAATAATGAGAATCATTCTGATGAAGAAATTAATAAAATTAAATGGGCAGATAGACCTAACCAAAATAAATATTATTATAATAGACCTACTCCCATGGACGTTCTTATTGAAGAACAAGAATATATATTTGCTAATAGTTATAATGGGAAAAGTATTTATGAATGGAATATTGATGGTTTTAGTGATAAACAAATTTATAATACTGCTCACAGAATGCTTATGTAAAGTACTGTGTGTAAAATTTCAGGCAATACTGATAAAAATATTGCTAAGATGATTATATCAGGTTTTACTGGCCAACTTAAAGGTTGGTGGGATAATTATTTAAATCAATTCCAAAAAGAAGATATTATTAATTCTATAAAGATAGAGAATAATATTCAATCAGAAAATGTTGTTTATTCATTAATAATAACTATGATTGAACATTTTACTGGTAAATTCACTGATGATAGTGAAAAGATTCGTACTTTATTAAGTAATCTAAAATGTAAAACACTTACTGATTTTAGATGGTATAAAGATACCTTTTTGTCTCGTATATATGAGATACCAGATTGTAATAATAGTTTCTGGAAAGCTAAATTTATAGATGGTTTACCTTTTCTATTTTCTGAAAGAATTAGAAAAGTATTAAGAAAAGATGAGATTAATATTTCATATGATAATTATACTTATGAAAATTTAATTAATACTTGCATTAAAGAGGGTCTAGCTCTCTGTAATGAATTAAAATTAAATAATCAAATTAAAAGACAAAATTTACTTGAGAAAAAACAATTAGGTAAATTTTGTGATCAATTTGATATGGACTTACCTAATAAAGGTAAGAAGAAAATTAAAGAAAAAGATGAAAAACTTTATAGAAAGAAAAGACATTTGTCTGATAGACAAATGAGATAAAAAGAAGAAAAGAAAAGAAAGCCGTGATTTACGGAAAGAAGAAAAATACAAAAATAAATTAATAATTTGTAGAAAATGTAAAAAGCCAGGACATTATGCTAATCAATGTTGGGCTAAAAATAAAATTAATAATTTAGATATAGATGATAATATAAAAGAAACATTATTTAAAATAATAATGGATTCAAATAATAATTCTGACAGTGAAACTGAGAATTCTTTAGAATCTTATATTTCAGAAGAAATAATAGATAGTGAATCAGATATTTCTGATGATTTAAATGAATGTAATAATTGTATACAAGAAAAATCTTGTTTAAATCATATAGAAGATAAAAATGATGAATTTTATAAACTAATGTCTCAATTCAATGATTTAAATATTAATGTGTTAACTAACAATAATATTTTAGAATTTCTTAAAATGATTAAGGATCCAGTATTAAAATCCACAATTATTGATCAAATGGAGAATACTGCTTCAACTAGCAATAATAATAATAATATTCTTGTTAAACAAGAACAAGCTTACTCTATGAAAGAAGTTAAAAATCTTCTTCAACAGAAATATAGTAAACAGAATCCAGTTACTATATAGGATTTAGTTAAAGAAATAGAAAATCTTAAAGAACAGGTAAAAATTTTACAACACAATAATAATAGTTTAAATTATCGTGTTTCAATCATTGAAACTAATAATAATAATTCAGTTAATAATTCTGATAGTTTTGAAAATCTACAAGATATTTCTTTTCCTGATCTAGATAAAAAACATTTATCTGTTTTAAGCATGATTATATCTCAAAAATGGTATACCAATATAACTTTATTAATTGAAAATTCTTATAAAAAGAATTTCATTGCTATGATTGATAGTGGTGCAGACTTAAATGTTCTACAGGAAGGATTAATTCCTACGAAATATTTTCATAAAACTACTCATTCTCTCTCTCATGCAGGAGGAGAACCATTAGAAATAAATTATAAATTACCAAAAGTTTATATTTGCAAATATAAAAACTGTATTCAAACCAGTTTTTTATTAGCAAAAGATATTTCTAGCCAACTTATACTTGGTCTTCCTTTTATTTATCAAATTTATCCTTTAACTTATGTTGATGAAACAGGTATTATAGGAACTTTTCAAGGTAATCCTATTTCCTTTAAGTTCATAACTAAACCTGTTCATAGAATTCTTAATGAATTACAAGAAAAGATTGATAGGAAAACTTTTCAGATTAATTCTTTAAAAGAAGAAGTTAATATATTAACTATAGATGATAAATTACAAAATCCTAAATTACAGAAAAAAATTAAACTTATTTATAATAAGTTTTCATTAGAAATATGTAATGATCTTCCTAATGCTTTTTGGAATAGAAAGAAGCATATTATATCTCTTCCATATGAAGAGAATTTTGATGAAAAAAATATTCCTACCAAGGCTCGTCGTTGTCAAATAAATTCTGAATATTTAGAATTATGTAAGAATGAAATTCATAATTTATTAGAAAAAGGTTTGATAAAGCCTTCTCAATCTCCTTGGTCATGTACTACTTTTTATGTTAATAAACATTCTGAACAAAAAAGAGGTGTTCCAAGATTAGTTATAAATTATAAACCTCTTAATAAGGTTTTAAAATGGATTAGACATCCTATTCCTAATAAAAAAGATTTATTAGATAGACTTGTAAATACTATCATATTTTCAAAATTTGATTTAAAATCAGGATTTTGGCAGATTCAGGTAAAAGAATCTGATAGATATAAAACTGCTTTTAATGTTCCAATAGGACATTATGAATGGACAGTAATGCCATTTGGCCTTAAAAATGCCCCTTCTGAATTTCAACAAATTATGAATGATATTTTTTATAATTATAGCAATTTTATAATTGTTTATATTGATGATATCTTAGTATTTTCTAATGATATTGAAATACATTTTAAACATTTAAATATGTTTAAAAATATTGTTATTCAAAATGGACTTGTTATCTCAAAATCTAAAATGATTTTATTTCAAACCAATATTAGATTTCTTGGTCATATGATTGAGAAAGGAAAAATAATTCCTATACAGAGAAGTATAGAATTTGGTTCAAAATTTCCTGATATTATAACTGATAAAACTCAGTTACAGAGATTTTTAGGAAGTTTAAATTATATTTCTCCCTATATTAAAAATCTTATTAAAGATTCTGCTATCTTATATGATAGGTTAAAGAAAAATCATTTACCTTGGTCTGAAAGACATACAATAGCTGTTAAAAATATTAAGAAAAAGGTTAAAAATCTTCCTTGTCTTATGCTTGCTAATCCCCAATGGGATAAAATAGTTGAAACTGATGCCTCATATATAGGTTTTGGAGGAATCTTAAAACAGAAAGATCCCCAAAATAAACAAGAATATCTTATTAGATTTTATTCTGGGAAATGGAATAATACCCAGAAAAATTACTCCACAGTAGCAAAAGAAATTTTAGCTATTGTCAGATGTATTTTGAAATTTCAAGATGATTTATATAATCAAAAGTTTATTATAAAAACTGACGGTAAATCTGCAAAATTTATGTTTAATAAAGATTTTAAACATGATGTTTCTAAACAAATGTTTGCAAGATGGCAGGCTCATTTAGCTCCTTTTGATTTTGAAATCATTTATAAAAAAGGTGAAGATAATCACTTACCAGATTTCTTAACTCGAGAATATTTATCCTAATGTTTTTATCTACAGATATGTATTCCCGAGGAGGAAGAGGAGAGTCCTCTTATAGAGGGCGAGGAGGTAGGGGTAAACCCCCTAATATCATTGCACAGCATGGTAAACAGAGGCTTATAGCCCATAACTTATCCAGTTCATCAGCCAGTAATACTGAGCAAAATAATGAGTTATACAATGAATTTCAAGAATTCTTGAAACAAAAGCAGAGAAGTAATACAGATTCTCAATCTTCAACATCATATGATAATATCATAAAAGAGGATTTTATGAAAATCTTCTGATATCTATAAAAAATGTTGACATAACTCACTTTTTCAGTAATACTTAGCAGAAAGGAAGTTATAACTTTTCAAAGTTTATCATCAAGAAGATCATATCTATTGAAGAATGGGGTATATCTCCATTAGTTGAAAAAGAATTTTATTCTGAAAATCATAAAATGAGTTTTAAATTAAATTTTTGGGATTATATTGAAAGTTTTAATAAAACCTTGTTTTATGAAAATGAAAAAAGAAAACATACTTGGTTTTTAAAAATTTGTGAAAATGTTTTTCACTATCCAGTTCCAAATTGGTTTTTAATATGGTGGAAGATATTTGGTCCATCCGCAAAGATTTTGCCAGAGATTTTTATAAAACCCATGAATACTTGGTTAAATGTTTCTCCAAGTATTAAAAAATCATTTTCTGAACATTGGATTGATGGAAAGACTCTATGTCTATTTTTCATGAAATTTGGAATCCCATGGATCTGGAGATGGCAGCCAGAATTCGGTTACACTGATGAAGGCATCCCTTGCATATGGAGGGTTAGTTCCACAAAATTTTGGGACAAATTATTATGAGATGATCCAGAAACTGGAAAACCATATGGTTATGAAACTCTTCATCAAATGGAAGAAAAAATTTATTTATATCAGAAAGAAATTAATAATCAACAAGAAAAGGAAAAAGCCTCTATGAGTCCTTTCAAGATTCTTACTCAGAAATATTCTGAAATATATTCAAAAGAAAAAATGATCGAGATCTATATTGAAGAAATGAAAAAAGATCTTTTCCAGAATATTGGAGGTGTTGATTCAAAATCAGATAAATCTATGGCGTCCGAATCTAGTGAAAATCAATTTATTCATCTTATGAAGATGCAGGATGCTCAAGACCCTGAGGATGATATTCCTCAATTTTCTCAGATAGATGACATTTTTGAGAATTTGAAGAATTCTTTAAAAGACAATATTAAAGATGATTAAAATCGTCAGAAAAAGAATTTGCAGCTGGTACAGTTGGATATAATATAATTCTCTACAAATGGAACAAATGTGCTTGACTCTTAAAATGCAAGATTTGAAAATACCTTTAATTTTATTTTTGATAATTTTCGATATTTCGTGAAGATGATAAATGCAAGTTTCCCCATAATAATGGTATCTCCAACCATTTAGTCCTATATGCAGCAACTTGAATTAATAATATGAAAATAAAGTATAAAACTGGACACTAAGTTTTACGTAGAAAACCTCAAAAAATTAGCCGGATAAAAACCACATGCAAGATAAAAAGAATTTCACTATAATGTTATATGGTGTACAAGCCAACTGTTGGTTAGGGAATATATTGACTTGTAGGAACACATTCTCTGTTAGAGTAGATGCCTTGTAAGCCAACTGTTGGTTAGGGAATATATTGACTCAGTTGGAATAGACAATTTTATTTCATTATTTCATGGTTTGTAGTTTATTTATCTGTATATCCATGTGATCAACATAGATAAAGACATTCATTATACTTTAATACATGTGAATCGTAATTCGATGTTGAAAACCAATTTGTAAACACTGTATAATCTAAAATCGTTCCTAGTCGATTCAGCCGCCTAAAACATGGATAAAGATCGCTTGAGCTCGAGACTAGCATATGTGATGTTGTGTACCGCGTTTCTTGGTAGGGGCATAGAGATGTCCAAATATGCAGATGGGTAGTCATATGATGATTATACAGAACTACCATCCCTCGGACTTTCCAAGTGGTTATCATTCATCGAGAGGATAAGTTTGTGGTTATGATTGTACACCATTAGTCCTTACGACCTGGGACAAGACTGGGGATCTATATGCTAGGGCTGTGCTTTGACTCGTTTACCGATCCTAGGAGGGTCATCAGATGGCGAGATTGGATACCGTTGCGACACATGTAGGAGCCAGTGCATTGTAGTTGGAAATTCACCGCTCACCTACAGGTGTGGATATCTTATGTGATCTGATGAAATAATAATGCATGGAATATTTGGCCAGAGTATGAGATGTACGTTAGAGAAGAAGTTCTCCGATTGTAAATGCGATGCCACTATTTATTCTCAAAGATGTGTCACATAGTTATTGAATTATTGTGCAACCCTCGATGAACCAATGGTTGCAGATTCGATTGGGATATATGAGATGAAGGGACCGTACTGTATGCTAAGTATAACCGACTGGTTCTTGCAGGCACTATCAGTGATACCTAAGGAATCATGGGACGATGTTACTAGACGCTCTTACCATGATTCGATTTGTTTAATCAGAAATATGATTTCTGACATTCTCATAATCAATTGTTGATACATAGAATGGGGCAAATTAGGGTAAGCCCGAATAAAGAGTTATGTTCTAAATCACAAAGAGTTGTGAACCAACGATTAGCTATATCCCTGAACCATTGAGAGTCACACAAGTGCTGGATTATTTTGTCCCTGTTGAGATAATAAATTCAAGAAGTTGAATTTATAGAAAACATTGATATAAAATTACGATATAGTAAATTCAAGGAGTTGAATTTATGATAATTAAATTTTGAGAGAATAAATTCAAGGAGTTGAATTTATTATATTTAAAATTTGGAGATAATAAATTCAAAGAGTTAAATTTATGACTATTAAATTTTGGAGGTGATAAATTCAAGGAGTTGAATTTATAATTTAAATATTAAATTCACATGTTGAATTTATAAAAGATTTAAATTAATGTAATGACTATATGTATAATGAGCTTGTAGAAGTACAAGACAAACATACATATTATTATGGTTCTTCATTGAACTTTAAAAGATTAATTAATTAATTAAACTAGTTGGACTAGAATAATTAATTGATTAAGCCCATCAAGTTTTTAATTTAATTAATGAGACCTAAGCTTATATATATATGTGTGTATTAGGCTTAGGGTTAAACACAATTAACCCATGCAATTTTCGAAACCCTAGCCTCCAAGCCAAGGTTTTCGAAAATCCTCCTTCCTTTCTCTCAATTTTCGGCCACCACCAATTTGGTTTTGTGTCCCCTATCGTTTTTAATCTCAAACGAAAAATCCCTCTATACTTTCTAGTGAAAGTTGGAAAAAGAACAAGTAATCCGGTCGTGGACCTGATTAAAAGATTGAAAAAAGGAGCCTCGAAGAACATACATGGGATTTACAACAAGAGCTACGTTCGCTTATACTGGTGTAACTGGAGCCAAGTGAAAATTGTTCACTAAGATAAAAGTTTTAAACCTCCTATGTATGTTTGTTGTTGCGTGCTTTCACTACCGCACGTGTACGGTGTCAAGTTTTAGTACTGGTTAGAGTACAGATATTGATACCACGAGGAGTGTGTATAAAAAATGTATATCAGTGCTCGTAATTAAAATAGTCTCAACTCTATTTAGAAGAATCAAATAAAAGGTTGGGTTGTTTGAACGAATTAATTGAAAACAATGTATTAATTAAATCACCGAATTGAGAAATAATAATGAGATAAAACATCTAGAGAAATGATTTCACAAAGTTTCCACGATAAATATTCACAGTTGAATTTATATTCCTGAATTCCAATTATTTAATGGCCAAGAACACTTAGGTTATGTTATTCCCCCTTTCCCAAGTGCTGAATAACTGTATCTATCAACTTCGATTCACTTATTCCTAATTAGAATCTAAGTTTCATAGATATATGCAAACAATGTTCTTACTAAGCCTCGCTAAAGTTATACGCCTTCCGAACGCTATAAACATTTAACGATGTGTTCTAATGATCTATAATCCTAGTCCCTCTCCCGAGTTGTAGAATTAATCAAACAACAAACAATTTATGGCCAGTAAATTGCAGTGCAATAAACACAGAGAAACACAAGTAAACATGAAATGGAATTCAATCTTATAAAATAACCACGTAAAATCATCGTGTCCACTAGGCTACATCATTCTCTAGAATGGGAGATTAGTTCATCACGAAATCGAAATAAAAACGACACATATTCAAAGTTTTAGACATTGACATATGAGAAAATAGAAATTCAAAGAGATAACAAATCCGAAGTGTCGTCTCTGTCCCCAGATTCGTCGCTCTTCGTCTTTGTAATCGATCTTCGCGTGTCTTGCCTCCGTCTCGCCTTCGCTCCGAGTCTTCCCTCTGTATTTTCGTCCAAAACGGCGTGTCACCCCGAGTATGACCTAATTTGCGCAATTTATAATAATCTGGACGCGGCGCGCGCGCGGTGGCGCATGAAATGGCGCGGTGGCGCGCGAGTTGCTGTGCATGTGTGCGCGCGGGTAGCGCGAGAGCTGGCGCGATGGCGCGTAGGCGTCTGCTTGTTGACTCGTACTTGCGCGCGTGCGGTTGCGCGTGATCTCGCGCGGGCTTCTGGTCATTTGCTTCATTTGTGCGCGCGCGGCTTCTTCCTTGTGCGCGCGAGGTTCTGTCCGAGTGCTTCATGGCGCTATGTTTCCTCTACTCTACTTGACTTCGTGTCCGCTATTTTCTCCATTCCTGTAATGACAACAAAATCAAACCAAAAACGCATAATTCTGTTCGAAACAAGCATAATTCAAAATGGATTCCAATATAAATTAAGTGCAAATCTTGCACTTATCAAACCCTTCAAACTTGAACTTTTGCTAGTCCCGAGCAAAATAAAATAAAATCTAATAAAGAAGGGAAAAAATAACGCAAACTACTACAGTCATGGATATGCGAAAAGTGATATTGGCCTCCGACTTATCTTATTTCATGTAATTCATGATTTCCCAAGAGTCCCGTGTGTGTGTGATATGTCAATGTTTATTTACCCAATCGAATGCTCAAATAGAGTTGTCATACCCACTCGCCTCACAAACTCAAGAAATCATCAGCTCAGTGCAGCTTACACTTCATTAAAATAAAAATTCACATTCATATATCACAAAGGACTTTATCGGTGATTAATTGGCTCAATAACTATTCAACAAAAATGTACCAAAGATGAAATCACACCATGAGATGCTTGCATGCAAGTGATTAAAGTTTATACTTGATGACTATGTTTTTCAGGTATCCATAGGCTTGACTTGAACAACTTTTTTCCACTAGTATATTGGATAAATGTGACACGGTTAATTGGGATTGTAGGCTTGTAACGTTAGGCCACGGCTCACGGCTACAATAAAGGTATGGAAATCAAAATTTGAGAGAAATATTTGAACTTCATCAACTTCACTCATTTTCATTTTCTTTTCAACCACCATCCACTTTATTGTTTTCTTTTCATTCATATCTTTCATTTCCCAAATGCTTTCTTTCTCACCACTTTTGATTCATTTTTTTCATTGTTTTTCTTCTTTTTGAACTCCTTTTTGCACACTTTAACTATTTCTTCTTTTTTTTCAAGGAGCATTTGAATCACTACAACACCAATGAATTTATTTCTCTCAAAAATCAGGTAGGAAAATAAGTGCATAAGCTTCATTTGGTAGTTGCTGTGGGATATAGAATAGATACAAATGGGGGCTAATTGTATGTCATTGACACACACCACTTGATTTTTCAGTAGGCTCAAAATGGGACACTAGGGATATTTCATTTTCATTTGGTAGGCTCGAAGGCTCAACGGTTTCAAAGATCGCCTAAATCATTCCTATGTCACATATTATCCGTATTTCGCCTCGAAAAGTGCTCAAACAAGTTCTAGATTACCGTCAATCCATTAATCATCTCATACCAACTAATCATATGCATTTGTTCAACAAAAATTGATATACAAGGCATGCACAAAAGAAATCTTAAGCATCTCAAAAACTTCGAGGCTCAAAGGGCTACAATTGACAGTAAACAAAGAACAAAGGCCCAAAGATATTGTGAAAAACTGCCTAGATCATTTCTATGTTTGTAAAAGTGTCAATCAATGTCATGCAAGAATTACCAAGAATCAGATATCCGTCGTCTATTTAGCATCATAGGCATACAACTTATCTCTGAGCAACAATAGTATCAATAAACACGACAGTGCAAAATATTTGTGACTCCTAAGTTATCATGAACACATATAAACTTCAGGACCACAATTCAATTTTCATCATCGGCCACACATTTTTCTTATCCATGACTCTACCTAACAAATCTAGCATGCAATAAATAAAAAAAATCAAATTAACTACTGAGCGATAAAACAAAAAATTTGCAGAAAAATTCTAAAAAGCAACGCAACCCTCCCCCAAACTTAAAGTATGCATTGTCCTCAATGTATAGAAATAAAGAACACGACAACACATACCTTGCGCACAAGTGTCAAAACTCGGGCGCTCGAGTTGTTGTCCGCAGCATCTGTGTCATCCATGTCCATAGGCTGCGGCGGTGATAGATCTGGTGGTGGGTAAAATTAACAACTAAGGACGTAAAATAAAATAAAATAAAATAATAAAAACAAAATTAATGCTAAAGAAAATAAATTGTGGGTTGCCTCCCACAAAGCGCTTGGTTTAACGTCATCAGCCCGACTATACCAATCTTGTTCATGGTGGATCGTATGATATCTTGGAAGCCTTGAGTTCTATGTTTTGACCATCAACCGCCATGGTCAGTTTTCCTTGCCTCAAATCAATGATGGCTCCAGCAGTAGCAAAAAATGGTCGTCCTAAAATAGCACGAACATTCTGACTGTTCCTTATGTCAAGCACCACAAAATCTGCTAGAAGCCTTATTTTATCAATCTTAAGTTCAACATCTTCCACAATACCCAGTGGTGTCCTAACCGATTTATCCGCCATCTGCAAACTTAGTCCTGTGGGCTTTATCCTACTCAATCCAAGTTTCTTGTAAAGGAAACTTGGCATTATGTTCACACTCGCTCCTGAATCACAGATAGCTTTTTCACTGATTGACTTCCAATTTCACATGGTACAACAAATTCCCCAGGGTCTTGTAGCTTCTGAGGAAGATTTTCTTTCCTGCCCTTATCATCTCCTCCAGTAAAACCACCTCTTCCTGCTCTACAGACTGAATGTTAGATTGTAGGTTCTTGAGATCTTCAAGACCTTTTTTCTTTTGAAACTCAGCTTTCAATTGTAAAAATCTTTGGGGGTAGGGAAGTAACGAAATATCAATGCATTGATCAAAATCATAACTCTTACCTTTCTTACCTCGACTCCCTTTGCTTGGAGTCGGCTGATCAACTTTCTCTTCTCTGCTTACTACTCCAATCTCTTCATGCTGTATAAAAATGGCATTCACCTCTCTCAGATTTGGTTCTGCGGTCTTTTACACTGCGCCTGATGGTTGAGATGTGAGTTGCTTCGTTATCTGCCCCACTTGTGATTCAAGGATTTTCAAGGTAGCACCAATACTCGCCATGTGTGTCTCAAGGTTGTCAAGCCTAGACTCAGTCCTAGACATCCTCTTACCAGATTCAGAAACGAATGTCCCAACCAAGTCCTCAAATGATGGTTCCCTTCCCCATTGGGTTACCTCGATATGCTCCATAGCCTCCAAAGTTCTTGTTGTTGATGTATTGGACTTCTTCAGGGAAATGTGATTCTTCAACAACAACCGGTTGTCCCTCTGTGTTTGATTTACCCGCTTTATTCATAGTCGCTATCTGTGTAGTCAATGCTGATACTTGCGCAGTGAGTGATGTGATAGGATCCACAGCATAAACTCCAGCAGTCCTTTGTATTCCTGACCTCTCAGATGGCCATTGGTAGCTGTTAATAGTCATCTGCTCAAGCAAGTCGTAGGCTTGAGCAGGAGATTTGGCAAAGATCGTGCCACCTGCCGCTGCATCCACAGTTGTACGCGTTTGACCATTCAATCCATTATAGAAAAGTTCGATTTGTACCCAGTCTTCAAAACCATGATTTGGGCACCTCCTCAACAACTCCTTATACCTTTCCCAAGCTTCATACAATTGCTCGAAGTCAGTCTGTCTAAAAGTGCTGATCTCAATCTTTAATTGTGCAGACTTCGCAGGGGGAAAATATTTAGAAAGGAACTTCGTCGTCAGCTCCTGCCATGTCGTGATGCTCCCCAGTGGCAATGTTTGGAGCCATCCTCTAGCTTGGTCCCTAAGAGAAAAAGGAAAACAAGCGCAGTCGAATAATATCATCAGAAACACCATTTATTTTTACCGTGTCCGTAATCTCCAAGAATGTTCTGAGATGTAGATGAAGATCTGCAGTAGTGGCTCCCCCAAACTGGTTCTGTTGAACCATGTTTATCAATGCGGGCTTAAGCTCAAAATTGTTGGCGTTGATGGTTCCTCGAGCAATGCCAGAATAGTGCGTGTTGATCACTGGTCGAAAGTGATCTCTGATTGGTACAGCCTCAGGCGGCATCTGTCTGTCGTTTTCTCTGTTATCAGCCATCGCTTTGATTTCTTCCCTTCTCGCTTTTCTTAAGCTTCTTGCAGTTCGTTCGATCTCCGGATAAAAAATAAGCGAGTCTGGGTTTTGCAATCTTAGCATGCACTGTCAAGCAGAAAAATGAAAAACTCAATCAATTTAAAATAAAAGAAGAATAAAAGCTCCAAATTAAAATCCAGACTAATTGGTAACGATACTGATATAAATTAAAATTTGACACTCCCCGGCAACGGCGCCAAAAACTTGTTGCGTGCTTTCACTACCGCAAGTGTACGGTGTCAAGTTTTAGTACTGGTTAGAGTACAGATATCGATCCCACGAGGAGTGTGTATAAAAAATGTATATCAGTGCTCGTAATTAAAATAGTCTCAACTCTATTTAGAAGAATCAAATAAAAGGTTGGGTTGTTTGAACGAATTAATTGAAAACAATGAATTAATTAAATCACCGAATTGAGAAATAATAATGAGAGAAAATATCTAGAAAATTGATTTCACAAAATTTCCACGATAAATATTCACAGTTGAATTTATATTCCTGAATTCCAATTATTTAATGGCCAAGAACACTTAGGTTATGTTATTCCCCCTCTCCCAAGTGACGAATAACTGTATCTATCAACTTCGATTCACTTATTCCTAATTAGAATCTAAGTTTCATAGATATATGCAAACAATGTTCTTACTAAGCCTCGCTAAAGTTATACGCCTTCCGAACGCTATAAACATTTAACGATGTGTTCTAATGATCTATAATCCTAGTCCCTCTCCCGAGTTGTAGAATTAATCAAACAACAAACAATTTATGGCCAGTAAATTGCAGTGCAATAAACACAGAGAAACACAAGTAAACATGAAATGGAATTCAATCTTATAAAATAACCACGTCAAATCATCGTGTCCACTAAGCTACATCATTCTCTAGAATGAGAAATTAGTTCATCACGAAATCGAAATAAAAACGACGCATGTCAAAAGTTTTAGACATTGACATATGAGAAAATAGAAACGCAAAAGACAGATAACAAATCCGAAGTGTCGTCTCTGTCCCCAGATTCGTCGCTCTTCGTCTTTGTAATCGATCTTCGCGTGTCTTGCCTCCGTCTCGCCTTCGCTCCGAGTCTTCCCTCTGTATTTTCGTCCAAAATGGCGTGTCACCCCGAGTATGACCTAATTCGCGCAATTTATAATAATCTGGACGCGGCGCGCGTGCGGTGGCGTATGAAATGGCGCGGTGGCGCGCGAGTTGCTGTGTCTGGCAGTGCATGTGTGCGCGCGGGTAGCGCGAGAGCTGGCGTGATGGCGCGTAGGCGTCTGCTTGTTGACTCGTACTTGCGCGTGCGCGGTTGCGGGTGAATCTCGCGCGGGCGCGCGCGGGCTTCTGGTCATTTGCTTCATCTGTGCACGCGCGGCTGCTTCCTTCTGCTGCGCGAGGTTCTGTCCGAGTGCTTCATGGCGCTATGTTTCCTTGACTCTACTTGACTTCGTGTCCGCTATTTTCTCCATTCCTGTAATGACAACAAAAACAAACCAAAAACGCATAATTCTGTTCGAAACAAGCATAATTCAAAATAGATTCCAATATAAATTAAATGCAAATCTTGCATTTATCAACAGGGTTATGGCGAACTTCAATTTGAATAAGATAGATGATAGCCTTGAAGAGCTAGTCAATACGCTTATGACTTATGAGATCACCATAAAACAGGAAAATATTTTTTTTCTAATGGCTCTCTCGTCATGACAAAAAATGGCCCACAAGGTACGGGAAAGAAATGTTTTGCCCCTTACAAAAAAAACAAGCTCAATAAGAGACAAACTCTGAAGGACACTTAAAGGGCCCACAAAGCCCGATAAGTCAGAACATATTTATTTCACTGCAAGAAGTCCGGACATAAGAAATTATACGCGCCATAAATGTTCTGGAAATGATGAGTGAATGTCCAAGTAAACAGGATTTCAGCAACAAACAAAATAAAGTTAGATTATTCAAATCCCGCACAAATATGGCACGTTAGACTAGGTCACATTTCCCAAAGAAGGATGCACAAACTAGTGGGAGAAGGCATGTTTAACTTGTCAGATATAAATTCTCTACCTACTTGTGAGTCCTGTGTAAAAGAAAAAATGACCAAGACTCCATTCAATGGAACCGTGGAACTTGCGCATGGTCTACTGGATTTGATCCACACAGACGTTTGTGGCGCGCTAAATGTTAGCACAAAATATGGGCAATCCTACTTCATTACCTTTACGGATGACCATTCAAGGTAGGGGTGTGTTTATTTGATGAAACACAAAACTGAAGCATTTGAAAGGTTCAAAGAATTCAAATCTAAAGTTGGAAACAACTAGAAATGAGTATTAAGATACTTCGATATGATCAAAGTGGAGAATACTTGAGTTCTGAATTTTTGGGTTATCTAAAAGAGAATAAGATTCTTTCATAGTGGACTCCATCAGCAACACCACAATCGAATGGTGTTTCTGAACGTCATAATCGAACCTTGATGGACATGGTTCGATCCATGATGGGATTCACTGAATTGCCTACATTGTTTTGGGGCTTTGCGCTTGAAACTGCGGCAACGTTGTTGAATAATGTCTATACTAAAGCAGTGGATAAAACATCATATGAGATATGGATGGGAAAAGCTCCCAAGTATTATTACTTGAGAATATGGGGATGTCATCCTTATGTGAAGCAGACAATGGGAGACAAATTGGATATTAGATCCACTTTGTTCTACTTTGTAGGATATCCAAAGAATTCTTTTGGATATTATTTCTATCACCCAATGAAGCAAAAATGTTTGTTTCAAGAAATGCCACCTTTTTGGAAAATGAATTTCTATTAGATAGAAAAGGAAAAATAATAGAACTTGAAGAAATTAAAGATTCTCCCTCAACTATAGAAGTTGATCCAATGAACTTCAAAGAAGCAATATCTGATACTGATTCAACCAAATGACTTGAAGCCATGTAGTCTGAAATGGACTATATGTATTCAAACCAAGTCTGGACATTGGTTGATCCACGTGAGGAAATCGTTCCCATAGGATGCAAATGGATCTACAAAAGAAAGCTTGGAGCGGATGGGAAGGTATTGACCTTCAAAGCAAGACTGGTTGCAAAAGGTTATACTCAAAGGCAATGAATTGACTACGAAGAAACTTTTTCACCAGTTTCTATGTTTAAGTCCATCAGAATACTACTAGCCTTAGCAGCATGGTATGACATGAGATATGACAAATGGATGTAAAGATTGCATTCCTGAATGGAGAAATCAAAGAAAAAATTTATATGTCTCAAGTTGAGGGATACACATCAGTAGGAAGTGAGCATAAGGTATGAAAACTTCAGAGATCAATGTTTGGTTCCAAGCAAAAGTCAAAGAGTTGGAACCTCAGATTTGATAGCACTATCAAGGAATTTAGTTTTGTTAAAAATCCCGAGGAACCATGCGTGTACAAGAAAGTTAGTGGGGGTACAGTGACATTCCTGGTACTTTATGTTGATGATATCCTGCTCATTGGGAATGATATAAGATTACTGCAATCAACTAAAGTATGGTGAGCAAGTAAATTCTCCATGAAAGACATGGGTGAAGCATCCTATATATTGGGAATACAAATCTATAGATATATATTGGAAATACAAATCTATAGAGATAGATCAAAGAGGATTCTGGGGCTCACCCAAGCCACTTATATCGATACCATCCTGAAGTGATTCTCTGTGGAAGAGTCCAATGTTTCATGATGTTACTCTATCTAATGCAATGTGCCCCAAGACTGATGGAGAGATAGAGATGATGACACGTATTACATATGCGTCAGCCATTGGTAGTATCATGTACGGTATGATATCAACGCGTTATGATGTTGCTTACGCTCTGAGTGTTGCAAGCAGATATCAGGCTAACCCTGGTCCAATGCATTGGAAGGCCGTGAAAGATATTTTTAAATAATTAAAAAGGCCTAAGAACTTGTTCATGGTCTATGGAGGTGGAGAATTGAAATTGTAAGGCTACACTGCTTCTAGCTTCCAATGTGACGTAGATGATTAGAAATCAACATCTGGTTTTGTATTCAAGCTAAATAGTGCGGTTGTCTCGTGGAAAAGTTCCAAGCAAAACACCGTTGTGGACCACCACTGAAGCTGAATACATTGATGCATCTGTTGCAGCAAAAGAGGCAGTTTGGATGAAGAATTTTGTCCAAGAGTTGGGCGTCATTCATAATAGAGTTGATCCAGTCCTGGTGTACTGCGACAACATTGGTGTCGTTGTGCAAGCAAATGAACAAAGGTCTCATCAACAATCCAAACATATACTGAGGAAGTTCCACATCATCCGGGAGATTGTGGGAAGATGAGACATATCAGTCGAAAGAGTCCCCTCCGTAGATAATGTTGCTGATCCACTTACAAAGCCCTTGCCAGGACCATTGTTTGAGAAGCATCGCGAAGCAATGAGATTAAAGTTTATGGGTAGTTTTCTCTAGGGCAAGTGGGTGATTGTTAGAGTAGATGCCCTGTAAGTCAACTGTTGGCTAGGGATTTTATTGACTCAGTTGTAATAGACAATCTTTATTTTAATATAATTTATTATTTCATGGTTCGTTATTTCTTTATCTGTATACCCATGTGATCAATATAGATAAAGACCTTGATTATACTTTAATTCAAGTGAATCGTAATTTGATGTTGAGACTCATTTGTAAACACTGTATAATCTAAATTCGTTCCTAGTCGATTCAGCCGCCTAAAACATGCATAAAGATCGCTTGAGCTCGAGACTAGCATCTGTGATATTGTGTACCGCGTTTCTTGGTAAGGGTATAGAGATGTCCAACATGCAGATGAGTAGTCATATGATGATTATACCGAACTACCTTCCTTCGGACTTTCCAAGTGACTATCATTCATTGAGAGGATAAGTATGTGGTTATGATTGTACACCATTAGTCCTTACGACCGGGACAACACTGATGCTCTATATGCTAGGGCTGTGCTTTAACTGGTTTACCGACTCCAGGAGGATCATCAGGTGGCGAGATTGGGTATAGTTGCGACACATGTAGGAGCCAGTGCATTGTAGTCGGGAATTCACCGCTCATCTACGGGTGTGGATATCATATGTGATCTGATGAAATTATAGTGCATGTAATCTCTGGCCAGAGTATGAGATGAACGTTAGAGAAGGAGTTCTCCAATTGTACATGCGATGCCACTATTTACTCTCAAAGATGTGTCACATAGTTATCGAATTATTACGCAACCCTCGATGAACCAATGGTTGCAGATTCGATCGGGATATATGAGATGACGAGACCGTACTGTACGCTAATCATAACCGACCGGTTCTTGCAGGCACTATCAGTGATACCTAGAGAATCATGGGACGATGTTACTAGACACTCTTACCATGATTCGATGGGTTTAATAAGGAATATGATTTCTGAAATTCTCATGATCAATTTTTGATACCTAGAATGTGGCAAATTAGGGTAAGCCCTAATAAAGGATTATTTCCTGAATCACAAAGAGTTGTGAACTCACGGCTAGCTGTATCCCTGAACCATTGAAGGTCACACAAGTACTGAATTATTTTGTCCCCGTTGAGATAATAAGTTCAAGGAGTTGAATTTATAGAAAATATTGAGATAATAAATTCAAGGAGTTGAATTTATAGAAAACATTGATATAATAAATTCAAGGAGTTGAATTTATGATAATTAAATTTTGAGAGAATAAATTCAAGGAGTTGAATTTATTATATTTAAAATTTGGAGAGAATAAATTCAAATAGTTGAATTTATGACTATTAAATTTTGGATGTGATAAAATCAAGGAGTTGAATTTATAATTTAAATATTAAATTCAAATGTTGATTTTATAAAATATTTAAATTAAATGGAATGGATATATGTATAATGAGCTTGTATGAGTACAAGACCAACATACATATAATTATGGTTCTTAATTGGACTTTAAAAGATTAATTAATTAATTAAACTAGTTGAACTAGAATAATTAGTTGATTAAACCCAATAAGTATTTAATTTAATTAATGAGACCTAAGCTTATATATGTGTGTGTATTTAGGCTTATGGTTAAACACAATTAACCCATGCAATTTTTGAAACTCTAGCCTCCAAACCAAGGTTTTCGAAAATCCTCCTCCCATTCTCTCAATTTTGGCCTCCACCAATTTGGTTTTGTGTCGCCTCTCGTTTTTAATCTCAAACGAAAAATCTTTTTATACTTTCTAGTGCAAGTTGGAAGAGGAACAAGTAATCCGGTCGTTGACCTGATTAGAAGATTGAAGAAAGGAGCCTCGAATAACATACGTGGGATTTACAACAAGAGCTACGTTCGCTTATACCGGCATAGCTGGAGCCAAATGAAAATTGTTCACTAAGGTAAAAGTTTTTAACCTCCTATGAATGTTTGTATTTATTAAAAATATACGAGTACTCAAAAATATCTTGAATGTCAAGAACTAAAAATTTTTAAAACTTCCGTTCATTTGGGCATGACAAAAACGATGCATCAACACTCTCTTAAATATTATTAAATCAAGCACTCAAATGCTATAAGATTAGAGAAAAAACTCGATGAAGGGAATATATGAAATGAGATGCAGGAGCTCTATCGTGTTTCCATCTTTCTCGAGCCACTACATTAATTTGGCCGACACAACCATCAACAGGAACTCCCAACAAATATATCACATATAAATAACTTTGCATCCCCCCTCTTGGATGTGAGTTTGACAAGGATTTGACCATTTTAAAACTTTATCGAGAAAAAGTTCCTTAAAAAAAACAAAGAGAGAGCACAGCATTTGACAACTCTCTGTATCGATGTAGGTCATTGTAGCCTTGTAAGAATGCCTTAGTAAATAGATCTATATTTTTAAGAATTCTAATTTTCATATATTTACAGAAAAAAAATCTGTATTCATCAATTAATAAAATATTTTCGACCAATCTCAACTATCATTTGGATTATAATTTAAACACTTTTGATTCAGATGAACTATAATTTATCGATCAATCACGACTATCAATGGAATTATAATTTAAAAACTTTTGTGTCAGATGAACTATAATTTATCGATCAATCAAGACTATTAGTTGCAGAATATTCTCCAACATTTAACACAACATTCCGACGCACATGGCTTGTGGTATGAAATTTTCATGGTTGACTTTGCACTACTCTCCATTTTATACCGTAACTGAATGCTTTAAAATTTTAAATACTAAAATATATTATCCAATCAATTACCATGAATTTACATGACCAATCAAATACAAATTTAAAATATTTCAATTTCATAAGAAAATATATATATTAAAAGGCAAAACCAAATATATATTTCTAAACACTTCAACAATATTACATGACTAATCAAATAGACATGATGAAAACAACAATTCTTCAACGGCCATTGAAATTACTTGGAAGTTGGAAACAATACGTTAGGTCAGAATTTATGGATTTCATTTATTTCCACATCATATTCTACTACTAATATTCACGTTTATTATATTTCTTCGATTCAAATAAACATCATTCTGAGAATTAATTTTTATCTATTAATTGAGTAACGTCGTCATTATTTAAAATTTGTAATATTATACTGCAAATTACACAGATTAGAGGATTGAATAATAATTTTTTTGAAGCCAAAACATTAGTTGGCTCACATCGGTTGGATAAAATACCTGGTAGTTGTATATATGGTCTTGGACAATCCTCCCCCCTTGAACTAGCTTTTGGGGTTGAGTTAGGTCCAAGTTCCAATCTTAACATGATATCAGAGCTCAGGTTATACAGTTATGTATTGGACTGTCCATAGTTGAGTCACCCATTCTCTCCACTCATCTCGGTTTGCTGCTCAAGGAAGACTAGGGTTCCTACATTTCTTTCTTTCCTTTCTTTGATTCTAGCATCTTGTGGAATTATTGAAGTGAGAACAAGGTCATTGTTGGTTCAAGGAGCTAAGGTAAGCTTGTGGTATAGTTTATTCTTGGATTTTGATGTTTGGAGATTATGGGTTTGTTGATGGTGTTGGTTATATGGATTTATTGGTATGGGTTTGTGATTATTGAGATGTTGATGGTTCATTTCATGGTTTATTGTTGTAGATTGTGTATCAAGAGATTAGTTTCAAGGTTTCAATTGGTTGTAAGTGGAATTCATTCCCTTGTGCTCACATGATAATATATGTATTGTGTTTCAATGATTTTACTATGTTATTCCCTTCCATTTGATTCATATTATGTATAGATATACCATGTTGTATATGAGAGGCTTTATATGTCTCAATTGTGTAAAAAGGGAATACAAAAGAAAAGAGTATTCAAAGTGTTTGGTTTAATGCCAAAGAGAGAGTTCAAATGATTTATTGGATTGATAAAGAGATAGTCAGAGATTGCATGCAATGAGTTGATCAACGACCATAGGCTTATATCCCAACAGAGTAATCGATTTATATCGATGGGATATAGGTATAGGGACAGAGATACTATTGAAATATCAATCCACCAGAAAAAGAGAAATACCATCGTTATTGTTATTCATGCTATGATATTTATGTTTCAGAGTTGATGGTATTTAATGATTTCAAAGCCATGTTTTACAGAGTATGATATGTACAGATTGTTATGTAAGAGTTCCACTTGCTGAGTTTTATACTCATTCCAGTTATTCATGTGATGCAGATAAGAGGGACGGGCCAGGACATTGATTGGAGCCGAGGTCATATGCATAGAAGAGGGAAGGAAGAAGGCTATTTTGCTAGCATTTTGACATGATCAAAAATGATATTTTGTATTTTGATGCAACACTTGATTGATCATGTTTATACTTTTGATTGTAAATGTCTTATGTCAAGAGAATTTTAAATCCTTCCTCCCTCTAAGTAAAATATTTAGTATTCCGCTGTATTATTTTATAAAATCGGTCAGAGGTGTTACATTTAGTGGTATCAGAGCAACGTTCTTCGGACCAATGCATATGACTTCGTCTACTTTCAACAGTCCGGGTATGTCTTCTTCTTCATCTATTTATTGTTATGGTTGATATGTATTATGTGAGCACATTGTAGGAGTTATGCCTCCTAAGAGAAAAGCTACAGAGGGTGAGGATATCTCCTCATCGAGAGTTTTCGACGAGTTCGGCAAGTTACTGAAAGAGCAAGCCAAGGTTCACAGTGAACAGATTCAACTAGTTGCTACGTATGCAAGGATCAGGACAAGGTAGAGGCCAAGTGAGAGGACAAGTGGTTCAAGCAGTTGGGACTGATGTGATCTTTACTGCTTTCAAGAGGATGGATCCACCTGAGTTTGCAGGAAGCACTGATCCATTGATGGCTCTAGAGTGGATTAAAGCACTTGAGGCGATATTTGATCATATCAAGTATGAAGATAATGATAGAGTTGGTTGTGCAGTTTTCATGCTAGTCAAAGCTGCACGTATTTGGTGGAATGCCACTAAGGTAGGTGTTGATGTTCCGACATTAAAGTTGCAAGATTTCACGGATCTTTTCTATGACAAGTACTTCCCAGATGCACTTCGAGCTCGGAAGGTGACTGAGTTTTTAGAGCTTCGGCAAGGAGGTATAATGTTGATGAGTACATCTTGAAGTTCGAGGAGGGCTGTCTGTTTGCCCCATATATTGCCTCCAATGACAAAGATAAGGGTGCTCATTTTATTAGAGGACTTCGAGCAAAGATCAGGAGGGACATCAATATGTCTAAGGTAGTGACATTTAAAGAGATTGTGGCTAAGGCATTGTTGGCCGAGCAAGATGAGAAAGACATTGCTAGAGAGAGACAAGCAAGGCACCAGGCTATTGCTCAAAGAGGTCAAGGTTCGAGCCAAAGAGGACAAGGCAGTTACAAGGGGAAAGGCAAGATAGAGCCGAGTTCTAAAGTACCGACAGTCCCATTTGATCCTGAGAAGCCATTGTGTCCCAAGTGCAGTAGGCATCATGGGGGAGAGTGCAAATTTGGTACTCACACATGCTACCGATGTGGTACTGCAGGCCATATCGCCAAGTACTGTTCGAGAGGATCGAGTAAAGAGAAGGTGCAGGGTCGCATCTTTACCATGACAAAGGAAGGTATAAATCCTGATTCTTCTGTGATCTCTAGAACTATTTTAATTTCAGGCAGAGTAGCTATGACATTGATTGATACAGGTGCTACTCATTCTTTTATGTCTGAACTATTTTGAGATCTTTGGGTTTAGTTCCTTCTATTCTTCCCCTTCAGTTTAATGTTGTATTGCCTTCTGGGGATGTGTTTTACCCGACGTCTATTGTGTATGCGTGCTCTGTTCAAATTGATGAGCGGGTGGTCTATGCCGATTTGATTGTTATTCCGATGGTTGCGTTTGATATTATACATGGCAGGGATTGGCTATCAACTTACCGTGCAGTGATTGATTGCGTTGCCAAGAAGGTGAAATTTGTAGATGATGAAAATAAGGAAGGTATGCTCGCCAGTGCAGGTACTTCGCTGGTTCTTCCTTTTATTTCGTGTCTTGAGGCTAAGAAGTTGTTGTTTAGAGGTTGTGATGGGTTTTTGGCTTTGATTTTTGATATGGACAGAATGGTGAAGTTGAATATTGATGATATTGATGTTGTAAGAGAGTTCCCTGATGTATTTGAGGATGATGTTCCGGGTTTACCGCCGGACAGAGATGTAGAGTTTGTGATTAATCTAGTTCCGGGTACAGTTCCTATTTCTAAGGCTCCGTACAGAATGGCCCCTACAGAAATGAAAGAGTTGAAGATGCAGTTGGATGATCTATTGGATAAAGGTTTTATTCGGCCGAGTTCTTCGCCTTGGGGAGCTCCGGTTCTTTTTGTCAAAAAGAAGGATGGGTCTTTGCGGCTTTGCATTGACTATAGAGAAATCAACAAAGTGACGATTAAGAATAAATATCCGTTGCCACAGATAGACGATCTTTTTGACCAACTGCATGGGGCTACAGTGTTTTCGAAGATTGATCTGTGATCTGGCTATTATCAGTTGAAAGTTAGGGAGTCTGATATCCCTAAGACGGCATTCCGGACCAGATACGGTCATTATGAATTTCTTGTGATGTCGTTCGGTCTGACTAATGCTCCTTCAGTCTTCATGGATCTTATGAACCAGTGCTCAAGCCGTATTTGGATAGCTTTTTCATTGTTTTCATCGATGATATATTGATTTATTCCAAGACCAGAGAGCTTCATGCAGAACACCTCAGAGTTGTTCTTCAGTTGTTGAGAGAGAAGAGGTTGTATGCTAAGTTGAAGAAATGTGAGTTCTGGTTGGAGCAGATTTCTTTCTTAGGCCATGTTGTCTCGAAAGATGGTATAGCTGATACGAATCCTCGTACGAATGAAAGGCAAGCATGAATATAGAAATCGCACCCTCAATTCAATAACAAAACAAGGAATGATTATGTTGTCCCGATCTTTTGAAACAAGTAACGATTTTGTGATATTCACCTCTAAGAGATTATAACTTAGCAACGAATATCAACGATAAAACAATTGAATTTCAAACGGACCTTCAAAGAACTTGTTTTGACAATCCGTGCGAAGAACAATCGACAAACGCCACAAAGATGCAATCTTTGATAAGTTTGATTTTGATAAACACAAAGCACAAGCCTTGCAAATTGAGAGAAATCTCCAATAATTTGATATCAATCTTCAATGATTTCGTTCATCCCCCTTACAATACATTATATAAACAATAAAAATAAGAAAATTTGTGTGAAAAGGCTTAAATAAGATAACTAGCAACTTTGACACGGAAGTGCGCCAAAAGACCGCGGGTGCGGTGCTTGTTTGACCGCGGGTGCGGTGTAGCTTCGGCAATAGACCGCGGGTGCGCTAATGATTTGACCGCGGGTGCGGTGCAGCTTCGGGAAATTTTCTTAAATTTGATTATCATGGACCGCGGGTGCGGTCCCTGCTTTAGCGCGGATGCGCTGGACCTTCGGCAATTGCACTTGAATAACATTCCAAAGACCTCCAATATTATTCCCATGATTCCCAACCTCTTCTAATTTAGTCATCCAATTTGTAGATCCTCCTTGGTAGTTCATCATGAGTCCTTGAAGTGCTTCTTTAAACTTCTTGCTACGTCCCCTCGTTATAGGTCCTTCGGGCAATACCAATGAATCCCATGTTTTCTTTGGTGCTTGATCAACCACGTTTGCATCATTCTCCCCTTCTTGAAAATGATTTGTCCTCAAATCTTGATCATCTCCTACATCAAACAACGAAAGATCACTAACATTAAAAGTAGAACTGACATTGTACTCACCTGGTAGGTCTAATTTGTAGGCATTGTCGTTAATCTTTTCAAGCACTTGAAATGGTCCATCACCCCTAGGTAAGAGCTTCGAACGTCGTTTTTCTGGAAATCTTTCCTTTCTTAAGTGCAACCATACCCAATCTCCCTTTTCAAAAACCATCTTTTTCCTCCCCTTGTTGGCTTGCTTCGTATATTGTAAATTCTTCTTCTCGATATTATTCTTGACATTCTCATGCAAACTTCTAACGAATTCAGCTTTCTTCTTGCCATCCATGTTCAACCTTTCACTCACAGGCAAAGACATCAAATCCAAAGGAGTTAAAGGATTAAAACCATAAACAATTTCAAATGGTGAATAATTCGTAGTAGAATGCACGCTACGGTTATAAGCAAACTCAACAAATGACAAATATTCTTCCCAATTTTTCAAGTTCTTTTTTATTATAGCACGCAAAAGTGTTCCTAGAGTTCTATTAACAACTTCAGTTTGTCCATCCGTTTGAGGATGACATGTAGTAGAAAACAACAGTTTAGTGCCAAGCTTAGCCTACAAAGTTTTCCAAAAGTAACTCAAAATTTAACATCACGGTCAGATACAATAGTCCTAGGCATACCATGCAACCTAACGACTTCCTTAAAGAACAAATCTGCAATGTTGGATGCATCATCGGTTTTATGACAAGAAATAAAATGTGCCATTTTATAGAATCTATCAACAACAACAAATATTGAATCCCTCCCCTTCTTAGTCCTTGGCAAACCTAAAACAAAATCCATAGAAATATCAATCCAAGGTTCACTAGGAACAGGAAGTGGTGTATAAAATCCATGTGGTTGTGTTCTAGACTTAGCTTGTCTACAAATAATATACTTTTCAAAAACACGCTCAACATCACGTTTCATATGTGGCCAATAAAAATGCTCATGCAAACAACTCAAAGTTTTAGCCACACCAAAGTGCCCCATCAAACCAACACCATGTGCCTCCCTCACAAGTAACTCACGAATTGATGACTTAGGAATGCACAATCTATCTTCTCTAAATAAAAACCCATTATGCAAATAAAATTTGTCATGTGGACCATGCATACATGTTTCAAATATCTCATTAAAATCCTCATCCAACAAATACAACTCTTTCATATGTTCAAATCCCAAGATTTTCGACTCCAAGGTAGAGATTAATACGTACCTCCGTGATAGTGTGTCAGCCACTACATTATCCTTACCTTGTTTGTATTTGATTATGTAGGGAAATGTACCTATGAATGCCACCCACTTATCATGCCGCTTGTTCAGTTTCCGTTGTCCCTTAAGGTACTTTAGAGACTCATGATCGGTATGGATCACAAACTCCCTAGGCCTCAAGTAGTGTTGCCACATCTCCAAGGTCCTCACAAGCGCGTACAACTCCTTGTCATACGTTGGATAGTTTAGTGCTGCTCCATTGAGTTTCTCACTAAAGTACGCCACTGGTCGTCCTCCTTGCATCAAAACCCCACCAATACCTACACCTGAAGCATCACATTCAATTTCAAAAGTATTAGAAAAATCAGGCAAAACAAGTAAAGGCGCATTAATTAATTTTTGTTTAATAATATTAAAAGACTTCTCTTGCTCCTCGCCCCAGTGGAATGGAACGTTCTTCTTAATCACTGCCGTCATCGGTGCCGCCAGTGTGCTAAAATCTTTTACACACCTCCTATAGAAGCTTGCAAGACCATGAAAGCTTCGAACTTGACTAACATTAGCAGGCGTTGGCCAATCTCGAATAGCACTTACCTTGTCCTCATCCACTTGTATCCCCTGTGAACTTACCACAAAACCAAGAAAGAAAAGTTTGCTTGTACAAAAATCACATTTCTTAAGATTAGCATATAAATGTTCAGCCCTAAGTGTTGTCAGTACAAGTCTCAAATGCTCAACATGCTCTTCTAAATATTTGCTATACACAAGAATATCATCAAAATAAACAACAACAAATTTCCCTATGTAAGCACGCAAAACATGATTCATCAGCCTCATAAAGGTACTAGGAGCATTAGTTAAGCCAAAAGGCATGATCATCCACTCATATAACCCATATTTGGTTTTAAATGCCGTTTTCCACTCATCACCTTCCCTCATTCTAATATGATGATAACCACTCTTCAAGTCAATTTTACTAAAAATATATGCACCATGGAACTCATCTAACATATCATCTAATCTAGGTATGGGATGCCTATACTTGATGGTTATGTTATTAATTGCTCTACAATCCACACACATACGCCATGAGCCATCTTTCTTAGGAACTAGTAAAACAGGTACAGCACAAGGAGACATGGACTCACGCACAAAACCCCTATCTAACAACTCACTTACCTGTAGTTGTAGCTCCTTAGTCTCCTCCGGATTGCTTCTGTAAGCTGGACGATTTGGCAATACACTTCCGGGTACCAAATCAATTTGGTGCTCAATCCCCCTCAATGGTGGTAATCCTTGAGGTAGCTCCTCCGGAAATACATCTTCAAATTCCTGCAAAAGTGAAACAACAATGCTCGGATGGGATCCGGCTATATCACTTGTGTTAAAGAGAATCTCTTTGTAAAGAATCAACACAAGTGGATCATGTGTGTGCAACAATTGTTTCAACTCACTCTTTTGGGCCATATATGTTTTCTTTTTGACCTCTTTCCTCTCATTTTTTTTTCCCTCATTTTTCTTTTGTATGGCTATCTCACTTTTTCTTTTAGCCATGTCATTTTTGTTTTCAAAGGCCATCTCACTTTTTAATTCACTCTTTTTTTCGGCCTCATCTCTCTTTTTTTTTTCAATTGGTCCTCCAACACTTGCTTTGGGGACAAAGGAAGTAAAACAATGGGTTCTTTCTTGAGTACAAAAGAATATTTATTTCTAAACCCATCATGTGTCACTTGCCTATCATATTGCCATGGTCTTCCTAACAAAATATGACAAGCATGCATTGGTACCACATCACACAATACCTCATCAATATACTTCCCAATCGAAAATACAACCAAAACTTGTTTGTTCACCTTCACTTCGGCACAGTCATTCAACCACTGTAGCCTATATGGTTGAGGATGTTTCAAAGTAGGCAAGCTCAATTTTTCCACCATCTCAAGACTAGCAACATTGGTACAACTCCCTCCATCTATAATAATGTTGCAAACTTTGCCACTGACAAAACATCTAGTATGGAACAAGTTTTCCGCTGATTCGTCTCCTCTTCTTTGACTTGGGCACTCATGATACGCCTAGTCACTAATGCCTCACCCACAACTGCTTCATATCCCTCATCAGGATCCTCTAATGCAGGCATCTCATCTTCATCCTCTCCATCATCTCCCTCACTATGAGATTCATACTCCCCATAATTATTCAACACCATCACCCTTTTATTGGGACATTGGCTAGCAATATGTCCAACTCCTTGACACCTAAAACATTTAATATCTCTAGAACGATTAATAGGAGTTTCAGGTTTACCTTGCATTCCCTGCTTAGGCGCCTCCTGTTTAATGTCAACTTTGGACTTGACCACTACCTTGCTTTCTTCACGTTTAACAACGTTGGAACGCCAAGATGTTGATGTATTACCAGATTGTGTGGTACGACCAACTCCTCTCCTCTTCAGTTGTTGCTCCACTTTTATCGCCATCTGCACCATTTCATCTAGATCCAAGTAATGTCTAAGTTCCACTTGGTCTTGAATTTCCATGTTCAAACCACATAGAAAACGAGTCATAGTAGCCTCACTATCCTCATCTATATTTTCTCTAATCATGACTACTTCCAATTCTTTATAGTAGTCCTCAACACTCTTCACACCCTGTCTCAAAGTTTGTAACTTCTTAAACATTTCTCTATAGTAGTGATTTGGTACAAACCTCTTCCTCATTACGCTTTTCATCTCAGCCCAAGTTTCTATAGGCCTCTCATTGCATCTTCTCTTAGTGGTCACTAATTGATCCCACCAAATAAGTGCATAATCAAAAAATTCAACCACGGCCAACCTAACCTTCTTTTGTTCGGAATAATGGTGACAATCAAACACGAATTCAACTCGCTTTTCCCATTCTAAATAAGCCTCTGGATCTGACTTACCATGGAACGACAGAATTTTCATCTTAATGCTACCTATGTTATTATCTTCCTTATTCCCATCATCGTACCTACCATGTAAGGCTTCTCTTCTTCCCCTACCAAATCCTCTACATTTTCTGCTCCTACCCCAGTTCTCGTTTTGACTCTCCTCTTCTACTCCCAATTCATAATCATCATCTTCTTCTTCGATTGTACCCAAACCTTTAGGCTTAGATTTATTTTCACTAGTGCTAACTTCAAGCCTATCCAACATCTCATATAAAGGATCCAACTCGGCCCTCATCATTCTACTAAAATGCCCAAATAACGCCTCCATTTGAACCTTAGACAACCCCTGGTTCGAACTCTCTCCTACTTCTCTCTCCATTTTAATTTCAGATTTTGTACCTGCAATAAAATGTTAGTAGAAATAAAAGATTTTCCTCACCCAAATTCTCACGATCACTCCAAAGAAATAACACTCGCACTCAAAAATTTTTCACTCGAATTTGATAGTTCTCTCAAAGGTGTGCTCAATCTTTATATTTTCTTTTTATCAAACTAACAAGATTCAACTTGTGAACACTTGCAACTGTCTCACTTGGATTGCACAAAAAAACAAGAACGATAGAATAACACAGAACAAATTTTTTTTTTCGACAATTCTGGATTATCAAATAACAAAGGATGATAGAAATAACGCAGATCTTAAAATAGAACAAAGGATAACACAAAACTGAAACAGAGTGAATTTTTGTTTTTGTTTTTGATAGATATGACAATAGAAACAAAAGTATAATACAGATCTGACGAATTTTTAAACAGATCTGAAAATGATAACTTACTTGAATCAAACAGAACCAGAAGCTCTGATACCAAATGATACGAATCTTCGTACGAATGAAAGGCAAGCACGAATATAGAAATCGCACCCTCAATTCAATAACAAAACAAGGAACGATTATGTTGTCCCGATCTTTTGAAACAAGTAACGATTTTGTGATATTCACCTCTAAGCGATTATAACTTAGCAACAAATATCAACGATAAAACAATTGAATTTCAAACGAACATTCAAAGAACTTGTTTTGACAATCCGTGCGAAGAACAATCGACAAACGCCACAAAGATGCAATATTTGATAAGTTTGATTTTGATAAACACAAAGCACAAGCCTTGCAAATTGAGAGAAATCTCCAATAATTTGATATCAATCTTCAATGATTTCGTTCATCCCCCTTACAATACATTATATAAACAATAAAAATAAGAAAAGTTGTGTGAAAAGGCTTAAATAAGATAACTAGCAACTTTGACACGGAAGTGCGCCAAAAGACCGCGGGTGCGGTGCTTGTTTGACCGCGGGTGCGGTGTAGCTTCGGCAATAGACCGCGGATGCGCTAATGATTTGACCGCGGGTGCGGTGCAGCTTCGGGAAATTTTCTTAAATTTTATTATCATGGACTGCGGGTGCGGTCCCTGCTTTAGCGCGGGTGCGCTGGACCTTCGGAAATTGCACTTGAATAACATTCCAAAGACCTCCAATATCATTCCCATGATTCCCAACCTCTTCTAATTTAGTCATCCAATTTGTAGATCCTCCTTGGTAGTTCATCATGAGTCCTTGAAGTGCTTCTTTAAACTTCTTGCTACGTCCCCTCGTTATAGGTCCTTCGGGCAATACCAACGAATCCCATGTTTTCTTTGGTGCTTGATCAACCACGTTTGCATCAATAGCTGTTGATCCAGTGAAAATAGAGGCGATACAGAAGTGGCCTATTCCTACTACTGTATCAGAGGTACGCAGTTTTCTTGGTTTGGCGGGTTATTATCGTCGTTTTATTTCAGATTTTTCCAAGATTGCCCTGCCGTTAACCAACCTGACGAGGAAGAATGTGAAGTTTGAGTGGTCCAATGAATGCCAAAGTGGATTCCAGGAGTTGAAAGATAGGTTGACGATAGCTCCTGTACTTGCATTGCCCATAGGTTCAGAGGACTTTGTTTTTTAGACCGATGCGTCAAAGAAGGGCCTCGGTGCAGTGCTGATGCAACGTGGAGAAGTTAAAGCCTATGCTTCTTGTCAGTTGAAGGACTACGAGAAGAATTATCCTACGCATGATCTGGAACTGGCAGCTGTGGTTTTCGCTTTGAAAATCTGGAGACATTATTTATATGGCAAAAAGTGTGAAATTTTCACGGACCACAAGAGTTTAAAGTATTTGTTTTCTCAGAAAGAACTCAATATGCGTCAGAGACGGTGGTTAGAGCTTGTCAAGGACTATGATGTGACGATTAGTTATCACCCAGGGAAGGCGAATGTTGTAGCAGATGCATTGAGCCGTAAGTCGAGTTCTTCTTTGAGTTCTATGATCCAGAGACCGTTGTTGTTAGACTTGCAACGAGAAGAGATAACTTTGGTAGTACCGGGAACCATTGCTCTCTTTTCAGCGTTGGTCATTCGGCCTACATTGACGGACAGGATCCGTAGAGAGCAGGCCAATGATTTACAGTTGATAGAGATGAGAGCCAGAGCAGAGGAGAGAGGTAATTCAGAGTTAGAGATGAATAGAGATGGTTTGGTGACATTTAGAAGCCGTATATGTATTCCTGCTGGTGATGATATTCGGCGAGACGTCTTGACAGAGGCACATACTGCGCCATATTCGTTACATCTAGGTAGCACCAAGATGTATCACGATCTTCGTCGGCTCTATTGGTGGCCAGGTATGAAGAAGGATATTGCCATGTTTATTTCTCAGTGTCTAACTTGTCAGCAGGTGAAAATCGAACATCAGAAACCTGCTGGGACATTGCTATCATTGCCGATTCCTCAATGGAAATGGGAGCTCATTACAATGGATTTCGTGACTGGTCTTCCAAGAACGGAGAAAGGTTATAACTCTATTTGGGTTATTGTTGATCGATTGACCAAGTCAGCGCATTTTCTCCCAGTCAAGACAACGTATTCCATGAACCAGTATGCCGAAGAGTACATAGTAGAGATTGTTAAACTTCATGGTGATCCTGTGTCGATCGTGTCTGATCGTGACCCTAGATTTACTTCAGAGTTTTGGAAGAGTTTGCACAGAGCCTTGGGTACACGGTTAGCATTCAGTACAGCATATCATCCCTAGAGCGACGGTCAATCAGAGAGAGTTATTCAGATTTTGGAGGATATGCTTAGAGCTTGTACTATAGACTATCCTGGTAGTTGGGATTCCAAATTGCCTCTTGTTGAGTTCACGTACAATAATAGCTAGCAGACGACGATTGGCATGGCACCATATGAAGCACTTTATGGCAGAAAGTGTAGATCTCCCTTGTATTGGGACGAGATTGGTGAGAGAAAGATGTTGGGTCCAGAGTTGGTCCAACAGACAGCTGATGTTGTTGTTGTTATTCGAGAGAGGATGAAGACAGCACAGTCAAGACAGAAGAGTTATGCTGATGTGAGGCGTAGGCTGTTGCAGTTTGAGGTTGGTGACCATGTGTTCTTGAAGATTGCACCTCTTAAAGGTGTAATGCGGTTTGGCAAGAAGGGAAAGTTGAGTCCGAGATTTATAGGCCCATTTGAGATCTTGGACAGAGTCGGTGATCGAGCTTACAGGTTAGCCTTACCGCCAGATCTTGACAGAGTTCATAATGTTTTTCATGTCTCCATGCTCAGGAAGTATATTGCAAATCCTTCCCATGTTCTTCGTCACGAGCCATTGGACTTGACGCCGAATTTAACGTACCAAGAGATTCCGGTCCAGATTCTGGATCGCAAAGTTAAAGTGTTGAGAAACAAAGAGATCGGCATTGTTAAAGTCCTTTGGAAGAATCATTTGATTGAAGAAGCCACGTGGGAACCAGAGGATGAAATGAAAGAGAAGTATCCTGAGTTGTTTGTGCAGTGACGTCAATTTCGAGGACGAAATCCCTCTAAGGAGGGGAGATTGTAATATCCAAGCCTGGTGAACGGTTCGGTTTAAGATTTCGTATGATTTTGACTACTTGGTCAAGTTTAAGTATAGTTTAGATGTTAAGAGTTTCGATTTATGATTTATAGTATCGTTGGTGATACTTGATATGTGGTTTTATTGTAGCGTCGTTGCGATTTAATTCATGGTAATTAGTATGTTGAGCCAATTGGTATGAGGCCAATTGGGGTGGTTAGATAAGTTATAGAGTTGCAACTTTCTTGTTGAGAGTGTTGCCGAATTATGAGGAGAAGCGACTTTGCGACTCGATTTTATTGCATAGAGTTTGTTGTTGCTACAGAGGTGACCGCACCCGCGGTCAGATAGCTACCGCCCCCGCGGTATTTGGACAGTGGGGTGACCGCACCCGCGGTCATTTGAGCACCGCACCCGCGGTGGATTGGAAGAGGCGGCACCGCACCCGCGGTCAGTTTTGTAGCGCACCTTGCGGTCGACGTTTTCAGATTTTCAGATGTTGTACAGAATGCCTAGCGCACCCGCAATGTATTTTGGAGCGCACCCGCGGTGCATGAACAGTAGAAGCGTGTTTTCGAGATTTAAGTGTTATAAATACATGAGTTGGTTCACTTTTCCCTCATTTCTCTCCACTCATCTCGGTTTGCTGCTCAAGGAAGACTAGGGTTCCTACATTTCTTTCTTTCCTTTCTTTGATTCTAGCATCTTGTGGGATTATTGAAGTGAGAACAAGGTCATTGTTGGTTCAAGGAGCTAAGGTAAGCTTGTGGTATAGTTTATTCTTGGATTTTGATGTTGGGAGATTATGGGTTTGTTGATGGTGTTGGTTATATGGATTTATTGGTATGGGTTTGTGATTATTGAGATGTCGATGGTTCATTTCATGGTTTATTGTTGTAGGTTGTGTATCAAGAGATTAGTTTCAAGGTTTCAATTGGTTGTAAGTGGAATTCATTCCCTTGTGCTCACATGATAATATATGTATTGTGTTTCAATGGTTTTACTATTTTATTCCGTTCCATTTGATTCATATTATGTATAGATATACCATGTTGTATATGAGAGGCTTTATATGTCTCAATTGTGTAAAAAGGGAATACAAAAGAAAAGAGTATTCAAAGTGTTTGGTTTAATGCCAAAGAGAGAGTTCAAATGATTTATTGGATTGATAAAGAGATAGTCAGAGATTGCATGCAATGAGTTGATCAACGACCATAGGCTTATATCCCAACAGAGTAATCGATTTATATCGATGGGATATAGGTACAGAGATAGAGATACTATTGAAATATCAATCCACCAGAGAAAAAAAAAATACCATCGTTATTGTTATTCATGCTATGATATTTATGTTTCAGAGTTGATGGTATTTAATGATTTCAAAGCCATGTTTTACAGAGTATGATATGTACAGATTGTTATGTAAAAGTTCCACTTGCTGAGTTTTATACTCATTCCAGTTATTCATGTGATGCAGATAAGAGGGACGGGCCAGGACGTTGATTGGAGCCGAGGTCATATGCATAGAAGAGGGAAGGAAGAAGGCTATTTTGCTAGCATTTTGACATGATCAAAAATGATATTTTGTATTTTGATGCAACACTTGATTGATCATGTTTATATTTTTGATTGTAAATGTTTTATGTCAAGAGAATTTTAAATCATTCCTCCCTCTAAGTAAAATATTTAGTATTCCGCTGTATTATTTTATAAAATCGGTCAGAGGTGTTACAGTTGAACACTTTCTCCTTAAGAAGAATTTGCCCCTGACAATGTGCTAGAGGATGTGGCAATCTTCTCCCAAGATACAACTACAACACTTGAATAATGAGCACTCAAATATTCAAGTTCTATCACAAAGAAAATGAAGAAACTCTCTCTTGTTGAAGAAGGAAGAAGACAATATGCATATGATATGTAAAATGTGTTTGATTTTCAAATAAACAATCATTTAATGTTTTTCATGTTAAAATACATGATCTTTCATTCATAGGGTTGCCTCTTGGCCCTTGTAACTGATCACAAGCATCAAACAATGCCAAAGGAATGAAAAAATGTCAGAAAAACTCGAAGGGACGCGTCTGTGCGTGCAGGGGCGCTCGGCAGCGCCTGCCGAGCGCTCTCGGCAGCGCCTGCCGAGAGCTCTCGGCATGCGCCCGCACCCGCGCGCCGGCCCGCACGTAGACCCGCACGCGGGTGCGCACCGGCTAATGTACACGCGAAATTTTTTTTTTTCGATTTTTGTCCTTTACACGTTCCGACTACTCGTTTAAATTTCATTCAACATTTGATGAACTTGTTTCGAGTTTAATTCAGAACCACAAACTTAATATTCGTTCATTAAGTTTCGTTCTTCGTTTCAAATTTTTCCAATCAAAATATTGATTTATTCGCTTAATTTTCATTCATTAAGCACCAAAATTCCAACAATCCCCCATATGAATGAAATTAATGCATGAATGCTCGTGATGCATAAGAGAGAGTATATACGAAAATTATCACATCAAGAGAGGTAGCTTTTGGCTTTGAACCTGCCTTAGTGGAATACAATCGGATTTACTAGGCCACGAAGTGAACGTGATGTCTTGAACTTCTTGGCGGTTCATGTAAACCCAGACAACTGTACCCACATGATAACCTTTCTTCCATTTCCATTTTGTTTTATCGGTTGTATCCGTTATGGCCATGGAATACATTTTGGCTTCATACGTGTTTCATTGAGGCGGCCCGTCCTCACACGTACATAGGTGATCTCCTTGTAAAAGGGTATCCAACTTACCCCGCTTTTGTAATCTACGGAATCATTAAAAGTACAATACTTAACCTCACTACCTTTGTAGGCAACTTCACTCATTGTCTTAGGAATGAGGAGTGATTCCTCAAGTTCTCATAATTTAGTTGTCCCATTGAACCAAGATCTTGAGATCTCCAATCTACAAGGTTGGGTTACCACTATGAAAACTTTATTTGGTAGGTTTTAAACCCATTCCTCTTGACAGACAGTACATTTGATCTCTATTTAATGCTTTTGTAAGCGGATCCGCTAAGTTATCCTTTGACTTGATATAATCAACAGATATAACTCCATTAGAGATCAACTGTCGCACAGTATTATGTCTTTGACGAATGTGTCGAGACTTGCCATTGTACATACTGTTTTGTGCCCTTGCAATTGCCGACTGACTGTCGCAATGTATCAAGATTGCTGGCACTGGACTTGTCCAACATGGAATGTCCTCTAAAAAGTTGCGAAGCCATTCAGCTTCTTCTGCATCTTTATCTAGCGCTATGAACTCCGATTCCATAGTAGATCTTGCAATGCAAGTTTGTTTCGATGACCTCCAAGAGACTGCTCCTCCACCAATGCTAAATACATAGCCGCTGGTGGATTTGGAGTCATTGGTATCAAAAATCCAATTTGCATCACAGTATCCTTCAAGTACTGCAGGATACCTTGTGTAATTTAGTCAATATTCTGAGGTGTGCTTTAAATATCTAAGCACCCTTGTCAACGCCTTCCAGTGTGCATCACTAGGGTTACTCGTAAACCGACTTAACTTGTTAACTGCACAAGCGATTTCAGGTCTAGTACAATTAGTGATGTACATAAGACTTCCAATAATTTTGGAGTATTCCAGTTGGGAAACTGGTTCTCCACGATTCTTCGCCAAATGAACATTTACGTCTAAAGGAGTTTTTACTGGGGTAGAGTCATAAGCGTTAAACTTCTTTAACACTGTTTCTACATAATGAGATTGAGATAGAACTATTGCTTCTGGAGTTCTAAAGATTTTAATCCCTAGAATTACATCAGCAATACCCATATCATTCATATCAAAATGTTTTGTCAACATTTTCTTTGTACTATTAATCGATTCTTGGCTGTTCCCCATTATAAGCATGTCATCCACATATAGACATACTATCACATAAGATTCTCGAGTGCCTTTAATGTAAACACATTTTTCACACTCATTAATCTTAAATCCATTTGACAATACTACCTTGTCAAATTTTTCGTGCCACTGCTTGGGCGCTTGTTTAAGTCCGTATAGTGACTTAATTAAACGATAGATCTTTCTTTCTTGTCCTTTCACAATGAAGCCTTCAGGTTGCTCCATATATATTTCTTCTTCAAGTTCACCATTTAAGAATGCCGTTTTGACATCCAGTTTGATGTATCTCAAGGTTATGCAAAGCTGCAATAGCAATGAGCACACGAATGGATGATATTCTTGAAACTGGTGAATATGTGTCGAAGAAATCATAACCTTCTCTTTGTCTATAGCCTTTGGCCACAAGCCTGGTTTTGTATTTTTCAATACTTACATCAACTCTCATTTTCTTTTTCAATATCCATTTGCATCACAATGGCTTGGTACCTGGTGGAAGATCCACTAGTTCCCAAGTATGGTTTTGCAAAATAGAATCCATTTCAGAGTTGATGGCTTCTTTCCAATAAGGAGCGTCAGGGCTAGCCAGAGCATCTTGTATGTTCTTTGGTTCATTCTCCAACATAAAAGTATGGAAGTCTGGATCAAAGGACTTTGAGATTCTAGCCCTTTTGCTTCTTCTTGCCTCTTGCTCCTTTGAAGAGCCTTCCAATGGCATAGCATTTTCATTTACAGTTGGCTCATGTGTAGGTACTTGACCTTCATGCTTCATCTCAAGTTTTCGCTTGCTAGAACCATTTTCTTTCCTTTCTTTACAAGGAAATATGTTTTCAAAGAATACTGCATTTCTTCACTCAATTGTCATGCCCGTATTCATTTCTGTATTTTCAGATTTGTGCACTATAAACCTATAGGCACTACTATTATGTGCATATCCAATGAATATGCAGTCGACCGTATTTGGTCCAATTCGCTCTTGTTTAGGCTTTGGTATTTCAACCTTAGCTAAGCACCCCTACACTTTGAGATACTTGTAGGAAGGTTTGTGACCTTTCCACAATTCATAAGGTGACCTTTCATTTTTCTTGTAGGGTATCTTGTTCAGGATGTGATTAGCCGATAGTATTGCTTCCCCCCACAAGTTTTGGGGTAGTCCTGAACTTATTAACATGGCATTCATCATATCTTTCAGAGTTCGATTATTTCTTTCGGCAATGCCATTCGATTGTGGTGAATAAGGAGCAGTCTTTTCATGAATTATACCCACAGATGTACAGAATTAATCAAACGGTGCTCCGTATTCGCCCCCTCTATCGCTTCGAACCCTCTTTATTTGTTTGCCTAGTTGATTCTCAACTTCGGTCTTATAACATTTGAATGCTTCAAGAGCTTCATCTTTCGACCTCAAAAGATATACGTAACAGTACCTTGTATTATCATCAATGAATATCACGTAGTATCTTTTCCCTCCTCTAGTTTGTACAAACTTTAAATCACCAAGATCGGTGTGTATTAGTTCTAGAGAAGTTGTACATCTTTCAATCGAGTGGTAAGGCGCTTTGGTCATTTTTGCTTCAACACATATCTCGCATTTGTGTGTTGGATCGACATTGTGTTTAGGTAATAATTCAAGTTTCATTAAATGTTGCAAGGTATTAAAATTTACGTGTCCATAAATGAGAACACTCAAGCAAGTAAATAGAACTTTTGTCTTTATTACTTTCAACAACATTTTGGCTTATAGCCATTACATTCAACTTGAAAAGGTTCTCATCGAGATATCTTTTTCCAATAAAATGATCATTCTTTGTCAATACAACCTTGTTAGACTCAAATACTAGTCTAAACCCGTGTTTGACCAACAGAGACCCCGACACGAGGTTCTTTCTTATGTCCGGTACATGAAGTGCATCAACAAGGGTTACTTCCAAACCCGATGTCATCTTCAATACCACATTTCCGGTGCCCACCACCTCAGATGTAGCGGAGTTCCCCATGTATAATTTTCTCCCGGTCGATGGAGTGTATGTGGAGAACATCCCTTTGTTGGAGCATATGTGTCGAGTTGCTCCAGTATCAACCCACCACTCATTGGAGTTTTCAACCAAGTTTGTTTCCAAAATAACTGCTGTCAAATCAAGTTGAGAAAAATCAAATGGTACCGACCTTTCTTGAACCACATTGGCTTGAGGATTTTCCTTCTTTGGCTTCCTACAATCCTTGGCTATGTGATTTGGTTTTCCGCAGTTATAACAAGTGCCTTTGAACTTCTTCTTATTTGGTGGTTGTTGGCCTTGCTGTGGTTGCTTCTCAAACTTTCTCTTCTTCCCTTGAGAACTCGATTCGACAATGTTCACCCTTGCTGCCATTTTACTTACCTTGGCCTCGGTGCTTTTGTTGTCCTCTTTTATTCTCAATCTCACAATGAGATCCTCCAATCTCATCTCCTTTCTTTTGTGCTTCAAGTAATTCTTGAAATCCTTCCACAATGGAAGGGAGTTTCTCTATCATGGCCGCATCTTGGAAGGACTCGATTAGACTTATTCCTTCCGCATGAATCTCGTGCAAGAGAAGTTGTAGTTCTTGCACTTGACTCATCACAGATTTTGAGTCCACCATCTTGAAGTCCAAAAACCTCCCAACAATGAACTTCTTCAAGCCCGCATCCTCCGCCCTGTATTTCTTATCAAGCATATCCCAAAGTTCCTTGGCGGTCTTGACTTGACAATACACATTGCACAATGCATTGTCAAGTCCATTTAGGATGTAGTTCTTACATAAGAAGTCACTTTGGTTCCATGCATCCAAAGCAGCCCTCATGTTGATGTCTGTCTCGTTTTCAGCAACGGTGGGAGGATCCTCCTTCAAGAACCTTGACAAACTCAAGGTTGTAAGATAGAAAAACATCTTTTGTTGCCATCTTTTGAAGTCCGCACCAGAAAAATTTTCTTGTTTCTCTCCTTGAGCAATGGTTGCATGTAGAGTTGTAGATGTTGATGCCATTGAGATTCTTCTTGCAAATGATCAAAAATCCAATATTCTTCTTTAAGAGGCGTGAGGGGGTGTGTTAATTGTCCCACATTGGTTGGATAAAATACCTGTATGTTGTATATATGGTCTTAGACAATCCCTCCCTTGAGCTAGCTTTTGAGGTTGAGTTAAGTCCAAGTTCCAATCTTAAAACAAAATACTTAAAATTTATGATGGAAAAATATAATATTTAACCTAGTTTAGTTTTATGTTATTTTTAAATACATGTTTTTTAGGGAAATTTTTAAAAGAAATACTAATTATCTAGATTTGGTGGGTACTTTTTATAACTTTTAAATGATTCAATCAGAATACGTTAAAATATAAAATCAAGTTACAATAATAGCAGCATTCCATATATTTTTAACAAGAGTTCTTTAAAATAAATTTTTTAATTAAAATATGTTAAATTATGTTATTTAAAAAATTATTTACTCAGATATTTCAGGGTCGATTTTATCCAAAAATCCAGGTCGACCAAAATATTTACTCAGATATTAAATATTTTTTGGATGATTTTTTTGTTAAAAAAAAAAGAAGATAATTTCTTGGAATTTCATTTTAATTACCATTTCCAAGGCAAGAATTTTGTCTCAGTTTCTAAGCAACTTCAGAAGTCAAACGCATACGTTCCACACACTAAATCACAGACTGGTCAATCTTGAAAATTAATGTTTTTATTAATTATTTTTAGGATATTTTTATTTGGCATAAGCATTACGTGTATGTAATTCTCTACAGCGTTTAAAAAATATTTTTATTATAAAATTTTACATTTAATAATATATTTAGGTTAGTGACTAATCATTATTGTTAATCAAGTCAATAAATCAATTGTTAGAATTTCAATTGAAGAAATTATAATCGGAAGTATTTTGCATAACTCTTTTGTGGTCAACTCAGCGCAAAATGCTTTATTTATTGCTCAGTACACCGTTGCCTGTCGGAGCACTGGATCAACAAAAATAATTACCTTAAAATACATGCATGAGATAACATGTAAAATAAAATCTAAATTAAAATATATAATATTAAGGTAAGAGTTGGGTAGGATAAATTATGTGAAATATGTTTGATAAATAAATAAATTTACTATTATAAACTTGTGTTATAATTTTTTTATTTTCAAATGAAACAATATATATTATCAAACGTTTGTCGATTTACTAAAAGCTATAGGAGATGATAATGAAATTCAAATATTTTAATATTATAAACTTGTGTTATAAATGTTTATTTTCAAATAAAAAACATAAGATCAAGTATTGGCCACTTTATAAGAAGTTATAAAAAACATAAGATCAAGTATTGACCACTTTATAAGAAGTTATAGAGGGTGATAACCGTACAATTTCAATATTTTAAATTGTGTATCAGTGTAAGCATCACATATCGGTTGGTCTCACATCAGAGATAATAATTACACCTCAATAATTGCATTTTTTGCAATACATGATAATCGAACACGCGATCTTGATTATGATACAACTAATTCTAGGATCGATCTTTTTTTCGCTTCACCAAAAGTTATAGTTAGTGGTAATGTCACAACTGATCAAATATTTTAAATTGTACATCAGTCAAACATGACTTATCGATTGTCTCTTATTTGAAACAATTATTCCACATTATAAAATTTGTCTATATATTCGAAGCTCACCAAACTAGTTATTTTGCTGGATCAATCCTTAAATGATAAAATATAGATTATTGGACACCAATTTCTTGGAAGATAAAATAAAATAAAATTCGTTTTTTTAATCACCAAGTATTCTAATGGAACATGTCCAAGTCTTAGCAACTTTGCTCTATAAATAGAAAAATATTAATAAACCATTGATTAAATAGATATACAAATTACAAGACAAGTTTTAAGCTGTTAAAGAGAGCCGCACGATGTTTTGTTATGTACGCACCCGACACCGTGCAGAGGGATCAAAATATGATAATCAGCCGTCTTCTGTCATAAGCCACCCCCCGCCTCCCTCTCCTCCTCCGTCTTCGGCGGCGGCGGTACCTTATGGTTACGATGAGAGAAATGAAAAGTCCTCCGGCAGCGGTATGAAAGATGGGAATATGGTTGTCTTGGCGGGAGCGGGAGCCGGAGTTGCTGTAGCTGCGGGGGTCGCTACTGCTGCAGTGGTGACTGCCGATGAAAGCGATCAACGTTACAAAGACAGTGGTACTGGTGGTGGTGCTGCTGCAGCTGGGGGTGTGGCAGGTGGGAATGGAGATAGCGGCGGGGGTACCTCTCAAGGTTGCTGTTGTGGAGGCGGCGGAGGTTGTGGCGGCGGTTGTGGTGGCTGTGGAGGTTGATGTCCCATGCCTGTTGACTATGGCGATGATATATATGAAATCGTGTCATTCATTAGTTTAATCACCTACGGGCTTGGGCTTTGACTACGGCTTTGGCTTATGTGTTGGCTTTTGTATCGCGTGCTCTTAAAAATCACATATCGAATGTTAATTTTTAAATACAATAGTGGGTTTTTTTATTCGATTTGATTTTTTTGTTCATGCTTTTGCAATTGACAAAATACATTGTTAAGAAATAGTGTGGTACACATGATAAGATAAACATATGATATATAACTTAAGGATAAATTAATGATAAATAAGATGTAAGATATTATATTTAATGTTTGGTATGATTTTAACAAGAGTGATTATATTTATATATTAGATTGTAATGACAAAATTAACTTTATCCTAATAAATTTTACAATTTCAAAATTGTTGCTTAAATTCTTATCTGTTCATGCGTCGACAGTGCTTGCATGATTTATTTATTTTTACCTAATTTTATATATTATATAATGTGATAATTGATCCATTGATTTTGTGAGTCAAGTCAAATATCAATTTTTAAGGTTAATCGAGTGATAAAAATAATTTTATTAAGATTTATAAAAATCATTTATGTAATGCCCGGAAATTTAATCCTAGTAATCTGTAATTATGGATTTATAATTTGGTATGATTAAGAAAGGATTAACCGAGACACGATTTGAAGTAACGTATGATAATTTATGTGTGAGGACAGTGCCTCTCGCGCACGTGCGCGACGTGATGCGCGCCCCTGCGCCAAATGGGCAGAAGACCTCGCGCATATGCGCGACATGAGGGCGCGCATATGCGCGAGCTGCACAGGTCGAGTCCAGAGAGCCTCGCGCATATGCGCGGAATTGAGGCGCGCATATGCGCGAGCGGCTAGGAAGACACGCGCCGAGACATACTGTCTCGCGCATATGCGCCGAGAAGGGTTGCGCGTAGAGTTCGCCATTTGCCTGATGCATGCATGATTGTATATATATATATATACAAACGTTTAATCCTTCAAAAACGAAAAAGTCGAAGGAAACTTTGGAGAAAATAGTCCGTGAATCTTAGGATCGCGATTGTGCAAAATCCATCCGTCTGATTTTAATTCCGACTTCGGTACTGTAATCCTATCGACGTAGGCTACAACTGGACGTAAGTTTTGCTACGTTTTGACATGTTTTGAAATTATGCTATTGTCAGAATTGAATATGATTCATATATGATGTTCTTGACATGTTAGACGTCATAGAATCGAAGTCAGATTGAGAAACGGACTGAGTATGAAATTGTTATGAATTTTTAGGGTATATTGATTTATAACGGACAAAATTGAATTACGATTGGATTACGGATTGTATTGGATATTGGTTATGGATTGTAACTATTATCTGGTGATGTTGTATTGACGGGGATATTGAAATTGTACCGATATACCGTTGATTTGAATTAAATCCAGATTAATCAGATTCAGTGTTGAATTGAGAATTGAATATTGATATTTCCATTGCCAGATCGAGGGATTGATAGAGTTTGAATTCCGGACCGAAACTACGAACGAAAGGTATAAGTCAATGTGGTATTGGGAGATCGACTTAAGTCGGTTTAGACTTGAGTTTCCCTAAATCACATACTTTACTTTATTGCATTAATATTTGCATTGATTTGATTGATGTACTTGTTTTCTTGATTTATAGAAAACAGGTATTAGACGAGTAATCTTGTGACAGAAGTGCCTGATAGTGGTGGGATCACCACGGGCACATTGCACGATGTCACAAGATAGTGTATTGGCGATAGTGCCAAAATCTGTCACCGGATGATTGGCTATCGATGTGTACAGAATTTGGGTTTCTTCTATTACTGTTGATCGATGTCGTAGTGGTGTGGATAGAATTGGAGCTTCTTCTATTACTAGTGATCGATATTATATCGGTGTGGATAAAATTAGAGTTCCTTCTATTACTGGTGATCGATACCATATCGGTGTGGACAGAATCAGACTTTTTTCTATTTCTGGTGATCGATACCTTATCGACGTGGATAGAACTGGAGTCTTTTCTATTACTGTTGGTCGATATAGGAATGCCAACTTCTGGAAACCGGGATCCCTAGACTAGGATTGAGTCTAGTCTAAATTGTGTAGCTACGAGTATTGTCGACAGTCTGATATTGATTATGTTTCAGATTTTGATACCTATTGCTGTTATCTGTTACATGCTTTATATTTGTTTATATGATTGCATGTTTCGTTGATTTATACTGGGATTATATTCTCACCGGAATTATCCGGCTGTTGTCTTGTTTGTATGTGTACATAACAACAGGTGGGACAGGATCAGGGTCCAGGAGATGAGGAGAGATCGTGATAGAGTGGAGACTTCGGACTTTGATGTATATAGGGTTTTGGCACTTGATAATTAGATGTTGAACCTTAGTTTTACTAATTTGTAGACGGTACAGGACTTGTACTTTATTTTATACTGAGTTGTATATTAGTTTGATTTCACTACATTCCGCATTAAAAAGAAAAAATTTTATGACCCTAATTACTTGATTAGTAAATTGATTCTGATGACGATTAAGAACTGATTAGCGTCCGGGTCCCCACAGTTTATATAATTATCTCGAGTTTATTGATATAATTATCATATTATATAATTTATAAAAAATAAATAAAAATATTTATTAGATTTTAATTTCTACCTACTAGCAAAGATTTATAAAAATTATTTATATAATTATCATCCAGTGATACTAATTTAGAACTTGATCATATATAGGATGTGATATACTAATTAGTCTTAAACCTAACCAAACAACAAGTCAGAGATCATATATACTAATTCACTTACGTGCATTTAAAAAAATTTAAATAAATAGATATCAAACAACCAAACCAAATTTATTTGTCGACAATAATATCATATAAAAAAAACCAAAGTATGGAATGTAGTATGACAAGTCTATGAAAAAGCTCACCGTCAAAACAAAATAAACCGTATGATTATCAAAACACTAGTTTGAAACCAAAGATCAATAAATAGTATAGAAAATAGGTATCAAACTCGCTTGACCAAGGAGTTTCGAGCCTCGTCTGGTAAACTGAAGAAATATGCCAATTTCTCTGGCTTCTCCACTAACTTGTCACCTACAAACACCCTCTCATCCATTGTCATCCTTGGAATTGCACTTATAGCACCGAACACATCTTTAGTTGCAACAGGATCATATCCAATTTTTTTTAGAGATCATCTATGCTAACCTGTGTCATGTCACTGAATTTTTTCATGGCATCGACAATTCGGTCTTCTATTTCAGCACTTCGCTTGCATTTTTTGCCCACCGATTTCTTACCCGATGTTGCGTCAGAAAAGATAGGATCTGAGACCGAAATTGAATCAACATTGTCCTCAAACCCATCCAACAACTTCTCCAACCCCACACCCACTGCAGCACCATCAGTTTTCCCCAAGTTCAAGTTATCATCATGTACGGCATCAGCAAAGCTCTCAGAGCATTCTCCAGTTGCACGATCACGTCCAAAAATCTCACACCAATCATTATAATATGGCCAAGACCTATACCACATCCCATGGACAGTGTTGTCCATCTGTGTGGCAAATTAGTGAAATTGTTAGGCCATAACTTGTCACAAGAGTATACATGAATATCCAAGTTCATTTGTATGTAAACAACTTGCAATGAAAAACAAGTGTCTGGGCCAGCATAAAAAAATATGAATCCAAGTCTAGATTCAAAATTTTTTATGTTATGTTTTCACTCTAGTGAGAAGATCTGTAACTCAATTTCATGTTATTGTGCTTTTCCTTTCATTAGATAGGCTACTCCACTATCGAAAAACAATAGGCATATTTATTCGATTAAGGAAAAACATGAAGAAAATATTCAGTAGCAGTATTCCTTTTTATTATCAGATATTCAATACTGTTTAAGCATACAATCAATAATTCAAATAAAATTGACTAAACAGAAAGTTCAAGTATACAACCAATATTTGTTCATTTGTCATCAATACCAAAACAATGAAATATAAAAAAAATCCACATATAAATCTGAAAGGGGATTTGTTACGGTGCCCGTAAGCGCAACGGAAGTTTCGAAAATAGTTTTACCATAAGAAAACCGAGCACCCCACTATATTGTGTAGAAAATAAGAAAACAAACAAATGTCATACATAGTGTGTTTAGAAATGTACCTATCAATCATAAGGATTGATGTTTTGGCTCCAACTAAGTTGTAAACAACTTAGCTCTTGAGGATAGACAATCTACAAGCTTCCAAGAGCAATCCTTGCTCAAATGGACTTTTTTCTTCAAATTAGGTCCACCACTAATAAAGAAGATCCACTCTAATTTCACACTAGAAAAATTAGAATATTTTTCTTTGAGAAGAGTATAATATCATGAATAAAATAGAGATGCAAAATGGTGTACAACCATAACTGCGGACTATTCTACTCGAAAGTGATAACCACTTGGACAGTTCGAGGGAGGGTTGCTCAGTGCATCATCACATGATCACCCATCTGTGTGAATGGCCATATCCATGCTCTTGCCAATGAAACATGTCGTTTACACCACATATGATAGTATCAAGCTCGAGCGACCTTTATCCTTGTCTGAGGCGACTGATTCGATTAGGAACCTGTTTAGAATATAAGGTACACTTCCTAATGAGTTTCATGATCTTACGTTGCGACGCAGACCTCATGATACTTATTGTATATTCAAAGATTTTATCTATGCAGCTTGCAAAAGAATACAGATAAAATATAATGTCATAATCGAATAAAATCGTAAAATATTATTAAAATAAAGAGTGTTTTACATTAGAGTTAATAAAGACCGAGCCATAAGTTAGCTTGTCGGACATCTACTCTAACATTATTAACCAAGGGTCGGAAAAGTCCGAGCCCATAGTTACTTCCAAAGAAGACCGAGCCCACATACAGGGTCCAAGCCCACGAAATTCTTACACGGCCAAGCCCACGGACCATTTCCTAAAGGTCCAATTAGAATATTTTTTTATATCTTTTAAATGATTCAATCAGAATATGTTAAGATATAAAATCAAGTTACAACAATAGCAAGCATCTGCAAAAAAAAAAATTATATCTACATTCCATATATTTTTTAAAATAAATTTTTTTATTAAAATATGTTAAATTATGTTATTAAAAAAATTATTTACTCAGATATTTCAGGGTCCATTTTATCCAAAAATCCAGGTCGACCGAAATATTTACTCAGTAATTTTTGGATGATTTTTTTATTAAAAAAAATAATTTCTTGAAATTTCATTTTAATTACAATTTCCAAGGTAATAATTTTGTCTCAATTTCTGAGCAACTTCTGAAGTCAACACATACGTACCAAACTAAATAACAAATTGGTCAATCTTGAAAATTATTGCTTTTATTAATTATTTTTAGGATGTATATTTCGCATAAGCATTACGTGTATGTAATTCTATACAGCGTTTAAAAAATATTTTTATTATAAAATTTGACATTTAATAATATTTTTTAGGTTAGTGACTAATCATTATTGTTAATCAAATTAATAAATCAATTGTTAGAGTTTCACTTGAAGAAATTATAATCGGAAGTATTTTGCTTAACTCTTTTGTGGTTGAAAGATATATTGTATTCCGAATTCATTTAAGATATTATTTCGATTTTGCACTTTTAGACAAATTTAATAGATTTGCTTTCCAAGATATATTGAATCCTATTATTAGAAATTATTTAATTAAGTTGGAAACTTCTATAATATATAAGGTATTTGCTTTGAATTAGAGTTTGATTCTTATTTTCCTTGTTTATAGGTGGGAAGGATCTATGAAGATCTAGGTAAAAGAGGGATTATATAAAAGTAAGTCAATTATCAAATAAAGTGGGTTGAAGTTGCAGGAAAGTACTGGAACGGCTGCAGGAGCTTTGCTGAAGTATTTTCAGTTCTTGAAGATTGGCACAAGGAGCAAGGGTGGTCCGTCTACCTTGTGACTGTGTTGTTAATCGGTGTTGCCAACACTCAAGAACAACACTGATGCAGAGTGTTGATCGAAGAGTGGACTTCGTTTGGTTTTATGCAACACGCGTTTTGTTTCATGCATCTAGTATTTACCTTGAGTGTTTGATACATGTTAATTCCTTGGAGTGTCAGGGAACTTAGTTTTGTTTCTTTCACTAGTATTTTTTTGGGTGTAAACAATTTACATAATTTTTCTAGTGAAATTTTTGCCATGAGACGTCGCACAAGTCGTTGTACTTGTGCAAAATTTAATCCAAGTGTTTATTTAGTAAAGTTATATTTGTGTTATATAATAATGTTCCGCTGCCGTGTTGTGTACAGTGTTGACAACACCGGACACAACACCGAATTCTGATAAACTAGTTTTAATATATTTACTCTCTGTACGATTATGCGCAACAATTCTTTCAAGTGGTATCAGTGCCAACGCTTGACACACTAAGTGATTGATTCTGTTATTTTACTGTTCGTACAGGGTGATACACTAATAACCCGATGGATTTGCTAGCATCAAACACTGCTTTTAGACCACCAGTCTTGGATGGTTAAAACTATGCCCTCTGGAAAGTTAAGATGAGAATGTACATCAAATCCATCGAAGAAAGGGCTTGGCAACGAGTCTTAGATGGTTGGTCTCCGCCGATGACAGTTGACAATGATGGTGATAACAGAAGTAAACCAGAGAATACATGGACCAATGATGAAGTCCAAACCTGGAACTTTAATTCGAAGGCACTAAATGCTATATTCACCTCTGCTGACGTCTAATTACCAACTGCATCTCAGCCAAAGAAGCCTGGGATATACTTCAAAAGAACTGTGAAGGGTCTGAAAGTGTTTGCAGAACCAAACTCAGGATGTTAACCTCTAAATTTGAAAACTGAAGGATGGAGGAGAACGAGACTATTGTGGAATATGATCGTAGAATGCGTGATATTGCAAATGAGGCATTTAGTCTCGGTGATCCTATGTCAAATGAAAGACTGGTTAGCAAGGTCTTGAGATCCCTTCCTGAGCATTTTAATATCAAAATATGTGCTATTGACGAATCCAAGGACACCTCTACTCTTAATTTGGAAGATCTAATTAGCTCTCTCAAAACATTTGAGATGAATCTAGACCTACAGAAAAGAAATACTGGGAAGGCTGTTGCTTTACAAACCACTGATGGTTCTGTGAATAGCCTAATTCAAGAGGCAAAGGACTCTGATCTTGGTGAGTAATCAATCTCCTTAATCACAAAGAATTTCGGCGACTACCTAAAAAGAATGAGAGATAAGAAGAAGATTGTACCAACATCAAGACCACAGTTTGTTCCTTTTGAAAGGAATAAAATAACCGCCCCAACTCAAGGAAATTTAAGATCAAGAAATGATTCATCAGGCCGAACAGAAACAATCAAACTTGATTCAGTCCAATGTCGAGAATGCTCTGGATTTGGCCATTATGCAAATGAGTGTGCAAACCGACTCCGCAAAAATAAAAACATGGCAGTCTCCTTAAGTGACGATGACTCCGATGAAGAACGTGACTTGAAGGAATGAGATGACTACACTTCACTGTCTGTCATTCAGAAAGATATATGCAAACTGCAGGTCAATCCTTTGGTGTTGCCGCTGGTGTTACAACACCAGGCCGCAACACTATGTCAAAATCACTGTGTCTTAATGCCAAATCAATGGAGAATCCTGAAGTTGAAGAAATCCAGGAATTTGACCAAGAAGAACTCACTATTGAGATTGTACAGATGATGTACGAAGAACTATATGGTTATTGGCTCAAGAGGAATAAGACAAATACAATGCTTTCAAAAGAAAACACTGATCTAAAAAATAGTCTGTCTCGCCTTGAAGTCTTGCTGCGTAAGAAAGATCTTAAACTATGTAAAGTCAAGGATGATCTTGAGAAGGCATCGAAGACACTTGCTAAATTCAATTCAAGCTCATCTAAACTTGATGCAATGCTAACTATGGGAAAGGACGGAAGAACCGGTCTTGGATATGTTGAAAGTATATATGAACACGGTGAGTCGTCCAATGCTGGTTCAAAGAATACATTATTTGTGAAAGGTGTAGAAGACTGCTCTATCCACTCAATTTTAAATCCACCCATGAAAAATGTTCCAATGTTAGAAATGACCACTGAACAGAAGCTGAAAACACCAAGTTCAGTGTTCTCACCTTCAAAAGTCCTCCATTCATCAAAGAAGCCTCAAGTCAAGAAGACTGTGCCAACCTCTCAACCTAAGCAACGAAAGTGTCACTTCATCTGTCACTACTGTCACAAGGCTGGGCACATTAAACCTTTCTGCTACAAACTCAGAGACGACTACCTGAATTGGCAATCAAATCGGGTGTTGCACAACACCAAGCACAACACATCAGTCAAGAAATCTACCACAAGGAAAATATGGGTATCCAAAACTGTTATTCGATGCAATGTCGTTTATACTTCTTTAAAAACTAACATTGTAGGTGCATGGTACTTTGACAGTGGGTGCTCACGCCACATGATCGGATCTAAAGAACACGTCACAGATTATGTTGAAGTAAAAACTGGGCGCGTGACCTATGGTGGTGGTGCCAAAGGAAGAATAGTAGGGAAAGGAACACTGAATGTTGATGGCCTTCCAGAACTTTATAATGTTCTGCACGTTGAAGACTTAATTCGAACTTAATAAGCATAAGTCAACTTTGTGACGATGATTTACATGTTAAGTTCAACAAAAATAATTGTGAAGTTCTTAATGATGCCAATGTTTGTGTAATGTCAGGTACTCGGTTTGCTGACAACTGCTATCTGGTGGGAGAAGGTGATAAGTGCCGAAGTGCCAAGGCGAGTGATCTGGACCTATGGCACCAAAAATTGGGACATGTGAAATTCAAGACCTTGAAGAACTTGTGTAATTTTGATGCTGTGAGAGGTTTACCCAATCTGAGCTCAGGTAATACATATGTCTGTGGACAGTGTCAAAAAGGTAAACAAACCCGTGTTGCACACCCAGTGTTGCAACACTTTGGGACAACACGGTGTCTTGAACTTCTGCACATGGATCTAATGGGTCCAATGGATGTTGAAAGCTTGGGTGGTAAGAAATACTCACTTGTTTGTGTTGATGATTTTTCTCGTTTCACTTGGTAAGCTTTATAAGAGAAAAATCAGATACTTTTGATGTTTTCAAGAAATTGCATGCCAGAATAACTAATTTGCATGATGTGAGGGTAATTGAAATATGGACTGATCATGGCAAAGAGTTTGAAAATTCTCTTTTTACTTCCCTATGCGAAAAGAAAGGAATCTCTCATGAATTTTTTGCCCCTAAAACTCCTCAACAAAATGGAATAGCCGAAAGGAAGAATCAAACTCTTCAAGAAATGGCACGGGTCATGCTAAGTTCAAAGAATGTGTCAAAAAGGTTTTGGGCCGAAGCCTTGAACACAGCTTGTCACATTTCCAATCGTATGTTTCTAAGGAGTGGTTCCACCATGACCTCCTATGAAATCATCATGGGGAGAAAAACAAACCTCAAATACTTTCATGTTTTCGGATGTGTTCGCCACGTTCTAAATGATCGAGAACATCTTGCAAAATTCGATTCCAAAAGTGATAAATGCTTATTTATCGGATATTCAATGAATAGTCGAGCTTATCGTGTGTTTAACTTAAGAACAAGAACAACCATTGAATCTATTAATGTTGTTTTTGATGATCTTGCAGGTCTAACAGGAAAAACAAAAGAGGATGCCACCGAAGGACTACTGGAAATAGGAGAGTAAATGACCAGTACTGGTGTTGAAACTGGTGTTGGGACCAGTGAAACAACATCAGGGACAACACCGACTCCTAACAGAACTGAAGTCATGGAAAATGAAGATATTGATGATGATGATGAACTAATCAACAGAGAGAAAGATATTCCCAGTAAAATTCAGAAGAATCACTCATCATCACAAATCATTGGCGAAGTGTATGAAGATATGCAGACAAGGAAAAAGGAGAAGGTTGGCTATCGAAAAATGATTGGGTTGGTGTGCATGAGCTCCACGTTTTCACAAGTAGGTCACTCTTGCTTTATATCTTTGATTGAACCCAAAAACGTTAATGATGCATTAAAAGTTGAATTTTGGGTCAATGCCATGCATGAAGAACTAGAACAATTTGTCCGCAATGATGTGTGGGACTTAGTCCCCAGACCTTCGAACGTCAATGTTATTGTATCAAAATGGATATTTAAAAATAAAACAGATGAATCCGGTAACATTATTCGAAATAAGGCTCGATTGGTAGCTCAAGGGTATACACAGGTTGAGGGGGTGGATTTTGATGAAACCTTCGCACCTGTGGCACGAATGGAGTCTGTCCGATTGTTACTTGCTGTTGCATGTCATATGCGTATTAAATTGTACCAAATGGATGTGAAAAGTGCTTTCTTGAATGGAATTTTAAATGAGAAAGCCTATGTCTGTCAACCGAATGGATTTGAAGACCCTCACCACGTGGACCATGTCTACAAACTAAAAAAGGCCTTGTATGGACTGAAACAGGCTCCACGGGCTTGGTACGACAGGTTAGCTGACTATCTGATAAACTTGGGGTTCAAACGAGGTGAGGTTGACAAAACCCTCTTCATTCAAAAACTAAATAATGATATTTTGATCTGTCAAGTATATGTTGATGATATTGTTTTCGGTGCGTCATCTCAAATACTTGTGAATAAGTTTGTGGACTGCATGTCATCTCAATTCGAAATGAGCATGGTAGGAGAATTAAATTTCTTTCTTGGATTATAAGTTAAGCAATTGCATGATGGTATATTCTTGTGTCACTCCAAGTATGCAAAAAATTTGATCAAAAAGTTCTCTACCGACAGCTTAAAACATATGAGAACTCCTATGGGGTCGAGTGAAAAGTTGTCTAAGGATGGTGTTGCCGAAGGTGTTGACAACACCATGTATCGCAGCATCATTGGGAGTCTTTTGTACTTAACTGCTACTCGACCCGATATTATGTTCAGTGTGTGCTTATGTGCTAGGTACCAAGCAGATCCGAAAATTTCGCACCTAAAAGCTGTGAAACGTATACTAAGATACATTGCAGGTACGCTAGAGTTTGGCTTTGGGTACACTCATGACACAAACACAAACCTGGTAGGTTTCTCTGACATTTGACTGGGCAGGTGATTTAGACGACAGAAAAAGCACCTCGGGAGGGTGTTTTTATTTAGGAGATAATCTTGTATCATGGGCTAGCAAGAAACAAAAATGTGTCTCCCTGTCCACAGCTGAATCTGAATATGTGGCAACTGCCAATTGCTGTTCTCAACTTATGTGGATGAATCAAATGATTAATGATTATGGGTTTCATAGTGACAAAATGATTGTGTATTGTGACAACTCTAGTGCCATAGACATTTCTAAGAACCCTGTTCAACATTCTCGAACTAAACATATAGATATAAGACATCATTTTATTCGAGACTTGGTTGAAAAAGGTATTATTCGACTGGAGTTTGTCAGGACTGAAAATCAACTGGCCGATATCTTCACGAAACCGTTGGATTTTGAGAGATTTTCCAATCTTCGGAAATCTCTCAGCATGTGTGTACTTTAAAAATATTTGCTCAGTGTTATCAGTGGTGTTGCCAACACCAGAGACATCCGTTTGTGCATGATTATTATTAGGATATTAGGCATACTGCATATTCATAATCATCCTATTTATTTGTGCAATGACTGAACAATACAGGAAAATTTCTGAAAGGTACCCTCTGAGTGTTCATATTTCCAATCAAATGTTGAGGAATAAATTATGCTCAATTCAAGGCATCGAGTAGTTGAGAATATTCATGGAAATCGTGATTTTGTCTAATGTGAAAAGGTGACTTGGAAAATGTGAGCATAAGGAGAAAAACAAAAAAGAGGTAAATAAATAAAAAAAAATTGTTTAGAAGAAAATGGAAAAAGCTACCTAGAGGAGTCCATTGAAGACCGTTCTTCTAGTGTGGGAGCTACCACTTCTAAATAAAAATAGTAATGGAAAAAGTTACCTAAGGGAGTCCATTGAAGACCGTTTTTCTAGTGTGGGAGCTACCATTTCTGAATCAAAATAAAATTTTATGGAAGTTTTGAATAAAACTCAGTGGTGTTGCCGGGAGGTGTTGTCAACACCAAGTTCAGACACTGCACAATTTATACACTGCCTGACATTTTGAAACTTCATCATATTGGAGGCATATGTAGGACATGCATATTGATTTTTTCGTGAATTCATCAGGTACAGTGACATATCAGTGTTTACTCATGATGGTTGATAAAAACCTTAATTGACCAGGTTAAAAAAAGAAGTGACTTCTTATGGATATGGGGTGTACTCGATGTGGGGTTGATTTGGCTGTTCTTTGAAATTGCTGTGACAGGAATTGTCTTTTGCCGTTTGTTGTGAGGGGTAAAATTGTGATTAAGCAGGATATATTTCGAAAATGATAACCGTTGAGTCCGAAAATTTTTTTATCGTTACTATGTAATGTTCCGGAATTAGAAAAATTTGTTACCGTTACTGCAAGGGTTTTTACACGAAATCAATTGAATGTTGAACAATTTCATTTTACCCTCTTCTCTCTGACTTTACAATATTGACTACTGCTCCCTGTTTCCTCCCTTATCTGTGAGAAACTGTTTTTCAAATTACTCGCTTAACATTATTTTTCTTTAAAACAATGGCAGATCATCAATTTGATCCACGGGATATACGAAGTGAAATGGCGGCAAGTCACGGTGTTTGTCCTCCGGAGACAACACCACAAACAACACCACCTTCTGAGAGCCTTCCTGAGAACCCATTGCAGATAGTGGATGTTGACTCAGAACCTATCCCGTTGGAAGAAATTATTCCTGGAGAACCAGGAAATCCTTGGGATTCAGACAATCCTCCGGATTACGAAGCGTATCGACGGGCTTTTCCCTCACAACCTCCGATTTATCAATGGCATTCAAAACGACAAGCAGGGTACAACCCTAATTTCGACCAACCAAAGAAACCCAAAATGGCAACCTTTTTTACGCTCGACCCTGATTTTTCATCAGGAGATGACTCAAATGATGAAAACTTTGAACTAGTTGCTCGAAAGCGGCCCACTCCCTCGAAAAATACATCGGATTCCACCTCTACTCATGCTGCTCTGCCTGCAAAATATCCTGACCACCCTCCAGAGGTCATTTTCTCATCGGATGAAGAACAATCGGTGGCTGATTTTCTTAACAGCTTGCGCGAATCAAAGAAGAAACAAGAATATGAGAATAAAGACGGCGATATTCAACCGAAGATCCTCGAGAGGAGCCTATCAGAATCCGAGACTGAAGCCGAAGAATCTGAGGATGGTTCTGATCAAAGAGGTAGGACTGAGAAAAATACTGACGGTGTTGAGCCTTGTGTTGAGCCAGGTGCTGACAACACTGATTTGGATGACTACAATCTTGCCTCCTCCTTCTCCTCGAAGTTCTACACTGAGATGGCTGTGGCTCAATGGTATTTATACGCTCACAGAGAGTTTATCGAGGATCGATTTTGAAGCATACGGGAAATACAATCTGACTGCCTTCCTTCAGTCCCGCAAATTGAGTACCACTGTCAACTCAGTGATGCCCTATACACGAAGACCAATCCTTGAATTCTACTGCAATTTGGTCTCTAGTGTTGGTGATCGGAGATCTGCTAAGTATGGGAGGGTGTTTGTACGAGACACCATGTATGATTTCTCTCCCTACACCATTAATGAGTTCTACAACACTCCCACTCCTGAATATGAGGATGACCTTCCGCACATTAACGATATTACAGTTGAACTAACGGGGACCCTCATCACTGAATTCCCTAGTCTACCCAAGCGTCTTGTTGAGGCCAATTTGGACCTCATTTTACTCTGTCCTTCACAAAACTGCTATTCGAAATTGGACTCGGTCTTCCAATACCACTGTGGTCACTAGACCACAAGCAGTTACTCTCTTCACTATTGGAACATGGCGCAACTTCAATTTTAGACAGTTGGAATTCACCACTGTTCTTCAATTTGCAGAAGGTGGATTGAAATCGACGAAGCTCCCGTTTCCTTCCTTGATTTTTGGTATTCTGGAATCCCAAGGTTTTGTCTCTGATTCTGAGGATCAGTTGATTGACATAGGAGAACCATTGAAAATTGCCCCATCATACTTTCAAGGGAACAGTGTAGTTGATCTTCCTTGGTCTGCGACAGGTGCTACACCACGTACTGTCCCCCCTGCTCCCTCATCTGGTCCTCCATCTGCTGCTGGTGTTGCTCCTGGTGTTGCCCCAGGTGCTGGAAACACCACTACTTCTTCACTCTCTGACTCTGAAGACTATATCGTATTGATGGTCCCCGAGGTCCATGAACAAATTGCTTTCGGTCTTCAACAGATTCAACAGGCCCGGGATAACATTGCCTTTGCAAACACGCAGATCAGCCAATCCAATGCCACAATCGCCTATTATGAAAAATTGATTGCGGATTATCGACTGCTCCTCGAGGTAGGCGTACATTCTGGCCAAAAAGGGGGAGATGGAGATGCTGCACCTAGGATCGGAGGCTGGTGTATCGGAGGCTAGTCCCTCGAAGGCTGGTCCCTCGAATGCTAATCGGGAAGACAGTGATAATGAGGAAGACACTGATGAATGAGCTGATCAGGCTTATGCTTTGTTCTTGCTTTATTTTTACTTTGTTCTTTATTTTTGTTCCATATATGCTGTTGAAGTAATGAACTCATGATAAGCCTTGTCTTCTCTTATCGTGTCTTGATACGTGTTGCACTAACTGAACCAACTTGTTCAATTCAGGGGGAGAAACAACTTACAACTCAAGGGGAGTTGTGTTATATTTGTCATTTGTTGGAAGTTTTTGTCCAGAAAAGCAAAAAGGGGGAGAATGAAAGGAATATTGTATTCCGAATTCATTTAAGATATTATTTCGATTTTACACTTCTAGACAAATTTAATAGATTTGTTTTCCAAGATATACCGAATCCTATTATTAGGAATTATTTAATTAAGGTGGAAAATTATCTATAAGATATAGGTATTTGCTTTGAATTAGAGTTTGATTCCTATTTTCCTTGTTTATATGTGGGAAGGATCTTTGAAGATCTATGTCAAAGACGGACTATATAAACGTGGGTCAATTATCAAATAAAGTGGGTTGAAGTTGCAGGAAAGTAATGGGACGGCTGCAGGAGCTTTGCTGAAGTATTTTCAGTTCTTGAAGATTGGCACAAGGAGCAAGGGTGGTCCGTCTACCTTGTGACTGTGTTGTTGATCGATGTTGCCAACACTCAAGAACAACACTGACGCAGAATATTGATCGAAGAGTAGACTTCGTTTGGTTTTATGCAACATGCGTTTTGTTTCATGCATCTAGTATTTACCTTGAGTGTTTGAAGCATGTTAATTCCTTGGAGTGTCAAGGAACTTAGTTTTGTTTCTTTCATTATTATTGTTTGTGGTGTAAACAATTTACATAATTTTTCTAATGAAATTTTTGCTATGAGGCGTCGCACAAGTCGTTGTACTTGTGCAAAATTTAATCCAAGTGTTTATTTAATAAAGTTATATTTGTGTCAAATAATAAAATTCCGCTTCCGTGTTGTGTACAGTGTTGACAACACCGGACACAACACCGAATTCTGATAAACTAGTTTTAATATATTTACTCTCTGTACGATTATGCGCAAAAATTCTTTCAGTGGTCAACTCAGCGCAAAATGCTTTATTTATTGCTCACTATACCGTTGCCTGTCGAAGCACTAGATCAACAAAAATAATCGCCTTAAAATTCATGCATGAGATGACAAGTAAAATAAAATCTAAATTAAAATAGATAATATTAAGTTAAGAGTTAAATAGGATAAATTTTAGAGGTGAAAAAAAATACTGAATTTTCGGTATACCGATATTACCACACCGAAATAATGCTGAATTTACCGAATTTTCGATATAACGAAGATTTCGGTATGATACAGTAACAACAGCGAATTTTTTAGTACGATGACCATATGCAATTTGTAAATTTCGGTATATACCAGAATACCGAATACCGAAAAATATATAATATTTTAAAACAATAAATTTATAAAATATAAAAAATGTAAAGTTTTTCGGTATAAAATAGTATATACCGATATTGTACTTAAATCTCGGTATACCATACAATTTAAGTATAATCGATATGATATTTATACGTAAGGTATACCGAAAATTTTGGTACGGTATCGGTATGAATTTGCTTATACTGTAATTTTCGGTACGGTATGAGGTATATAATTTCAAGGTTTTACATGATTGACTCTCTCTTCACTCACTCAACACTAATACATCACACTTTGCTATTTGCATTCATAATCAGAGCACTGACTTAAGCATCGAAACTGGCATGCGGAAAACATATTTGGCGCCCCTTAACCCTATTTTTGTCTGTACAGGCCCCTCAAAACCGATCCGACTCGACCCAAAAAGCTTAGAATATTTGAAGACCCGCTCACTACACTGAACCCAAGGTAAAATTTTGGTATCGTCAACTGACATTGTGTGTGGGAATTTGTAAAGAAAGAGGTAAGATGATAAATTAAAGAGAACGTAAGAAAATGATTCAAGGTCAAAAGAACCCTATGAGCAAAAATTAATGAGGATGAGCAACACAAGGAAGAAAACCATGAAAAACAACATCGATATATGCATAAATCAACCAAACAGCCTTATGAATCTCAATATCGCTCAACCTTTTTTACTAATGTTTGAGTAACTAATGGCCTTCTTCAGAATAGCTCTCTTGGTTTTACTTCGAACATCTTCTGGTCTTCCAAGGAAAAGCCCCTGGTCTTCCCCAAAAGAATTTCTGGTCTTCCTCAGAATAGCTTCTAGTGTTCATAGGAAGAGCTCATCTTGGTCTTCCTTGGAACAGAATATCCTGGTCTTTCTCAAAAGATTTCATTATGGCCATCCTTAGAAGAGCTCACCAATGTCATAAGAAGAAAAGCTGATCTTGATCATTCTCAAAAGATGCTACTCCTTAGGAGCTCTCCCATAAAGTCAGTAAGTCTAATTATCTCTTTTAATTTTTGTTTCATTTTTATAAATCAGTTCGGATTTATCTACTGCTATTTGCTGTTATTTTTCTTGAGTCAGTAGCACACTTTATTACATTGGTCATATAGTTATTTATAAAACATATTATATGGTAAAGTTATCCAATACAATAAAGTGTAAGCCCAAAACACACCCCCCAAGCAAAAAACTTGTAAAGAAGCCCAACACTGCCTGACACATTCACAAAATCTCGACCAGTTCGAAAAATGTAAGCCTACGAATTTGGCATTTACCAAAGTCCGACCAGCTCAACACCATGTAAGTCCACGAATGTAAAATTCATAAAAGCCCAACCATCTCGGAACCATATAGGTCCACGAATGTGTCATTCACCAAAGCACGATCAGATCGCCACCATGTAAGTCAACGAATGTGGCATTCACAAAAGTCTGACCAGCTCGACACCATGTAGGTCCACGAATAAGCCATTTACCAAAGCACGACCAGCTCAGCACATGTAAGTCCACAGATGTGGCGTTTGTAAAAGCCCAACCATTTCAACATTACGTAAGTTCACGAATTTAGCATTCACAGAAGCACGACCAACTCGACACTATGTAAGTCCATGAATGTGGCTTGGCTTGAGTCATGACTAGGGACATGTAATTCGTACTTACAGGGTATACCCGATCCCTCTCTAATGGCTTGGCCTGAGACGTGACTTAAGTGGGAGGCTAAGACTTCGTACCAAGGCTACCCCTCTTCTTTCAGTTGGACTTTATCGGATTTTAATTGCCTCGGTTTTTTTATTTTGGCGGTGTGGGTCTCAATAAGGCTCAGTTCGAGGTTCTTTTCTATGGGTTCGGATGGCTCCGATTCTTCCATGGGAAAGGAGGGGACAACGAAAAAGTCTAATATGATATGAATCCTCGTACGAAATAAAGACAAACACGATTAAATTCGAATCGTGTTCTCAATTCAATAACGAACAAGGATTGGTGTTGTGATGTTTCGATCTTTTGATTCAAGCAATGTGCGATATTCAACCCGAAACTACGTGTTTAGTAATAAACGATCACAAAGGAACAATCGTCACTCAAACGAACCTTCAAAGAACTCGTCTTTAACAATCCGCGTAAGAAACGATCGACAAACGCCACAAAGTAGAACTTTGATAAGTTTGATTTTGAAAACAAAGCAAAAGATTTTGGTTGTTGAGAGAAAACTCAAGAACAATTTAATTCAATCTTAAATATTCTAAATTGTGTTCAAAATTTCGTGTATATCATGTTTACACAACCAAAAGACCTCAATATCTAGTTACCAAAATAATTAGGACTTTAAACTAGGAAATAAGGATTTTTCCCGCATATCTTCGCGTTCGGGCGATAAGACGTGACCGCTCGGGCGCCGAGTGTTTTGGAGTTTTGGCTCTCGGGTGGTAAGATTTGGCCGCCCGGGCACGGTGTGTTCTGGAAACCATCTCTTAGACAGTAATTGTGGTGCTTGGGCGGTAATATTTGGCCGCTCGGGCGCCGAGGCTTCCGGATTCCTCATCATTTATCACTTGGATAAAGTTCCTATGACTCAGAAACTTACTCACATGCATCACAAACCCTTCGAAACTTTGGACCGTGCTTGTAAACCCTTTGTAAGGCCCTGGCCCTGTCCTCAGACCCTGCAATCACAGTTCTTGGACTCAGACCAGCTTGCACTTACTCATCGGACTTCTCCACGCCAGGAAAATGGAGTTTCAGCTCAAGTGGTTACCAGGATTGTAGCCAATATACCTATATGCCAGGAGGTTGAGGGGTCGAATCCTGAGAAGGCACAAACTCCACTTTCCTGGCGTGAAGAAGTCCGATGAGTAAGTGCAAGCTGGTCTGAGTTCAGGAACTGTGATTGCAGGGTCTGAGGACAGGGCCAGGGCCTTACACCCTTCTTGATTGCTCATGACTCTATGTAGTGCCTCCTTGAATCTCTTCAGTCGTTCTCTCGTGATTGGTCGCTCAGGCAACTCTGAAGGATCTCATGCTTTCCTTAGAGCTTTACCATCTGTGATCGCATCATACTAACTCTTGTATGAGAAACTTATCATGTGAAGACATCTTTAAGCTTGGGTTTGACAATGTTAATTGAACTTAGTGATATGAGTTCAGATGATAAGCGGTCGGTAGTTAGATGGGCAGGTCGAGCAAGATCTCCAAAATCCAACAGAGTGACTACTCGCTGGAGATTAAAGTGGAAATGAATGGGAGGAAGCTCCTATTTATACTCGAAGGAGTCTCATGCTAGACGTCCGATCGAAATGAAACCAAAGGTCCGGCTTTGGAAGGGCAGATGCACGGATGCCTCGGGAACCGATCCGTCAGACGATCTCGTTCATTCCTCTGTGTGGAACACAATCCATTATACCAACTAGGATGGAACAAACACACGATGAGCGCAAATGACATAATAATTGAGGCTCGGGATCTGACCGGATTATTAGTCTAAACTTCATACTTATTAAAAAAAAGAAGGTACTATTGAATGGAACAAACACATGACGAGCGCAAATGAAATAATAATTGAGGCTCGGGATCTGATCAGATTATTAGTCTAAACTTAACACTTCTTTTTGATGACCCCCTAAAATTGCCACATCTGGGCAGACTCAAGCTCATATCTGAAATTGGCATAGCTCGTTAAGGGTCATACCTCATTATTAACCAAGGGTCGGAAAAGTCTGAGTTCATAGTCGCTTCAAAAAAAATCCAAGCTCAAGAACATAACAAAAGGGCCAAGCCATGAAAATTCTAACAAAACCGAGTCCACAGACCATTTGCTAAGAATCCAAGTCCATTAGCGTAGCTGAGAAATCCGAGTCCAAGGGCAATTAGGAAATGCAAAAACATCTTTGTCAGTAGATAAAAACTCCGATAATATGGGATCTAATCGAATCTCGTCGTTATAATGGGAGAGTCCTAGCCGCCATTAAGAGTAAGAGTCGCTATGGTTATTGAGTCCTACCATATGATATTTCCTATCTCAGGTAGGATTTTACCCTAGCAAAAATCCTACTCCAACAAAGTAATTAGTATCTACTTCTATAAATACCAAGTATTAGTCACAGTCATTTGCTCTTTGCATTAATAATCAGAATACTGACTTATGTATCGGAAGGGCCACGTCGGAAACATCTCTGGCGCCCCCTAACCCTATTTTTTCTGTGCAGACCCCTCATCACTGACCCGACCTCAGCACCAACCTGATCCGACCCAACCCAACCCAACCCCACCCCAAAAGCTTGGAAAATTTTAAAAACCGCTCACCAGACCGAACTCAAAGTAAAATTTTTGTATCATCAATATTTAAAAATTGTATACATACATTATTTTAGAATACTATATCAATGTTTAAAAATCGATTGAGAAAATTATACATATACCAAAAGCTTAATCATATATATATATATATATATATATATTTCCCATTTTTTATTTATTGTTTGTTTTTCCAAAATTTCATTTTAGTTCCTTGCATTTTCGATAATAATATTTCAAGAGTAATACATACAAACCATTCATTTCTTCAACATATGTATAAAGATTAAGTATATTGTGAGATAATTTTATAAAATTTATACCTATTAGACATGTCGATTCGGTCCATATTTGGAGTGAAAAGTAATATATTTTACATAAAAAATAATTTTTTCTCATGGTTGAATCGGATATGATATATTGATATGTGAGACGGTCTCATTTGAGTTTTTACGATGTATAAATGATGGAAATGTATATTTTAAAATGTCATGTATAAGCTTTTAGCAATATTACTGTTACTATCCCAAAATATATTTATATATAGAGATACTTGAGTTGGATATATTATACAAGTTTTAGCAAGTGTTTTTGGAAATACATATTTTTTGTTTTTTTAAGTACACATTTTATATCTAAAAATCACATATTTTAGAAATATGATGGGTTACAAATTTAGTTTTATATTTTTAAATAATGGTCAATTAATAAAATTAGAATTATTTTAGGAGAAAATATTATCTGTTATTTATCCTTCCAACAAGCTTGCTGGCCTTGCAAAATGGTTTACAAAATGACTCAAAAAACAAAAGAAATCCGCTGGTTCATGAGCAAAACATTTGACTGATCGTCTACAAGATTGAACCTTCCAACAGGCTTGCTGGCCTTGCAAACAATAGTTATGAATAAAAGAGATGATAAAAGCTTCGGCGCAAAAGGGCAGTGGTTGTAGATGGATGTGATCACCACATTGGTTGCGTCTGTCTCGACAACAGTGTTCCATTGATGTTAAATTGCGATCAATATATATCCTTTCTTTAACAGCCAACAATTCTGCAAGAAAGGCGATAAATAGCTGCAATATCGATGGCTCGAGCTAGGATCACTGTTCCAAGATAATCTCTAGCAACCACTCCCCACTACAACAAATATGACTTTCGCAATGCGTAAATCGGTTTTCCACAACGAGCATTACACACTGCACAATTAAAAACTGTTGAAAGTTAGAGATTATCGACAGTGCTTATCGTACGTCGCAGAAAGTAACATCGACAGCGCGTAATGCACGCCACATAAAAAAAATTGATAACGCACAATACACACTGCAGGAAAGTAACATGGACATCGTGCAGTGCAGTGCAGTGCACACCGCGGAAAGTAACATCGACAGCGCGCAATGTACGTCACCATATATTGATATCACTACTGCTACAAATATTTATGTTTAACTTATTGCATTATAATAGACCTATACAAATTGAATAAATCGAAACCCAAACAATCATAAAACAATAATCAACCAACATAAAAAAATTTAAACAAAACAATAAGGTATATGATACAAGCTAATTAATTCAAATTATTCATTATCTAAATAAAATATAAACTTTAATTTGTTATGTATCATGTACAAGTACTACTCGAAACTCGTACTAGGAAATGAGATAAAATAGTAAAACATCCCAGGTTGAACAACAGAGCCATGAGTGCTTAATCTGAGTTCCCATGAAAATATAGAATATTTGGTAAGATAAACACGATTGCTCCATTAACGTGGTTTCCCAAGGTTTTGCAGCCATCCGACGTTAAAGTCAGCTCAACCCAGCTATTTTTATCAAATTGGTTGTTTTTCATACGAGAATCAATGTTTTGACTCGAATTCTGCTGGAAAAATCATAAAAATAATCAAAGCACAACACACTTAAAGCCATTTGCTCTGATAAAAATATCTCATGTAAAGTCTGATCTAAAGTCTTTATTATAGTTTCATAATATATTATTCCAAGAAATAAAATAATGGTTACTGTTAACAATTTTTCCAATTCAAATAAAAACACTTACTAAACAATAAATTAATGTCAGACACCAAATTAAAAAAATACTTTCATTTAAGTAAGCAAACATTTGTGGACGAAGCTTCTCTATTAAAGTAGGTGTCCGGTAAGTCAACTTGTGGCTCCGATTTTATTGACTCTGATGTAAAAACAATCTTTATTTTAATAATATTTTATGATTTTATTCGATTATGATATTATACTTTATCTGTATACCCATGCAAGCTGTATAGATAAAGTTCTTAAATATACAATAGGTACCATGAGGTTTCCGTCGTAACATAAGATCATGAAACTCATTAGGAAGTGTGACGTATATTCTAAACAGGTTTCTAGTCAAATCAGCCGCCTAAAACAAGGATAAAAGTCGCTCGAGATCGAGACTAACATCTGCGATGTAAACGCCATGTTTCATTGGCAAGGGCATGGAGATGTCCATTCACACAGATGGGTGATCATATGATGATACACTGAACAACCCTCCCTCGGACTATCCATGTAATGCCCCGAAAATTTAAAGGTCCACGCGAACCACATGCACAAATTATTAAATTCTTTGTGTATTTCAATTAAATGATTTAATTGTATTAATTAATTATGTTGTGCATATTTGTATGTTTTGCATTAAAATGTATTTTAAAGGTTATTCGAGTTGCGATCGAGGAACGGAGACCGAGGGCTGAAAAATAGAAAATGTTTTTATTGGAATAATTGCTTTTAATTATTTAAATTATGGGTGATGCTTTTTCTTATTTTTGAAAATATGGGGTTTTTGCAGTGATTTTATACGCCGAGACGTAATTTTTATCGGTGTTGGTTTTTCAACAAAAATGCAAATGTTTTGGCAACCCGACTAATAAATTCACAAACTTATTTAAGCAAAATTATTTTAAATATTTTAATTAATTACTAATGGGCTAAGTAGGCTTAATTAATTGTTAATGGGCCTAAACTAGCAATTAAAATTTAATTAGGATTCTAAGCATTATTTAAACGCTAAAACCTACCCCAACCACTTCGTTGTCACGGCCACACACCCACAAACAAATCAAACTCTCCCTTGCGAAAAAATACACGGCACACACCAAATATCCAAGGGGAAAAGCTTCAAGTTTTGCTAAGGTTTTCTAGCCGTCGTCTCCTCGCCGTCGTTCTTCGATTCGTCAACGTTTTATCGTGCGTAAAATACGCAAATGCACGCCATATTCTCCTTTTACTCATCATCACATCATAGTAATTGTTTATGCATGATTTTTAAGGAAAAACATAGCACACAAGTTGAATTTTCGTAACTACATGCCTATGGGTTCTAAATTTGTGTTTTTGAATTCCAAAATCATGTTTTATATGTGTTAAAGGGGCTGCCTTGATTAGGACATGTTTAGACATTGTTTTACATGAATTTAGAGCCCTAGAACACACCACACACGCTGGTAGAACAAAAAGAGAACAAGCTGGAACAAGTTGCTGTCTTAATGATCATGTGGTTCGGTTTCAAGGGTTTGGTGGCTGGGCATGGGTTTGGTTGGGACCAGGGCTTGGATAGGGTCCGTGAGGGGCCAAGGGAAGAGTCCTAGCCACGCTAGGACTCGAGACAAGAGGCTGGGAAGGAGTCCTAGCTTGCTAGGACTCCAACCCGTGAGCTGCAAGGATGTTGCGCAGGTTTCAGCAACTGGGCAGGAAGAGATGGCTCGACCTGGGGGCTTTGGGCTGGGCTAGGACGAGTCATTAGGGTCCTAAGATGGTGCTTGTTGGGGTTGTTTATGGCCTGGTTGTCTAGGGAAAGCGCTGGAAACAGAAAACAACAGCTGCACCAGAATGGGGCTCACGTGAAGGCTGGTGCAAGGCTTCTGGTGTTTTAGGGGCTTGGGTCGTTCCAGGGCCTGGGGCAGTGGTTATGGTAGTGCCTTAGGGTCCTAGGTTGAGTCTTGTGGTTGTGGTTCATGGGCTGGATGGTCGGGTAGAGCGCTGGAACCAGAAACGCGAAAGCTGCACAGAAGTTGGCCTCACATGAGGGGCTGTCACGTTTCTGATTTTTGGGACTTAGGCGCTGGTTCTGAGTAAAAAGGGGCTTAACCATGGTCTTAATTTGTGTCTAATGGTAACGTCTAGGGCCTGGTTCGGGTCCGTTTCGAGTCGGTTTAAGCATGAAGTTGTTAGAAGCATGTATGTCTCGTTTGCTCAAGGGTAGTCTAGGCGGGTTTGGGGCTGTTTCTGCAGCTCATGTGTTGCTTCGGTTTTGGAGCTTAGGTTCAGGTCCAATGGGTTCTAATGGTCCAGGTGGGTGCCTAGGTGGGTTGGCTTGGGTTTGGCTCGAGGTGGCTCGGGCGTGGCTCGAGTAAATTAGGAGATGGCTCGGTGTGTTCGATAAGGTGTCATAAACGAAAATAATAAAGCAAAAATATAATCCATGGGTCCACGGCGGTGGCTCATGACTTGGAAGGGTAGAATAAATCATAAAAATGTTATGTTAAAAATTTAGGATCAAAATAACGAGTTTTGGATTTATTTGGGATTTAATCGCCGCACGAAATGCTAATTAACGAGTTAATTGAAACGCCTAGTTTTAAGCCTTATAAAATTATGAAAAATTATAATTAAGCTTAAATAATTATTAAAAGCCTAAGTTTTTAATTTGCGGATTTTATATTATGTTTTGGTTTAATTCGGGATTAAAACGCAGTAATACGTCTTGTTTAAAGATTAATTTAAAAGTCCTCGATTTATGCTAAATAAAAATATGAGAAAATTCATGTAGGCTTAAATAATTATTTGGGACATGTTAGAGTCAATGGAATTAAGAAAAAGTCAAAAACGTGAAATTTTACGTTTAGGGGTAAAACGGTCTTTTTACACCTAGAAATTAGTAAACGTCATGGCAGTTTCCTGAATGCTGTTTATGTGCTAATATGATTATTTTCAATGATTATGAATGTTTATATGTTAATATGTCAATTTTAAATGTTAATGGATATTTATGATTTTAATATGTTAAATTATGATTTTTAAATGTTTACTAATTTTAAGAATTAATTATGGATATTTAAAAGATATGTTGCATGCTTGGTTTCAAAAATAAAAACGATACGTATATGCATGATTTTGTTAAGTAATGATAACATGTTGAAGGATGTGAAGGGATTGTGACTAACACGATGATATGTTGGAGATATCAGTGAGGGTTATGGTCCCAGTGGGAGCCCGACGATCGTATTTACTTGGACACGGATATGTATATGTATATGTATACGATGATATGATAATACGTAAGGCCAGGGCCCAGTTGACCGGTGAGAGTGTTGCTGGTGTCCCCCGCCGCCCATTACTGTGCTTACATGTAGATGGATCCATCGCCTAACACGTATATGAAAGTCACAATCAACGATCTGAATTCAACAAACACTGAACATGAATATGAATATGAGTATGTTTATGTTTTTATGAAAATGTTTTTATGCATCATGAAAATGTTTACGAAAATGTTTAAATTTAGGTTTATGCATTTTCATGAAAATGATATTTTAAGTATAAGTATTTTTCACTGTTATATGTTAACTGTATTACGTATTACTCGTTATCAAGATTATGACGTGTTGAGTCTTTAGACTCACTAGGTGTGATTGATGCAGGTGATATTGATTATGAATATGATAATGGAGGTCTTGATGGTTGACTTTGCTGGACTGAAGGTGCACATAACCCGAGGACCGACGCTAGTTTTCCGCACTAGTTATGATTTATGATTTTAAGTAATGTTAAAGATATTTTTACGTCTTTTATTTATGTTATGAGAGATTTTTGAGAGGTTATAATATGGGCTATACTTTTCGAATAATGTTTTTAGGTTGGTAAAATATTTGACGATTTTATGCTTTAAAATATTTTCCTTTGGATTTTTAAATGGCAGTTGGATGTTTATTTTTAAAATGATATCAAAAATATTTTATGGTTCAGGCCGATGCTAAGTGAGGTTTTTTAAAAAAAAAATTTATAGTACTTTTTAAGAAAACGAATAAGCAGACGTTTCACATAAAGTGTCTTCAAAGGGATTAGAGGTAGACAGAGCCAATGTAGTTGCAATCGAAAAGCTTCCACCGCCGAAGAACATCAAAGGGATAAGGAGTTTCTTAGGACATGCCGTGTTTTATCGTAGATTTATTAAAGATTTTTCTAAGATTACTAAACCTTTGTGTAATTTGCTTGAAAAAGAATCCACTTTTATTTTTGATGATGATTGTCTGCATGCATTTGAGAAGATCAAGAAGGCATTGGTGACAGCACCAATCATGATAGTACCAGATTGGAAGGAGCCTTTCGAGTTGATGTGCGATGCTAGTGATTATGCAGTAGGTGTGGTGTTGGGACAAAGGCGTGATAAATTTTTTAGATCAATCTACTATGCAAGTCGAACCATGGATGTTGCACAACAAAATTACACAACTACTGAAAAGAAGATGCTTGCAGTAGTGTTTGCATTTGACAAGTTTAGACCCTACATGGTCGGAACAAAGGTAATTGTTTTCACTGACCATGCAGCTATTCGATACCTATTTGCCAAGAAGGATGCAAAACCACGCTTGATAAGGTGGCTTTTATTGCTCCAAGAGTTTGATTTTGAAGTCAAGGATAGGAAGGGGTGTGAAAATCAAGTAGCCGACCACTTGTCACGGCTCGAACTTAAAAATAAAAAAGATGAAGGAACCATAAAAGAAGCATTTCCAGATGAACAACTGTTTGAGGTAAATTCGAAACTCCCTTTGTTTGCTGATATAGCTAACTTCTTGTCCTGTGGTACTCTCCCTCCAGATTTGAGTTATCACCAAAAGAAGAAATTCTTTCACGATGCAAAATTTTACCTATGGGATGATCCATACGTATTCAAGAGATGTGCTGATCAAGTTATAAGGAGATACGTGGATGGCGTCGAAGCACACCAAATTCTGGAGCAATGCCACTCGTCACCTTATGGTGGACATTTTGGAGCAACACGAACAGCAGCTAAGGTATTGCAATCTGGTTTCTATTGGCCTAGTATGTTTAAAGATAGTTATACTGTAGTAAAATCATGTGATAGATGCTAGAGGTTAGGAAACATTTCTAGACGTCACGAACTACCACTGACGAATATTTTGGAAGTAGAACTTTTTGACGCTTGGGGCATTGATTTCATGGGACCTTTTCCCCCTTCTTTTGGTAATTCTTATATTTTATTAGCTGTGGATTATGTTTCAAAATGGGTGGAAGCAATCGCCACCAATACTAATGATGCTCGTGTTGTAGCTAAATTCGTGCATAAGAACATCTTCACGAGGTTCGGAACACCGAGAGCCATTATAAGTGACGAAGGTACGCATTTTTGCAATAATATTTTCAACTCACTTTTGGCTAAATACAGTGTGAAGCATAAAGTGGCACTGGCGTATCACCCCCAATCGAATGGACAAGCTGAAATATCCAACCGATAAATTAAACAAATATTGGAGAAGACAGTAACATTAACCGGAAGGATTGGGCACTCAAGTTGGATGGTGCACTATGGACATACCGAACCGCATTCAAAACACCTATTGGGATGTCTCCCTATAGGCTCGTATTTGGAAAAGCATGTCACTTGCCACTTGAGTTGGAGCACCGAGCATTCTGGGCAATTAAGAAGTTGAACTTTGACTTAAAAGCATATGGCGATGTCAGAAAATTGCAACTAAATGAAATGGAAGAATTCCGAAATGACGCATATGAGATGCCAAGATCTACAAAGAGCAGACTAAGAAGTGGCATGACAAAATCATTGTTCGAAGGGAGCTCAAACCGGGGCAACAAGTATTATTATTCAATTCTCGTCTGAAGTTGTTTCCTGGTAATTTGAAGTCGCGTTGGTCAGGGCCATTTGTTGTGGAAACAGTATATCCTCATGGGGCTATTGAGCTAAAGTGTAATGATGGAAGAACTTTCAAGGTGAATGGACAGCGGATTAAGCCTTACTATGGGACCGAAGTAAGGAATATCGACATCATTGGGTTGAGCGAACCACCATGAACAAAATTGGTATAGTCGGGCTGAAGACGTTAAACCAAGCGCTTATTGGGAGGCAACCCAAATTTTTGTTTCTCTATTGCATTTCGTTTTCGGTTTTGTTTTTTTTATTCTTGTATTCTTATTTTAGGTTGTGTATTTTTGGTATAGTGTGTTCTTGTATCTTCCCAAATCTTATGAATTTCAGTTGTTTTTCAGGACTAAAAATTGGAGGAGAAAACAATTTCAAAGAGTGCACCCGCACTGGAAATATGCGGACCCGCAGTAGTTGTTGAATCGAAAATTTAAAAATTCCAGTAGCTAGACCGCACCCGCGGTAGTGTCAGGAGCGCACCTGCATTGGATTGGCCGAGAGCTTACCGCACCCGCGGTAATCTTGTTAGCTCACCCGCGGTGGATGTTGAAGCAAAAATAGAAAAATTCCAGTAACCCAAGCGCACCCGCGGTCATTTTGTTAGTGCACCCGCGCTGACATTCCAGAACCCACACCGCAGCCGCGGTAAGTTAGTAGCAGCGCACCCGCGGTATCAGAGGGTTGGAAAACAAAAAAAAATTCCAGTAGAAACAGCGCACCCGCGGTACAATAAACACCGCACCCACGGTCGCTGAAGATCGAGAAATTAAAAAATTCCAGTAGCAGCGCACCCGCGGTATGTTCTTGACCGCACCCGCTGTCGATCATTTTAAATTCAGAAAGGGGCAGTAATTGGACATAACCGAAGAACATTTCTCCCAAATTTCTCATTCACTTCGAAAATCTTTCTCAAGAACACATTCCACACTCAAATTTTATTTTTCCAAGCAAAAATTTTCCACTCCACACCTATATAACTTCACTCATTCCACTCAATCTCCATCTTCATTCCACAAAACCAACACCAAACCTAGGGTTTGAAAGGGGGCTCGAAAATTCTACACTCAATCTCCATCTTCATTCCACAAAACCAACACTCAATCTCCATCTTCACTCCATCTTCACTATTATTTGGAGCTTCGATTTTGTTCTTCCAAGAAACATTTCTACACTCAAGGTGAGCAAATCCATAGTACATTTGCTTTGAAATTCGAAATTATTGGTGTTATTGGCTATGGAAGAAAATTGAAATTTAGTGGAGTACATTCTTGATATTGTTGATTGAATTGGTGGGTATGTTGTTGAGGTGTAGTTATTGTGGTTAACAAGTTTGAGGGCGTGAAAGAATCATCTAGTTTTGTGAATTAGATTGAAGGGGAATTTGGTGAGTTGAAAGTGTTCGACAAAATGCCTCCAAGAAAAAAACAATCAAAGGGTGCATCCTCGTCTTCAAATTATGATGCACACAAGTTTTGGGATGAGAAAGCGGAGGAGAATTATGCTAAAATTCTAAACAAGAGCATTGTGAAAGAGAGGGGCTTTGACTTGAGCTTCCCACGAACTGAAATCAGATTCATTCTTACTGCTAGACATTGGGAGGAGTTTGGCAAGCCACCACCAGATGCGGTTATTTCATTGGTAAGAGAATTTTATGCTAACCTTAAGGTTAAGCATGATCACTAGAAAATTTTGGTGCGAGGCAAGATTGTAGCTTTTGATGCTCATACCATCAACACAATGTATGGTATCCCTCCAATCATGCATGATGAATATGAAGAATATCGGACCGAAGAAGTTGATTATAATAATATTCTTCAGACTATTTGCATCGAGGGAGCGGAATGGCGGATGAGAGAAGATGTGCATTTAAGCCTGGCCAAATCTGATTTGACAAATGTTGCGAAGGATTGGTATTCCTTCATTTCGGCTAGGATTAAGCCTACTGAGCATACTACTACTGTCACCAAGGAGAGGGCAATCCTGACGTTTTGCATCTTAACAGGAAAGACGATTGATTTAGGTCAATTTCTTCAGAACTCAATGGTAGATTATGCTAAAGGTAACTCTCCTAGTGGACTCCTCCACCCTTCTCTTATCACAGACTTATGCCATTATGCGGGAGTGACTTGGGCAGCAAACGAAGAATTGTTGAAACCAAAAAATGCCATTGTGGTAATCCAACCACATAGGTCACTGACATCTGATCAACAAGATACACGTGAAGCTCAAAGAGAATTCAACCGAAGAGCTGCTGAAAGACGTGACCATGCTCAGGCCCAACAACAACGAACACAACCGCAACGAAGAAATGTGCGAGATAGATTAACTTATTTGGAAGAGAAAATGCGCCAACAATGCCAAGACATGGACGCGTTTCGGTTTAGGACCGATACATTCATGGATTATATGATGGATTTCACATCTGTCTTGGCTCAACAATTTCCATCAGCTTCCACATCTGGTAATCCATTTCCACAACCTCCGCAATGGCTACCCACATATGATCCACCTGAGTATCACCCACCACAAGAAGGAGCAGACGATGAGGATGGCGATGACCACTGACGGTCATTGCCCGAGGTATGTGTATTCCCTAACTTTCACGATCATTTACATCGAGGGCGATGCACATATTTAAGTTTGGGGGAGATATATTTGCTTGTGTGTTTGTAGTGTCTGAGATATATTTGCTTGTGTTTGTAGTGTCATAGTCATGAAAATTTTTGAAATGGCCAATGATGAACAAAATTTGTGTATTGGAAGAAATGTCATGTATTTCATTCATGATCATCAATCAATTTGAAAAATTTAGAGAACAATCATGAGATTTGATAAATTTGAGACTTATAAATTCTAAACAACTCTGCGATTTTCATTTGATATTGAAATAAATTTTTGCAAACACATATATGATTGAGGCAATCTTTGATTTTATTTGGACATATTTATATTGTTCATAAATATTCATTTGAAGCCCTCTTGAGCCTATATGAAAAAAGAATCGTGTTCTTGAAATTTCTTGGAAGCCAAGCACTTTTCTTTTGAATATATATGTATTTGGTTGATGCATTGAGACACCATTTTTTTACGATGATTAGATTCTACTTTGTGTTGGTGAATTGAGATTTTGTCTAGAACTATCCAAACAACACTCGAGGCGAAATACGGACAAACTATGATTTAGGTGATTTTTTGGATCGATTGAGCCTTTCAAGCCACCAAATAAAAATAATTTATCATTTGTCACCTCTTTGTAGCTTATATGAATTCGAATGGCACACGTGAATATGTGTTAAAAACCCCCATTCGATATCCTTTCAAATATCCCACATTTACCACCCCATTCAATATCTTAAACATTAATTTCCTACCTTCTCAAGGGAGTAAGAATTCAAAGGATCAAAGAAATTGAAATTCTCCTACAAAAGAAAAGAAAAATAAATGATGTTTCATTGAAGAAGTTGGAGAAAAATGGGAGAAAAAGAGAAGAAATGAATAAAAAATGGAGATAAAAGAAAAAGTGGAGTTTGCAAAAGAGATAAAATTCAACTTACTCCCTTATTTGAACTCCTAATCTTTATTTGTAGCCATGATCCAAGGCCTAACATTACAAGCATTGCAAATCCTATTGACCAAGTCATAGTTGTCCAATATACTAGTGGAGAGTGATGGGGAAGATCAAGCCTATGGATAATCGATAAACACTTACATTGAGTACGAATCTTGATCAATTTTACACACACCTCATTGCATCAAATACTTATTGGGTACTCCTTTCTTGCTTGAATATATCGTTGAACCCAATTTTTACCGGAAAAGACCTCTTGATTTGTGTTTGTAAAAATTGAAATCGATTGAGAATGTTTTGAAACATGAGTTGAATAGATTGGAAGTTAAGAAAATTAATCGATTGCATTATTATATCCGGATGAAAAATTAGTTTGATTGATTTGACTTGTGAATGCATGAAGAGTTAGTTAAATTATCTTGAGGCCAAGTTCTTTTAAAAATATTTAATGACTTATTTGTTTGTGTGTTTTTATTTTGCTCGGGACTAGCAAAATCCTAAGTTTGGGGGAGTTTGATAAGTGCAATTTATTGTACTTTTATTACTTGTTTTTAACTTGGAATTCTGTGATTCTTGAGCAGTTTTTATGTGATTTGTTTTTATTTTTGTTTTATAGTTTAAAAGCTTAGAATGAGAGTGTGGAGTATTAAAGTGTTGAATTGGAAAGTGCCAAAGATAAGAAAAATACAGCAGCTACACCGCACCCGCGGTATATGTAGCACCGCACCCGCGGTAAGACAGTGCACCCGCGCTAAAAGGAGTATCGCACCTGCGTTTGCACACCAAAAGCAACACCGCACCCGCGGTAGGTTCTGCACCGCACCCGCGGTCCCTGCACGATAGAATCCGAAAAATCTGTAACTTGGTGTGCTGCGCATTGAAGTCCAAGATAATGGTGTGCTGCGGATTGAGGCTTGTCTAGGACTTAAAATACATCATTTTGTTACCATCTAGGGTATGGAGAAGCCAAAGAAAGAGGGAAGGCTGCTGCTAAATGATTGAAGACTCAAGTTCATCTAGTTCTTGAGAAATCTTTTGCACAAATCCGGGGACGGAATCAGCACTTCAAACTCTTGTTCTAAGTTCTTCTTTCTTTTATTTTTCATTTGATATGTCTTGTTTTAGAACCATGTTTTGTTGTTTTACTTGTGTTATTATGAACTAATTTTTATTTCTAGAGAAATGATGGAACAAAACTAGAAATCATGTGTTGGAATCTATGAACTAAGCTATTTAAGTTCTTCATCTTGTTCTTTTGTATTATTTCAATCTTAATGCTTTCAATTTATTGGCCATAATTTGAATGATTTATATGTTTACAATTTATCACTCGGAAGAGGAAATTATAAACAAGAAAAAGAAAAAAATACATCAATGGTATTTATAGAGTTTGGGAGAGCCTATAATGCTATTGAAGCTTATAGAGAATCTAGTGCTTGATGTGTTATTTATTTGTAGATTGTTGATGGGAACATTGCAATCAAATTTTAGATAACTAAAATCTACTAACACTCGGGAGAGGAAGTAGATAATTATAGGATTCTTGGCTATTGAATAAGAAGGAGTTTTACAAAATAGCTACAAGAAATTACACATGGTGGATAGTTGAGTGAAATCGGACCTCTAGATCTTTTATTCCATTGTTATTTGCTAAAATGTTTGGTGTTATATTTTATTTAATCCATTTTCAATATAGCTATTCTTGTGAACAAATCTTTTAATTGATTTTTTTAAATAAAGTCTAGACTATTTTAATTACAAGTACTATATACATTTATATACACATTCCTCGTGAGATCGACACTTGTACTCAGAAATACATTTTACTATAACTTGACGTCGTGCGCTTGCGAGCAATCAAGAAAATACGCAACAATAAGCTGATTCCATAGGATGGAAGTTAGCATGATTGCTAAATAAGGAAGAAGAGTGAAACTGTTTGTTTTGTGAAGGAGTTTACTAAAACTGGCAGCTGCCCAATATGGTAAGTGAAAATTTTGATCTTCGAAATTTTCATTTTTCATTATATGAACAAGAATTGTATCCTTGTTACATCGAATCTCTCGGATCGTCGATCGGGGTTATAATGAGATCAGAATAATTTATTTAGTGAATTGAAAATTTACTGATTAAATGATTGTACTAGTAGTAGTGACTACTAACATGTACAGATTCACATAAAAGTTCTAAAAGAGTCTGGAATTAAATTAACCAATGAGTTAATTTAAAAATTAAATAATGGTTATTTAATTTAATGTACATATACATGTATATATTTTATATGATGATATAAAATATGTGTATTATGATATTAATATATCATGTATTATCAAAAGTTGATTAATATATTATATTAATATTATGTGAATTAAATATAATGAAAAGATGGATTCTTTGTGGGAGAGGGACTCCTAATTAGATTAGAAGTCAACCTTTATATATACACCATATGGGGTCAAAATAAAAGGCAAGTTTTAAACATAATATTGCATATAAAAATTCACAAAATTCCTTCCCCAATTGAAAGGGCTACTCATGGTCACCATAAGGAAAGTGGGAAAAAATAATGGCAAAAAACAAATTTCATTTGCTTAATATTTATTATGAATCAATAATTGTTGATTAATTGTTGATTTAAAATAAATAAAAAAGAGATTAACAAAAAGAAAACTCCCCCCACTTCAAAAAGCTCTCGGCCAAGAAAGAATTTTTGGTGAAAATTTAGGCCACTTTTTATCTTCCGTCGCCGCGTAGCTCGTCTCCGGATTTTGGAAATTCGACGGCTACAGTCTCAACGCACAAATCGTTTGTGATTTCTAATGTAATCCAAGTGAGGAACATTGCTTTCGATCGTGGTCCTAATTAGGCGACCAAATCTGAATAGCAGTTCGTAGGAAATTACAAGAAGGGTTATATCCGCCTAAACACCTGAATAGTTTGGAGTCCAGTGTTGAAAACGCAAATGTATAATTTTAAACACCCTATGAATGTTTCTAAACACACGACGCCCAAGAACAAAATTTTTAAAATTCCTCGGCATCTTTGGTGCGAGAATACGATGTCCCAACAGTGGTATCAGAGCCGGTAATTCTCAATCATGTGTTTTAATTAAGTTATGTTGAGTTTATTATTTCTAACCGCGTAAGAATTTTAGGAAAAACACCCCTAAAATATATTTTTGAAAAAATAAAATAAATATTTTTTTGGATCTGCCCGTAACTCGTGCGCGTAGCGTTCGTGTGGCGTTGTGCGCAGCGCGCGCGCGCAACGTGTGCGCATGCGCTACCGCGCGCTGGCATGCGCCCTCCGCGCCCGCCACAAGTCGATCGGATTGGGCAGCGGGCGGCATGGGCAGGTTCCCTGGAACGTCTCGTGCACCGTGCTAGGTTATGGGCTTGAATTGTTCTGGCACATGGAGGATTTTCTGATTTTTCAAAATTTTGGATTGAATCGATATTTTATGAAAATATGGACGATTTTACCCCTAAAATAATTTTGATAAAATCAATTTCTTACAAAATAAATAATTGAAATATGATTTTAATTATTTGTGGTAAAAAGTGTTTTACAAGAAATTTAAATTATTTGAAATTAAATAAAAGTGTTTATTTAATTTGATAATTATGGAGGTTAGTGATAATTTACGAGATACACGATTTATTGATAATTTGTGATATTATCGAATTTATATAATATATGATATTATATGTTAAAAGGATGTTCGAGAGGCATGACCAATGTGCTAAGTGTATGTTAGGATATTTTACGTGTTGTAATTTTTGATTATTTGATAATTAAAAGTGGTCCTGGTTTATGGTACGTTCCCACTCCTAAATTTGTATCCCAATGTGCCATGGATATTTAATGTAAATATTAGAATTAATTGGAGATCAAGATTTGAAGACTGTGGGCCCGATCCTCAAAAGGAGTTTTGAAGATCGAAGACATGTAAAATATTGGAAGCTTATGTAATATTGCATTTGCATCCCTGCATTTACCTAGGTTATTGACATGGATCCATATGTGGTTCGTATGGATCAATTAGTTCTCGGTTATCGATCATCTTTTATTATTTATGATGTATGTGATATTTTATAAATAATCTGTATGTGCGTTATTATTAATATAATAACAAGAATTGCATGAATCCGGCAATCATACAAACAATCATGGCACGAGTTTTAAAATTAATGATGAGACAAATTTTTAAAACTAAAATCCCTCATTTTCGATGAGATCCAAAATTTAAATCAAGCCCATTAAAAGGATAATTAAAAGAAAGTTTAATAATTCATTGCCTTCCATCAACGGTGATTGCATGATGAACGCTAACTGCGGTCAGTGTCTAGCTAATATTATTGGGGAGGTCCTGGACGCCGGAAAGCTATGACTCTCACTGACATATTTGATGAGAACTACGTGGAACTCACATGACTTTGGCTCATATTATTGGGGGATCTCATAGCGACCGTCCATTAAGGTTCAACATTGATGGGCTGGGCTCGACATGTGAAGAGAAAGGGGATCATATTATTGGAGCCTCCTCAAACGTGAGGCAAAATTACGTAAGGGTTGCAAGGAGTTGCAAATCGGTTCTACCTTTTGGAATCTATGATTGGCTGATATTATTCGAGATCATAATTTTGCAATTGGGCCTTGCGTACTCACTAAGAAAATTGGATTTCCCGTTTGTCATCAGAGGGTGGTGAAAATGTCAAAAATAGTGGGAGGCAATTCGTAAAACCAAAAGTCCATATTTTACATCTTACAAAATATTTTAAAATAGTCGTTAACGTTTATTCTATTTCCATATCAGTATTTATGATTCGTCATGTAATTAAATTATTGTTATTAAAACAAGCTAACCGAACACTAATTTTCAGATTGGCTGGGAAAATTGTTATAAATTCGGAGAAAATAGCATACACATTGTCACGCCCCGAAACCGAGGCATCGGTGACATCCAGTATTTTTTAACAATTATTTGAAAACAATTAAGCCTCGTAACAAATGGTCAAAAACCAGTCTTTTTCATATACTAAAAGATTGTCTTTACAATGACAACAGAATAAAAATTACATTAGAGTTTGAGGAAACTAGACAAAAGAGAAGGTAAAAATCTTGATTCTTGATCTTGTCAATCGATCACCATCCCCAGAAAGCTTCTTGGTCCTCCTCATTCATTTTCTCTTCATCTTATCTGAAAGTTGTGAGGGGTGAGTGTTTTGGGAAACATTCAGTAAGCGGGGGTCGATCGATTTCCAAAGATACATATAGAACTTAATCTTTAAAGCATTTCTTTAACAAACTTTCAAAATTTATTACTTTTGACTTATTATAACAGAACCGAATCAAATATGAGACAGAGATTATCAGACGATTCAGAGCAATTCAGAAACAAATCAGAAGCAAATCAGAAACAAACACAACACTATTACTCATCGCATTTCTATGGTCAAATTGTCCCCAATATGTTAGTCCTCTAAGGGGTGAGGACAGAACAAAGTTTTATACCCACTGATGAAGGCTAGACATAATTACAATTATCGTTCCATATCTAATTCGATTTGTAACAGTTTATTATAGAGTTCAGATTTATCGAACAGAAATTATCAGAAGTTTGAAAGGAATTCAGCGGAGTCAAAGAATATCGAAATCGAAAAGAACATAACGTACATCGATCAAAATTTTAAATTACATAAATACTGATTTTCAAAAATAAGGACACACATACAAGCATGTCATGTTATTTTTATGCAAAGTTTAAAATACAAGAAAAATATGTAACAAAAATCCACTTTACTGAAATTCGAATGTCTACTTCGAAATTTGCCGAAACTCAGAGGTGGAAGCTGAAATTCAGACTGGTGATGGTCGAACTTGGACAGGACTTCACGAAAATAATATTGACAATTCTAGCACGAGAATGTCGGCACGAGCTTCCCTTCTTCTCCCTTTCATAGCGGCGGTCGAGAGCTTTTTGGTGAGGGTGAGGACCGAAATTTTGAGGGCTTTTTTAGAGGGATTTTTGGTACATTTCCTTCAGCATTGCATGCCATATTTATAGGTGAATGGTGGCTTTTCTCCTAACTCATGGCCGCCCAAATTGGTGCCCAAGAAAGGCCTTCAATGTAGTCAAGGCTATCCAAGCATCAAGGTTCACATTGATCAACTCAAGGGTCATTTCTTACATAATAAATTTGTCGTTTCCCTTAGCTCATCTTTAGCTCCCTTTTTGGTTCTTTTAGGAAAAGATAAGTTGAGCTTCTTTGAGCTAAAAGATTTAGTTCATGAGCTGGGGGTTTACTTTTCTGATGACGACTCTTCGATTGGTGAAGTTTCTTATAGCATTGCTTCCCGTTGAGTTAATCTTTGAGCTTTTGAGCTACTTCCTCGAGCCATGTTAGATGATTCTCTTCGGAAAATCCGAGTTCTGAGGATATTGGGTGCGCATCCTTTATTCTAGTTCCCAAGTTGCTTCCTGTTCGGTATGATTTGACCACTGTACTTTTACATACGAGATTGTTCGATGTCTCAGTACTTGTTCTTTGGTGTCCAGTATTTGAATAGGGAACTTTCTATATTTCAGCTCTTCGTTCAAGTGTCCTTCAATCATCAGCGGTGCAACTTTAAGGACATGACTTGCGTCTGGGATATATTTCCTTAGTTGTGATATGTGAAAAACGTTGTGAATTCTGGACATATCTGGTGGCAAAGCTAGTCGGTAAGCTAGGCTTTCCACTTTATCCAGTATCTCGAATGGTCCTACATATCTTGGATTTAGCTTTCCGAATTTTCTGAACCGAACCAGTCTTTCATAGGTTAGACTTTTACATAAGATTTTTCACCGACCTCCTATTCCAACAGTCTTCGCTTTAAATCAGCCCAACTTTTTTGTCTATCATGAGTTGTCTTGAGTCTTTTTCTGATTATGGCGACTTTGTCAACAGTTACTTGAACAAGCTCAGGTCCAGTGATAGCCTTTTCTCCCACTTCATCCCAATACAGAGGTGATCTAAACTTTCGACCATGCAGTGCCTCATATAGAGCCATTTCAATAATGTTGTGATAATTGTTATTATAAGCAAACTCTATCAGGGATAAATGTTCATTCCAATTTCCATGAAAATCCAGAGCACAAGCCCTCAACATGTCTTCGAGGGTTTGAATTGTTCTTTTCGTTTGGCCATCAGCCTGTGGATGATAGGTCGTGCTGAGGGTGACTTTGGTCCTCATAGCCTTTTGGAAACTTTTCCAAAATCGTGATACGAATCTTGGATCTCTGTCAGACAATATACTCGCCGGAACTCCGTGTAATCTTACTATGTTGTCCATGTACAGTGTGGCTAATTTATCCGAGTTTTAATTCATTCCAACCGGTATGAAATGTGCCGATTTGGTTAGTCTGTCAATGATTACCCAAATCCCATCGTGAACTTGCCTTGATTTTGGTAGCCCTACTACGAAGTCAATAGAGATGTAATACCATTTCCACTTTGGTATTTCTAATGGTTGTAGGAGTCCTCAAGGCCGTTGATATTCCGCCTTGACTTGTTGACAGATTAAGCACTTGGAAACAAAGACATCTACGTCTTTCTTCATTCCATTCCACCAGTAATTATTTTTCAGATCTCGGTACATCTTGGTGCTTCCGGGATGGACTGAAAATTTTGATTTATGAGCTTCGGCCATTACTTCTTCCTGAATCCCATCGATGTCTGGAACACACGGCCGTCCTTTCACCCAGAGAACACAGCTCTTATCGATCTGAAATTCTGGGGTCTTTCCTTCTTGAATTTGTTCTTTAATCTTTGTGATGGAGGGATAATGGCTTTGTTTTAATTTGATCGATTCTCTAAGGCATGGTTGTGCTGATAGAGAAGATAAGCTTACTTTCCCAATGTTCATCCGACTCAAAGCATATGCTATTTTATTTACCTTATCCGGATGGTAATTGATTGATAAATCATAATCTTTCAAAAGTTCAATCCACCTTCTTTGCCTCATGTTTAGTTCTTTTTGGATGAATATGTATTTGAGGCTCTCGTGATCAGTAAATACTTCGCATCTTACCCCATAAAGGTAATGTCTCCAGATCTTTAGCGCAAATACGATTGCCACTAACTCAAGATCGTGAGTTGGGTAATTTTGCTCATAAGGTTTAATTGCCTTGATGCATAGGCAATTACCAGACCTTCCTGCATAAGCACACACCCTAATCCTCCCTTTGAAGCGTCACTATATATTGTGAAGTTCATACCATCCTCGGGAAGAACTAGTACTGTTGTAGATGCGAGTTTGGTCTTCAGGGTTTCAAAACTCTTCTCACATGCTTCATTCCAAATGAATTTTGAATTCTTCTATGTGATTTTGGTGAGAAGAATGGCTATCGAAGAAAATCCTTCCACAAATTTTCTATAGTAGCCAGCTAAGCCCATAAAACTTCTTATTTCAGTTACACTCTTTGGTCAAGGCCAGTATTTGATTGCCTCTACTTTCTTAGAGTCTAATGATACCCCTAATTCAGAGATTATATGTCCTAAGAATGCAACACTTTTTAGCCAAAATTCACACTTCTTGAATTTGGCATAAAGTTCCATTTCTCGCAATGTCTGCAAGGTGAGACGCAGGTGTTCTCGATGGTCTCCCTCGCTTGGCGAGTATACAAGGATATCATCTATGAAAACTACCACAAATATATCAAGGTATGACTTGAATACCCGATTCATAAGGTCCATGAATGCTGCATGAGGATTTGTTAGACCAAAAGGCATTGCCGTGAATTCGTAGTGCCCATATCTTGTCCTAAAAGTTGTTTTAGGGATATCCACTGCTTTGACTTTCAGTTGATGGTAATCTGATCATAGATCGAGTTTTGAGAATACTATGGCTCCTTTTAGCCGATCGAAAAGATCATATATTCTTGGGAACATGTATTTATTCTTTATTGTGATTTTGTTTAACTCTCTATAATCAATGCATAGCCTCATGCTTCCTTCCTTTTTTCTTTACAAACAGGACTGGGGCTCCCCACGGGGATGTACTTGGTCGGATTTGTTTATTATCCAATAACTTCTGCAGTTTCTCCTTTAACTATTTTATTTTGGCTGCAGCCATTCAGTATAGTGCCTTTGAAATTGGTGCAGCACCAGGGACCAAATTGATTTCAAACTCCACTTCTCTATCGGGTATCGCACCCGGTAAATCCTCGGGGAAAACATCTGGACATTCTTGGACGACTAGAATTTCTTCCAACTTTGGAGTAGTTTCTTCTCTGACTTCGCTGATCATTGCTAGGTAGATTTCCTCACCGCATTTTATGGCCTTCCAGGTTTGTGAGGCAGATAGCATAGATTTTCGTTCCTTGGAATTTCCATGGTATATTATTTCTTTTTTAGTCGCAGCCTGAAGTTTAACATTTTTCTTTTGGCAGTCTACCCTGGCATGGTGTTTAGATAACTAGTCCATTCCGAGAATAATGTCGAACTCAATCATATTGAGTTGAATCAATTCTGCCTCAAAGTTTTGTTTACCGATGCAAATTGTACAGTTCCGATATACCTTATGGGTCTCAATAGTTTTTCTAGAAGGTGTTGCAACTTTTAACGGTTCACTAAGAGTTTCATGCTCAAGTTTCAGCTTTTTAGCAAATCTTCTAGACACAAATGAGTGCATAGCACCACAATCAAGCAATGCATAAGCAGGCAATTCATTTCGTAAAACCGTACCAGCCACCACATCGTTGAGGTTATCAGCTTCTTCGTTGGTTATGACATATACCCGAGCGTTAGTCTTGTTTTCATTTGGTTTACTGGGTCCAGTCCCTTTATCTTTGTTCTCAGGACAATCTTTAATCCGATGACCCACCTTTACACATTTGAAACAAGCACCCATTTTCCTATTACATTCCCCGATGTGATTCTGCCGACAAGTAACACATCACTTCCCTTCCTTGTGGACAGCATTGTTAAAAGTTCCCTTTGAGGGATCACTTGATTGATTTGGCCGCTTGAATTTTGGGCCACCTGGAGCAGACTGACTTGAAAAAGGTCTCTTGTTCTTGTTCTCTTCTTCTCGATGTTTGATATCAGTTTTCTCACTCATTGTCGCGCCCATTAAGTCTGCAAAATTGTTTGGCCTGAATACAGCCAAAGCATATTCGATTCGGCTGTTCAACCCTTTCTTGAAACGGTGCATTTTCAAGGTTTCATCTGACATGATGGTTGGAACATAGGTTCCAAGATCATTGAATCTTGAGGTGTACTCCATCACTGTCATGTCCGATGTTTGTTTAAAGTTTTCAAACTCGCTCAACTTTTGCAGAAAAAATTATGTTGGGTAATATTGCATCAAAAATTCTCTCCTGAAGGTTTGCCATTGGATCTGCTCTACCTCAGCCAAAGATGGTGACACCGTTTCCCACCACTTGCGGGCCCGATCTTCCAGAAATGGTGTTACTACTTCAACCTTGAGCTCTTCACGTATTTCTAGCAAATGGAGTCGGGTTTCAACATTCTTAAGCCAGTTATGACTGACTTCTGGATAAGGATTCCCATCAAAAGTTGGGACTCGATTCCTTTGGAGGGATTCATAGTGATACTTGATGCCACGCGGTTGTGGTTCTGGCGGTGGCTGGATGGCATTGGCAGTTGGGTTCACAATTCCTTGCAGTGTGGCGGCTACAATAGTAGCTATTGCCATCATGTCTCTCGACTGAGATTCACCCTCGGTGGTGATGGTGGGTTTTCGTTTTCGTTTCGGTTGACACCATGGGGGTTACGGTTGTTTCTGGGTGGTCTTCCTGCCATTTCCTATAAACATATATTTTATTAATTTGTTTGTAATAATGCACAAGAAAATAAATATTTTCATTGATTTTTGTAAATGCATACAATCAGTCTTTCAATATTAAAATGATTACCCTAATTGACCTAAATACAATCGATTCTTATCCTAGGAATCATTCTACTCGTCTATCACTTCACCATCCCCTACAGCTTCGTCATTTTCTTCTTCCATAGGATTTCCTCATTGGTTTTCCTCAAGTTCGCCCATGAGATCGTCCTTATCGATCATATCATCTTGAAGTTGATTGATTTGTTGTTCCGATAGAGCGTTTTGATTCGTCAGAGTCTCCACTTCCGCTTGCAGCTCTTGAATTGTGGATTGGCTTACGTTTTCATTGACTTTGTGCTCTTTGATTTGTTCTTCGAGGCATCATTATGTTTTGAGACGACTGTCATCCCGAATCTGGAGTGTAAAAATCCTATCTTGCGCTTTGTTCAACTCTCGTTTGGTGATCTCGTGCTGCCATTCTGATTCCTGTTGATAGGTGGTGTAGCGTCTGACGTCTTCTCGTAATGTCCTTGCTTCTTTGCATGCCTCGTAAAGGTAATTATCCATGAATTTATTATTTCCATCTAATAAATATTATCCCTCTCAAGCTTGTTATTTTTCATCTTCAGCGTTTCTTTTTTTGCTTCCTTTGCCTGAAGTTTTTTTTGGAGTTCGACTATAATGATTTGAGGGTCCATGTTTTTTTCCTATAAAGGTTAAAAGAAACGAATTTTATTGACATGTTTATAAAATTCTCATAAATTTTGTTATGTAATGGCGACAATTCAAGGCTAATAATAAAGTTTTTATTCATAAATAAGTTATTACACTTAGTACTCTTTAAATCATATTTTTATTACAATCATAATATCAGACTAGCCTAGTCTATCATGTCTCCATCGTCGTCATCGCTGTCGTCGTTGACCACTTCCATCGGTGCTTTCTCCTCTTCTTCCATGTTCTCTACCACCAAATGCAAATAGTTATTCTCGTCTTGAAGCCTATCCATGGTTCTATGAAGTTTGGAGATGTATCATTCTTGCTTGTTGTTGAACTCTTCTTGCCGCTGACGAGCTCGAGTAGCACGGTCTCTCTCTGTCTCCACTCTCTCTAGCAAGTCCCTGTTCAGTGTAGCTAGGCACTCAATACGGGCTGACTCAGTAGGTATCTGAAGAAGTTGGCTCTCAGCCAAGTCTAGATGATGCGTGAGTCGCTGCACATCCGTCTCGAGTATGTTCCTAATATCGCTAAGCTCCTGCTTCTCTTGTTTCTCCCTACAAAGTTGCGCCTTCAGAGTAGCAATTTCCCTAGCTTGATTATCTATCGCGAGCTGGCGCATGCGAAGGGCAACTTGAGCACCAGTACGTGGAGCAGCCATTTCCTAGATCAAATCGAGGAAAAAAACAGGACTGTATAAAGGATAGAAATGCACAAAAATGGAAACAATGTTGTCGTGGAAATTTCACTTAGGATTTTGCAGAATAAGTGAAGGAGATAGAACTCGAATTTCTCGAAGATTTTTGGAAAGGATGAGAGTTTGTTTCAGAATGCACTATGCTTTTGCCAAAATTTGACTTCGTCAAAATTTTTCTGTCAAAATCCCAGCGGAGTTATGAACCTGGCGTTTGTTTCAGGACTATATAAAGGATAGCATACACACTGTCACGTCCCAAAACCGAGGCATCGGTGACATCCAGCATTGTTTAACAATTACTTGAAAACAATTAAGCCTCGTAGAAAATGGCCAAAAACCAGTTTTTTTTTCATATACTAAAACATTGTCTTTACAATGACAATGAAATAAAAATTAAATCAGAGTTTGCGGGAACTAAACAAAAGGGAAGGTAAAAATCTTGATTCTTGATCTTGTCAATCGATCAACATCCCCAGAAAGATTCTTGCTTCTCCTCATTCATTTGCTTTTCATTCCTATCTGAAAGTTGTAAAGGATGAGTGTTTTGGAAAATACTCAGCAAGTGGGGGTCGAGCGAATTCCAAAGATACATATAAAACTTAATCTTTAAAGCATTTCTTTAACAAACTTTCAAAATTTATTACTTTTGAATTATCATAACAGAACTAAATCAAATATGAGACAGAGATTATCAGACGATTCAGAGCAATTCATAAACAAATCAGAAGCAAATCAGAAACAAACACAACACTATTACTCATCTCATTTCTGTGGTCAAATTGTCCCCAATATGTTAGTCATCTAAGGGGAGAGGCCAAAACATAGTTTTATACCCACTGATGGGGGCTAGACAAAAACAGTTTTATACCCATTGATAGGGGCCAGAACACAGTTTTATTCTCACTGATGGGAGCCGGACAGAATTACAATTATCGTTCCATATCTAATTCGATTTGTAACAGTGTATTACAGAGTTCAGATTTATCGAACAGAACTTATCAGAAGTTTGAAAGGAATTCAGCGGAGTCAAATAATATCGAAACCGGAAAGAACATAACGTACATCATTCGAAATTTTAAATTACATAAATACTGATTTTCGAAAATAAGGACACACATACAAGCATGTCGTGTTATTTTTATGCAGATTTCAAAATACAAGAAAAATACGTAACAAAAATCCACTTACCGAAATTCGAATGTGTACTTCGAAATTTGCCGAAGCTTGCTGAAATTCAGACTAGTGATGGTCGAACTTGGACAGGACTTCACGACAATAGTATTGACGATTCCAGCACGAGAATGCCGGCACGAGCTTTCCTTTTTCTCCATTTCCTAGCGGCAATCGAGAGCTTTTTGGTGAGGATGAGGACCGAAATTTTGAGGGCTTTTTGAGAGGGATTTTTGGTAACATTTCCTTCAGCATTGCATGCCATATTTATAGGTGAATGGTGGCTTTTCTCCAACCTCATAGCCGCCCACCTTGGTGCCCAAGAAAGTCCCTTGAATGTAGTCAAGGCTATCCAAGCATCAAGGGTCACATTGATCAACTCAAGGGTCATTTCTTACATAATAAACTTGTCCTTTTCCCTTAGCTCATCCTTTAGCTCCCTTTTTGGTTCTTTTAGGACAAGAGAAGTTGAGCTTCTTTGAGCTAAAAGATTGAGTTCATGAGCTGAGGGTTTACTTCTCCGATGACGACTCTTCGATTGGTGCAGTTTTTTATAGCATTGCTTACCGTTGAGTTAATCTTCGAGCTTTTGAGCTACTTCCTCGAGCCATGTTAGATGATTCGCTTCGAAAATTCCGGGTTCTCACACACACTAAAACCAGTCTTGCTGAACTGACAAAGAATGCAAGGTGGTGGGACTATAGTATGCAAGCTAAAGTGTAATATACTCGTTTCTATGTCAAATGAACTGTAGAGACAATTTGAGGAAATGTTGATGTGGACATTCAAATACACATGCAAGAGTTGCATTGTAACGTCCCGAAAATCGGAAGGTCCACGTGTACCACATGCATGTAATTTATTAACTTTCTTTTGTATTTTTATTAAATTGTTTTAATTTATTAAATGCATGTTTATTGCATAAGTATGTGTTTTAATTCATGATTTATTAAAGTTTCATGCATTAGATTTTTAAGTTGCATTTCGCGCCCGAAGGAGAAAAGGAGACCGGAGAATTTTCAGGAAAATTATTTTAATTACATGATTTGTTTTTAAATATTAATTTAAGATGTTTTTTTAAGTGTATTTTTAAAAAATAGAATTTATTGGGTATTTTTACCCGCATGATTTTTATTTTTAACGGTACGCGAATTTTATCGAATCGGGAGACTTTTGGAAGGTTCGGCTAGTATTTCAAAATCTTTCCAAAACGAAATATTTTTTGGGAGTGTGTTTGAATTTAATGAGCCTAATTTTAATTTATCGGGCTTAAAAACCTTTTTATTTTAATTGAGGCTCATTAGTACACGTTTTAATTAACCTAAACTATACTTAAAATTAAACTAAAGCTACCCTACACTCATTATTAATATTCCCACCACCCGACCAGCTCTCACCTCTTCTTTATGTACGTGGGTTCAGCAGCATTTCTCTCCATGAATTGCAGCTGGTTGCCTCGGTTTCATTTGTGCTTGTGAATTAATCCATCCGGCGTTTCTCCATTTCTCTTTTCTTCAACCACTCCATTATCTTGGTTTCAGCAGCTCCCACCATCCTCATTCTAGGAAAATAATAATTAAAAAAAAAAAAAAAACCAGCTGAAGGCTTCGGCCATCTCTTGCTCTTGCAATAAAGTTCTCCGGCTTGATTCCCGACGTTCGTTCTTCGTCATTCTTGCGTAGGAATCACCAAGGCACGCCACGTGCTTTTATTTCTGCATCATATACGCCATAATACATGCTGATATGTGTGCCATTCATTTTGTTTTCAGTTCATGCATCGTTTTTACGGGTATGTTTCGGTTGAGCATGAAATGTATATTTGCTTTGCCTCCACTCACGTTTTCATCTTACTGATGTGCAAGGGACTGTGGGATCGAGTGTTAAGAGGCTGAAAAAGTTTATAAAGTGTGGGCTGGGGGTTCGATCGGGTCGGTGTTGCTGTAGGTGGAAGAACCGAAGGGTATTCTAGATGGTGTGTCTTTCACGAGTGAGGGATCGAGGTAGGGGTGGTGCCGGTGGTGCAAGGACTAAACTGGGGCTCGGACCAGACCCTGGTAGGTCTGAGTCACGGCCCATGGTGGCCCAACCACTTCTGAAACCATCGGACGTAGCTGCTGCACGCATGAAGGAGAGGAGCTCGGTAGGATGCCTTCGGGGTTCTAGCGATCGTGCTTGTGTTGTAGGCTTGCATGGGAGGTTAGCCGTGGGTCTAGCATGTCCAAGGGGAGCTTTGGGTGGTCTAGGTGTGTTCGGGTAAGGATTGGTTCTATTGGACGAAGACTTGGAGTGAAATTAAGCGAGGCGCATGAATTAGAGCTTTGAATTGGGCATGTTCTGAAAATCCAGCAGCATACCAGCAGGGTTGTAGGGGTTCTAAGGGGTTCAAATTGGGTGGATTCAGGTCTGGTATGGTGTTGTTAAGTCATGTTTTGAGTTTGGTAAAATTCGGTTAAGTTTCGAGTTGGTTTGGGTTAAAACCGGGACCTCTGTCTAAGTTTTAAAACAATTTGGTTAAGTTATAAAATAGGCTCGAGTTTACGTCTAGGAATGTTTTTAAATATGTTTTGGGACATTTTTAAGAGTTTGGTAAGTTTGGGACCAAAATAATGAGTTTTAGATTTATCCGGGATTTACTCGCCGCATGAAACGTTAATTAAAGAATTAAATTGAAACGCCTAGATTTAAGCTTAATAAAATTATGTGAAATTATATTTAAGCTCAAATAATTATTAGAATTCAAAGTTTTTAAGGTTTGGTTTAATTCGGGATTAAAATGCATTAATATGTTATAGTTAAAAATAAATTTAAAAGTCATCGATTTAAGCCAAATAAAAATATGGGAAAATTCGTGTAGACTTAAATAATTATTTGGGACATGTTAGAGTCAATGGAATTAAGAAAATGTCAAAAAGGTGAAATTTTAGGTCTAGGGAGAAAACGGTAATTTTTGGGTTTACAGGGGCAAAATGGTCATTTTGCACCTGGGGTGAGATGTTGGTCCTGGCAGCGCCCTGAGCACAAATTTATGATATTTTAAATGTTTATGCATCATGTTTACGATTTTTACGCAATTATAATAAATACGGTGCATGCTTGGTTTAAAGGAAAAATTACGTATATGCATTATTTTATTAAGTGATGAATATGATAACACGTTTTGAAGGAAGTGATTTAGTTGTGACTAATACGATGACACGATGACATGATGATATGATTGGAGATATCGTGAGGGAAAAGGCCCCAGAGGGAGCCCGTTTACGGGAGAAGGCCCCAGAGGGAGCCCGACGATCGTATTTCCATTGACATGATATGATGATATGATAGGCGAAGGCCCAGTTGACGGGTGAGAGTGTCGCTGGTGTCCCCGCCGCCCAGTACTGTGGTTACACGTAGATGGATCCATCGACTAACATGATGACATGATGACACGAAAGTCACAGCTAATGAACTGAATTCAATAAAAAAGAAAATGTTTACTTATACGATGATATGAGATGACATGCTTTGACACGACATGATTTTACACGAGACGTTGATGTTCATGCTTTTATAGTTCATGAAAGATATGTTTACGTATATGATGATATGAGATGACATGCTTTGACACGACATGATTTTACACGAGACGTTGATGTTCATGCTTTTAAAGTTCATGAAAGATATGTTTACATATATGATGATATGAGATGACATGATTTGACACAACACGTTTACGTTATACTTTTAAGTTCATGAAAGATATGTTGCGTATGATATTTTTCACTGTTGTGTGCTATGTATATGTACTTGTTATTCCTGGTACAGGCGTGTTGAGTCTTTAGACTCACTAGGCGTGTGTGGTGCAGGTGAGCTAAATGGTGAGGAGACTGGAGGTGCCGAACTCTGAGTAGGCAGACTTGGTGGGGTGACACGACTCGAGGACCACATGTTTTCCACATTACGATTTATGAGATTGAGAGGAGATGAATATTTTCATACGTTGATGAATTTAAGATTTTTACTAGTTTATGTTTTCGTATGACTATGGAGGAGTTTGGTTAATTTTTAAATGACGCTATTTTTAGTGTCAAATATTTAAATGGGAGCTTTATAAAAAAAAATATAAAAAAAAAAATTTCCAAGTAGAATTTAAAACTAGTAGACGTTACATGCATAGTGCATGAAACTCGCATAATGATACAAACCACTTTCAAGGAACACATGACTACACGCATGCAAGATGGGGCTCTTGCCCATGAGCATGGTGTAAGTATGATTGAGCCTAATGAGAAGGTGGTAGGCCTGACAAAGCCCGATAATTTAGAACATGTATCTTTCACTGCTAGAAGCCTGGACATAAGAAATTATATGAGCCAAAAATGTTTTGGCAATGATAAGTGAATGTCCAAGTAAACATGATTTTAACAACAACCAAAAGAAAACAAGATAGTCTAAACCGAGCATATTTGTGACACTGTTAGGCTATGACATATTTCTCAAAGAAGGATCCACAAAAAAGTGGGAGATGGCATGTTTGACTCGTCAGACATAAACTCTCTAAGAGACATGTGATTCCTATCTTAAAAGAAAAATGACTAAGGCCCCTTTCTTAGGAAAAGTGGAACGTGCACATGATATGTTGGATTTGATCCATACAGATGTGTATGGCTCACTAAGTGTTAGCACGAGATTTGGCCATTCCTACTTCATTACCTTTACTGATGACATTCGAGGTCTGGTGTGTATTTAATGAAATACAAGTGTGAATACTTTGAAAAGTTCAAAAATTTAGAACAGAAGTAGAGAAACAGTTAGGAAAGGGTATTAAAACACTACGATCAAATCAAGGTGGAAAATCCTTGAGTACTGAGTTTTAAGACTACCTTAAAGAGAATGAGATTCTCTCACAGTGAACTCCACCTGCCGCACCCCAGTTGAATGGTGTGTCAGAACGTCGTAATCATACATTGATGGACATGGTTCGATCTATGATGGGATTCACTGAGTTGCCGCCATCCCTTTGGGGATATGCGCTTGAAACAGCAGCAAAGTTGTTGAATCAAGTCCACACAAAGGCAGTGAATAAAACTCCATATGAGATATGGATGAGAAAACCGCCCAAATATTTTACTTAAGAATATGGGGATGCCCTGCTTACGTGAAGCAGACAATGGGAGACAAATTGGATAGTAGATCCAATTTACGTTACTTTGTGGGATATCCAAATAACTTTATTGGATATTACTTCTATTATCCTAGTAAAACAAATGTGTTTGTTTTAAGGAATGACACCTTCTTAGAGAATGAATTTCTATTAGATAGAAAAGGTAGGATACTAGAACTCGATGAGATTCAAGAACCACCCACTACACAAGTAGTAGAATCCACACCCCAACAGAAAATTAAAGAAAAACAAGCTCCTAGGAGATCCGAATGGATCCTAAGACTGCTTAATAGGTTGAGCCTGCTTCTTGAAGAGGGCCAAGATGAGCCCATTCCTGGATGTGATCCAAATTTAAAGGAAGCATTGTCTGATGCCGATTCATCTAAATGACTTGAAGTCATGTAGTCCGAGATGGACTCCATGTATTCGAACCAAATATGGTCCTTAGTAGATCCACCTAAGAGAATTGTTCCCATAGGATGAAAATAGATTTAAAAAAGGAAACTTGGAGCGGATGGGAATGTTGTGACCTTCAAAGCTAGATTGGTAGCAAAATGATATACTCAAAGACAAGGTGTTGACTATGAGGAAACCTTTTATCTAGTCGCTATGTTCAAGTCCATTAGGATACTGCTAGCCATAGCAGTATGGTATGACTATGAAATATTGAAGATGGATGTGAAAACAGCTTTCCTTAATGAGGATATTAAGGAAAAGATTTGCATGTCTCAACCTGAATGATTCACATAAGTAAGAAGTGGGCATAAAGTATGCAGACTTCATATATCCATTTATGGACTCAAAAAGGCAACAAGGAGCTGGAACCTCATATTTGACAACACTATCAAAGAGTTTGATTTTCCCAAAAATCCTGAGGAACCTTGTGTATTGTAAGGCCCGAGAATTTTATTCTATTAATCTGAAATTAATTGGGGATAATTGATATGATTATAGACGGAAAGGATCGGACCGGGAAAGACGAGATAATGCATGAAAATGTGCGAGGAAAACAGTAGCCCTCGCGCATATGCGCGGCACAAATGCGCGCATATGCGCGACGTGGGCAGAGGACCTCGCGCATATCCTCTCTTTTTCCTCTCTTTTCAGGTATCCGGGAGGTGAGATCAGAGGGAGAGGCAGCCCTCGTCCGGGCGTTCCCTACAAGCGAAGTCCAGAGGACCTCGCGCATATGCGCGTAGATGAGTCGCGCATATGCGCGAGCTGCCGAGATGTTTATCCACGAGACCCGTAGGTCTCGCGCATATGCGCCGATATTAGTCGCGCATATGCGCGAGACGTGCAGTATGCACATTGAGCCACTCGTCCTTTTGCATGTGCGTGGATGTATATATATATATATATATATACCTTGCAATTCTTCAGAACAAGAAAACGAAGGGAGAAACGAAGAAAGGGAAGCTTCAGAGAAAGAAACGAAGCTTTAGAGAAACGAAGGGAGAAACAAGAAAACGCCTTTTGTGAGAAATCCGTCCGTTCGATTTTGAATCCGACTTCGTTATTGAGTTCCTATCGACGTAGGCTACAACTGGACGTAATTTTTGCTACGTTCTGATATGATTTGAAATTATGGTAGTGTCAAAATCTGATATGATTCATATATGATGTTCTTGTCATGTTAGACATCGTATAATCGAAACTGGATTGAGAAACAGATACCATATGAAATTGTTATGATTTTCGGAGTAGTTTTGGAGTTGATTTGATATCAGAATTGAATTGTTATCGATTATGAGGTGTGGGAATTGATATCTGACTGATATGGTAGTGCTGGATATATTGAAATCATGACGTTATATTGTTGAAACAGAATTTGATTTAATTCTGATTATATCCAGTATTGATTGAATGGTGTATTGATGTCGTACCCTCAATATTGTTGTCGTCAGATTGAGTATTGACAGGCTTTGAGTTCGAGGCTTCGACCGAGTCAGAATATCAGAAAGAAAGATATAAATTAATGTTGAGTTGGGATTGCACAACTCGAGTGAGGTTTGACTCGAGTCTCCCTAAATCACATACTTTAGTTTAGTGCATTGATACTTGTAATTGATGAGATTGATTTGTATGGTCTATTGATTCATAGACATTGTTTGTATTGAGTCATTGGCTGATTCGCCTAGTCATTGGCTGATTCGCCTAGTTACTGGCTGATTCGTCTAGTTATTGGCTTATTCGTCTAGTCATTGGCTGATTCGTCTATCTTTGACTGATTCGTCAATTCTGTGGCCGATTCGCCCAGACACTGGATATGTGAATTATATCGATGCCGTTTAGGGATTGATTCATTCCTATCGACTGAGATTCGGTATATTTATCATTATTCAGACACTGGGATCCCTAGATTAGAATTGAGTCGAGTCTGAGACGACGCGTCAGTTGAGTCGAGTCTGAGACGACGCGTCGGTTGAGTTGAGTCTGATACGACATGTTGATTTACAGTGTTTATGTCATTCATGTTTGTTGAGTAGCTACATGTTAATGATATCTTATTTATGCGTTTGTATATGTTTTTATATAATTGCATGTTTACATTGTTTATACTGCGATTTATTCTCACCGGAGTTATCCGACTGTTGTCTTGTTTTGTATGTTTGCATGACAACAGGTGGGGCTGGATCAGGGTCAAGAAGAGGATGAGAGAAGACAGTTAGCGTGGAGATCCGGACTTAGGAGTATATCTGTTATATCACCTGAGATGTAGTGAAGAAACAGTAGTTATTATGATTTATGGTTGTACAGGACTTGTACTTAGATCTGAATAGTGATCTTGTAAATGAGATAAGACTTATTTCATATGCTGCTTACTCTCGTATTTTAAAAAAAAAAATTTAGACCCTGTTTATTTTAATTGATTAATTATTCCCAGGAAGTGATTAAGAATTGAATTAAGTTCGGTTCCCCACTACAGGTGGTATCAGAGCGATAGATCTTTTAGATTGAGATAGAAGCTAGTGAGCGGGATAGATTGAGTTTTCCATCTTTGCTTGTGCTTGCTAGCATGCTTTACTGCTTTATATAATACATGTTACTTGACTTATCTGATTTGATTGTGTAATATGTATTATTGGGAACGAATTTGAACCGATTCTCGATCAGCAGTAAGATGATCGGAGGAGGGAACTGAAGTGAAACAGGTTTATTGGATTGGGGTACTAATCCATTTGATTATCAGATATGCCTCCTCGAAGAATACCAGAACAGGGTAGCACATCGAATCCTCCAATGAATGTGACAGCAACTCCGATGGAAACGTTATTGAAAAGGTTTCAGTCATTCAAACCACCGACTCTGAAGGGTACTGAGACATCAGTTGAATGTGAAAGTTGGTTAGATAACATTGAGATGCTGTTTGATTCACTGGATTACAGTGATGAGCGCCGAATTAAATTGATTGGGCACCAGTTGCTTGATGTTGCAAAGAACTGGTGGATTACGATGAAGAGGGCCTTGGAGCATCGAGGTACGATTATTACTTGGGATGTATTTAAAACTGGGTTTTATCAAAGATTTTTCCCAGTGTCGTACAGGAAAGACAAGGGGGCGGAGTTTGCCAATTTGAGACAGGGTCAACTGAACATTGAAGAATATGTGACCAAGTTCTCTACCCTGTTGAAGTTTGCTCCACATGTGGCTGGAAATGACGAAGCCGTTGTTGATCAGTTCATCAATGGCTTGAATCCCAATATATTTACATTGGTGAACACAGGGCGACCGAATAACTTTGTTGATGCCATGAATAGAGCAAAGGGCGCTGAAGCGGGCCTGATAAGGCAGAGAGGAGCTGCAAATGTTCCTCCCGCACCGAGACCACAGCAACCATCTCCCCGATTTGAGAGTGATAGTAGCAGTGGTGGAAAGAAAGATTTTATGAAGGCTGAAGGAAAGCAGTTTAAGAAGTCTGGCGGCAGTTCTTCTAGCTCCAGTGGTTCCAAACAGAGTTATACCGGAGCTTACTGCAGAAATTGTGGAGGGAGACATTCCACTGAGCAATGTCAAGGAGTACTTGATAGTTGCCACTTTTGCAAACAACAGGGACATTTTGCCAGAGTGTGTCCACAGAAGGGTTCTCAAGGATCCCAGAGAGCCGAATCATCTGGATCAGCGCCACAGTGGAGTAGACGATCAGCTGCTGTTCATTCATTTCAGCCAGCACCATCTCAATCACAGCAGAGACCAGGAGGAAGTCAGACAGTTGGCCAGCCTCCTAAACAGCATGCCAGAGTATTTGCTTTGACTGAGGAGCAGGCTCAGGAAGCACCAGATGATGATGTTGCAGGTAACTGTTCTTGATGTAGTTATCCTGCTTTTGTATTGATGAATACGGATGCTTCCCATATATTTATTTTTGAACGATTTGCATTGAGTCATGCATTACCTGTTGAGTTTTTATCTACTGTAGTATATCTATTTACTGGTTGGGGAGAGTTTTATAGCAGTGAATTCTGTAAAATATCGTGTACTAAGATAGGATGAGAATGAGATTGAGTTAGATCATCTGGTAGCTGGTATTGTACTAGTGTTGGCTGATTTTGGGACTGCATTACTGATATTGATATACTGACCAAGTACAGAGCTACCCTAGATTAGTTCCAGAAGATGGTGAGAATCGGATCTGAGATGGCCAAAGGATGAATATTGTACGATAAGGATTCTAGATTGAGAATTCCTTTGATAATCCGTACTACCTATAACTCGATTATTACAGAAAGGAGCAGAGACTCCTTATGTATTCAGTTGATTTACTGAAGTTGAGTCTATCATTGGCTGATTTACCAATGATATGAAAGTTATTGATGTTTCCCCAGATAAGACTTTAGATTTGATTTCAGTCAGAGAGATTGATTTTAACCTTGACTTGATATCAGAAATTGTGAAATGGTGAATCCTGGTGGAGACAGATTTCATTCAGGATGTGTTATATCTTAAGATGATGTACCTGTTTATTTTAGCAGAATTAAACCGTAATTAGTTGGCCGAGGTGGATATTAATGTCAGATATTTGCGATTTTATGAGTTAGCAGATCAGTACCGATGAGTGATGTGTTGAATCTGGTTGAATATTGCTCAATTTGTAGCCAAATGTCGGAATTGCCAACAGGTGAAGGCTAAGAGAAAGAAACCCGGAGGACTATTACAGAGTTTGTCTATTCCTGAAGAGAAATGAGATCACATTTCCATGGATTTTATAATGAAGTTACCAAGATCCTCCCGAGATTGTGATGCGATTTGGGTTGTGATTGACTGATTGACCAAATCCGCATGCTTTATTCTGTACAAGATGACGTACAGACATGACTAGATGGCTGAGACTTATGTCATAGAGGTAGGTAGACTGCAAAGAGTGCCGAAGTCGATTGTAGCAGACCATGATCCTTGGTTTACATCGTACTTCTGGCAGAATTTACAGCAGATTTTAGATACGAAGTTACATTTTAGTACCGCATATCTTCCATAGACCGATGAATAGTATGAGTAGACGATCCAAACATTGGAAGATATGCTGAGAGCAGCAGTGCTTGATTTTAGCACTAGCTGGCAAGATATATTGCCACTTGGTGAGTTTCGTACAACAATAGCTATCAGACGAGTATTGAGACGGCTCCTTTCGAAGCGTTGTACGGAGAAAGGTGTCGATCCCCTCTGTATTAGAATGATATCTCTGAGGTTCCTGAGATCGAACGTAGCATGACTAGAGATATGATTGAAAAAGTGAAGCTGATTCAGAAGAGAATGAAGGCAGCCCAAGACAGACAAGCCAATTATGCCAATGTCCGACGACAACCATTGGTATTTGAGGCTGGTGACCGAGTATTTTTGAAAATTTCACCTTTCAGAAGGTTGTCAGATTTGGCAAGAAAGAGAAACTATCTCCATGATATATTGGGCCGTACGAGATTTTGAGAAGATAGGAGATCGTGCCTATCGACTCGCTTTAATCGCCTTCATTATATGGGATACAGGACAGTTTTCATGTTTGTTCTTGCAAAAATACCTGTTTGATGCTCCACATGTCATCCAACCAAATGAGGCCGAGTTGGATGAGACACTGAGTTATTGCGAAAAGCCGATTCAGATTCTTGATCGGAAGAAAAAGTAGCTCAGAATGAAGACTATTCCACTTGTGAAAGTTCGGTGGAGTTAACATGATATTGAAAAAGCTACTTGGGAGACTGAGTCTAATATGAGACAGAGGTTCCCAGTTTTATTTCACTAAGGTGAGTTGTTTACTTAGCTTCTTCTATATACCTTCTTATGATATGATTGATTGCCTGTGATTTCGAGGACGAAATCATATCTTAGGGGGGGAAAAATGTAAGGCCCGAGAATTTTATCCTATTAATCTGAAATGATTTGGGGATAATTGATATGATTATAGACGGAAAGGATCGGACCGAGAAAGACGAGATAATGCATGAAAATGTGCGAGGAACAGTAGTCCTCGCGCATATGCGCGGCACAGATGCGCGCATATGCGCGACGTGGGCAGAGGACCTCGCGCATATGCGCGAAATGAGTCGCGCATATGCGCGAGCCTGTACAAGCGAAGTCCAGAGGACCTCGCGCATATGCGCGGAGATGAGTCGCGCATATGCGCGAGCTGCCGAGAAGTTTATCCACGAGACCCGTAGGTCTCGCGCATATGCGCCGATATTAGTCGTGCATATGCGCGAGACGTGCAGTATGCACATTGAGCCACTCGTCCTTTTGCATGTGCGTGGATGTATATATATATATACCTTGCAATTCTTCAGAACAAGAAAACGAAGGGAGAAACGAAGAAAGGGAAGCTTCAGAGAAAGAAACGAAGCTTCAGAGAAACGAAGGGAGAAACAAGAAAACGCCTTTTGTGAGAAATCCGTCCGTTCGATTTTGAATCCGACTTCGGTATTGAGTTCCTATCGACGTAGGCTACAACTGGACGTAAGTTTTGCTACGTTCTGATATGATTTGAAATTATGGTAGTGTCAAAATCTGATATGATTCAATATGATGTTCTTGTCATGTTAGACATCGTATAATCGAAACTGGATTGAGAAACATATACCATATGAAATTGTTATGATTTTCGGAGTAGTTTTGGAGTTGATTTGATATCAGAATTGAATTGTTATCGATTATGAGGTGTGGGAATTGATATCTGACTGATATGGTAGTGCTGGATATATTGAAATCATGACGTTATATTGTTGAAACAGAATTTGATTTAATTCTGATTATATCCAGTATTGATTGAGTAGTGTATTGATGTCGTACCCTCAATATTGTTGTTGTCAGATTGAGTATTGACAGGCTTTGAGTTCGAGACTTCGACAGAGTCAGAATATCAGAAAGAAAGATATAAATTAATGTTGAGTTGGGATTGCACAACTCGAGTGAGGTTTGACTCGAGTCTCCCTAAATCACATACTTTAGTTTAGTGCATTGATACTTGTAATTGATGAGATTGATTTGTATGGTCTATTGATTCATAGACATTGTTTGTATTGAGTCATTGGCTGATTCGCCTAGTCATTGGCTGATTCGCCTAGTTACTGGCTGATTCGTCTAGTTATTGGCTTATTCGTCTAGTCATTGGCTGATTCGTCTATCTTTGACTGATTCGTCAATTCTGTGGCCGATTCGCCCAGACACTGGATATGTGAATTATATCGATGTCGTTTAGGGATTGATTCATTCCTATCGACTGAGATTCGGTATATTTATCATTATTCAGACACCGGGATCCCTAGATTAGAATTGAGTCGAGTCTGAGACGACGCGTCAGTTGAGTCGAGTCTGAGACGACGCGTCAGTTGATTCGAGTCTGAGACGACGCGTCGGTTGAGTTGAGTCTGATACGACATGTTGATTTACAGTGTTTATATCATTCATGTTTGTTTAGTTTCTACATGTTAATGATATCTTATTTATGCGTTTATATATGTTTTTATATAATTGCATGTTTACATTGTTTATACTGCGATTTATTCTCACCGGAGTTATCCGGCTTGTGTCTTGTTTTGTATGTGTGCATGACAACAGGTGGGGCTGGATCAGGGTCAAGAAGAGGATGAGAGAAGACAGTTAGCGTGGAGATCCGGACTTAGGAGTATATCTGTTATATCACCTGAGATGTAGTGAAGAAACAGTAGTTATTATGATTTATGGTGTACAGGACTTGTACTTAGATCTGAATAGTGATCTTGTAAATGAGACAGGACTTATTTCATATGCTGCGTACTCTCGTATTTTAAAAAAAAAATTAGACCCTGTTTATTTTAATTGATTAATTATTCCCAGGAAGTGATTAAGAATCGAATTAAGTTCGGGTCCCCACATGTATACAAAAGGTTTGGTGGGAGTGCAGTGATATTCATAGTACTTTATGTTGATGACATACTACTCACTGGGAATGATGTAGGGATGTTGCAATCAACTAAAGTATGTTTAGCTGGTAAGTTCTCCATGAAGGATATGGGTGAAGCATCATATGTATTAGGAATACAGATCTATAGAGATAGATCAAAGAGAATGCTAGGGCTCACCGAATCCACATATATCGATACCAAAGTGAGGAGATTTTCTATGGAGAAGTCCAAGAGAGGATATCTTCCAATGTCTTATGGTGTGAATCTATCCAAGTCTATGTGCCCTAAGACTGATCAAGAGATGGAATCCATGAGCCGCATTCCATATGCGTCTACCATATGCAGTATTATGTATGGTATGATATCTACTCAACCTGATATTGCATATGCACTGAGAGTTGCAAGCCGATATCAGTCGAATCCCAGTCCAGTTCATTGGAAAGCAGTGAAGGATATTATTAAGTACTTGAGAAGAACTAAGAATTTGTTCTAGGTATACGGGAGTGAGAATTAAAATTGGAAGTCTACACTGATTCTAGCTTCCAATCAGATGTGGATGATTCGAAATCGACCTCTGGATTTGTATTCAAGCTCAATGGTGGTGCTGTCTCTTGGAAGAGTTCCAAGCAAAACACCACAGCGGATTCAACCACTGAGACCGAATACATAGCTGCATCGGCTGCAGCAAAGAAGGGTGTTTGGATGAGGAATTTCATCCAAGAGTTGGGTGTCATTCCTCAAACAGTTGATCCAGTTCCGGTCTACTGTTACAACTTCGGTGCCGTAGCGCAAGCGAAAGAATCGAGTTCCCATCAGCTATCCAAACATATACTGAGGAAGTTCCACATAATCCGGGAGATTGTGGGAAGATGAGACACTTTGGAAGAGAGAGTCGCCTCCGCAGATAACGTTGCTGATCCACTGACGAAGCCCCTGCCAAGACCATTGTTTGAGAAGCATCGCGAAGCAATGAGTCTAAGATCTATGGGTAGTTGGCTATAGGGCAAGCAAGTGGGAGATTGTTAGAGTAGGTGCCCGGCAAGCCAACTTGTTGCTCCGGATTTATTGACTTTGATATAAAAACAATCTTTATTTTAATAATAATTTACGATTTTATTTGATTATGGCATTATAATTTATTTTTATACCCATGAAAGCTGCATAGATAAAGTCCTTGAATATACAATAGGTATCATGAGGTCTGCGTCGCAACATAAGATCATGAAACTCATTAGAAAGTGTGTCGTATATTCCAAACAGGTTCCTAGTCGAATCAGCCACCTAAAATAAGGATAAAGGTCGCTCAAGCTCGAGACTAGCATCTGTGATGTAAACGTCATGTTTCATTGGCAAGGGCATGGAGATGTCCATTCACACAGATGGGTGATCATATGATGATGCCTGAACAACCCTCCATCGGACTATCCAAGTGGTTCTCACTTATCGAGTGAAATAGTCCGCAGTTATGGTTGTACACCATTAGTCCGTTGACCCGGGACAATGTAGGGGCTATACATACTAGCATGCACTTTGATCCGTTTACCGACTACATTGAGGGTCATCAGGTGGCGAGGTTGGGTGTAGTTTCGAAATACGTAGGAGCAAATGCATTGTATTCGGGGATTCACCTTTCGCCTACGGGTGAAGATATCCTATGTGATCTGATGAGTTAATTGTGCAAGGAGTCTCTGGCCAGAGCAAGAAATGTGCTTTAGGAAAAGATATTTTCCTAGTTGCACATACCATGCCACTATTAGTACGCAAAGATAAATCAAATCGTTATTGAATTAATATGCAACTCTCGATATACCAATGGTTCTAGATTCAATCGTGATATATGTGTTGAAGGGACCGTACTATACGCTAACCATGACTAAAGGTTCTTGCAGGCACTATCAGTGATACCTAGGGGATCATGGGGCGATGCTACTAGATCCTCTTACCATGATCCGATGGGTGCAATTAGAAATGAGTTCTGACATTCTTGATCAAGGAGTTGATGAAAATAATGAGGTTAACTAAAGTAAACCTGAATAAGAATAAATTTTATTCTGAATCACAAGGAGATGTGAACCCACGGTTAGTTGTATTCCTGAACCATTGAAGATCACACAAGTATCGAATTATGTGTTTTCGTTGAGATAGTTAGATTTTAAGGAGTTGGAATTTGGCGAATATAGTTTGATGGAGATCAAACAAGAAGCTTATAAAGGATTTTATGAGCTGATTCTATAGGATGGAAGAAATGGAAGTTAGCATGATTGCTAAATAATGAAGGAGAGTGAAACTGCCAGTTTTGTGAAGGAGTTCACTAAAACTGGCAGCTGCTCAATATGGTAAGGGAAAGTTTTTTATCTTCGAAATTTTCATTTTTCATTATATGAACAAGAATTGTATCCTTGATACATCGGTGCTCTCGGATCATCGATCGAGGTTATAATGAGTTCAAAATAATTTATTTAGTGAATTGAGAATTTACTGATTAAATGATTGTACTAGTAGTAGTGACTACTGACATCTACAGATTCACATAAATGTTCTAAAAAAGTCTAGAATTAAATTAACCAATAAGTTAATTTATAAATTAAATAATGATTATTTAATTTAATGTACATATACTTGTATATATTTTATATGGTGATATAAAATATGTGTATATATGGTATTAATATATCATGTATTATCAAAAGTTGATTAATATATTATATTAATATTATGTGAATTAAATATAATGAAAAAAGATGGATTCTTTGTGGGAGAAGGACTCCTAATTTATATATATACACCATATGGGGTCAAAATAAAAGGCAAGTTTTAAACATAATATTGCATGTAAAAATTCACTAAATTCCTTCCCCAATTGAAAGGGCAACTCACGGTCACCATAAGGAAAGTGGGAAGAAATAATGGCAAAAAGCAAATTTGATTTGCTTAATATTTATTAAGAATCAATAATTGTTGATTAATTGTTGATTTAGATTAAATAAGAAAGAGATTAACAAAAAGAAAACTCCCCCCACTAAAGCTCTAGGCCAAGAAAGAAATTTTGGTGAAAATTTCGGCCACTTTTTATCTTCCACCGCCCCGCCGCTTCGTCTCCGGATTTTAGAAATTCGGAGTGCAAAGGCCCTCGAACTACTTGCTTGAAAATTTGCGGAAAATTAAAATTTTTTTTTTTTTTTTAAAAAAAGAACTTAATGGCCTCGCTCATAAAATCACTGGTGAAACAAGTTCAATATTTCAAAATAATTGCAACGGAAGAAAATAAAGTTTGCCAAAAATCACAATTTAAAAATATCCAACAACTGATAAAATTGTTTGCGGAAAAACATAACAACTGCTGCACTGAGGTCCTCGGGTGCCACTACTGCCGACCCAAGCTGGCTCACTGGTCCCCGCCCTCGGCCCTGGCCTCATCAGTACCTACAACAATCAAGTCTAGTGAGCCTAAAGACTCAGCATGCATAAATCGCAGGTAACGAGTAAAAATCTGAATTTAAAATATGTATGAGATAAAATATCCTGTCCTGAGGCATACTGAAAATAATCTGTACTGAGCAATTATAATACGTGCATAACTGAACTGGAAGTCACTGTAAAAATATTTGCTCCTTGGAGCCTGTACTGAAATATCTGGTAAAATTTTCTGTTGAGATTATGTTTTACGCCTGTGGCCACTGCACTAAGCTGAACTGATCGGTAACTGGTTACCGGGGAGGCTGAAACTGATTTGAGCTGGCCGGTCACTGGCGACCGGGTGGTACCATACTAAACTGATCGGTCACTGGCGACCGTATAAAATAACACTCCCACATAGTGAATGAACCACAAGCCATATCGCATAAATCTCAAAAATAATCATTTTCTATTTAATGCACGTAAAATAATTAACTGGCATAATGAAAATTCCTGTAATTTTACCAACTGGATTGGATTGGATCGTTCCCAGGCTCGCTGCAACCTAACTGTGCCATGAAAAATATGCAATAGCTTAAACATGACCAACTATGCAATTTACGTTCAAAAGATGCGACTATGACGCCTAATGACTTCGCATTTAATCATGACTCCGAGCCAACCTGAACCGACACTGAACCGACGTATAGTCATGATTAAAATACGCTGAAAATCATAAAATAATGTTCCTAAAATGATAGGGTCGAAATCTAGGTGAAATGGAGGCCAAAACACGAAACGCTCTTTCGAGAGTCAATTTGGCACATTGCACCGTAAATTCTCGTACGACCTCAAAAATGATCCAAATGACGAACGGTCGAAAACATGACCTTCCCAACTCAATGAGGCACTGTCCAGTCCAAGGCCATGGGCTAAAAGCCAACCAAGAACTCAAACGACGCTTCTGAACAGCAGCATACTTGCTGTCAAAAAAATACAGCAGCTGCGCACTACAAGACTTGCATTGGTTTCGAGACTATCGGCCATTAGGGGCGTGAACCACCGACCAGAGACTCTTACCAACATCCCAAGGAATGATTTGAACCATGGCTAAGGGCCCTAGGCCAGCCACAATCCGCATCACACCAAATCTTAACCGAATGGTCCAACCGAGGGCAACGTGCATGCGTGTGTAGTGTTTATGCTATGATCGATGTCTTGCGTCGTTCCAGTGGCCATTTGATTGACCATGGCACGATCTAGACATCTAGGAGCATGATATGAACCGTGGCTAAGGGCCATAGGCCAACCAAGATCCACACCAAGCCACAAAAGAAACGAACCATATGCTGAAAAATGGAAGGGCCGAATGGGGAAAGGGGCTGTTCTGACGTTTTGATTAAAAACCGATGAACCATGGACCAAGCCACCAAAAGGGCAACTTAGTCACGTCTTAGACATGCTAGGGAAGTGATCCAACCATGGCTATATGCCCTTGGGGCAGCCAAGATCAGATCCAATCCCTTGACAAGAAACTGAATTTTCGAACCACATTTTTCTGCACCTAAGGGACTTGCTGTCATTCTGAATTTCCAGCAAGCATGGGGCTGGTTTGAATGGACCAACATGGTCCTAATGCATCCTACTACATGTATACAAGCCGCCTTGGGAGCCTGGAATCGAACCAATCACCTGAAACCACAAAACTCAGAAAAACGTGAAGCTTGTCATGAAAGGGCCGAAATTCTGCATGTGTGTTCCAAAAATATTTTGACATGTATCTCGGTTTTTGCTTGCTAAAACATGATCATGTACTGAAAAATAAATGATAATATGACTTGATTGAGGTTTGAAAGAAATCTAGACATGCCTGGTTTCGTTTCAAAAGAAAACGAAAAGAAGAGACGAGACGGCGCGGAGGAGACGGAGTGGCTTGCTTCTCTACCTTTCTTGGCTCTCGATTTTTCTCCCTTTCTCCCTAGCTGTTATTCACGTTTTTTCTACTGAAAAGGGGTCTTATTTTCGGTGGAGGTGGAGGGGGGAGTGATGGTTATGAAGGTGAGGAGAAGGGTGCACAAAAATAGGATCATATCAAGACCAAGTCTTCATGCATTTGAATTTTGAATTTTGAATTGCTATCAAATGATCTCTTGGGTGGTTCTAGACTATAGTGGCCGATTTTATCATGCCAAACAAGGGTTAGGATAGTGGTCTAGTATTAATTAATTAAGGTGGAAAAATAGCTAAAAGAATTAGCATGCTAATCAACCAAGAATGGGTCAAAGGTGAGTTGGCAAGTCCTAGTTTGTTCTTCTAGGGGTGTGGCCGAAAATGCATGATAAATGGTAGGGGGAAAATTGATTATCTAGTAATTTAATAACCCTTAAAAGCCTTACTAATCTTTTAATTAATTTAGTGAACTAACCCCTTAATTAAGTAACTTAAATGAGCTCATTTCTTAATCACCTCCAATAATTAAATTAAAATCCTCAACTAACTTAAATAATTCCTTAAACTTCTTTTTAACTTAAATGAACTTACTTGCTAGCTAAATTAACTTCTGGAAATATTTCTCAAATCTTAAATTCTATCTCAAAACTCCAACTCCAGTCCGGCCTCACTGAAATAACTGAAATGCTAAAAAAATCAAACTACTGAACTGAAATAATGAATAATTAACTTCAAATAAATGCATTTAAAATAATTATGCAATGAAGTCAATTAAATTTTAAAAATCTAGAATTATGCATGGATTATACGTCTACTGATTTACGGGTTCTACACGGAGGTTACAGTCTCAACGCACAAATCTTTAGTGATTTCTAGTGCAATCCAAGCAAGAAAGATAGCTTTCGATCGTGGGCCTAATTAGGCGATCAAATATAAAAAGCAGTTCGTAGGAAATTACAAGAAGAGCTATATCCGCCTAAACACCGGAATAATTTGGAGTCCAGCTTTGAGAACGCAAAGATGTAATTTTAAACACCCTATGAATGTTTCTAAACATATGACGTCCAATAACAAAATTTTTAAACTTCCGTTGTGTCTTGGATGCAAGAATACGATGTCCCAACACTCTACCTTCTCCGAACACATCGCATCAACATTGTCTATTAGATCATTTGATATGCACTAGTTTTAGGCGTCCACCATAAGAACTAGGTGGTATATGATATCCATTCATCATCAGAATCTACCTTTATATTGCGACTGTAACTCAAGCACAACTCAGATGGCAACCTATAACACATATATTGTTAGCAACTCAAGCTTGGAAGCACTGTAACAAACTACATCAGCTTTAAATCTAGAAATGACATTTTATTTGCACCAATAGCACACATACAGTTACAAAGAAAAAAAAGAGCAACCGATCAAGAAACGAAAATTGGAAATGAAGAACAAAACAAAAACATTTATTCTACATAGGAGAATATTGGTATAGCAAAGGGCATATTCACTACCGAAGCCTTTGAGTTCTTCCTACTTGCCTTAAACCACAACATTAAATTTGTCAGACTGACTTCCTACTTGCCTTAAACCACAACATTTGAAGAAAGAAAAGGAATGGAGAGTATAAAATAAGAGCAAATAACACGGGAGAGAGTGGTCATTTTAAAAATTAGATGACTCACATGTTAGAGTAGGTGTCCGACAAGTCAACTTGTAGCTCGGACTTTATTGACTCTAATGTAAAAAAAATTTTATTTTAATAATATTTTACGATTTTATTCGTTTATGACATTATACTTTATCTTTATATACATGCAAGCTACATAGAAAAAGTCCTTGAATATACAATAGGTACCACCATGAGGTATGCGTCGCAACGTAAGATCATGGAACTCATTAGAAAGTGTACCGTGTATTCTAAATAGGTTTTTAGTCGAATCAGCCGCCTAAAACAAGGACAAAGGTTGCTCGAGCTCGAGACTAGCATCTGTGATGTAAACGCCATTTTTCATTGCCAAGGACATGGAGATGTCCATTCACACAGATGGGTGATCATGTGATGATGCGCTGAACAACCCTCCCTCGGGCTATCCAAGTGATTCTCACTTATCGAGTGGAATTGTAAGGTCCGGGAGTTTAATTTACGTAACCTAAATGCATGCAATCTAGGGTTTCAATTAAATTATGTGTTTATTTATTTTATACATTTAATGCATAAATATTGCATGAATAGGACTTATTTCTTGATATTTTAAAAGTTCATGCATTAGGATTTTTAAGCTGCATTTCGCGCTCGAACGAGGAACGGAGACCGAAGAAAATTAAGAAAAATATTTTTATTGAATGATTAATTTTAACTAATTAATATAAGGTGTTTTAAGTGTATTTTTCAAGAAATGGGCTTTGTTGGTTATTTTTATCCGTCAGAGCATATTTTTAATCGATACGCAAATTTTTTATCAAAACGGATGACTTTTTGAGGTTCAGGCAAGATTTTCAAAAACTTACCAAAACGAATTATTTTTTTTTTTGAAAATGTTTTGGGCTTGTTTTAGAGATTAATGGACTCAAAAACCCTTTTAAACAATGTAATTATGATTAGAGCTCCGTAATGACTTAATTAGCACCTAAACTAAATTTTGAACCTACTTAACTAATAGTGGACGCCCACCCCATTCCACCAGCAGCTATTTACACGTTCCTTCAGCAGCTTTTTACGTGATAAAAACCAGCAGCAAGCACCTCCTCCATTTTCTTTCAAGAAAAGATCATTCCTGCTTCTCCAGTGCTCCCCCGACGCGCATTCCTTCAAGTTTTCGAGCATCTACACATCAAGGTACGCATGTTTCTTCCTTTGTGCATCATACACACTGTTATTATGTGAAAATTTGTGTGAAAGCATATAAAATTTTCGATCTAGCTTGTAGCATGAAGCTTTCTCATTTTTTTCACAAGTTTATGCATTCTTTTGATCAACTCATGTTTTCTTTTTAATTGTTGCAAGGGGCTGCTGAGTTGTGTTGTTGAGGGGCTGTTAACATCAAGAAATAAAGGGTTTATAGGCTGGAGTCGAAGCCTTGTCGATTTGGGAGGGAGGTGAGCGAGTTCTTTGAGGTTTCAGTTTGTTTGTGAGGAGATCGATGGCTAGGCATAAACCGATGGTGCAAGGGTGACCCCAGACCATGGACCAGACTCTGGTGGGTCTGAACCATGGTCTGGAAAGGCTCAAACATGGCTAAGATTATGATAGAGGCTGCTGCTGCGAGGGACACTCGTGTGGGCTCGGTTGTGTTTCGAGTGGAGCAAGGATTTGTGTGCATCTTGGGGGTTTCATGGGGCAGCAAGCCACGGTCAGCTGGGTCCAGTAGGGTCTAGTCTTAGTCATAGGTGGTCTAGTTCAGGTTTGGTAAGGGTGGTTATCGAGCTAGGGCCGAGATTTGGAGACTAGGGTTTTCGAATTGTAGTGCTGGAAATTTCAGAATTTTCCAGCAGCCTAAGGGGCCTGGTCGAGGGGTTTAAGGGGCTAGCCTTGAAGGTTTTAAGGCTGTTAATATGTTTATAAGGTGTGGTAAAATATTGGGAGAAATTTGGTTAAGTTTCGGGTTAGAACCGGGACCCCGGTCCAAGTTTTAAAAAAAATCGTTTAGGTTTTGAAATGGGCTCGAGTTTACATCTAGAAAACACTTTTAAATATATTTTGGGATGTTTTAAGGAGTTTGGTAAGCTTCGGGTCGAAATTTAGAGCTCCAGGTGTTAAACAATCATTTTGGGTTTCTAGGGGCAAAATTGTCATTTTGCTCTCGGGGTGAGTTTTTAGTTCTGGCAGCGCCCTGAGCACAATTTATCATGTTTTTAAATGTTTATAGATCATGATCATGATTTTTATGAAATTATGAAATATACGTTGCATGCTTGATTTTAAGAAAAAAATTTACGCATGTGCATGATTTTGATAAGTGATGAAAATGATGATGTTTTGAAGGATGAGAATTAGTTGTGGCTATCGATGTATATGTAAATGCTTAAGATGTATATGCAAATGTTGATGATGAGGCTTAGGCACAGTGGATGGGTAATATTGTCACTGATGTGCGACAGCGACCGGGTACCGCAGTTCTATGTATGATGGATCCATCGTAAATGATGAATGATGTACGATAGTCACAACTAATGAACTGAATTCACCAAAGTAAATGATTTATAATGATGAATGATGATAATGATGAGCTGTTTTGACTTGTAATGATTTCATATGGCACGTCTGCATTTACGCTTTTTAAATGCATGATTGGTATGTTGATTACAGTATATTTTCACTCTTGTGTGCTATGTATACGTACTTGTTATTTTTGGTATAGGTGTGTTGAGTCTTTAGACTCACTAGACGTGTATGATGCAGGTGAGCATGTTTTTGAGGGGACTGGATGTGCCGAACTATGAGTCGGCAGGACTGGATGTGCGTGCACAACCCGAGGACCACATTTCTTCCGCACATCACGTTTTTACGAGCTTCTAGTAGACGTTATAAGTTTTACACGTTTTTATGATACGCTGTTGATTTTCAGGATTTTTTTCTTGCTTTGTTTTATTCGTGCATAGTTAAGGGCCGAGTTGGCTAATTTTTAAACTACAACATTTTTCTTTGTCGATTGTTTATGATAAATTTTAAATGACATATTTTTCAACATGGTTGAATGCATGCAAACATCAAACATTTAAATGTTTATTTTCGAAAATGTGAGCTTTAAAAAAAATAGCAACATTTTAAATTAGTAGACGTTACAGGAATAGTCCGCAATTATGGTTGTACACCATTAGTCCTTTGACCCGTGACAATGTAGAGGCTATACGTACTAGCATGCACTTTGATCGGTTTACCGACTCCATTGAGGGTCATCAAGTGGCGAGATTGGGTGTAGTTTCGAAATACGTAGGAGCAACTGCATTGTAGTCGATGATTCACCTTTCGCCTATGGGTGAAGATATTCTATGTGATCTGATGATTTAATAGTGCTAGGAGTCTCTGCCAGAGCAAGAAATGTGTTTAAGGAAAGGTATTTTCCTAGTTGCACATAACATGCCACTATTAGTACTCAAAGATAAATCGCATAATTATCGAATTCATATGCAACTCTCGATATATCAATGATTGTAGATTTGATCGGGATATATGTGATGAAAAGACAGTAATCTACACTAACCATGACTAAAGGTTCTTGCAGACACTACCAGTGATACCTAGGGGATCATGGGACGATGCTACTAGACGCTCTTATCATGATCCGATGGGTGCAATCAGAAATGAGTTCTAACGTTCTTGATCAAGGTATTGATTAAAAGAATGAGGTTAACTAGGGTAAACCCGAATAAGAATAAATGTTATTCTGAATCACATGGAGATGTGAACTCACGGCTAGTTGTATCCTTGAATCATTGAGGATCACACAAGTATCGGATGTTGTGTTCCCGTTGAGATAGTCAAATTTCAAGGAGTTGGAATTTGGCGACTATAGTTTGATGGAGATCAAACATGAAGCTTATAAAGGAGTTTATGAGCTGATTTCATATGATGGAAGAAATGGAAGTTAGCATGGTTTCTAAATAAGGAAAGAAAGTGGAACTATTGGAACTGAATTTCGGTAGTTTTACAAACTAAGTGCTTAAATCGATTGGATTAACTGATCAAGATGTTCGAAAGTAACTGAACAAATACTCAAACTGACAGTTGCCTATAACTAAAGATTAATGCGCAAAGGCAACTGAACCAGCTGAACTGAACTTACGTAGACAACTGACGGATCAATTGGAAACTGATTAGTTGCTACATTCAGTTGTGAGCTTATCAGCTATTTCTTATCAGCTGATCCTTCAGATGAACACGTCATCAGTTAACAAAAAGAACATTCAACCGACAACAGTACAAAGCAGACTGCAACTAACAGTGGGAACTCCGTATATCAGAAAAGCTGTAATGCCCCGAAAATTTTAAAGTTCACGCAAACCACGTACATGCAATTATTAAATTCTTTTGTATTTCAATTAAATATTTTAATTGCATTATTTAATTATGTTTTGCATACTTGCATATTTAAAATATATTTTTCTACATGATTGCATAAAATTTGTATTTTTTAAGGAATATTCAAGTGACGATCGAGGAACGGGGACCGAGGGCTGAAGAATAGAAAATATTTTTATTAAATAATTATTTTTAATTATTTAAAATATGGTTGATGGTTTTTAATATTTTTGAAAATAAGGGGTTTTGAGGTGATTTTATACGCCGGGACATAAATTTTATCGGTGTTGCTTTTTCAACAAAAACTCGAATGTTTTGGCGACCCGGCTAATAAATTCACAAATTTTATTAAACAAAATTATTTTTAATATTTTAATTTAAGCACTAATGGGCTTAATTATCATAGTTAAATGGCCTAAGGCCTAATTAGTGGATTTTTATGTATTTAATATGTAAAACCTCACCCCAAAACCCTCACAAAATCGGCCACACACTTTCAAGCACACCAAAACTCTCTCAAGCAAGAAAAATACACGGCACACACTATATTTTTGAAGGAAAAATTCGGTGGAAGCTTAGGGAGAGTAAAGCCGCGGTTCTCGTCCGTTCTTCACGATCGTCAACTGGTTTTTCTTGCGTTAATTACGCAAAGGCACGCCATAAATCTCCTTTTACTCATCCATCATACCATAATATTTATTTAATTGTGTTTTGCATGAAAAATAAGGGAACCTTGGTTATATTTTCGTTTTTGCATCAAAAAGAATTTTTAAATCATGTATGTTGATCCAAAATTTATGTTTAACATGATCCTAAGGGGCTGCCATGATTAGGTAAGGTTTAAGGATGGTTTCTACATGTTTTTTTGAGTCCTAGATCACACAAAAACCTGTGCACACGTACAACAGAAAGTTGGAACCAAAGTTGCATGATTTTAAAGACCAAAGTTTGGTTTATGGGGGGAACCACCGCATGGCTTGGTTTTGGCTCGACCAAAGCTGGGCTAGGACATGGTTGGGTCAGGAGAGGAGTCCTAGCCACGCTAGGACTCGAGTTAGATGGCTAGGAAAGAGTCCATGAGCACAAGGACTCTTCCCCAAGCTACCCGAGAAGAGAGCAACAGCGTGGGGGCTTCGTGGCTGGGGTCAGGGGTCCGGGCTAGGTCGGTTAGAGTCCTCAGAGGGTTCATAAGGGGCTAGGCTCGGTGTTGGATCAAGGGCGAGGGTCCTGGTTGGGGGCGCGAAGAGTCCTAGAGTGAGAAGCTTCTCGGCCGCGACACTCACCTGGTTGCAGAAAGCTTCGGCGTGGCTTAGGGCTAGGTCCTCGGTGGTCTGTCAGGGTCCTAGAGTGATGGGCAGGGTTCGGGCCAAGGGCTGTGCGGCTGGGTCGCTGCTGGCGTGAGAAAAAGATGGAACCGTGAGAGAGCATGGAAGTTACGCGCGTGACTTGTTCTAATCCAGGAGGCTTGAGCGTGGGTTCCAGGGCTTGGGTTGGTCTGGGTATGGCCTGGGCGTGGTCCAGGGAAGGTTAGGGTCATGAGGGGTCAAGTGGTTAAGGGGGTCCTAGTCTAGATAGGAGTCCTAAAGTCCCTAGGATACACATGCACAACACGTACAGAACATGGGTCATGTTCCAGAAAGTTTAGAGCGGGCCAGGGACCGGGGTTTTTGGGCTGGGCTTGGTCAAGAGGGTCCCTAGATGGGTTGCTAGGTTTTGGCTCGAGGTGGCTCGGGCGCGGCTCGAGTAAATTAGGAGATGGCTCGGTGTGTTCAATAAGGTGTCAAAAACGAAAATAATAAAACAAAAATTAAATACAAGGGTCCACGGGGGTGGCTCATGACTTTGAAGGGTAGAATAAATCATAAAAAGGTTATGTTTAAAATTTGGGATCAAAATATTGAGTTTTGGATTTATTCGGAATTTAATCGCCGCACGAAACGCTAATTAACGGGTTAATTGAAACGCCTAGTTTTAAGTTTAATAAAATTATGAAAAATTAGGTTTAAGCTTAAATAATTATTATAAGTCTAAGTTTTTAATTTGGAAATTTTATATTAAGGTTTGGTATAATTCGGGATTAAAATGCATTAATACGTCACATTTAAAGATTAATTTAAAAGTTATCGAATTATGCTAAATAAAAATATGGAAAAATTCTTGTAGGCTTAAATAATTATTTGGGACATGTTAGAGTCATGAAATCAAGATAAAATTCGAAAACGTAAAATGTCGAGTCTAGGGGTAAAACGGTCTTTTTACACCTAAAAATTAGTAAACGTCATGGCAGTGCCCTAAATGCTGTTTTTATGATATTATGATTATTTTTAAATGTTTATGAAATGCTTATGATTAAATTATGATTTTTAAAAAATGTCTATTTGATTTCTATGAGGTAAGGAAGACATTTAAAAGACATATTGCATGCTTGGTTTCAAAAATAAAATGTTATGTTATGCATGATTTTTATAAAGTGGTGAGAATATAAATGTTGAAGGAAGTGAAGTGATTGTGACTAATTCGTTAATGATGGCGATGTCGTGAGGGTTATGGTCCTAGTGGGAGCCCGACGATCGTGTTTCCATTATTACGAATATGAGATTATGAGGTTATGAGGTTTGAGGTAAGAATGGGAATATCGTGAGGGGAGAAGGCCCCAGAGGGAGCCCATTTATGGGAGAAGGCCCCAGAGGGAGCCCCGACGATCGTATTTCTATTCGATCATGTTTGGCCAAGGCTCAGTTGACCAGTGAGAGTGTCGCTGATGTCCCCGCCGCCCGGTACTGTGGTTTTATGTAGATGGATCCATCGTCATGTCATGTCATGTCAGGAAAGTCACAATTAACGATCTGAATTCAACAAAGGAAAAAGAAAAAAAAAAGAAGAAATGTTCATGATTATGTTTAAGGTTTTATGTCATGTCATGTTGAAGAAAAGGAAATTCATGTTTGCATGTTATGAAAATGTTTATGTTGAAGTTTTATGCATCATGAAAAATGTTTACGAAAATGTTTATGTTTATGCATCTTCATGGAAACGATATTTTAAGTACAAGTATTTTTCACCGTTATATGTTGACTGTATTACGTATTACTCGTTATAAAGATTATGGTGTGTTGAGTCTTTAGACTCACTAGGTGTGATGGATGCAGGTTATCATGATAATGCTAATGGAGGTCTTGATGGTTGATCCGACTGGACTGAAGGTACACATGACCCGAGGACCGACGCTAGTTTCCGCATATATGTTATGATTTATGTTAAAAGATTTTATGACTTTTATCATGAGTATGAGTGGTTTTTGAGAGGTTATAGTATGGGCTATACTTTTCAAATGTTATTTTTAGATTTAGAAAAATGTTAATTGGTAGTTTATTTTAAAATGATATCAAAAGTATTTTATGAAATTTTAAGGTTCGGCCAATGCTATGTGAGGTTTTAAAAAAAATATTTCTAGTACTTTTAAAGCAATAAAAAGGGCAGGACTTTTCAGTTGGTATCAGAGCAAAGGTCCTGTAAAGGGTTGTGCCACCATCAGCGCCATAAAGATCAGTCGTCAAGCCTCAAAGTTGTAAGTTTTTACATGCTTTATATGATTTATATGTTGTCACCTGCATGACTACATGAATTATATGTTCACGTCACATGTTTAATAGCTTCATGATGATATATGATTTATATGCTTTGGAATTTTTTTATATGTGATACGATATGAAATGAAAAATTATTTTATTTTAACGCATGTTGGCTTCGTGGTGGAATTGGACTATGTTGATTTTTGGGTTTTAGTATTGACGTTCTATTTTTTGGGCCATAAGTTAATCGTGAATATTTTGAATGCTTTATGGGACACATAGATTTTTAAGAAAATATTTATGATTTAAGGTTACTAGTCGAATTAATTTTTGGGAATTAGACGTAAGAAATAATGATTTAAAGATTTGCAATGACTTTGGGAGTAAGAAAATGTATAAATTGGGATTTTAAGTTTTGATGAAATGTAAGATAGGTTATAAGAATTGATTTTTAGGTAAATAAGTTTAAATTTTTTGAAATTATGTTATGGGAAACCAGTAGAAGAGAATTAAAATTCTAGAATTTATGGGTTAATCGTAGGATTTTTGAAATTAAAGACCAATTAAGATAATTCTTGGGGAAATTAAGAATTAATTTTGAGATTGTTAAGGAATTTGGGGACTAATTTAGCAATAAGCGATAATTTGATGGTTTAATTGATAGGAATTTTGAGGATTTAGACTTTTAAGAATATTTGAAACATTGGGATATCATGGGTATAGTGTTATAAGGAATGTTAATCAATGGTTTTTTAAGGATGAATCGATATTAGGCTTGAAAAATCTAAGCGTTAGCGGATGCGTTTGGGATTTTAAGATTGAAATTTGATAAGTTGATGAATATTTTGGGTATAAAATAAGGAAAGTAAGATACGATAAGTATGTTCATCCATCATTTGATATTGGGAATTGTAAGAAAATTGAAATTCGAGGTTATAATAGTAATAACACTAAGTATTTGGGTCTTTTTAAGTTGCGATTTGAAAATAAGGATTTAAGAAGGAAAATTTAATTGGGATAAAGAGACTTAAGGAAATTCTAGAGTTTAAGTTTTATCAGAGTAAGCGCAGCGGAAGCGTGGAGTTTTGGGATACTAGAACTAAGTCTAAACTTTGGGTTATTAAGGATAAGCGAATTTCGAGGACGAAATTCAATTTAAGGGGGGAAGATTGTAATGCCCCGAAAATTTTAAAGTCCACGCAAACCACGTACATGCAATTATTAAATTCTTTTGTATTTTAATTAAATGTTTTAATTGCATTATTTAATTATGTTTTGCATACTTGCATATTTAAAATATATTTTTCTACATGATTGCATAAAATTTGTATTTTTTAAGGAATATTCAAGTGACGATCGAGGAACGGGGACCGAGGGCTGAAGAATAGAAAATATTTTTATTAAATAATTATTTTTAATTATTTAAAATATGGTTGATGGTTTTTAATATTTTTGAAAATAAGGGGTTTTGAGGTGATTTTATACGCCGGGACATAAATTTTATCGGTGTTGCTTTTTCAACAAAAACTCGAATGTTTTGGCGACCCGGCTAATAAATTCACAAATTTTATTAAACAAAATAATTTTTAATATTTTAATTTAAGCACTAATGGGCTTAATGGGCTTAATTATCATAGTTAAAGGGCCTAAGGCCTAATTAGTGGATTTTTATGTATTTAATATGTAAAACCTCACCCCAAAACCCTCACAAAATCGGCCACACACTTTCAAGCACACCAAAACTCTCCCAAGCAAGAAAAACACACGGCACACACTATATTTTTGAAGGAAAAATTCGTTGGAAGCTTAGGGAGAGTAAAGCCGCGGTTCTCGTCCGTTCTTTGCGATCGTCAACGGGTTTTTCGTGCGTTAATTACGCAAAGGCACGCCATAAATCTCTTTTTACTCATCCATCATACCATAATATTTATTTAATTGTGTTTTGCATGAAAAATAAGGGAACCTTGGGTATATTTTCGTTTTTGCATCAAAAAGAGTTTTTAAATCATGTATGTTGATCCAAAATTTATGTTTAACATGATCCTAAGGGGCTGCCATGATTAGGTAAGGTTGAAGGATGGTTTCTACATGTTTTTTTGAGTCCTAGATCACACAAAAACCTGTGCACACGTACAACAGAAAGTTGGAACCAAAGTTGCATGATTTTAAAGACCAAAGTTTGGTTTATGGGGGGAACCACCGCATGGCTTGGTTTTGGCTCGACCAAAGGTGGGCTAGGACGTGGTTGGGTCAGGAGAGGAGTCCTAGCCACGCTAGGACTCGAGTTCGATGGCTAGGAAAGAGTCCATGAGCACAAGGACTCTTCCCCAAGCTACCCGAGAAGAGAGCAACAGCGTGGGGGCTTCGTGGCTGGGGTCAGGGGTCCGGGCTAGGTCGGTTAGAGTCCTCAGAGGGTTCATAAGGGGCTGGGCTCAGTGTTGGATCAAGGGCGAGGGTCCTGGTTGGGGGCGCGAAGAGTCCTAGAGTGAGAAGCTTCTCGGCCGCGACACTCACCTGGTTGCAGAAAGCTTCGGCGTGGCTTAGGGCTAGGTCCTAGGTGTTCTGTCAGGGTCCTAGAGTGATGGGCAGGGTTCGGGCCAAGGGCTGTGCGGCTGGGTCGCTGCTGGCGTGAGAAAAAGATGGAACCGTGAGAGAGCATGGAAGTTACGCGCGTGACTTTTTCTAATCCAGGAGGCTTGAGCGTGGCTTCCAGGGCTTGGGTTGGTCTGGGTATGGCCTGGGCGTGGTCCAGGGAAGGTTAGGGTCATGAGGGGTCAAGTGGTTAAGGGGGTCCTAGTCTAGATAGGAGTCCTAAAGTCCCTAGGATACACATGCACAACACGTACAGAACATGGGTCATGTTCCAGAAAGTTTAGAGCGGGCCAGGGCCGGGGTTTTTGGGTTGGGCTTGGTCAAGAGGGTCCCTAGATGGGTTGCTAGGTTTTGGCTCGAGGTGGCTCGGGCGCGGCTCGAGTAAATTAGGAGATGGCTCGTTGTGTTCAATAAGGTGTCAAAAACGAAAATAATAAAACAAAAATTAAATCCAAGGGTCCACGGGGGTGGCTCATGACTTGGAAGGGTAGAATAAATCATAAAAATGTTATGTTTAAAATTTGGGATCAAAATATTGAGTTTTGGATTTATTCGGAATTTAATCGCCGCACGAAACGCTAATTAACGGGTTAATTGAAACGCCTAGTTTTAAGTTTAATAAAATTATGAAAAATTACGTTTAAGCTTAAATAATTATTATAAGTCTAAGTTTTTAATTTGGAAATTTTATATTAAGGTTTGGTATAATTCGGGATTAAAATGCATTAATACGTCACATTTAAAGATTAATTTAAAAGTTATCGAATTATGCTAAATAAAAATATGGAAAAATTCACGTAGGCTTAAATAATTATTTGGGGCATGTTAGAGTCATGAAATCAAGATAAAAGTCGAAAACGTAAAATGTCGAGTCTAGGGGTAAAACGGTCTTTTTACACCTAAAAATTAGTAAACGTCATGGCAGTGCCCTAAATGCTGTTTTTATGATATTATGATTATTTTTAAATGTTTATGAAATGCTTATGATTAAATTACGATTTTTAAAAAATGTCTATTTGATTTCTATGAGGTAAGGAAGACATTTAAAAGACATGTTGCATGCTTGGTTTCAAAAATAAAATGTTATGTTATGCATGATTTTTATAAAGTGGTGAGAATATAAATGTTGAAGGAAGTGAAGTGATTGTGACTAATTCGTTAATGATGGCGACGTCGTGAGGGTTATGGTCCTAGTGGGAGCCTGACGATCGTGTTTCCATTATTACGAATATGAGGTTATGAGGTTTGAGGTAAGAATGGGAATATCGTGAGGGGAGAAGGCCCCAGAAAGAGCCCATTTATGGGAGAAGGCCCAGAGGGAGCCCCGACGATCGTATTTCTATTCGATCATGTTAGGCCAAGGCTCAGTTGACCGGTGAGAGTGTCGTTGATGTCCCCGCCGCCCAGTACTGTGGTTTTATGTAGATGGATCCATCGTCATGTCATGTCATGTCAGGAAAGTCACAATTAACGATCTGAATTCAACAAAAGAAAAAGAAAAAAAAAAGAGGAAATGTTCATGATTATGTTTAAGGTTTTATGTCATGTCATGTTGAGGAAAAGGAAATTCATGTTTGCATGTTATGAAAATGTTTATGTTGAAGTTTTATGCATCATGAAAATGTTTACGAAAATGTTTATGTTTATGCATCTTCATGAAAATGATATTTTAAGTACAAGTATTTTTCACCGTTATATGTTGACTGTATTACGTATTACTCGTTATAAAGAGTATGGTGTGTTGAGTCTTTAGACTCACTAGGTGTGATGGATGCAGGTTATCATGATAATGCTAATGGAGGTCTTGATGGTTGATCCGACTGGACTGAAGGTGCACATGACCCGAGGACCCGCTAGTTTCCGCATATATGTTATGATTTATGTTAAAAGATTTTATGACTTTTATCATGAGTATGAGTGGTTTTTGAGACGTTATAGTATGGGCTATACTTTTCAAATGTTATTTTTAGATTTAGAAAAATGTTAGTTGGTTGTTTATTTTAAAATGATATCAAAAGTATTTTATGAAATTTTATGGTTCGGCCAATGCTATGTGAGGTTTTAAAAAAAAAAAATTTCTAGTACTTTTAAAGCAATAAAAAGGGCAGGACGTTTCAAAAGCTGCAGTGTACGAATGTCAGAAAGATATTGACGTGGTAACCAACGGATATAAAGATTCAAATTACATTGATTATTACCGTTGAAGAGAAGCCTAGAAATAGCAGGGAAGAGCCGTTGAAAAACAATGATTCACATTTCTATCAATCTTGTTGTTACTCTGGTGAAATTCTCGCTCATATCAAAAATTAGAAGCTCACACTTATCAGATTTATTCGTAGCATTCTAGGCTATTTTTCGAGTTTACTAGCACAAATCAATTTGTTGTATATTCGATCTTTAAAGAAATCAGTTGTGCTAAGTCAAGTTGAGCACTGTGAAACATATTGTAAATTAAGAGTTTCATTTTTGGCATTGTTAAGTCCAAACTGAAGTGGGTCTGTACAAATGTTTGTATCGATCAAAGTTCTTTAGTGGATATCCTATCCTTTTGATAGAAGGGGCGACATAGGAGTGATTGAAATCTCCAAACATCCATAAATTCTCGTGTGTTCTTATTTCAGTCTTTGTTCTATCTATCAGTCAATTTATTTCCGCACCTTATTGTTAACTGATTGATATCGACTGACAAGATTTCGAGTTTCAGTTTGTCACTAAACTGACTCAACATTCGAAAATATTGTGAAAATCGAGAGTGTTTATTCAACCCCCCCCCCCCCCCCCCTTCTAAACACTCTTTCACCAGTTAATCGATCCTATCAAGTGGTATCAGAGCAGTTGAATCTTGTCCCAAAATATTTTTATCCACAAAATTGATCATTATGTCTTCATTCAATAAAATACCGATGTTTTCCAGAGAAGATTTCAATGACTGAAAAATCAGAATGCAGGCTCATTTAGCTGCACAAGACGACGACATGTGGTATGTCATTACTTAGGGTCCCATGAAAATCTTAAAAACAAATACAGCAGTTGCAATAATTGATGGGGCACCTCATCGCGTTGAGAAGTCTAGAGAGGAATGGACAACTGAAGATAAGAGGAAGCCAACCTTGACAATGTGGCTGAGGACATCTTATGTAAAACGCTGGATAAAGTCACTTTCAGCAAAATCAAAATGTGCAAAACTACTAAAGATATATGGGAGAAACTAATTCAGCTTTGTGAAGCAAACGAACAAACCAAGGAGAACAAGCTATCAGTTGCTGTTCAGAAATTTGATAATATCAAGATGAAGGTTGGAGAATCGATGCACAAATATGATGAGAGGGTCAGTGGTATTATAAACGAGCTAAATGCACTTGGAAAGGTGTATTCTAATAAAGAAATAGCACTGAAGGTATTAAAAGGTCTTCCCAAAGAGTGGGACGTCAAGACCATGGCCATGCGCGAATCAAAGGACCTTAACAAGGTTGAACTTCATGATTTGTTTGCTGATCTAAAGGCATATGAGTTTGAACTACAAACCAGAGAAGGGGAACCTTCTACATCAATGTCACAACTGCTTTAACTGCTGTCAAGCTGGAACCAACTGGTTCAGTTGGCAAATCTGCTGATCAGCTGAGCGATGACGTAATGTCATTGTTTTTCAAGAAGTTTGGGAGTTTTATGAGTAGAAATCAAGGAAACTTCCAGAAACATTACCAGAAAAATCACTCCAAATAAGAACCTTATGCTTACTACAATTATGGCAAGACTGGCCATTTCATTGCTGACTGTCCCAAGCCAAAGAAGGACAGTCGAGGATCAACTGAAAAGGAAAATAAGCCCTATGAGCACAGAAGAAGAACCAAGGATGACAAGAAATCTCACAGAAAGAAACATGAGGTGCTTCTAGCTGAGGAGAGTAAGTCAAAGTGGGCAGAAACTGAGAGTGAGGAGTCAAAACCTGAAAGCCCAATCAGTTCAAGTGATGATGAAGAAGAAGTCAGGTGCTTAATGGCAGATGATGCTGGACTAAAGTCAACAAGTGAAACATTATTTGACTTCAGCTCTACTGATTTCACTTGTGAGGAACTCATGACAACATTGCATGACATGCTAAATGAGTATCACAAACTTGCTCGATCATTTGAGAAGGTCAGAGCTGAGCAAAATGATCCCAATGATGACAAAACTGAAACTGATGAGTCAGTTGAAATGTTGAGTCTTAAAAGGGAGATTGCAGAGCAAAAAGCTGAAATGATTGAGAACCAAGCTTTGATATATCAGTTAAAAACTGAAATTTCAAAATATAATGAACTGATTCAAGCTTGGAACAAGTTTTCAATTATATTGACTGAAATACAGAATTCATAAAAATCAGTTGATGATAAAACTTGTTTAGGCTTTAACAGTCATGTTGAAAATTCGGCAAGTGATACACAGCCAAAGTTGAATGAAAACAAAGGAAAGTACATTACCTTTGTAAAATCAACTATGGTAAATGAATTCTCATAACCAAGTAAACCAACTTTTCAATTGACTGAAAGTAAGAACAAAGCCAAACGGTATGGAATTGGATATAGCTCTGAGAGTTCAACTGATTCAAGAAACCGATCACCTAAATGGTTCAGTTACAAAAATCAGCACTCAAGGAATGACTATTACAATTACTACAACTGTAAGCCTGTTCAGAAACGGTATCAAAAGAACAGTCAATTGAAAAAGGGTACAAATCATGTTGTTTCTTCCACACACCATGCACTTAATACCCAAAAGTCGAGAAAAACTATTTGGAACACAGCAACTGGAAAGTCAGTTAGACTGGTCCAAGTCTGGGTTCCTAAAGGACTAATCAGTTTAAGACCCAAATGAATATGGGTATCAAGATCATATATTGTGAGTGATTGCAGGTGACAGGTCCAAACAAGGAATCCACCTGGTATCTAGACAGGGATGCTCACGGCATATGACGGGGGATGCAAGTCTGTTATCTCAACTGATCAAATACACTGGACCAAACATCTGCTTTGGAGAAAACTCCAAAGGTAAAATTGTGGGTAAGGGTAAGCTTATCCATGGTAACTTTAATGTCAAAGATGTTTTACTAGTTGAGAATTTGAAGTATAACCTGATTAGTATCACTCAGTTATGCGAAAATAATTTCTCAGTTCAGTTCGACAAACACACTTGTTCAGTTAGAGACTCAACTGATGAGGTCATCCTAACTGGCAATCGTTGTGAAAATACTTACAAAGTCAGTTGGACTGATCAACCTTATGCACCAGTTTGTTTCATTGCTTCCAAATCTTCTAAAAAATGGTTGTGGCATAAGAGATTGAACTACTTAAACTTTAAATCTATTACCTTTCTGAGTAACCATGATCTTGTAACTGGTTTGTCCAAAATTGACTTCTCAAAGATAAAATTTGTTCAGCATTTCAGTTTAGTAAGCAAGTAAGATCTTCATTAAAAAATAGAGGTTGTAAATCATCCTCCCGATGCTTAGAACTGTTACATAAGGATCTTTTTGGTCCAATACCAGTCATGAGTTTAGGAGGAATGAAATACACTTTAGTAGTTGTGGATGTTTTTTCAAGATTTACTTGGGCTATATTTCTCAAATCCAAAGACCAAACTGCTGCACAACTGATTAAGCTTTTCAAAAGATTATTAAATGAAAAATCTGGTGGGATTGATCGAATAAGGACTGATAGAAGGACTGAAATCATCAATCAAAATCTTTCAACATTTTTAGAAAATACGGATCAAGCATGAGCTCTCAGCGGCTAAAACTACTCAGCGAAATGGTGTAGCTGAGAGAAGAAATCGGACCCTTAAAGAAGCTGCTAGAACAATGCTTTTTGATTCTGGTATTTCTCAAAGGTTTTGGGCAGAAGTAGTAAAGACTGCATGTTACACTCAGAACAGATCAATGATTAATAAGAATCATTTGAAAACACCATATGAGATCTGGCATGGACGAAAAAGTGGGGTTTTCTACTTCAAAATATTCAGCTGCAGATGTTTTATTCTTAATAATGGCAAAAATCATTTAAAAGCTTTTGATGCTAAATCTGCCGAGGGAATATTTCTTGGATATTCTTCAGTGAGTAAATTTATAGAGTTTATAATAAAAGCTCTTTAAATGTTGAAGAATCAATACATGTTGTATTTGATGAATCTGTACTAACTGATAAGCCAACTGATCTAGTTGAGCTAGTTGATCGATTTACAGATATCAGTTTGGAGGATGATAGTGAAGAAGATAATCATATCAATCGAAACATCCTTCAAACACCTGAACCAGAAGTACTGGATCAATCAGTTGAACAGGAAGTTCTTCCTGATAATCAGTTGGTGGAGCATATTTATAATATTCAATTACCAACTGATACAGCTCCAACTGAAACTAAAGAAAATATTCAGTTGCCAACTGAAGCAGTTGCTGATATGGACGCAACAAATACTGAGCTCAGATGGAAGAAATCACATCCTCTAGAGTTAGTGATAGGTGATTCATCTGACCCGGTAAGAACTAGAAATCAAATGCTTAATTTATTTATTCATTCAGCTTTCGTTTCACAACTGGAACCAAAGAAAACTAATGAAGCTCTTGCTGATCCTAACTAAAAAAATGTTATGCAATAAGAGCTAAATCAGTTTACCCATAACAATGTTTGGAACTTAGTTCCAAGACCACTTTCTAAAACTGTTATAGGTACAAAACGGGTATCCAGAAAAAAACTGAACGAAGATGGTTCAGTTATATGCAACAGAGCAAGACTTGTAGCTCAAGGATACAGCAAGAAGAAGGAATTGACTACAATAAAACTTATGCACCAGTTGCAAGACTTGAAGCAATCAGGATGTTCTTGCCTATGCATCATTCAAGAACTTTAAAGTCTACCAGATGGATGTGAAGAATGCTTTTCTGAATGGTCAGTTACAGGAAGAAGTTTATATTGAACAACAACCAGTTTTATCAATCATTCTTTTCCTGATCATGTCTATCATCTGAACAAAGCTTTATATGGTTTTAAACAAGCTCCAAGAACTTGGTATGAAACTCTTTCAAAATTTCTAATTGATCATGATTTTACTGTTGGATCAGTTGATAAAACTTTGTTCAAATTCTCTAAGAATGATCACATTTTACTTGTGAAAATTTATGTTGATGATATTATATTTGGGACAACTAACCCCAAATTATGTGAGAAGTTTGCCAAGTTAATGCAGGACAAATTTGAGATGAGTATGTTGGGTGAACTGACATTTTTCCTTGGTCTGCAAGTGAAGCAACTGGAAACTGGTATTTTTATCAGTCAGACCAAATATACGAAGGAGTTGCTCAAGAAATTTGGCATGGAAACATGTTCAGCTGCAAGTACTTCCATGAGTTCATCAGTGAAACTGGACAATGATCAAGGGGGAATATCAGTTGAGACGACACTCTACAGAGGTTTAATAGGTTCATTATTGTACCTAACTGCCAGTCGTCCTGATATTGTATTTGTTGTTTGTATGTGTGCTAGATTTCAGACAAATCCTAAGCAATCGCATTTTTCAGCTGCCAAACGTATTTTAAAATATCTTAAAGGCACACAAAATGTGGGATTATGGTATGCTAAAGATTTTTCTTTCAATTTAGTTGGATATTCAGATGCAGATTATGCAGGATGTAAGCTAGATCGTAAAAGCACTAGTGGATCTTGTCAGTTTCTCGGAGACAGACTGATCTCATGGTTCAGCAACAAACAAACATCCATAGCTACTTCCACAACTGAAGCATAATATCTTGCCTGCTGGAAGCTGCTATGCCCAACTTCTCTGGATTCATCAACAACTAAAAGATTATGGGGTTGATGCAAAAGAATCTCCAATATTTTGTTACAATACAAGCACAATTGAGATCACATACAATCCAGTTCTTCACTCAAGAACCAAGCACATTGATGTCGGGCATCATTTCATCAGAGATCATGCTCTGAAGAGTGATCTCTGATGAAATCAATCAGACTGGAATATGTGCCAACTGAACAACAAGCTGCTGACATCTTCACCAAACATTTACCAGAAACTAAGTTTTCTCACTTTCACAATATTCTTGGTTTAATTGACTTGTCTTAATTTTATCAGTTTTATTGTTGATATGTCAGTTGTTGTTCATTCAGTTAGTCATTTATCAGTTACTGTATTCAGTTAGTTAATTGTTTGTCAACTGATGCCTGTTAGTTTTGCAGATGAGAAAAGGAAAGAACAATGAATCGAAACAGAATTTTATTGCGAATAAAATCTAAACCAAACTACACGACTCATTTCACTCCCAATGGCATCTTGCCAAACAGTCAACCAGTTAGTCAAATCATGATTGCGATACTCCTGAAGGCTTCTGTTGTAGAAATACTTTCAAGCAAGTGTCACTACTTCTACAGCATCACATGCAATAGAACTTGATCAGTGACAAGCTCTGAAATATGGTCGAATTCAAAACGGATTTTGTATTTCCTTGCAATTGATCTCTGCTTAGCAGTAGAAGGAAATTCACCACTATGAATTGATTGGAGATCATGAACCGTGGTCCATTCGGACATAACCTTTGAAAAGACGAACTTCTCAAGAGCCTTCTTCAATCTTTCAAAACGATCAGGTGTCCATGAAGGATGAGGGACGTTGGAACTGCTTGAGCAATCCATCAGTGTTTAGATGTTGTCATCAAATAACATTGGTCTTATTTATAGACAGCCCTTAAAGAGACAGGAGGATGACGAAGAGTCATCAGTTACCAAATAAACTAAACTGATCCAAACTAAGTTTCTCTTACCGTTCTTTTAATTTTTATGCATTTTTTGAGGGGGAATGTCAAAAATAATTGGTTAACTGAGAATACAATAGTTAGTAGGCTCTTAAATGAATTGATTCAGTTCATAACTGATCATTCTGTTGCTGTCCTAACTGATCTTCTCCAATAAGTTAACTAATAAATCGATTAATATTCCATATTAAGTAATGTGACCGATTGATTATGCATTTAATTGATGTCTTTCAATGAATAGCACTTTGAAACGTGGACCCACGTGATCCATTTATATTTTACACATGTTTTCATCACACGTACACACGCTTTTATTCAAATTCTCTTGGACTCACACGTGTCCAAAATTTTAACCGTCACATACATATGTTCTATACCTCGCTCCTATTCAGTTTTTTTTCTTTACGCTTATTCAAATTTACAGAGCAAATCCAATCGCAAAGCATTTTTTCTCGCAGAAAATCATTTCATCAAATGGCAACTCAAGTTCCAGCTTACTTTCTGAATGCTATGGAAATCAATTTTGCCTCAGTTATGAATGTTCCTGATGAAGCTGTGAAGAACATCTTTAACAAACTGGAAGCAGCTAGACTCAGACCATTTCTGGGATTATCTTCCCAGGATATTTACCCTAAAGAGATTCAAGAGCTTTACGCAAATGGCTATGTCACTACTACCGGCAACATCGCAGCTACTGTCAATGGTCAGCTGCTGATCGTTGATGAGGATTACTTCAGCAATCTATTTCAGCTGCCTACTGTTGGGCTAGCTAACATTTCTGAGATCAAAACTGCTGATGTTGAGGAAATGCAAACTGCACTCTCTGCTGATGGACGGAAAATCAAAGTTTTCGATCCAAAGAAAGAATTAAAGCCAGAGGTTCAGTTGCTGGCTGATATTGTAGCCAAGGGGCTATTAGCGAAGGCAAGATCCTTTGCTGCTCTCACGCTGCAAAAATTTCAGGCTATGACTGCTATCATGGCTGACAGAAGACTAAAATAGAAGAATATCATATTCAACATTCTAAAGAACATGTTTCAGTCGTTCAAGCAATCAAAGGGATATGCAGTGCAGCTCATCTATTTGCTGAAAGTCAAGTGGTTGGTGGGTGATGATTCTAAAAGATCATCCAAGCTCAAAATCTTCAATGCCAAGAATGTCCAGCCGCCAAAGCCCAAACTGGATATGTCTCCTGAGCAATTCTTGAAAGTGAAGAAGGAAATCGGGATGCAGGAGGCCCCCAAATCTATTCAGAAGACCAAGAAGACAGTTCACAAGAAGACAGTCAAGCGAAAACTGATTGTCAGTGAGTCTGATTCTGAGAAGACTCCTTCACCCAAAATTACCAAGAGACCCAGGAATCAAAATACAAAACCTACTGCTGCAGTTGGAACCATCCCAACTGAAAGGTTGATTCAGTCAGGAGCTCAACAGCCTATTCAGGCTACACCTCTGAGAGTTGTACCATCTGAACCATCAACTGAGGTTTAGTTACCTTTTTCTGATGACTAGTCCATGAAGAAGATCACCGAATCCGGTGATAAGAAGAAATTAACTGGAGTCAAGGCTCCATTAATCACCATTTCTGGTTTCTCCACTCTAACTTTTGCCAGACCCAAAGGGGTAGGGATTGCAGAGAAAATTGATGCAACAACGTCAGGACTGAGTCTCCCTCACGTCCTGACTGATCCTAAAAGCAAAGGGAAGTTGCAAGAAAATCCCCGACCAACCAACACAGTCCAAACTCACATTGATCTCATCTGGAAAGAGATCAATGAATTTTCCACGGACAAGCTCAGAGTCTACAAGGAATGTCTTCAATTCAGAACTGAAGTTTTTGCAAAACAACTTCAGAAGAAATCAGTTCTGAATAAATTTGTTAATCTGGAAAGAGATGTTCTGAGGGTGGTCAAAGCTGCTTCAATTGAACAGGCCTTGCAACTTGAGAAGTATTTCTTCGATCAAATCCGAGCCAAGCAGTTATCAAAAATGGTTGCTCAGTTGCGCTTGAATTATGATCCTACCAGTCCAACTGCCTACAATGACATAGATGTCTATAACCAACTGGAAATGGATCTTATCAGGCTGCAGACGGAGATTAAACACTAGGAACTGGACCAAGAACTAATTCTTCCAGCAGATTCCCAAGATCTTTCAACAGAAGAGCAAGCTGAACAATCAGTTCAAGAGCCAACCAAGGATCCAGTTGCTGAATCTTCTCAGCAAGCAACTGCTCATTCTACAACTGATGCTCAACCATCTTCGCCTACACCTCCATCCTCAACTGCTGAGCTTAAACTTTATTCTGATACTGAGCTATCATTGGCAAATCTTGATGAGGTTATCAAATCGGTAACCACTGATATTCAGCTGGATACAACTAGAGCAGTTGAAGAAATTTTTGGAAATGAAGAACCAGTCATTCAGACTGAAAAACCATCCAAACATGCTATTTTTGAAGAAACTGAAGAGCCATTTCAGTCAGCTATCATGACTGAACATGCAGTTTTTGAAGAGACTATAGAGTCAGTTCAGTCAACTGCCATGACTGAACAGGCAGTTCTTGAAGAAACTGAAGAGGCTCAGCTGCACTCAGTTGAAACTGAAGAAGTGTCAGCTGAAGAGGTAGTCGAAGCCTCAGTTGTTCAACAAACTGAAGAACTAGTTTGTGAATCAGCTGCGCAACAAACTGAACAACCTTCTACTGTTTCAGCTGATCAACAAACTGAAGAGCCGTCAAGTACCTCTGTTGATCCGAATCCTTCTCCTCCTCCACAACTTCAAATGGAAGTCTTTCATGAAGATGTTTCAAAAATGGTGATGCTTGAAACTAATACAACTAACAGATCTTTGGTAATCTTTAATCAAGAAGAAAGGGAGCAGATACCAGAAACCTCTGGAGACATGTCTCCTGGTATATCAATGGGTTCTGAATCCTTATTCGACGAAATCCAATCTGTTCAGAACAATCTCATCAGATGATGAATGACATTTCAAACATACAGTCAACCAAGCTTGTGCATACCTTGAAGATCAACTCTTCAAATGAGTTTACTACGGGAAGACTACAACAAATCCAAGAGAATGTGACTTCACTATTTCTCCATATGGAAGAAATAAAAAAGGACAGAGTGTCGACTAAAGCTCACTTCCAAACTCAAGCCTTAGTCGGAAGACGCTTTGACTTTCTGGAGAAGACTGTCACTAAAAGGATAGATTTGCTACAAAATATTGTGATGAATGATGTGTCAGACATCTCCTCGGATGTTCGTATATTATCCAGAAAGGTTGATGCATTTGACAAAAAGGGGGAAAAAGGAGATGAAATAGTTCAAAAAGTAGAAGACAAAGGAAAAAGGAAAAAATGAAGATCAACATAAGTAATCAACTGATTTCAGTTGAAGTTTGAAAATTATGGCAGATTTTTGAATATTCTTGAAGATTATTTTATTCTTTTATTCTTTGTACGAATCTGTACATTGGATTCTTTTATTTGTACGAATCTGTACATTGGAAGAATTATTTTATCTACAAAAAATTCGAAGTATTTTTTCAGTTGCAGTTGCAGTTGATCAGTTCATATATTCCAAGTTTTGTCAAACACCAAAAAGGGAGAAATTGTTGGAAACTAAATTTCGGTAGTTTGACAAACTAAATGCTTAAATCAATTTGATTAACTGATCAAGATGTTCGAAAGTAACTGAACAAATACTCAAACTAACAGTTGTCTATAACTGAAGATTAATGCGCGCAAATGCAACTGAACCAGCTGAACAGAACTTACGCAGACAACTGACTAATCAGTTGGAAACTAATCAGTTGTGAGCTTATCAGCTATTGCTTATCACATGATCCTTCAGCTGAACACGTCATCAGTTAACGAAAAGGACATTCAACCGACAATAGTACAAAACAGACTGCAACTAACAGTGGGAACACCGCATATCAGAAAAGTTGCAGTGTACGAATGTCAGAAAGATATTGACGTGGCAATCAACGGATATAAAGATTGAAATTACATTGATTATTACCGTTGAAAAAAGCCTATAAATAGCAGGGAAGAGCAGTTGAAAAAAAACGATTCACTATTCTATCAATCTTGCTGTTACTCTACTGAAATTCTCGCTCATATAAAAAATTAGAAGCTCACACTTATCAGATTTATTCCTAGCATTCTAGGCTACTTTTCTAGCTTACTAGCACAAATCGTTTTGTTGTATATTCGATCTTTAAAGAAATCAGTTGTGCTAAGTCCAGTTGAGCACTGTGAAACATATTGTAAACTAAGAGTTTCAATTTTGACATTGTTAAGTCCAAACTGAAGCTGGTCTGTACAAGTGTTTGTATCGATCAAAGTCTTTTAGTGGATATCCTATCTTTGTGATAGAAGGGGTGACGTATGAGTGATTGAAATCTCCGAACATCCATAAAATCTCGTGTGTTCTTATTTCAGTCTTTGTTCTATCTACCAGTCAATTTATTTCCGCACCTGTTAACTGATTGATATCGAGTGACAAGATTCCGAGTTTCAGTTTTTCACTAAACCGACTCAACATTCGAAAGATTGTGAAAATCAAGAGTGTTTATTCAACCTCCCCCCTTCTAAACACTATTTCACTAGTTAATCGATCATATCAGGAACTGTCTGTTTTAGTAAATGAGTTTACAAAACTGGCAGCTGTCAAATATGGTAACTGTCATATATGGTAATTTCTAAATTTGGTAAGTGAAAATTTTGATTTTCAAAATTTTCGATTTTCATTATATAAACAAGATTTGTATCCTTGGTACATCGGCGCTCTCGGATCATCGATCGAGGTTATAATGAGTTCGGAATCATTTTTTTTTAGTGAATTTGGAACTTACTAATTAAATGATTGTGCTAGTAGTGGTGACTAATAGCATGCACAATTTTCCATAAATATTTTAGAGGAGTCTAGAATTAAATTAACCAAATAGTTAGTTTATAAATTAAATAATGGTTATTTAATTCAATATATATATACATATATTATAATGATATAAAATATGTGTATATGATATTATTATATCGTGTCTTATTAAATGTTAATAAATACATTATATATTAATTATATGAGAGTTTAAAAATAATGAAATTATTAGAGTCCTTGTGGGAGAGGAACTTCGAATTAGATTAGGAGTCTTACTCTATATATACACCAATAGGACTCATAATACATAACATAAGTTTTGCACACATAATATCACCAATATTCCTTGCTTTTGTCCATTGAAGCACACGGCCATCACCTAAAAGTTGTGGGAAGAAATTACGGCCAAAAGCAAATTTGATTTCCTTAACTATTGATTAAAAATCAATAATTATTTGTTAATGATTGATTAAAGATCAATTAGCACAAAATCCCTAATTATGAATCATGAAACTCACGGCCATCCCATAGATTTTGGGGAAGAATAATTCGGCCACTTTGTGTTGTTCCACGTCGCACCGTCGTCGTTGAACCGTCTTCGGATTTTGAAAACTCGGAGACTACAGTCTCAACACACAAATCGTTTGGATTTTCTAGTGCACACCAGGCAAGGAAGACATTCTTCGATCGTGGACCTAATTAGGATATCAAATGAGAAGAGCTGTTCGTATTGATTTACAAGAAAAACTATATCCGCCTAAACACCATAATAATTAGGAGTCCAACGTTTTTTAAAAAGAAGCAGAAGCATAAAGCTACAAAGTAGTTCAATCATGTATATGTAGACTTGCATGATTTATTAAAGCTAGTTAGGGAACCCACTAACAAAGGGAGCTTTCTCATTAAATTTGCTGAAGTAGAAGTTTCTGAATGTTCTCATGCTACAAAGTTTGTCCCATCTCTTAACCACACCGCATTACAAAAAACTAAAATCAGCACATGAGCAAGTAATGCTTGGTTTTAACAAATGGTCTATGCAGTTTGAGCTAAATCTGCCGCACAATAGCTCACTATTTCCCATGAAACGTCTTCTATATTTTTTTGCTTCATAAAATCAAAAATTACTAATTTAGTGAGGCAAAATTTTTCGAAAAAAAAATCTGAGGACCATATTGTAAATTTAGAAATTAATTAGGCAAAATTGCAATTCGAAAATTTCAAAGGGGCTAATCCAAAAATTTCGAGGAGTTCAAGGTCTGAAATTGGTAAAATCGAAATCCTAGGGTAATTAGAGAATTTTCAAAAATTTCAGGGACTCAATGGTTATCCGAAATTTAGGGATCAAAATTTGCAATTTTCGAAGTTTAAGGGACCTGAAATGAAATTTTCGAAACTTCCAAGGGTGAAAATGAGAATTTCGAACATCTATAAGGGTTCAAAATGCAATTTTTTTAGAATAAGGGGAAATAATTGTAATAAATCGAAAACTTTAAGGATGAAAATTCATTAATTTCGAAGGATAAGGGGGTGAAATTGCAATTTTTATAAGTAATAATAAGGTTTAAGAACTTAATTTTCAAAAATTTTGGGAAAATAATGATAGAAGCCCCCTTAAGCTTCAAAACGAAATAAATTTAACGACATCTTTGACGCAGGAAGGATTTCATTCAACGTGTAGCTACCTACGCATTGCTTGGATTCGGGTGCTTCACACTCATTTATATCTGATAAATTCATCAAGCGACTAAATATTATACTCAAGGATATAGGATTGGGCTTCAAAGTTTCAATTCCTTCTGTGATCAAATGAACACATCGAGCTTAGTGAAGAATCTGGAGATTCATTTATATAAAGTTGTGGTTTTGGCAGATCTAATCGTATTTTCGATGCCTGAATTTGACATTATACTTGGCATGGATTGGCTGACATCGAATGGAGCTTCGATAGATTTTCGGCAGAGGACAGCGTCTATTCGACCGCCAAGTGGGAAGTTTTTTATATTTGAGGCAGCAAAGAACAAGCAAATGCCACACATTATCTCTTGTATGTGTGCAAGGAAACTTACGAAGAGAGGATGCCAACTTTTCTAGCATGTGTTATTTCATCACATGTTTCCGACAGTCAGAAGCTAGAGGATGTTGATATCGTCAAATATATTCCTAGCGTCTTTCCTGAGGACGTCTCTGGCATTCCACCGGACTGTGAGGCGGAATTTTCTATTGATTTGGTGTTGGGCAGTGTACCAATGTCTAAAGCACCCTACCGTCTAGCGCCCGCCGAAATAAAAGAATTGAAAGATCAAATCCAAGAATTATTAGACAAGGGTTTCATTCCCCCTAGCTGTTCTCCATGAGGCACACCAGTATTGTTTGTAAAGAATAGGGATGGTAGTATGCGATTTTGCATCGACTATAGGGAGCTGAATAGGGTCACCATAAAGAATAAATATCCTTTACCAAGAATTGAAGATTTATTCGACCAATTACAAGGAGCATCGATATTCAAAAAGATAGATCTTAGATGTATACCATCAGTTGAAAGTGAAAGAGTTGGATGTTCATAAGACGGCGTTCAGAATTCATTATGGGCATTATGAATTTATGGTCATGTCGTTCGGTCTGACCAATGTGCCAGTGGTCTTCATAGATCTCATGAATCGCGTATTTCAACCGTATCTAGATCAATTCGTGATCGTTTTTATTGATGATATTCTGATTTACTCAAAGAGCAAGGAGGAGCATATTCAGCATTTGAGGATAGCACTGCAATTACTGCAAGATAGGAAGTTATACGCAAAATTCAGCAAGTGCGAGTTTTGGCTTGAGAGAGTGGCGTTCTTAGGCCACATCATTTCTAGAAATGGAGTTGAGGTTGATCCAATCAAAGGAAAAGCAGTTAAAGAATGGCTCGTACCTAAGAGCGAGACCGAGATATGTAGTTTCTTGGGACTAACTGGCTATTATCGAAAGTTTATTCAAGGATTCTCATCTATTGCGGTACCCTTAACCGCTTTTGTGGGGACCCGGACGCTAATTCATGACTTAATCATTATTAATGTCAAATATAACAATTAAGAAAAGTGGGACTAAATTTTTTTTTTTAATTATACATGCGGAAACGTAACAGTCATCTATCTGATATACATGTCAAAGTCAAAGTACAATCATGTACTACATGTCTCTATCTCAACTAGGTTCAACGACTATATATCCAGTGCTGAATCCTATTCTGCTTCTGGGCCCGGATCTCCACGCTAACTAACATCTCTCATCCTCTTCCTGATCCTGATCTTGACCCACCTGTTGTCATGCACACATACAAACAAGACAACATCCGGATAACTCCGGTGAGAATTACATTCCCAGTATAAATCATGTATACATGCATTTCATATAAACAGATATAACAGCATGAAACAAATATTCATAACATGTATCAAAATAAGAAACATGAATCGATACAAACTCTGAATCACACTCTGTGACTCTTAGACTCTGACTCGACTCATTCCTAATCTAGGATTCCGATCTGAATAAGAACGTAACAATCTCTCACCTACTCCCTCGGTCGTGGTGACGGTACGTTCTTATTACGGACTTTGGTACTAGCTATACCGAATATCGGAAATAGAAGTCGCTCTTCTTCTAAGTCACATCGATATGACCAAACGTCCGGTGTCTTGGTGGTTCTGTCCAATACTAGGCACATCAGCCCTGGCATATCTTTCCGAACCTCTGTGACAATGTGCAATAGCCCAGCGACTATTCTATCACTATCAGGCCCCTCTGTCACGAGATCAATCGCCTACGACTAGGCGCATCAGCCTATGACTCAATACATAAATCAATAGACCAAAGATAACAATCACATCAATTGCAAATATCAATGCAATAAGATGAAGTATGTGATTTTGAGAAACTCCAGTCAAATCTAACTCGAGTTGTGCAATCCCGCATCAACATCAATTTATACCTTTCGTTTCGTTCTGTCGATCTGACTCTGTCGAAGTCTCGAACTCCCTGCCTATCAAATCAATCTGGCAATAACAATATCGAATAGACTGTATCAATGTATAACTCAATTCAAGACCTGTTCTGATCAATACTCGAATCAAACATAATCAGATCCATATCAAAGATATCATGATACATTCTCAATCAATCCTGAATCTGATCAAAATCAATCTACTGATGTTTCGATGGCATAACAATACAGTCTTGATAACCTCGTCAATCTCAATATCACAGATATAATACCACAAATCTGTATAATCCTGATCATATCAACTCTAAAAATCATAACAATTCTATAATCAGTCCGTTCTTCGATCTGACTTCAATTATATACTGATTAGTATACCCAGAACAAAATATATCAGTCAAATCATAATTTCCCCAATATCATAATTTCAAACGATATCAGAATTCAATAAAACTTACGTCCTGTTGTAACTGTCGATGAGAGGAATACAGTACCGTGTCCGGATTTAAATTCTGATAGTCGGATCGTATCAAATCGAATTTCTAAGCCTTGAGGAAACTTGAAGCTTTTCCTTGAGATTTCCTCGGATTTCAGCTGAAGGAACGAAGGAAATGAATCATAAATATATATATCTATATATATATATATATATATATATATGTATGTATATGTATGTATGTATATCCCAACGCATACCATGAACAAGTGGCTCATTTCCATGCTGCATGCCGCGCGCATATGCGCGCCTAAGCCCCGCGCATATGCGCCGGAAGTTCTATCCGGAACTTAGCTACTGGACTACTCGCGCATATGCGTGCACACAAGCCGCGCATATGCGCGAGACCTTCTGGTCACGCACAATTCTTACCACACAACTCGCGCATATGCGCGCCCACTCTTCGCGCATATGCGCGAGGTGTTCTGCCCATCTCGCGCATCTGCGCGCATCTGTGTCGCGCATATGCGCGAGGTGTACTGTCCTCGCACATTTGTCGTGTCTTTTCTCGTCTTTCCCGGTCCGATCCTTTCCGTCTAAAATCACATCAATTTATCCCCAAATCATTTCAGATTACGATAATCAAATTCTCGGGCCTTACATTTCTCCCCCCCTAAGATACGATTTCGTCCCCGAAATCACATTAATCAATTCCGAAATCACAGGCAATTAATTCCGATATCAAAGCAGATACCAAAGAAGGTATATACAGAAGCTAACAGAAAACTCACCTCAATAAAACAATTCTAGAATCTCTGTCTCATCTTGGATTCTGTCTTTCAAATAGCTTCTTCGATATTCTAACAACTCTATTGAACTTTCACTAGCAGAATAGTCTTCATTCTGAATTATCTTTCTTTTACTGATTATGATTTCAATCTTGAATAATACTTCAAGAAATATAATATCATAATATAACTCGAAGTAACTCTGATTAAATCAATCTCAAAATATTGGCTATACAACATCCGTATATACCAATCAACAGCTCATAGCAAATCAACATCATGATCTGCCATTAAATCTGTTTAGGCTAAATCAATTCAATATTCAATCTCCTATATCAAATACCAACGGTTATCATCTGACGTTGGCATGTTCAATTTGTCTATTCTGAGTTGTCTTCATTCTCTTCTGAATCAGCTTTACTTTCTCTGTCATACCTCTGATCATATCAGATCTAATTGCAAGAATCTCAGAGATATCATCTCAATATAGAGGGAATCTGCACTTCTTACTGCACAACGCTTCAAACGGTATCATTTCTATACTCGTTTGATAGCTGTTGGGGTCTGCAAACTCACACAATGGCAATGAATCCTGACAAATGGTGCTAAATTCAAGTACTATCGCTCTAAGCATATCCTCCAGTGTCTGGATAGTCCGCTCTGACTGTCCGTCAGTCTATGGATGATATGCAGTACTCAGGTATAGTCTCATACCTAGGGCCTGCTGCAACTCTGCTCCAAAGTGCGAAGTAACCGAAGATAACGGTCTGAAACACTCGACTTCGGCACTCTATACAATCTGACTACTTCTATGACATAAATTTCTGTCATCTGGTCATGTCTGTACGTCATCTTGTACAAATGAAACATAAAGATTCGGTCAATCTGTCCATCACGACCCAATCACATCTCAACTTCGGGAGGATTTCGGTAGCTTTGTCACAAAATCCATGGAAATGTGATCCCCTTTCCATTCAGGAATAAATAAGCTTTATAATAATTCCTCGGTTTTCTATCTTTCTGTCTTTACCTGCTGGCATTTCAGACATTTTGATAATAATTCTGTAATATCTGATTTCATCTGTTTTTCTCAAAAACTGTCTTTTCAAATCACTGTACATTTTTCTGCTATCAGGACGATTACGGAATCGACTACTGTACATTTCTGACAATATATGTCGCTTCAAATCTAAAATATTCAGTACAATAAGACGGTTACTCGCATATAACACACTGTCACAAACCTGATATTCTGATCGATACTCTGTTCTGATGTCAATATCGAGTTCTGAACATTCTGATCAACTTTCCGAACTGCTTTAATTCTCAAAATCAGCTCTGGTTCGGACTGTACAATATAAATTCTCCACTGTTTACTATCTGTTTCAAACACAGATTCAAAACAACAGCAATATTCAATCAAATTCAAACATCACTCATCGATACTGATCTGCTAAAATCATAGAACAGTAATTTCTGACAATATTATCGGTCTCAGCCAACTGATCACAACTTCAACTGTGCTAAGATCAAACGATATACTATCTTCGGATCTAACGTGTTCCGAATACAATCTGTCTCGGCCAAGATTCACATTTCAACAGTTTCTGTATACAACATTTCAATTCTCAGAATATTCGATGAAATTTTCAAATGTTCGATTTGATCAGTCATATGCTTCAAATATCTCAGGATATCATAGATAAAACGAGCATAAAATCATCAAAATACTTCTGAACACACGGTTCATCAACCCACAAACATAGCTGAAGCATCTCAAATAGAAATACTCAATCAAATGTAACTCTCGGCAAGAAATCTTCTAACTGGTCTTTCAAGTCTTTCAATTCAATCGGTATCATTCTGTACGGTGTTCTAGAAATAAGAATAGTACCTTGCATTTATTCAATGCTAGAATCTATCTTTCTGACTGGAAGCAACTCTGAAATTCCAATTGAGAAAACATCAGAAATTTCATATACTACTGGCAATTCAGCCAATGATAAACTCGATTTCAGTAATCAACTGAATGCATAAGGAATACCTCTGTTCCTTTCCATAACAATCGAGTCCTCAACATCGTTCATATCCAAGGAATTCTAAATCTAGAATTCTTACTGTAATTTCCGTTCATCAATCATATCAATCTGAATCTTTCAATCTTCTGGAAAAATCAACGGTAACTTTGTACTTGATCAACATATCATTACCGATAATTAAAATCAAAATCGGACAACCCAAGTACAATATAATCTATTTCAATCTCATATCGGTCATACTGTAGCATACAAGATCTAACAGATGTCACTGATACAAGATCCCTTCCCAACGGAAAAGAGATCAATACTACAGCATATACTAACTCCATAGACAACGCATATATCAATGTAATTCATTTAAGAATAATCGGATGGAATGCATTAGTATTTATCAATACATATGCAAAATAACCATACAGAAAACAATTACCTGCCACCATCTTCTCAGATGAGTTCTGGGCCTGTTCCTTGATCAAGGCACCACTCTGGCCTACTGTCTAGGAGGTTGGCTACCTGTCTGGCTTCCTCCTGGCCCTAACTATGACTGAGAAGTCGTTGGTGGTGTCTGGAAGGAGTGAACAACCGGTGGTGGTCTATCAGGCGGTACCACTGATCCAGATGGTTCTGCTCCCTGAGATCTTCGGGAACCTCTCATTGGACATACCCTAGCAAAATGTCCTGGCTGACGACAGACGTTGCAACTACCAAATACTCCTCGGCATTGCTCTGTGGAATGTCTTCCTCCACAAGTGCTGCAATAAACTCCCGTATAACTCTGGCTAGAACCACTGGAGCTCGACAAACCACTCCCTAACTTGTTAAATTGTTTCTTGTGAGCTCTCAAGAAATCTTTCTTTCCACCCCTGCTACTACCAGTCTCAAGCCCGAGAGGTGGTTGCTGTGGTCTCGATGCTGGAGGCACAAACGAAGCTCCTTTCTGTCTCATCAGGCTGGCTTCGCCTCTCTTGGCTCTACTCAGAGCATCAACAAAATTATAGGGTCGGCCTGTGTTTACCAATGTCAATATCTCAGGATTCAATCCTTTAACAAACTGATCAGTCACAACTTCATCATTCTCAGCCACGTTAGGAGCAAAACGTAGCAAGGTAGAAAATTGCGCAACATATTCTTCAATGTTTAGCTGACCCTGTTTCAAATTTTTAAATTCTGCCCTCTTATCTTCTCGGTACAAAACTGGGAAAAACCTTCGATAAAATTCCACTTTGAAGATTTCCCACGTAATCACCGTACCACGCTGTTCTAAAGCTTCCTTGGTTGCAATCCACCAGCTCTTTGCGACCTCCTGTAACTGATGCCCAATCAGTTTAACTCTACGTTCATCTGGGTACTCAAGTGAATCAAACAGTATCTCTATATCATCTATCTAGTGCTCACAATCAACAATCGTCTCAATACCATTCAAAATCAGTGGTGTTAATGACTGAAACCTCTTCAATTGTATTTCCATCGGAGTTTCTGACACATCCATCTGATCAATCAAGATGCTATCCCTGTTCTGGGATTATTCGAGGAGGTATATCTGATTATCACAAGAGTTAGCAATCACATGAGACAAATCCGTCTCAGTCCTTTTCTGATCAGCTTACCTCTGATCAAGAATCGGTTATGATTCATTCTCAAATAATACACATTACCAAATCAACTCAGATATTCAGGTAACATGTATCTTCAAAAACAGTTAACATATATTAAAGCAGTAAATCATGCTAGCATTCAAAAGCAAGGAAAGAAGACTCATTCTACCCCTCACTAGCTCCTATCTCAGTCTCAAGAACCTACAGTTCTAGACTATTGCTCTGATACCACCTGCTGTGGGGACCCGGATGCTAATTCATGACTTAATCATTATTAATGTCAAATATAACAATTAAGAAAAGTGGGACTAATTTTTTTTTTAAAATTATACATGCGGAAACGTAACAATCGTCTATCTGATATACATGTCAAAGTCAAAGTACAATCATGTACTACATGTCTCTATCTCAACTAGGTTCAACGACTATATATCCAGTGCTGAATCCTATTCTGCTTCTGGGCCCGGATCTCCAAGCTAACTAACATCTCTCATCCTCTTCCTGATCCTGATCTTGTCCCACCTGTTGTCATGCACACATACAAACAAGACAACATCCGGATAACTCCGGTGAGAATTACATTCCCAGTTTAAATCATGTATACATGCATTTCATATAAACAGATATAACAGCATGAAACAAATAATCATAACATGTATCAAAATCAGAAACATGAATCGATACAAACTCTGAATCACACTCTGTGACTCTTAGACTCTGACTCGACTCATTCCTAATCTAGGAATCCCGATCTGAATAAGAACGTAACAATCTCTCAACTACTCCCTCGGTCGTGGTGACGGTACGTTCTTATTACGGACTTTGGTACTAGCTATACCGAATATCGGAAATAGAAGTCGCTCTTCTTCTAAGTCACATCGATATGACCAAACGTCCGGTGTCTTGGTGGTTCTGTCCAATACTAGGCACATCAGCCCTGGCATATCTTTCCGAACCTCTGTGACAATGTGCAATGGCCCAGCGACTATTTTATCACTATCAGGCCCCTCTGTCACGAGATCAATCGCCTACGACTAGGCGCATCAGCCTATGACTCAATACATAAATCAATAGACCAAAAATAACAATCACATCAATTGCAAATATCAATGCAATAAGATGAAGTATGTGATTTTGGGAAACTCCAGTCAAATCTAACTCGAGTTGTGCAATCCCGCATCAACATCAATTTATACCTTTCGTTTCGTTCTGTCGATCTGACTCTGTCGAAGTCTCGAACTCCCTGCCTATCAAATCAATCCGGAAATAAAAATATCGAATACACTGTATCAATGTATAACTCAATTCAAGACCTGTTCTGATCAATACTCAAATCAAACATAATCAGATCCATATCAACGATATCATGATACAATCTCAATCAATCCTGAATCTGATCAAAATCAATCTACTGATGTTTCGACGGCATAACAATACAGTTTTGATAACCTCGTCAATCTCAATATCACAGATATAATACCACAAATCTGTATAATCCTGATCATATCAACTCTAAAAATCATAACAATTCTATAATCAGTTCGTTCTTCGATCTGACTTCAATTATATACTGATCAGTATACGCAGAACAAAATATATCAGTCAAATCATAATTTTCCCAATATCATAATTTCAAACGATATCAGAATTCAAAAAAAACTTACGTCCTGTTGTAGCTGTCGACGAGAGGAGTACAGTACCGTGTCCGGATTTAAATTCTGATAGTCGGATCGTATCAAATCGAATTTCTAAGCCTTGAGGAAACTTGAAGCTTTTCCTTGAGATTTCCTCGGTTTTCAGCTGAAGGAACGAAGGAAATGAATCAGCATACCATGAACAAGTGGCTCATTTCCATGCTGCATGCCGCGCGCATATGCGCGCCTAAGCCCCGCGCATATGCGCCGGAAGTTCTATCCGGAACTTAGCTACTGGACTACTCGCGCATATGCGCGCACACAAGCCACGCATATGCGCGAGACCTTCTGGTCACGCACAATTCTTACCACACAACTCGCGCATATGCGCGCCCACTCTTCGCGCATATGCGCGAGGTGTTTTGCCCATCTCGCGCATATGCGCGCATCTGTGTCGCGCATATGCACGAGGTGTACTGTCCTCGCACATTTGTCGTGTCTTTTCTCGTCTTTCCCGGTCCGATCCTTTCCGTCTAAAATCACATCAATTTATCCCCAAATCATTTCAGATTACGATAATCAAATTCTTGAGCCTTACAGCCTTGACAAAGAAGAATACAAAGTTTATATGGGGATCCGAGGGCGAAGAAAGTTTTGACAAGTTGAAGCAAGCTTTGATCTCAGCGCCAGTATTATCGATGTCATTGGGGGAAGGAGAGTATGTTTAGTATACCGATGCTTCAAAACTAGGTTTTCGCGCAGTTCTGATGCAAAATGATCGAGTTATAGCTTATGCTTCGAGACAGCTAAAAGTGCATGAGAAGAATTACCCCACACATGATCTTGAGCTCGCAGCAGTCGTTTTTGCATTAAAGATTTGGAGACATTACTTGTGTGGGGAGAAGTGCATGATTTTCACCGATCATAAAAGTTTGAAATAATTCTTCACACAAAAGAAGTTGAATATGAGGCAAAGAAAATGGTTGGAATTAGTAAAAGACTACGACTATGACATTAGCTACCATCCGAGAAAAGCTAATGTAGTAGCGGATACATTGAGTAGTAAGACACCAGTTATTAATCAATTATTACTTCAACGACCATTGCAATCCGAGATTCGGTGGTTTGAGCTAGCAGTATATGCTAGGGGTGAGGCCCTTAATCTTGCCACCATGACAGTATAGTCGACTTTGAGGGATAAAATCCGTGAGGGGCAGTCTACTAACGAGCAATTGCAAAAGTGAAGATTGAGAGATGAAGCCAAGGGTCGAAAGCTGTATTCTAAAGAATATGACATAGTTCGATACCGAGATCGACTATGGGTTCATAGTGGCAACTCTTTGAGAAAAGTCATTTTGAAATAAGCTCATGATACTCCGTACTCCATTCATCCTAGAAGTAAAAAGATGTATAAAGACTTGCAATTATTATATTGATGGCCGGGTATGAAGCGTGATATCCTGCGATTTGTATCCGAATGTTTGACATGTCAACAAGTAAAAGCAGAGCATCAGAAGCCAGCAGGGAAACTTAAGCCATTTCCAATTCCCGAGTGGAAATGGGAAATATCACCATGGACTTTGTTGTGAGATTGTCGAGGACTACCAAGGGATTTAATTCTATATGGGTGATAGTGGATCGTCTTACAAAATTAGCGCATTTTCTACCTATCAAGACGACATTCACTATGACATAGTATGTCGATTTGTATATTCGAGAGATAGTTCGTCTGCATGGGATTTATGTATCTATTGTTTCTGACAGAGATCCAAGATTTACATCATCTTTCTGAATGAATCTGCATGCAGCGATGAGGACTAAATTATTTTTCAGCACATCATTCCATCATCAAACCGATGGTCAGTCTGAAATAGTTACTCAAATATTGGAGGATCTACTTCGAGCATGCGTGATTGATTTTCAAGGAAGTTGAGAGTCTAAATTATCTCTAGTGGAGTTTACCTACAATAATAGCTATCAATCATCAATAGGGATGGCTCCATACGAGGCACTATATGGGAGAAAGTGTAGATCACTGATACATTGGGACGAGGTTGGTGAACGGGGAAAGTTTTGACCGGACTTGATCAAGCACATCGCTGAGTTAGTAGTCAAGATTCAAGATAAGATGAAAATTGCACAGAGTCGACAGAAAAGTTATGCTGATAAGTGTCAAAGAGAGTTAGAGCGTGTCGTTGATGACCACGTGTTTGTAAAAATAGCACCTATGAAGGGTGTTATGAGATTTGACAAGAAAGAAAAGCTCAGTCCGAGATACATTGGACTATTTGAGATTTTGGAAAAGGTTGGGACACTATCCTATAGAGTGGCATTACCACCGATACTAGTCGGAGTGCATAATGTGTTCCACATCTCGATGCTGCGAATGTACATGTCGAATCTCTCACATGTACTAAACTATGAGCCTCTGCAGTTGACTTCAAATATGTCATATGAAGAAAAACCTACATAAATCCTAGGAAGACAAAAAAGAAGATTACGAAACAAAGTTATTCCAATGGTCAAAGTTAAGTGGGTAAATCACTCGGAGGAAGAAGTTATGTGGGAGACTGAGAAGGACATGAGGAGTCACTACCCAGAGTTATTCGGTGAGTTTTAATTTCGAGGACGAAATTTTATTTAAGGGAGGGAGGAATTGTAATGTCCAAAAATAAGAAAACGTAATCCGACTGCATGTAAATTTAGGAAAATGGAAAATAACTAATTAAATAATTTTAATGACATGAATTAATTGTGATATGCGTGATTACATGTTAAATAGAATTTTACTACTAAAATGCATAAAACTGTATGTTTAAAGATTATTCAAAATGCGATCGAGGAACGGAGACCGATGGCTGAAAAAGGGAAAAATATTTTTATTAAATAATTGTTTTCAATTATTTAAAATAAGGTTGATGCTATATGATATTTTTGAAAACGAAGTGTTTTTAGGTGATTTTATACGCCGAGTCGTAACTTTAACAGTATTCAATTTTTGACGAAAATATGAACTTTTTGATAACTCGGCTAATAATTTCACGAACTTTCCTAAACGAAATATTTTTAAAATGCACCAAAGGGATTATTGGGCCTATTTTATTATATTATTAGACCCTAGCTCGCACACATGTTTAATTAAAAATAAATAAGCTTAAAACCCCTACCCTAAACCCTTAAAACCACACGCCCCTCTGCCCTCACAACACACGAAAGTCTCCTAGCAGCAACAACACACGCACACACGAAATTTCAGCAAGGGAAAGTTACATTTTTGGAAGGGAAACAACAAGGGTCCCCCGTTCGTCGTCGTTCTTTGCATCTCAACGTATTTTTGTGCATAATATACGCAAAGACAAGCCATAAATCTCATTTTCTCATCTATCACATCCTAATAAGTATTTGATTATCATTTGCATGAAAATATGGTTACCATGTATTTATATCTCGTTTTTATGAATTAACATGTGAATAACTCATGATTTTATATTCCAAACCTCATGATATTATTGCATGAAGGGGCTGCCATGTTAGGGGATCAAGGAGGGATGTTGTTCCACGAGTTTAAGGGTCATAAGATGCATGGTTAAAGCTGCAACCGAAAGGGATAGGGCTGGAACAAAATAATCACATGTTTAGATCACTAAGGTTCGGTCACGTGGCTTGGGGATGCACGGCTCGACCAGGGCTTGACCAGGGTTCTGGCTAGACGTGGCAGGGGGTAAGGTAGACTCCTAGCATGGCTAGGAATCGTGTGCAGCGCAAGGGAAGAAGTCCATGCAAGCTAGGACTCCTCCCCAAGCGTGACAGCTCGCGGCCGAGCGGCTGCTGCAGCAGGATGGCTATGGCTTGGTTAGGATGGCTAGATAGGGTCTTAGAGGGTCCAGAGAGGGTCTCGAGTGGTTAGGCTCGGGTGATGGCTCAGGCAAAGAATCTTTGTCGAACTAGAGTCCCAGGCGCAAGGTTAACGGCTATCGCGCAGCTCTTGCTTCGAGCAGGGGGTTGCAGAATGGGTTAGGGCGAGTCAAGTTTTCTTTAGGGTTCCTAGGAGGGCTGGTCAGGGGCTGGCTCGGGTGCGGCTCGAGGGAAACGAGAGATGGCTCAAGGGAAAGGGTTAGGGTTCGGTTCTTAGGGTTTAATGGCTAAAGGGTCGAACCGTGGTCTACGAGGGTCATATCATGGTTCACGAGAGTAAATTAGGTAATAAAAGTCTATGTTAAAAATTTGAAAAGAAAATATTAAAGTTTGAATTAATTCGGGTTCAAAACGCTCTATGAAATAATAATTAGGAAAATAAATGGTAAGCCTCAAATTTAAGCTAAATAAAAATATGAGAAATTTAATTTAAGTTTAAATAATTATTTAGGATGGTCTAGAATCAATGCAAGTAATAAAAAGTCAAAATCGAGAAATATTACGTCTAGGGGTAAAACATTCATTTTTCGCTCAAAAATGGGTAGACGTCATGGCAGTGCCCCGAATGCTGTAATATATGATAAAAGGCTTATTCTAAATGTTTAAGGAATTTAAAATTTTATGACAAAACGTTAAAGCTAAAAGATATGTTGCGTGCTTCGTTTAAAAGAAAAATGATATTTATATGCATGATTTTTATAAGTGATGAATTATGAAACGTTGGAAGAGGTGAGGTAATTGTGACTATTACGATGATACGATGATATGGTTGGGGATATCGTGAGGGAAAAGGCCTCCGAGGGAGCCCATTTACGGAAAAGGCCCCAAAGAGAGCCCATTTATGGGAAAAGGCCCAGAGGTAGCCCGTCTATGGGAGATGGCCCCAGAAGAAACCCGACGATCGTATTTCCATATGATGATGATAGGTCAAGGCTCAGTTGACGGGTGAGAGTGTCGCTGATATCCCCGCCACCCAGTACTATGGTTACATGTAGATGGATCCATCGACCTTAAAGCTGAAACGAAAGTCACAATTAACGATCTGAATTCAATAAAAGGAAAAATGTTTATGATGAAATGATAGATGCTATGAAATGACGAAAGGAAAAATGTTTATGTTATGCATGTTAATGAAAAGTTATTTTAAGTAAAATTATTTTTACTGCTGCATGCGATGGTATATGTACTGCTTGTTATCAAGATTATGGTTTGCTGAGTCATTAGACTCACTAGGTGTGATGGATGCAGGTGAGCATGATATTTATGATGATGGAGGTTTGGATGGTTGATCTTGCTGGCTTGAAGGTGAACACAACCCGATGACCAGCGCTAGTTTTTCCGCACTTACGTTTAAGACTTACATTTATGATTTAGCTAAATGATTTGAGTTACTTTTAAGATTTTTATGAGTTATGATGATTTTGAGAGTTTTGAGATGATGTTAGAGTTATGTTATACTTTTGAAAATGTTAAAGTTAAGTTGGTTGACGTTTTATGACTTTATGGTTTGGATTTATGTTCTTTTGGATTTTAAATGGTTAGTTGGTAAATTTATTTTAAAAAAGTTGCAAAATATTTATATATGTATAGGGCCGAGGGTTTGGATTTATGTTCTTTTGGATTTTAAATGGTTAGTTGGTAAATTTATTTTAAAAAAGTTGCAAAATATTTATATATGTATAGGACCGAGAGTATGTTTTTTTAAAAAAAATTATAGTACATTTTAAAGAAAAAAGAGTAGTGGACGTTTCATTTAATATGTTCATCCATATTTTAGATGATTTTAAAACATCATCAATATAAATAAACATAAATTTAAAATAATCTTTAAATAGATTATCTTTCTTTCATTGAAATATATTAGGTGAGTTAGTCAATCACAATGGTAATACTTCCTAAATATAATGACATTGTGGTGTGGAGAATGTAGAGCCCAAAATCAGTACGCGTAAATCTCATGCATTTATTTAATTGTTAAATATTTTATTTAAGTTTAAAATTATTTTAGTGACGCATGATTTATTTAAATTGCATTATTTTTATGATTATGTGATGCACGTTAAAATGTTTTCTCGAATTTCATGTTTCAGGCGATTATTCGATGCGGGATAGAGGAAAGGAGACTGGTGACGATTTTGACAATTTTAAAATGTGTTATTTTATTTTTAAGTTAAGGTTGGGGCATATTAATTAATTTAATAAGTTTCAGCATTTTAAAGCCTAAATTATGTATTTAGTGAGTTTAGAATTTTGAAACTTTTAAAATTGGCTTTGTGCATTTTATTTTGTTAAAAAGGAGAGTTTTATAACATTAGTGTGTATTTATTTTGATTGAGGAGTTTGTTTAAAATTAATGTGAGTTAACCTTTTATTAGCATTTTAATTAGTTAATTTAGCAATAATTCCTCCTAATTAAAACACACACACACACGTTACACACACTCACACACACTTACACATTTTTACACACACTAAAACACACAACACACACCTACACATTTTATTTTCAGATTTTTAATATTGTGGAGAGCAAAAACCTTGGGTTCTTGGCCTAGAGAGCAGCCGCCCCCTCCCTTTGAATTTCCAGCAAGTTTTTGGTGATTTTTATTGCAAGAAAATCGCGTCACGTTCGTCCCGGATCAACCTCGCATCTTTCCCCGCTTCGGTGTCGTCGTTCGGTAACGTTAAAGATTCAAAGGCATGTATATTGTTTCATTTCTACATCGATCTTGCCATAGTAAATATTTTGATGTTTATTGTATGAAAACATGTGAATGTTATGCAAAAGTTTGAGCAAAAATTTGTTGGATCGATTTTTAAACGATTTTTAGATCTGAAAACTAGAAGTTTGTTGTCATTTTAAATACTGCGACTTTTCGGCCGACTTTTTGGAAAAAACTTTCAATATAAAACGTAGAAATTTTTGATACCTTCGATTTGACAGTAAATTCGAAATATTTGGATAAATATTGAGTGATTTATGGTGATTTTCGTAGGACTGCTTAAACTGCGTTTTCTGAAAATATGTTATTGATGTGTTCTGAAGTTTATTTGTTGCAGGCTTCGTTGGGAACCATCGGGTGATCGCTGCTGTGCTTAAATATATGGAGTATGAGTTTGAAATGAGTTTTGATGCTTCGTTTCGTGTCGATAGTCGTTGGTTGCATTAGAAATCATAGAAAACAATTGGTGTCAAATTTGAGTTTATGGGTTTTATTGCGTTGCGTGTGGTGCGTCGTTTCTTTGGGAACATTTGGGACGTTTTGTGGAGTCGAGTCAGTGACATAGTGTCTTAGGATGAGTCTCAAGGCGTTGTTCACTGTCTGTGTAATCGAATTTGGAGAGTATAAGCTTCTAAGTCGCGGAGTCCAGTTGCTCGGCGCCCGAGCGGTAACTTTTTACCGCCCGAGCGCCACTCTTTCTGTTCGAGGGAAAATTTCCAGAAACTCGGCGCTCGAGCGGTAATTTGTTACCGCCCGAGCGCGGACCCTGGCGCTTGAGCGGTAAAGTTTTACCGCCCGAGCGCGGACCCATCTGTAAAAATGTTTGGTTCTTCCTTCTTTTCAAGTTCAATAGTGAGTTAATGTCTTTTATTTTTGGGAAATGTTCACACATCATTTTAGAGATTGTTCGGGATTCGATGTCATGGGTTAGTACGATGATTTAACGAGGTCAAGTCCCGAATTATCTAGAATGTCATAAGCTATTTAATTACTTTGGTGGTAAGCACGAGTACCTACGTCTAAGCTATGAAAGTTAAGTACATGTGATCACGTTAGTATGTGCAGCAGTGACCCCAAGCGAGAACAAACGAATCCCTCAACGCCAAGTAAGTAAGTATGTTTGACGTGCAAAGAAAATATTTTTAATTTTTTGAGGTATGCTAAATGTCTTGTGACCAATTTATGTATGGGATTGGAAAGCGGTAAGGCATGACCAGGGACCAATCCACCCCGTTAAATCATGAACGGGTTTAAATCAGGATTGAAAAGCGGTAAAACATGACCAGGGACCAATCCACCCGTTAAAGCATGAACGGGGATCTCATGTATGTGGCAATGGGTCTTCCCTGTCAGCCCAGTACTGTGGTTTAGTCTGATCAGGCGTATTTACGTATGGGTCACTTGCTTTGAAACATGCATCTACGCAAAATAATGAAGTTTATGAATGTTCAAGTATGTACAAGTATGCAAACATGTTTAAGAAAAGTCTTATAATGATGGCACGTCTATGTTTATTTATGTATGTACAAGTTTCAAGCATGTTACGTTCAAGCTTTTAAGTATGCAAGTTAAAGTTTCAAGTATGTATGCTCTATTTTAAAGTTGCATGTGATTTTATTACGTATTACTCGTTACTTCCAGTTTATACATGTTGAGTCTTTAGACTCACTAGACTTGATCGATGTAGGTGAGGATGCATTTGAGGAGACGAGGGTGAGGACCAGTGAGCTGGCTTGGACTGAGCGGGAGGCTAAACCCGATGACCGCCATGTTTTTTTAAGAATTTATGAAAGTTTCAAATACTCTGACTTTATGTTACTGTCATGATGTCTAGTCAAATGCTTTAGCAAAATTTTTAATTTCGAACGTTTGGTTGCAGTTATTTTTTAGAACGGATTATGGATGATTGCAATTTGAAAGTTTATTTCATATTTAAGAAAATTTTTATTTTTTCGCAAATTTCAAGTAGTTTAAAAGTACGATACTGTTACAGAGAAAGCTATGAATTTCTTGCTTTATTCCTTCATCTGAATCTGATAGAATCTGGACTTACAATCGAAATTAGAGAATATTTTGGAGTTGTTTATACAATGCTTAAATATTCTCTACTGGGTATAAAATACCCATCAAATCCCAGAATTTTATTAATTTCTTGATAATTATTATTAATATAAGTTTGTTCATTTTTTATTTCACCACGATTTCTTACCAGAAAACCTAGAGTGTTATATGTTGAAATTCCTGCTTTGATTAAACTTCTTTGATAATAATATGTATATCCTTTTGAGCTACTATGTTCACTGGGATAGTCTACATCCAACGAACTCATATCTCTCGCCTTCCTTAATTTTAATGATGGCTTGGAGTTGGATTCTGCCCCACCATGCCAAGGGATCTTCATTGTAGTTTTCTTTGATTATTTTCGTGACTTCTTCTAGGAATACTTTTGATTCGAACTCTACATCCTTCTGGTGTAAAAAATTTTGAGGAATTCTATTTCTTCTAGTTGAAGGTTTTGATAGGCTCTTCATTGTACCATTGTTTCTCCAAACCGTATAGAATACTTCATTTTTGGGTTCAGAAGTTTTCCTTCGTCACCACGCTTTCTGCGAAACTGGATTAACAACTTTCTATAAAATGCATCTCTTAGTCTCTGGACTATGATTTTGTGACCACATTGTGTTGTGAACATTAATCTTCCAGTATCATTTTCTTGTGTATAAGATTTAAACATTTGCAAGTAATTATTTTCTAGCAGAATGAGTGCTCTTGTATCATGAAAATAAATCGGTGGTGTTTTCACCTTGTACCAAGGTTTTTTCCAGTACCTCTGATTAATATTTTTTGTCATCTTAATCTTTTTTCGTAAAATTGAGATTCTCTTGGAGAATCTCATGCAAAAATATAAGGTAATTCTTATTCCAATTCTTTTGGAAATACACTTATTTTTGTTGAACAGATTCTCTCTCTGGAATCAATATAAGCAGCAAAATATTATGTTTATATTGTTTATATAAAATTTCTACTAGGATGTATATTGAGAATAAGCTCGTGGTCATTGGATTTTCCACATTCTATCCTTCGTCATGAATTCCATTTCATTCTTTATATGTTTTCAAGGTTTGTGTTCCTCAAGAAACTCTAGCCTAAGAACAAAATGATCTAGTTCTTTTCTTGGGATTCCTTTGATATGAACTTCCAAGTCACCAATATTGATCATTCCTTAGTAAATTTCTATCATATATTGTTCCAATAATATATAGTATTAAAAGGAAATTGATTTCTTTGTCTTGTAATATCAAATATTATTTCGACTTCTATCCACCCTTCTAGACATTTAACCTTTCCTATTGTCGAAAATCTTTTTAGCATCTGTTGGACTTCCTGGGCATGGTTTTTCCCCACCCGTGACTTATTATTCCATCTCTTTGAAAATATAATTTTCTTGATTCCAGTCTAAGACTTTGATTCCTTTGTATAATAGATTTGTCTTGAATCTGAATATTTGTTTCTTGTATTAAATAATAATGGATTCTTTCTAGATAAATGGCCTCATCAACTTTTCTATATATTTCTGATATTTCAATAAACTCATTTATAATAAATAATTCTAAGTGATGTATATTAGATAGAACATATGAAATTTTTTAAGTAATAAAATATGGTCTATTATCATCTTTCATCATCCTCTTTTCTTTGAAATTTTGATGCAACTTTAAAGTTCGGCTGAAATTTCGATCTGCCATGTTTTAGGCAATTCTTGGACAAATTACTTCTTTCTTGCACATAGATTCCTTGAGATTTTTCCCAGCATTGAATCTTGAAGATTACTCATTTGTTAATCGCATATAGCAATGTCAATAGATGATTCTATTTCGTCTTTAAAAGTAGCTTTTATCAAAATCAGCATTGCTCTTATATGAATTCAAGACATAGTTCGTGTTACTTATATCTTGAGTTTTTGTAATTCCTCCTTAATTTCTTTAGAATGAATTACTTGCATCTACATCTGGTTTCTCGTAAATTTCATTGTATTTCCATTTCCATTCTAGAAACTTTATAGATGATGCTTTCTGTCTTTTAGGCCAAGATTTCCTAAGCAACTTTTTAATTGTCCTGTAGAAAATCCTTTATATATATAGGTTATGATTTTTCCTCATGATCTTTTGGACTATGTTGTGAATATTGTTGTCTAGCTAAAGAAACCAGACAATTTTTTATGTATTTTGTGTCAAACACCACGTCTTCAGTCAAATTCTGATTATGTTCCATCATATTCTTCTTGACTGAAGATTTATTCTTCTTCATATATACTCTCGTCTAAAAAATATCTTCAAACCGGTATACTTGAACTAGAACTTGGTAATAAGTTGCTTCTTCAATATCCAGAGTTGGTTCAAAGCTTTTTATCTCTTTTCTGTCATTTATGGAAAATTGTTTGAACTATGACATCTTGCTCCACATGTCCCTCAATTAAAATCTTTAAAACTTTCACTAGCAAGAGTTTGAGCTATAATGAAAGTTTTCTTTGTTGGTGTTCGTCCCGTGCTTCGAGATGAGTACGATGCTTGGGAGGACATCCTAATTTTTTATGGTCCACATTTTTGTCCAGTTTTTTAATATCTAGATTTTTGTCTAGACCATATTGTTCTTGGTTTCCAAGTACTACTTCTACTTCTTCCCCTTCTGGCATAAGGACGAGATATAAAGCCCTTCATTTTCTACCTTTGTAGCTAAATGATTGTTGGAGGATCATTTTCTTTACTGTCACGCCCCGAAACTCGGGATTTGACACCGGCGTTGTTCATCAATCACACAATCGAAAAACAACCAGCCTCGTAGCACAGTATAAACCGAAACCAGTTTATTTCATAAATTCGCAAAAACAACCATTGTCTTTACAACTGAATAAATTGCGGAAGCGTTTACAATTAAAATAAACCTACTAAAATTCTTAAATCCTTGCAGCAAAATTCTCGAAATTTAAATAATTTCACCAGCCCCAAAATTGATCCGACTCTTCTTCCTCAACCTGTTCCTCTGATTTATCTTCGGATTTATCTGGGAAGGTTGTAAGAGGTGAGTATTTTGGGAAATACTTAGCAAGTGGGGGCCGTTCGAGTACACAACAACATGCATATAAAATTCGAAATGCGTACACACACACACACCATGCATAAATTGACTCATACCACATTCGTATCCTTGACCTGACACTGAGATTCCTCTACTTTCAATGGTTTACTGACGTCAGTCCCTAATTTTTATTCCTCTAAGGGGGCGAGGCCGGATCGGTTATATCTCCACCGTATGAGGGTCATATCATAGTTGGGATTCCCTCCCATATCAAGTTGAATCCTCACAGTGTCAACACAAAACTCATGCACAAATCGTAGCCAGAAGGGGTAGAAGAAGAATTGTACTCGACCGAAATTTCGAAAATACGAAAATGCATACACCGAAATTACACATTTAAAACAAGCCCACTTACCTTAGATATCGTAGAAACGTGAATAGAGGGAATTCCTGCACTGGAATTTCGAACCCTAGCTTCGTGGTTGGACTGCAGCAGCGCTTCGCTGTGCTCGAAAAATCCTAAAGAGACTAGGCACTATTTTCGAAAATTTGAGTGTGTTGTGTGAGGTGTGATTTTCGAATACAGGGCCCTCCTATTTATAGGTGTTGGCTGCTATCGGGATCGAGTGATATCGCGTTGAAATCTGACTTAAATCTTTTATCTCGAATCGTGATATATCTATCCGTCATTTGTTCGAAATTTAAATCTTTTATCCCATGCAAATCTCGAAATTTGCATATATATATACTGATAAATTTCGAATTCTAGAGATTTTATTATCATTTTTCCGATTTATATCCCGGTATCTCCATATCAACTCAAATCTTAGACATTTATCTGCGAAATTTCAAATAATATACACGATATTATTATTATTCAATCTTGGTAAAATCTTACAAATCTCACATCCTCAAATGAGATAAATCCTGGTATCCAAAATATACTATCGTGATAAAAACTTAAATGATAAAGCTTAAAATTCTTGGATTTTACATCCCTCCCTCCTTATGGGAAGTTTCGTCCTCGAAACTTGGGTTGGCTTGGTCTCCGAAGAGATACGGGTACTGGTTTCTCATCCTTTCTTCTAGCTCCCACGTGGCTTCTCTTTCGGTGTGGTTCCACCATTGTACCTTGACGTAGGGAATAATTCGTCGTCTTAGCACTTGGTCCTTGGTGTCCACAATTCTAATGGGAACTTCTTCGTACTTCAGCTCTTCTCCCAAGTTACTTTCGATTATGAGCGGTTCTACTTCCAACACGTGGCTTGGATCCGAGATGTATTTCCGTAGCTGGGACACGTGGAAAACATTATGAATTCTAGACATGTTTGGCGGCAGCGCCAATCTGTATGCCAGTGTGCCTATTTTTTCCAAAATTTCAAAGGGTCCTACATAACGGGGGTTTAGCTTCCCGGCTTTACTGAATCGGACAACTCCTTTCATAGGCGACACTTTCACGTAGGCCTTCTCGCCAACGTTGAATTCCACTGGCCTTCTTTTCAGATCTGCCCAACTCTTTTGTCGGTCTTGAGCTGCCTTGAGTTTCTCTCGGACTACTGTAACCTTGTCTACTGTTATCTGTACGAGCTCGGGTCCTACTACTGCTTTTTCTCCCACTTCATCCCAATAAAGTGGTGATCGACATTTCCTTCCATAAAGAGCTTCGTATGGGGCCATTCCGATGCTGCTGTGATAGCTGTTGTTGTAAGCAAACTCAATTAAAGGTAGATGAGTGCTCCAATTGATATTGAATTCAAGAGTGCATGCTCGCAGCATATCTTCCAAAGTTTGGATGGTTCTCTCCGTTTGTCCATCGGTTTGAGGATGATAGGCCGTACTTAGGGTTACTTTCGTTCCCATGGCCTCTTGAAAGCTCTTCCAAAAGCGCGAGACGAACCTTGGGTCTCTGTCAGACAGGATGCTCACTGGTACTCCATGAAGTCTTACAATATTGTCCATGTACAGTGTAGCTAATTTGTTCAGATTGTAGTTCATATGGACGGGTAGGAAGTGTGCAGATTTTGTAAGTCTATCTACAATTACCCATATTCCGTCCTGACCTTGCCTTGACTTTGGTAATCCTACCACAAAGTCCATGGAGATATGGTCCCACTTCCACTCAGGTATCTCCAACGGTTGCAATAATCCTCCGGGTCGCTGGTGCTCTGCTTTGACCTGTTGACAAACCTGACACTTAGAGACGAATACTGCCACATCTCTTTTCATTCCGTTCCACCAAAAATTCCTCTTAAGGTCTCTGTACATTTTTGTACTGCCTGGATGGACTGAAAACTTGGACTTGTGTGCTTCTGATAGTATTTCTTGGCGAAGGTTATCGTTGTTCGGTACGCACAGTCGTCCATTCATCCATAGGACTCCCTTGTCATCAATTTGTAGATCTTGAGACTTCCCGCTTTCGACTTGCTCCTTAAGTTTCTTTAGCTCGGGGTCTCGGTCCTGATTTAACTTAACGGTCTCCTGCAGACATGGCTGGGCCGAGAGGGAACCTAGAGTGATCTTGCCTCCATTTTTCCGACTCAGAGCATCGGCCACTTTGTTCGCTTTACCTATATGGTAACTTATAGTCAAGTCGTAATCCTTCAATAGTTCGATCCATCGCCTTTACCTCATGTTTAGTTCTTTTTGGGTGAACAAGTACTTGAGACTCTGGTGATCTGTGAAAATTTCGCACTTGGCACCATAGAGATAGTGCCTCCAAATTTTTAAGGCAAATACAACTGCTGCTAACTCAAGATCATGCGTAGGGTAGTTCTTTTCGTACGGTTTCAACTGCCTTGACGCATAGGCGATCACTCTTCCCTCTTGCATGAGTACGCATCCCAGACCTTCCTTAGATGCGTCACTGTAGATGGTGAATTCTTTATCTTCAGTAGGTAAGATTAGCACTGGCGTGGATGCAAGTTTTTCTTTCAATGTCTGAAAACTTTTCTCGCAACCTTCGTCCCAGATGAACTTGGAATTATTCTGAGTGAGCTTAGTCAGTGGTATAGCTATGGAAGAAAAACCTTCGACGAACTTCCTGTAATAACCTGCCAGTCCAAGAAAGCTCCTGATGTCGGTGGCGTTCTTAGGTTTTGGCCACTCTGTAATTGCCTCAACTTTCTTGGGATCCACTGATACTCCTGCTTCCGAGATCACATGTCCTAAAAAGGATACACTCTTAAGCCAGAACGCACATTTCTTAAACTTAGCATATAGCTCTTTCTCCCTCAGTGTCTGTAGTGCAAGGCGGAGGTGCTCTTCATGTTCTTCCTCGTTGGGAGAATAAATGAGGATGTCATCAATAAATACCACTACGAACCGGTCCAGAAATGGTTTGAACACTCTGTTCATTAGGTCCATAAAGGCTGCAGGCGCATTGGTCAACCCAAAAGGCATCACCGTGAACTCATAATGCCCATATCTTGTCCGAAAAGCTGTTTTGGAGATATCTTCAGCCCTGACCTTCAGTTGGTGGTATCCAGTCCTCAGATCCAATTTAGAAAAGACTGCGGCTCCCTTGAGCTGGTCAAATAGATCGTCTATTCTCGGAAGAGGGTACTTGTTCTTGATAGTGATCTTGTTCAGTTCCCTATAGTCGATGCACAATCTCATACTCCCATCTTTCTTCTTCACAAAGAGTACTGGCGCTCCCCATGGGGACACACTAGGTCGAATTTGTTTTTTGTCCAGCAATTCTTGGAGTTGCTCTTTTAATTCCTTGAGTTCGGCTGGTGCCATCCTGTAAGGTGCTTTAGAGATTGGTGCTGCACCAGGAACCAGATTAATTTCGAACTCAACTTCGCGGTCCGGAACTGTCCCTGGGAGTTCTTCTGGGAAAACATCCGGGAACTCACATACTATTGGGATGTCTTCTATCCTCATTTCGACTTCTCCGTGCACTTCGTTGATCATTGCTAGATAGGTGTCTTCTCCAGATTTCATGGCCTTCCATGCCTGGGAAGCGGAAAGGAGTGATTTTCGTTTCTTGGATTTACCATGATACACGATCTCTACCTGATTTGGGGTTCAGAGCTTAACTCTTTTCCCTTTACAGTCCACTATGGCATTATTACTGGCTAACCAATCCATCCCTAGAATGATGTCGAAATCGACCATAACCAATTGTATCAAGTCGGCACTGAAAGTCTGATTAGCGATACCGATCTTACAATCCTTGTGAATTTCATGAGTTTCTATGGTCTTACTCGTAGGTGTGGCTATCCGAAAAGGTTCAGTTAGAGATTCGGGCTTAAGTCCTACTTTCTTAGCAAACCTTTTAGACACAAAAGAGTGTGTAGCACCACAGTCAAACAATGCATAAGCAGGTACTTCTTGAAGTAAGATGGTACCTGATACGACTTCATTGGCGTCGTCCGCCTCTTCTTGGTTCATAGCGAACACCCTGGCATTAGGCTTATTCTCCTTTGGTTTGTTGGGGTTAGCTCCCACATTCGGCCCAGTTCCCTTGTTGGGCCCAGCATCTTGGTTGGCGGCCGTAGGACAATCTGCGATCCTGTGCCCTGCTTTCCCACATCCGAAGCACGCACCACTGGCTCTTCGACATTCCCCGGGGTGTCTGAAACCGCACTTCGGGCATGGCTTGGGTCCTTGATGGTTGGCCACTGAGGTTTGCCCTGAGGAAGGTCCGCCTGATTGGTTTGGCTTTCTGAACTTCTGACCGCCCTGAGAAGACTGACCGGCATGGGGTCGCTTGTTCTTATTCTCTCCCTCCCTGCGGCGGATGTCGGTTTCAGCTCGGATAGCTGCGTCCATAAGATCTGCAAAATTGGCGGGCTGATAAACTGCTAAGGCTGACTGGATTCTACTGTTTAATCCTCTCTTGAAGCGGTGCAGCTTCAAAACTTCGTCCGCCATGATGGCCGGAGCATAAGATCCAAGGGCATTAAACTGAGACGTGTACTCCACTACTGACATGTCTGGAGTTTGAGTGAGATTTTCAAAGTCACTTAACTTCTGCAATCTGACCTCTGCCGGATAGTACTGTTTTAGAAATGTTTCTCGGAAGTTTCGCCATGTGATTGGTCCAGCAGCGATCATGGCTGGCGAGACTGCTTCCCACCATTTAGCTGCTCTGTCTTCCAGGAAAGGAACAATCACATCCACTTTGAGTGCCTCGGGGACTTCCAAAAGCCTTAACTGAGTCTCGACACTCTTTAGCCAACTCTGGCCAATTTCAGGATCAGCGTCCCCTCTGAATATCGGACATCTGTTCTTTCGGAGGGATTCATAATGAAATTTGATTCCATTCGGTGGTGGTGGTGGAGGTGGTTGATTGGCATTTGGGTTTCCCAACCCTTGAAGTGTCGTGGCCACTATGGTGGCTATGGCCATAAGATCAGCTTGGCTTAGATTAACTGCAGGCGGTGGTCCATTCTCCCGTCGATTCTCCTGTCTCAAGATTACTAGCTCTCAGCCTCCTGATAGTCCTATCCTGGTGTCCTATAGCCAATTCCTTTAAATGTATAGCAGCTTGAGCGCGCGTGCGAGGTTGGTGATTATCCAGCTGGGTCGTCTCCCTAAGAGTAATTGGGGTCACTTTCTTACGAGCGGTGACACGGAAACGAGCCATTTCCTGAAACAATAAAGAAAGAAAACGCTCAGAATATCAAAAATAGGATAAAATAAATATCAAGAACTAATAGAGCAAGGTATCGAAATTTATATGTATTTTTCGAAAATTTCCGAAAATAGGAGGTTAAAGCTGGCCGGTTGACTCGATGATTCGGCCGAGTTGACTTGTTGGGTTGACTCGCCGGTGTACGGTCGGAGTAAAGGTGTGCGTTGGCGAAGAAGTCAGGGTCTCGGAACCGGCGATGTCACGGCCAGAATCGGTCGGAAGTTATCTAATTTGGCCGGAAAATTCGCGCAACTCGCTAACTATCTCGAATTTGGGCGTTTACGATTGGTTGATCCAATCCAAAAATTGATTGTTGAGAAACGTTACCCATGGATTGTGTATCGTTTGTGTAAAATTAATTTAAAATCGGAGTAGTATTGTTAGGGTAATTGGACAAAACAAAATTCGGCGTTTAGGGTTTACACGCCCTAGTTCTTAGATCTGAAATTACGGCTTCACCCGAACACTAAATCTGAAATTGGTTGAGGGCTATTGTTCGTTTCGTCGAGACGATTTCGGAACTGGTCTCTGATTGAACACAAATTACCGGAATCGGCGGAAAAGCTCGGCGGCGCACGTAAGGTGCTGTTTTGCCGAAATCCGAAATTTTTTTTTTGAAACTCGATTCTTCCACTCGGATTTTGAACCTGGCGGCTCTGATACCACTTAAATGTCACGCCCTGAAACTCGAGATTTGACACCGGCGTTGTTCATCAATCACACAATCGAAAAACAATCAGCCTCGTAGCACATTATAAACCGAAACCAGTTTATTTCATAAATTCGCAAAAACAACCATTGTCTTTACAACTGAATAAATTGAATAAATTGCGGAAGCGTTTACAATTAAAATAAACCTACTAAAATTCTTAAATCCTTGCAGCAAAATTCTCGAAATTTAAATAATTTCACCAGCCCCAAAATTGATCCGACTCTTCTTCCTCAACCTGTTCTTCTGATTTATCTTCGGATTTATCTGGGAAGGTTGTAAGGGGTGAGTATTTTGGGAAATACTTAGCAAGTGGGGGCCGTTCGAGTACACAACAACATGCATATAAAATTCGAAATGCGTACACACACACACACCATGCATAAATTGACTCATACCCCATTCGTATCCTTGACCTGACACTGAGATTCCTCTACTTTCAATGGTTTACTGACGTCAGTCCCTAATTTTTATTCCTCTAAGGGGGCGAGGCCGGATCGGTTATATCCCCACCGTATGAGGGTCATATCATAGTTGGGATTCCCTCCCATATCAAGTTGAATCCTCACAGCATCAACACAAAACTCATGCACAAATCGTAGCCAGAAGGGGTAGAAGAAGAATTGTACTCGACCGAAATTTCGAAAATACGAAAATGCATACACCGAAATTACACATTTAAAACAAGCCCACTTACCTTAGATATCGTAGAAACGTGAATAGAGGGAATTCCTGCACTGGAATTTCGAACCCTAGCTTCGTGGTTGGACTGCAGCAGCGCTTCGCTGTGCTCGAAAATTCCTAAAGAGACTAGGCACTATTTTCGAAAATTTGAGTGTGTTGTGTGAGGTGTGATTTTCGAATACAGGGCCCTCCTATTTATAGGGGTTTGCTGCTATCGTGATCGAGTGATATCGCGTTGAAATCTGACTTAAATCTTTTATCTCGAATCGTGATATATCTATCCGTCATTTGTTCGAAATTTAAATCTTTTATCCCATGCAAATCTCGAAATTTGCATATATATATATACTGATAAATTTCGAATTCTAGAGATTTTATTATCATTTGTCCGATTTATATCCCGGTATCTCCATATCAACTCAAATCTTAGACATTTATCTGCGAAATTTTAAATAATATACAAGATATTATTATTATTCAATCTTGGTAAAATCTTACAAATCTCACATCCTCAAATGAGATAAATCCTGGTATCCAAAATATACTATCGTGATAAAAACTTAAATGATAAAGCTTAAAATTCTTGGATTTTACATTTACAACATAAAAGAGTTAGTTTATTAATACTTGTTAGGATCGATTATGATGATCATCGTTGAGCTACAATAGCTCGGTTCTTGAGATATTGAACACCGATGAATTAAATCGAGTTTGATTTTCAAACCAAGTGCAAGACACTCAAAATAATCCTTCGTAGAAACCGATTAAACATTTTGTAAAGCATTTAAAATATATGCAAGTTGAATGAGTAGAAAATATTTTGGTTGAAGCATTTTATCAAACATTTGGTATGCAATAATTTTGTATTTGAAGAACACATAAAATACTTCGACAATGCATCCTTAAAAGAATTGAAATGATAAGTAAATGCAATAAACAAATAGACACGAATTTTTTTGTAGATGTTCGGAGACTTCAAATGCTCCTACGTCACCCCTTCTTCCACATTAGGAAGGATTCACTAGAAGACTTTGATTTATACAACTCTTTGTACAAACCCACTCCGGATGGGCAGCACCCAACTAGAACTCCTAGCACTCAAGATTGCTGGCAGCACCTCACAATCATCATATTGTTTAATGTCTCACATGCAAAGACTACAAACACATTGTTTTACGTCTTTTTGTGAAGACTCACTCAACTAATATTTGAAGTTCAACTCTCTTGTATATGTGTGAGTGATTGTGTGTGAGGAATTTATCCTTTACAGTGTACATCTCAAATGTATCCTCACACAAGAGCTTGTGTTCTCAACTAGCTGATATATTCATGCTAACTACCCATGCTTTGAATCATATTCAAAAGCTCTTGTTTGTTCTTCTAGATGTTGTATTTATAGGCCCCAACAATGATATATACGATAGGTGTACTGTTTCTGAAATTGCAACGGTCAAATTCGCCTTGCTGGTCATTTTCCCGAGTGGTCAACTCTAGTCAACCGATTCAGTTAAACTGGTATTCAGCTGGTTTGGTTAAGTTTCAGCTGATTCAGTTCAACTGGTCTTCAGCTGGTTTTGTTCAGTTTCAGTTCAGTTGGTCAGCTGAAAATCAATCTAGCTGATTTCAGTTTGTGCAGAACCAGTAGCTTTCTCGTCATTTATCAGCATCTTAAACTTCGATTCAGACTTTGACTTCTGAGGATGATTTATATCATCGTCTTATCTTTCTAACGCATACTGAATCGTTTCATTATAATAAACTAACTGAGAGATATGACCAAAATACCGCAACTGCTCATACCCAACTGATTGCTGTTTTCGTGCAATCAGTTTGGTAATTCAGCTATCAGTTAGACCTCGATAACATCCGATTTTGCCCAACTGACCTTTTGAATCATCCAATTGAGAGATATAATCAAAATACCGTATCTTTCCAGAAATTTAGTTTGTGCAGAATTCATTTTCAGCTTGCTTCTTGTTTTAACAACTTCACACTTGAGTAAATATGTTAGAAACATAATAACAAGTTTTGTTAACATCAAAATAAAGATTGCGAACATGAAATGTTCTAACAATACTTCTTAATCATTTGTAATTCTTTGTAATGTTGTCATATGATACAATTCTGCCAATTTTCCTTTGAGAAATATGCCCTTCGTGCCAAAGTATCTGTGAATTACCATGGACATGTTCCTTAGTTAGCATTTATCTCCAAGTACTTGGCATTTTAAGAAAAGTTACATTGTTATATTTTTCGACTCCTGAATTCCGTCTATATTTAGTGAATAACATAATGAATTCATTCATTAAACAGATGTCATGTAATTCAAGACTATATAGAGCTTGATTATGTTTCTTTTCTTCTCTGTATCTTAACTGTTAAAATATTCTACTCTTATAAATTGTGCTTTAAATAGGGTAGTCATTCTTTCAGCTATCTCACTAAGAAAATCTTCGGCTAAGACTGACTCTTTATTTCTGTCGAAGTCATGTCTCAAGAGATTTTAACTGATCCCATCAGAATCATTTCTAAAAGTTTAATGAATAATTCTTTGTTCATATCAAGTGTGCCTGCTGCGATTCTCATAGCTGATGTCTAGTTATCTATGAGATCTTCTCTGTTTTTGAAATCCAGTATAATCACATAAAGATGTATTGGTTCTAGTGTTTGGTGCAAGGGAATTTGATTTCTCTTTGACCTTGTTTCCACTGGGTATGCTTCTCTACCTATTTGGAAATCTGCTTGCGGTCTCTCATATTTGTATTATGAAATCCCACAATTTCCTTTAGTGGTTCATGGGAAGATGACCAAATTTTTTAGAGAGGTTCGCTTCCTGTTGTATTTATCTTCAGATCTACGACCTTGAAATTCGTAAAAGACTCTACAATATTTTGAAGATCTTCTAGACCAATTCTTTCTATAAATGTGTTTATTTCTATCATAGCCTTAAAATGCTGCAAGTTTGTAAGATCAGATTGCTTATTTTTCTTCGTTAGTTAAAGGTTTTGGCAAATCACTGACCTTCTCTCTTTGGTGTAATAACGGTTCAGTACCAAAGGATGATGGTAACATTCCTTTCGAGATCCATTTACTAGAACTTGTTTGTTGTTCTAGAGTTTAATTTTTTTTTAAAATATCATTTTTTTTCAAAGAATTTTTTTTTTTGTTTTTCAAGAATTTCCTCGATTTTATGAGATACATATATATCTGATTGTCATAGTTATATACCGTCTTTTAGATCTCTAAGATCTCTAGAGAGCTTAGAAGAATTCGAGACTATTTCTAAAACCTATTATTTTAAATCATAAATTTATCTTAGAACTCTAAGTTGTTCTTTTTTGCACCTAATGACTAACATTAGTTAGCTTTTATTATAAATATTCCAAAATATTGAATAAATCATATAAATATTTAATATTGAACATATATTTTTTTAGAAAATATCATTTTCAAATATTTATTTACACATAATAATATAAACATTATATGTTTGAAATAAAATACAAGACTCTTGAAGCATCTATGACAATTTAATTCAATTTTTTGTTTATTTTTTAACAACCAAATTTAGCCTAATAATTGCCTCCCACTCTTGATTTTTCTTTTTCTTTCTCGTTTCTTCTGAACTCCATTTTATTCTAGCTTTTAAACTCCTTCGTTTTTGAACCAATCGAAATATTTATGGCATGATTCTTTTTCGCAGATCCATTGATTTGATTTGATTCTTACAAGAATAATCTTTTCATTATGGTCGGCGTCGCGTTGGCGGCGGAGTGGCAGGTTCTCTACAACCGGTACTATCGCAAGCCGGAGCTCTACCAGATGCAATGGAGGCATGTCGACCTCACGCGCAATAAAATTGCCTGTGCTCCTTTCGGCGGCCCGATCGCGGCCATCCGAGACGACACCAAGATCGTGCAGCTCTACGCAGAGTCCGCCCTACGCAAGCTCCGCATCTATACCTCTTCGGGCATTCTCATCTCGGAGGCCATCTGGAAAAACCCGGGTGGTCGTCTTATCGGCATGTCCTGGACCGATGACCTAACCCTGATTTGCATCACTCAAAACGGCACCGTTTACTCATACAACATCCACGCGGAGTTACTCAGTACTTCCTCATTAGGAAAGGAGTGTTTCGACAACAGCGTCGTTGATTGCGTGTTTTGGGGAAATGGCGTGGTGTGCATTAATGAGGCATTCGAGATTTTTGCAGTGCCGGAGTTTAAGACTCCAACTACTGTGGTCAAAATGGCAGATTGTGGTTTGGAGGAGCTGCCGCTTTGCATGGCTGTAATCGAGCCGCAGTATAGAAATTCGGGTGATGTGGAGGTTTTGTTGGGAGTTGGGGATCACGTGCTGTCCGTGGAAGAGGATGGAGTGCAGGAATTGGGAGCAGGAGTGGGGCCACTGCAGAAGATGGTGGTCTCCAGAAAAGGGGAGTTCGTAGCATCGTTCACGCATGATGGAAGGCTTCTGGTCATGTCCTCTGATTTTTCTAATGTTATTATTGAATACGCTTCTGAGGTAAAGGCTTGTAACTACTCAATTGTCTATTTGAATTCTGTAGGCTGCTATTTGCATCCATTTTCTGCTTGATGGATAATGGTGTTGAAATGATTTGATACACCCTTTGAGTTGCAACTGTATATTATACTTTTTTTTGTACGCTGATGATATTGTTTACATAGTTATCTAAATGAATGAGCTGATTCTGGCTTGCTTTTCCACCTTAGGATATTTATTGATCTCTGTGTTAGCAGTTGAATCATACACTCTGGAATTACTCCTAATCACCTTCTCTCGAAGAGCAGCTTCATGTTAAAGTAACACAATTGTATTCCATTTACTCAGCCTTTAACTATGAGATTTCATCTCCATGTGAAATAGAGTTCCTTTTTTCTGCTTGATCGATGAACACAAGTTGTTGCTTCTTTTCAGAGAGGAACATAAGGGAAAAATTATGTTACACAGTTACACTGAACGATTATCTCTGGCATAAGTCATACTCCTTTGCATCTTGTAGCTCTTCTTGGGACACTTCAAATTGCATGATTTGTCATCTAAATTTTTTTTGAATTTGTGCATAGTCAGCGCTTCCTCCTGACCAACTAGCTTGGTGCGGAATGGACAGTGTCTTACTTTGCTGGGATGACATGTTATTGATGGTGGGCCCTTATGGCGATCCAGTACGTTACATCTACGATGAGCCAATAATTTTGATCCCAGAATGTGATGGTGTGCGAATACTTTCTAATACTAGTATGGAGTTTCTGCATCGAGTCCCAGACTCTACGGTTTCTATTTTTCAGATTGGGAGCACCTTACCCTCTGCTTTGTTATATGATGCTCTGGATCATTTTGACCGGAGAAGTGCCAAGGTAGTCTTCCTCTAATCATGTACTTTAAAATTTTATTTCTCCTGGCGTCATTTGGATACACTTCATCATGTTGTCCTGATATTATGGTCTGGAAGCCACATCTTCTTTACCTGTAGTCCTGTTGCATCTGTTATTTGTTCAGTATCACATGCTAGGCATTATCTACCTTTCAATTTCTCCTTATTCTGCATGGTCAATGAAACTTATTTTTGGGACCTAACCGTAGCTTATAAACACCGCCACAATATGTGTTACCCTTATGTGGAGATGCATATTTCTTTTGAATAATTAGAACATTTACTCATGGTTTTTGTGAAAAGCAGAAGACATGTAATGCAATGCAGTATTCTGTTCTTTCATCGCTTTTCATTGAATAGATTTGTGCAGTTTGTCCCTAGTTCAAGGTAATGAAAGCTATGGGTCTGGAGATACTATCCAATAACACCCTGAAGATCCATTATGCAGTGTATTTAGTTTATATTTCAACTTTTAATGTTTACTCATGTTCAATGCATTGACCATAGCTTTAATTGGCTACATCATCCTTCATGCACTGCTGACTTAACAGTCATGGTTGACAGCTTTTATGTGCATTATTCATTCCATCTACGAAGCCTTTTTCCTTGGGAGTTCTGTCAATGAAATATATTTGAAATCCTCGAGAATGAGCCTTATCATCTTGAAATTTCTGGATGACCATAGGCATTAAACTTAGAAGTAATTGAATGTTGAGCTAGTAGGTGTAAGGAATTGATAGCTATAAAAATAGAGATATGAGAAAAATGACTTCTCTACTAATTCCATGAGTATAGTACACGTTATATAGGCCACAACTGATACTTCTTCTTCAAAAAAATCAAAGAAAAAAATATTAGCCTACCTTTTTTAAAAGATTAAAATTATCCTCTCAATTATAATCAAAACACAAAAATATCATTGAATTTTTACTAAATCATAAAATATTCTTGATTGATTTTATCTACAATGGTGATTGGAAGAAAAGTTAATGAGATAAAATAACAGAAGTTTTTTGAATTTAATTTAATGTTAATACGAGAATACTGACGTTCAATAATATGGCAGGCCGATGAAAATTTAAGATTGATCCGCTCTTCTTTGCCAGAAGCTGTTGAGGCTTGTGTCGATGCTGCTGGTTATGAATTTGATATTTCTCAACAACGAATGCTACTGAGAGCTGCGAGCTATGGGCAAGCTTTTTGCAGGTTTGTATATTATGTTCTTTGATTGAGGTGGTCAGCATGAAGTATTGAACCATATCATGCCGAAATACAAGGTCACTTACTGGAGTATGGCGCAACATTTGTTGGTGAATAACAGTTTAATGGCATTTCTTTGTTACGAAATGAATATAGTGCAGTTTAAATGTTGTGGAAGGCATGTTTAATAAACTGGAGATTTGTTAAATTTTGACTAGTAAAAAGGCGATATTGTCCTTCATCCACAAATAGAAAGGCTAAAGCTCTCTTGCCGTTCTATCTTGATATTGAGATAGAATCGTCACCTTTTTATTTACGTAATTGGAGAAGGGTCCTTTAAATTTATGACATTCTCTCTACATTTATATAAACCATGAACTTCGTTGACTAAAAACACATAATGCAACACATTGCACAATTCTCCTTTAATAAATGTCGGTGGTTTTTTAAAATTCGAATTTATGTGAGGTCATTGAACTAATAATCACAGTAGTACAGTTGCAGCATGTGTGTTGTTACTGGAGGCATGGTAAAATCAAAGCACTATCTTAAACTGGGATTATAAGCTCTGTATGATCTTTGATAAACAATTTTCGCTTGCATTTTAATCTTATCGTGACTGATGTTTTTTCAAATTTTATCATCTGCTATGCGATGTTTATTTTTGGGTAAAAGCTGAATCGTTCGACTTCATTTTCACCGTGTAGTGTATTTTTTCCGTTTCAGATGGGATTAAAATTATTGGGATGGTTGTCCATAAATTTAGCAGTTAAATTATTTTAATGCTATGGTTGGTGATCTGTGTTCATTTCTGTGGCTTCTCCACCGTGACCTCTGTAAGGAAAACATTTTGAAATGGGAAGTTTACGGTCCCATGAATTTTATGCTTTTAATTTTCTTGGCTATTGAAACTTCTAATACTAATATTCTTCAATCTGAAGTACTGTAAGAGCAACAAGCTCTTTTTTAAGTTCACCAGCAGTTGTAACATGATAAAGCGTACATGTACTGAATTACATTATGTGCAAGATAACAACTTTCATGGATCGATTTCTCCAGTTGCGATACTCCAAGTATTAGATTATGGTAGATGAGATTCTTTGAAATCAATTTGCTTATCTTCCTGTGCTAACAAATTGCAAATGAGTGAAAGGATGAGTAACTTAACCGCCAAGAGGCCTGATCATCTCTTGGAACATGGGTTGCTGCAGCATTTCTTCTGCACATGAAATTCAACTTGTTCTTATTTGATTTTCTTTCTTGTAAAATCTCTTCAACATCTCCAGTTTTGCAGTTTAATAAATTTTAATTTTTCTCAAAAGAATATTGTTTTCTGATTTTCCTGGTAATGATATCCAGTTGGCTTTGACAGCCATTTTCAACATGACCGAATTCAAGAGACTTGTAAAATGTTACGAGTATTAAATGCTGTGCGCCATGTTGAGATCGGTATTCCTCTTAGTATTCAGCAATACAAGGTCTTAACTTCTGTCCTCTTTATTTTTTAAGTTTCAATCACTGATTACCATGTTGAGATTGCTCTCTATTTTTGCAGTTGCTTACACCAACTATTCTGATTAACCGTCTGATTAATGCTCATAAACACCTTCTAGCTTTGCGTATATCAGCATACCTTGGCATGAATCAAGTAAGTTGGTCTTTTGACATTTCTTTCTTCTATATAAGAAGTAAAAGATTCCTGATCTGTTCATGGTTGTTCCTCATTTATCTGGCAGAAAGGTCTTAGGATATAGTAATTTCTTTTCCTGACTTTATGTATCATTGATATTTCTTCGTTCAGTGACGTTGATTTACATTACTTTCAGCCAAACAAAGCGACAAGTCAGGCGATTTTGCTTCTGTAAGTTACCAGATTTTCTTAGCATGAGAACTTGGAAGATAAAAAATTTAGAGTTACTAGAGCAAAGACAATACATAGAAAATTGAAGTTTAGCAAACCTTCAAGTCTCTAGGATCATTTTTATAGAAAAATGACATTTTTATAGAAAAATGAGGGGGATTGATAGAGATTTATTGCATAGTATACAAGTAGGAGGATCAAAGTGGAGAAGAGCATTCGGTATTTTATTTAATCATAAGGTGTCCCTGAAACTCAAATGGAAGTTTTATAGAATAGTGGTTACATCTGTTGTGTCATATGGATCCGAATGTTGTGCAGGAAAGTGGACACTAACAAAAGATTAGAGTCATAAAAATGTTGATGCTCAGGTGGATGTGCGGACGTACAATAATAGATAGACTAAGAAACGAGTATATTAGAGAAAAAGTTGGCATTACATATATCGATGTAAAATTGATAGAGACACGCATGAGATGGTATGGAAACATTCAAATGAAACCAATAGAGACTCTAGTTAAGAGATGCCAGACCATGACTAGCACCCTATGTAGCACGGATATCCTAATATTTTTTTTGAAGTATCGGATACGGATACGACACGCATATATGCGTGTCGGATACCACAAAATCCGTATCGTTGACTTTGTTTAGGGTTGACTAGCCGGATACGTTTTGGACACGGCGAGGACACGCCATCGATACGACATTGATACGTTTTTCGGATACGTTTGGGCAAAATTGCAGATATTTAAAAGTTTTAGGGGTTAATTAAAAAAAATTAAAATTTCTAGGGACTAAAGAAAAATTTAAAATAAATTTGGATGGGCTTTTAAATCCCTAAATACATTTGTCCGTCTCTTTCATTCCATTTTTATAATTTTTACTTTTCAATATTAAATTTATATAAATATAAATATATATAATATTTATATATATTTTAATGATTGTCGTATCCTAGCCGTATCGTGTCTAATATTTTCAAAATTTGACGTGTCGCCGTATCTGTATCGTATTCGATACGATACTCGTACTCGTATCCATACAACATAGCTAGCACCCATATTAATAGACGAAGAGTAAGTCAAAAAAAGACTTGAATAATAACGATTAAGGCATGATATGCATTATCTGAATATAAATGAAGATATAATAGGAGATAGAGCACAATAGCATAGGAAGATCCATAAACCCGACCCCATTTGGTGGGATAAAGGCTTGTGTGGTGGTGTTGTTGAGAACATCGATGAGTTCATTGCAGTATTTTCATGAAAGTTGCAAGGACTGTGTCTTAGAGTTGTGGCTAAGTGTTGTCTCTACTTTTGACTCCATTTATCTTGTGATTACGAGTGGAGAAATTCTGATTGAATGTTAATTTCTTATGGAAAATTCTAGCAAAATATTGATTGGATATGGGAATCATGGTTTCCCTTATTTTAGGATTCTGAACTCTCTATTTTCATTATTAAAGGATTCTGAATTTTCTTTCGTTTAATGAAAAAAGGATTTGGAATTTACCATATCTCTAGGATTCCTAGGAATTTAAATATAATCCTGTAAGCTCTATCATTTTCAGGGCAGAATTAAGAAGAAAATAGAAGGGGAAAAATATTTTCTTCCTACTAAGTAGTCAAAGAGATCTCAGGTTCTCTCGATAATTCGAGTCTCCAGACCTCACGGCACAATAGGTCTCCAACAGAGGGAACATAGCTGCACATTACCCTAAGACCATATCCAGAAGTTGGGTCTATAACAGATTGACCATGTATCAGGAAGATAAACTCACTAGGGAACAAAGAATGCGCGAGATGGCTTCTCAACTGTAGGGACTCTCGCTTAGCATGTCCAGCCATACGATCTAAAACAAGGGAAGACAGAATAGGAAGAGCAGCAACAGGGGCTCACAAGGATCCACTGCGAGGAATCCAGGAACCTGAAGAAGGAGAAATCCTCAAGTATGTTCCTCAATATTCGAAGTTGGACTGTTTGAGGTATGGTGGCCAAATTGGCCCGTTAAGGTGGATCAATCTGTGAACACTTCTTGCGACACCAACATATATCCGAGAATGAAAAGGTGGAATTAGCTTCTTTTCACTTGGAAGGCAAAACTCAATTGTGGTTCTTAAAATTAGAACAAGATCGACCGGACTTACAATGGGTAGAATTCAAGTCCCAATGTAATCTTCGCCTTCAGCCCCTCTATCTGCAGCTAGAAACTGGGAGAATTATTAAAACTGCGCCAAACAGGAACAGTGGAGGAATATCAACACTAATTTAAACAGCTTGCTTGTAGAGCAAGCTCTCACACCAGTAAGCAAGAAGCCCAGATCCTTACAAGCAAGGCTCTCACACCAGTAAGCAAGAAGCCCAGATCCTTCTCAGCTACTTACAAGAGAAGACTGCAGTCGAATCGAGATGCAAAACCCCTAGGACCTGATCAACGTCATAAGCTTGCAAGGCTCTATGAGAGGAGAATGGGGGAACAAGGCATGGTGAAATAAATAACTGACCCTCTATAGCCACCATGGTGAAGAAATGAAATAGACAAGAAATGGAAGAAAGAAGGAAAAAGGGGCTATGGTACAATTGTGATGAGGTCTACACTATAGAAAGCAACTATTTTGGCTTGAAGGCATTGAAGGAACGACGAGCAAGGAAAAGGAGGATGCGACCCCATGGCCGTAACATTACCAGTTATTCGTGTTTGCGGACTAGCACGATCATCAAGGAGGAAAAGATGTTATGGAAAATTCTGACAAAAAACTAATTAGATAGGGGAATCATGGTTTTCCTTTTAGATGAAAATAAATTTGGGATTATTCAAATCTCTATGATTCTAATCCAAATCTCTATGATTCTCAGCGGTTCAATTTCAATTTAATTTTGTACGCTCTAAAATTTATGCTTCATAGAGCAGAATTAATATGAATAAAAGCAGTATAATATTTTCTTCCAACTAAGTGTTTAAAGAGATCTGAGGATCTCTCATTAATTCAAGCCTCTGCCCTAACTACACCATAGGTCTCCCTGGGACATAAAAACAAAGAAAACAGTTCAATTCAGCCGCACATTACCCCATGAACAGATCCAGAAGTCGGGATCATGACAATTTTAGTGTGTTTCACTCAAATTTTACATTTTTGATTGGGTTGTCAACCTGTAGTCTGAAAGATGGATCAGAAGGATGCTCTATTCTCCAATTATACATTTCTATTCATTTATTAATAAATTTTGTTTCCTACAAAAGGAAAGGTACTGACTTGTACTTCTTGCTTTCTTGACTCTTGTTAGGTAACTGGTAATAGGTAACTGGTCAAACGTTGTTCAGTAAATGGCTATAACAATGAACGTGGACACAAAGAAAGTCGTGTAATGGGGAAAATGACAAACTAATTATTGATTAATTTTCCTTATTTTCAAGTCAACGTTGTGTAAATACCAATAAGAATAGAAAGAATGCAACTTGGGTTATGAATGCAGCCAGTAGACTGCAACTAGTAGTTTTTTTATGCTGCCCGGGATATCAAGGATTTTCTTTTGTTAGATATCTCCTTTTTGGGTTACATACATGTTTTCACAATGCATGTTACCCATGCCCATGTATACTAGAAGACGATGTTTATTTTCCCTTTTCAATTATGAAGTCCATGATGCTCTAGTTTCCCCCCTAAATTTACTGCTTATATTGTTCTTATTCATTCGAAAAAGCTTTTTTGAATTGCTGTTATGCAATGTGCTGCCATTATCAACTGGATGCTTCTGCTGAAAGCAGCTTAACATTGGCAATTGTAGTGCTAAGAGTGATATATTATAGAGAAGATGTGGAGTAATAGTGAAGGAAAATGTCTATTCTCAACAAAAATGAGATGCAGTTCTTTATGTTACTTCTATTTACTGCTAGATAGTTCTGTTCTCTTCAAACAATATAATAATCTTGAAGGAAATGAGATTAGATTCTTTTCCATGAAGATGAAATGCAGTTCCTGTAACTTCTATGTGTATAAATAAACAGCAGGGGGGAGACACATTTACTTTTTTGCTTGATTTTATTGGTACCACCATTATTTTTGCGCGAAGTCATTCTATTGTTCTGGCTCTGTGTAGGAAGTCGTGGTGATGCATTGGGCCTGTACAAAGATAACTGCATCTTTAGCGATATCTGATGCAAGTCTCCTACGAATGTTGCTTGACAAGGTTAGTTTTAATGGATCTCTTGTAAGGGGTTTGTGCATAGTACCAAACCTTCTCAATTCCAGGTGACCATGTAATTTCTGTTAGTTTTGATTTTTTTTCCAGACTGGTGTTTGTTGTTCGACATCATTTTTGAGTCAGTTGAGAGGTTATACTGTTAGAATTCATCTCCCCTCTTAACTCTCTAGACATGAACTGTGGCGTGACTCTGTTTTGTGAATTTTTTTGTTAGCCCTTGAATATCTTGCCACTTTTAAACCCATTCCGTTGCAGTTTTCGACTTCCCAGTGTCAAATGACTTTTCGTTCTTGTAGATGACACAAATTCTAATCCCCCGGTTCTCTCTCAATGTCTGTCTTCTAATGGTGTGGTAAAAAAATTATTTATTGAACCGACTCAAATTAGTTGTTATAATTATTGGTTCCCCCCAGCGCTCGGAGAATCTTTATTTGGGTTTTGAGCTGGACTCTGTATTCAAATGCTGCTGAACCAGTGCCAAACATAATGTAATTTACATTTGGTCTTTCATCTGACTGCTAAAGAACGGAACCCATCTGTAACAGCCAAGTTTAATAAGATAATCATTTAGTTATAGTCTAGATTTCTAATGACATTTGTGGTTTGTTCGATTAAAAGTTTCCAGTAAATAGATTAATCCCTTAGTTAAACTCTTCTACTTGCTCTTGTTGCATAAATAACTCCATGCCTGAGATATTAGTTGTGGAATTTTTCAGCTCAAGATATGCAAAGGCATATCATATGCAGCTGTTGCTGCACACGCTGATAAAAGTGGTCGTAGAAAGTTAGCTGCTATGCTAGTTGAAGATGAGCCGCATTCATCCAAACAGGTATCATTGTGTTTGTTCACCCCATTCCTTTGTGTTTTTATTATTTCGTGACAGTGAATTATTTGTGATCCGTGATACTTCTTTACTGGAGAAGTAAATAAAACTAATTTTGAGGAGTAGCTACAAGTTGATTGGAAATTTAATATTAAAATTGGTTAACTTTGAGTGATGAAAGGCTATGGAAAAATGATCTCCGGAATACATAATTAAAAAGAGCCCTAGAGAGAGAAATTTAAAATGCTCTCTCCTCACCTTCGCTCCATAGATCCCTTCCCGTTTTCTATCGGTGTTTCTCACTTTCTGAAGATCGACGATCGCACCTACCTCCCGTCACCGGCGCCGGACGTACCGCCGGCGGCCCTCTACCCTTTTTCCTCTCTTTCTCTTTTCTTTGCCCTATACGCGCTAGTCATTTTCTTCTACACGGGAGTGCTTTCTCGCTGGAGGGCTTCTGTCTTCAGGCGCCTGTATCTGTTCCAAAAATCAGATTCCTTCCTTCTCCGGTGTCCTGTCCTAGGGTCGACATTGGTGATTCTTGTCCGGACCTAGTATTGAATCTTAGTCGCTGAGTTTTGCTTGTATCAGTATTACTGTTATTCAATTCCTCCGAGAGTCTTTCACGGTGTTCTGCTTAAATTTCGAATAGCCGACTTTCATAAACAGAATGTATAGAAGGAGCAGTAAGAGGTCACTTCTCGTAGCCAGGCCATTAGTCTGAGATGAAGTTGTCAAGATTGAACAAAAAGTATTCACACTAAGGTTGGGCACTGGAGGATTCTCGATTTGGTGGTCTGAAAAAATGAGGAACGCTAGCTATATGCTCGATCTTGATCGAGAAGAGGCACGCTGGATTAGCTTAAAACTCATGGACTTCGCCAATTCTCCATCTTCATGCTCGGATTTCTATTGCTTTAGAGGCAGAAAAACTGTCTTTATCATGCAGAGAGTTTCAAACAAGCGAGGTTGCTTCCTAGAGGTGTCCAAATTTAACAAGCTGGGCAGAAAACAGATTACCATAGTGCCTAGTGGCTACAACTCAGGGGGCTGGAAAAGCATTTCCTTTAGCTTGGTAAAGCTACTGACAGGTAATTGCCATAAGAAGGTTAAAATAAATCTGCATCATGGTAATGCTCCAGAGAGGCACAAACTAGCACACCTGACCGATACTAAGAATGATATTCAGAACGAGAGGGAGCTTCGCCGAGGGCCGCTGAAGGAAATAGAGGATAATGGCAGGAAAAGGATGGAGATGAACTTGCAAGAAGCACTTATTGTTACTAAAGGAAGGGTCAACATTTCCTGGGAACGTGTTCAGATTGCTCTCGGTGAATCTGTTAACAAAAAGGTTGTAATATTTCCGTTCCAAGCCAATGAAGCCGTGTGGTGGCCCTCATATCCGTCAGAATATTCTTGTTTTCTAAAACTGAGAAGAGGATTCTTCAATGGAGGGGTGTCTTTGGCCTTCGAGGAGTGGAAACCAAACATTAACTCGGCAGACTCGGTTTACGATTGCTGCAATAGTTGGGTTAGTATCTTCATCTTACCTTGGAACCTGTGTTGGCCTGAGACTTTTAAAGCTATCGGGGTCGTTGTGGGGGTTTGTTGGACATTAGCGCGGACACACTATTATTCAGAGATCTTATGGCAGCCAAGATCAAGGTCAAAGGTACCGAAGGTGGATTTATTCGAAGTAGAATGAAGATTCCTCTGGTCGGGGGGACCAAAGTTATTCGAATTCGGGTTGATTCATTCGATCTATCAGCTTGCGAGAACTATGAACGACAATCATACGCCCAGGTTGTTGTCAAGGGCAAGCGGACTTTGGCAGGGTGGGGTAATTCAAATATTCACAGAAAACTAGAAGACGCTACGGAAGATACCAGCTGCCCTATGAATGGGGCAATTGTATCGGAGGCTATGCGAGAACAAGAAAGAATCACAGAAGACAGGGGGAAGGGCGATGGAAATGGAAGCAGCGGGGATTCGACAAAACAACGGCAGATTTTTGATGCATCGAAGACTCAACATTCCCAGGCAGACGAACGAAGGGCGACATCGGCACCTCCAATGGGGGGGAAAGTCTTGAGAAGAATTGTCCCTAAACAAGTTCAAGAATTCAGCAGCTCTACCATTCATTCAATGTCAAACGTTGAGGCTGTGGAACGAGAAAAAAGTATAGGGGCCGAAGGCAAAAATACCCTATTGCCTACTTATGGGAAATCTTATAGCAGAAAACATTTCAGAATTATCAATGAAGGAAAGGATGTCCCTCAAGATGGTGGGCTACATAATTTCGGTCTGTTGAACAAGAGTAAATTAGTAAGTTGGGGGAGCTCGAGTTGGATGATAGAGAAGAAACGATGTTCAATGACTCTCAAGAAGAAGTGTTGGAGGTTGGTTCTGATTCCTCCGACACCGACAGCCAACTCTCATGTCAATCAGAGTCTTCAGCTCACATAGTTGAAGAAGTGGTGGATCTCAGGGGGCTGTTTGCACAACCCCCGAGAATTTTGCAAGATACCGGGTCATATCAACTTGGAAACGCGACAACCTTTAGTGGGAGAGGTACTATCCTGCATCCATTCTTCATTTCTTACTCATTCTTTCAAGCTTCATTTTAATCTCTCTGGGTCGTTCTCTGTTCTAGGATTGTCTAGTGGTTTCTTAGGTGGAGGGCTAATTAGGGAAGATGAAAAGCTGGGTTTAGAGAGATCAATTTCCAAAGGGATTGAGGAGAAGAATACGACTTGTGCTGAAAGTGAGCTTCCGAGTGTGAATTTGGAATACAAGTGTGGGGAAGGGGGCAAGAAGGCAAATGGTGTTCTATGCAGAGAGTTAAACAGATTGAAGTGCGGGATTAACTACGAAAAATGCTCCACTTCGAAGGGCTCAAATGTTTTGTCATGAAAATATGCTCTTGGAACATTAGAGGGGGAAGGGCAGTAAGAAGGCGGGAACTTGTTCGCACTGTGATACGTAGGTAAAGCCGAATATCGTAGTGATCCTAGAAACGAAAAAAATGGTGGATAATCGATTCGTTGCAAGTTTGTGAAAGTCAAGATTCGTTGATTGGGTATATTTAACGGCTTTAGGGACATCTGGGGTATTATCATGATGTGGGATCCTAGAGTGGTGGCGGTCAGTGACAATCTGATAGGGGAATTTTCGGTTTCGATTGAGATTCGACGGAATGATGATATCAATGGTGGTTCTCAGCAATTTATGGACCGTGCAAGCCAAGAGATGGGGAGAGATTTTGGGATGAATTGGCGGGTTTGAAATCTATATGTGGTGACAGGTGGTGCTTGGGAGGAGATTTTAATGTGGTTAGAAACACGGGAGAAAATATGAATACCCTTTCAAACACTGCCAGTATGTCATGTTTCGACACTTTGATCGGGGAATCGGGATTGCATGATTCCGCCATTACTTAACGCAAAGTACACCTGGTCTAATTTTAGGGTCAACTCGATATGCAGCTGTTTAGACAGATATCTATTCTCCGGGGGATGAATGTACATTTTCCTTACTTTCAGACAAACGGTGTGACCCAGAATTAATTCAGACCACTATCCAGTATTATTTGATACGACTAAACTCAGTTGGGGTTCTGCGCCATTCAGGTTCGAGAATGCTTAGCTGTCCCACAAAAATTTTAAAGAATCAATCTTGTCATGGTGGAATAAAAGGGTCGATCAGGGGTGGGAAATCTATAAGTTTATGAAGGAACTTAAAGGAGTTAAAGTGGAGGTTTTAAAATGGAATAGAGGTCTTCGGAGATGTGGGATTTAGATACACGGAGCTAGCTAACAAAATTAAAGAGTTGGACGAATTAGAAGCCAAGGGAACTTGGTCGGACATTCTTCGTGAGGAGAGAAAGACGGCTAGATGTGAATTGGAAGTTTTGTCACTTAGAATGTACCAAATGGATAATCAAAAAGCTAAAATCAGATGGCTGAAGGATGGGGATCAGAATTCAAAATTTTTCACGTTTAAATGAATAATCGAAGGAGCAGATCGATGATAGATAAGGTGGAACGGGAGGATGGGTCTGTGGTTACGGAGGAGAGTCAGATTGAAGAAACAATCATCAGCTATTACAAAAATCTTTATAGGAAATCGGACGGCAAGGGGGAGGATTCGAAGGATTGGAATGAAGTCCTTTAGCTAGGCTTGAAGCTGAGGAGTTGGAGATACCATTTGACGAAGAGGACATTAAAAAAGCAGTGTTTGAGAGTGATGGATCCAAAGCACCAGGGCCGGACGAGTTTACAATGGCTTTCTATAAAAAATGTTGGGATATGGTTAAAGCAGATTTAATGAATGTTTTCGCTGAATTTTATCATGCAGGCATTGTCAATGGCATTACCAACGAAACTTACATTTGCCTTAGCCCAAAGAAATAGGAAACGATCAATGTTAAAGACTTTAGACCTATCAGTTTGATAATAATTGTGTACAAGATATTGGCTAAAGTCTTAACAAACAGGTAGAAGAAAGTATTGAGTCTTACAATAGCCGAGAACCAGTGCCTTTATTCAAGGGAGACAGATCACTGATTGTTGTCTTATTGCGAACGATATAGTAGAAGAATGCAGAAAGAAATAGAAGAAAGGGTTGGTGCTCAAAGTCGATTTGGAAAAGGCATACGATAATGTTGATTGGAGGTTTCTGGACTTTGTGCTACAAAAGAAAGAGTTTGGTGTTAGATGGAGGATGTGGATCAAGGTGTGCAACTCCAATGTTTCTTTCTCAATTTTTATTAATGGACGACCATGGGGAAATTTAAAGGTGAGAGAGGTCTAAGGCAAGGGAACCTATTATCCCCTTTTCTCTTCAACCTAGTGATCGATGGACGGGGGCATTTGGTAGACAGGGTAAGATAGCGAATGAGGTGAGAGGGCTAGAAGTAGGGAGAGAGATGATTGAAATTTCACACATTCAATTCGCGGATGACACTTTGTTCTTTGTCCAATCTGAGAGGCATTTCATGGCTTTGGTGGAAATTTTAAATTCCTTCAGCCTCAAATCGGGGCTGAAAATCAACTTGGAAAAAAACGTTTTGCTGGGAATTAATTTTACGGAAGAAGAGGCCGAAGGGTTGGCGTTAGCATGGGGTGTATAGAGGATAAATGGCCAATAAAGTATCTCGGGCCACGATTTTTGGGAACCTGTGATAATCAAAATGTCCAAGAAACTGGCAAGCTGGAAAAAGACGTTTTTATCAAAGGGAGGTCGACTTACGGTGATAACGTCGGTGTTAAGTGCAATGCCAACATATTTTATGTCTCTATTTAAAGTGCCAATTCGTGTGGCAAAAAAATGGAAAAATTAACGAGGGATTTTCTGTGTGACGGAGCCGATGGGGGTGCTTACTGTCATGTAGTAGCTTGGGATCAAGTTTGTAAACCAATAGACAGGGGGGGCTGGGCTTGAGGAATATTCGTTTGAGGAATAAGGCACTCCTGGTGGAGAATGGAGATGTTAAGTGGAAAGGGCTCTTTGTGGAAAAAGGTCATCAAGAGCATATACGACATACAAGATAATGGGTGGGACGTGGGATTGGCCAGGACCTCGACATTTAGAAGCCCTTGGAAATTTACCTTGCGCTTGTACACGGCTTTTCATCGGTTAATTAGGGTGGTGCTCAAAGGGGGTAATCTCATACGGTTTTGGGTGGGATGTGCGCTTTAGAAGAGATTTAAATGAGCTCGAATTGAGAGACGAGATCTGGGAAATAATCAAATTCAGAGTTGCCAGTTGGTCGCCTAGGTTGCCAGAGTTTAGTCACCTATTCATATCAGATATAGTTAGGTATTGGAAATTTATTTACAGCTAAAAATTGAGTAGAAGTCCGCCCTTTTGTAACTTTTTCTACTATTATAATAAAATTATCGTTTCATATTAAAAAAAAAAAAAGAAAGGCTATGGAAAAATGGGTTAAATAAAGAACTAGTTTCTTTGTTTCTTTTTTCTTTTTTTAAAGTTTTAAGATAGATTTCCAACTAGTTTCTTTGTTTCTCTTTTTTTTTTTAAGTTTTAAGATAGATTTCCATTTCTTTAATGATGTCATTTGAAATTGAAGTAATATAAGTTTTTCTCTTTTTAGGATAATTTGTACGACTATTAATGTTCTCTCTTCAGATTCCTCTGTTGCTCAGCATTGGAGAAGAAGATAATGCACTCATGAAGGCTACTGAAAGTGGCGATACCGATCTTGTTTATCTTGTCCTGTTTCATATGTGGCAGAAGGTTTGTGATGATGAAATCTACAAGATTGCAGTCTCTTCATTCTTGAGGATAATTAATTGATTAACACTTGATTTTGCAGAAACTACCCCTTGAGTTTTTTGGAACAATACAAGCCAGACCACTTGCACGTGATTTGTTCGTGACTTATGCACGGTAGAAATGCTGCTCATTTTCCAAAGAAACCTCGAATACAGGGTTATTTTGTAACAACCATTGATAATGTAGCATATGTTTTCTAACACTTTTTCCAGGTTTTACAAGCACGAATTCTTGAAGGACTTCTTTCTTTCCACCGGGCAACTCCAGGTAAATTCAAATTGACTTGTGTCGTATGGTCTCATCCTGTCTTAGTTATGTGTGATGTCTACTCCAAATATATTGATGTGATAATACTTGAAAGAATTAACAACCAGTAAATTAATATGCTCAAAATTCTCATCTTTCTCTTCACTCTTATAGAAGATTTTTTGACTTCGCAGGATGTAGCTTTTCTATTGTGGAAAGAGTCTTGGGAACTAGCGAAGAATCCAATGGCAAGCAAGGGATCCCCTCTTCATGGTCCACGTATTAAATTAATTGAAAAGGCCCAAAATCTATTTGCAGAAACAAAGGAACACACATTTGAGTCTAAGGCAGCGGAGGAACATGCAAAATTGTTGAGGTAATCATTGTATCTGTTATTTGTTAGCATTGAATATTCGATTAATGGTCTGTTTAGCTCCTGCTATTACCTCCTCGGATCTTCTAGATCTTTTTAATCCTTTTCAGAAATTACATCGTATTTGAAAATCATTCACTTAAGTACTAAATAAGTCCCTTGTTATAATTCTCTTAATGATTGCTTTAGTAATTGAAAATTACTTCTTCCCTGGTGTCATTTTTCCTCGCTAAATGTAAATGGCATGTTCTATTTCATGAACGTCTAAAAGCTTGGTACTCTAGTTATGGGACATAGTATACACTTTGAGTGAACTATAGAACTTGTGAGATTTATGAAGAGAGCGTGGAGGTGAGAATCACTTTATTTCACTTCATAATAAAAGCTGAATACAAAGCTATATTTATAGAATGCAGAAAACCTAAGGCTAACAATCTAATCTATCCAAATATTTAAATTACAAAGAAAGGATAAAAGATTTAAACATAAACAGCTTATCCGATATGATCTTATCAAATCCTTATAGGATTCTAATCTAATCTTCAACACTCCCCCTCAAGTTGGGTTGTAAATGTTGATCATACCCAACTTGGATACCAAGTTTTCAAAGATTGGTCGGTATAAGGCCTTAGTTAGAATGTCTGCAACTTGTGCGTGGCTGGGGACGTAACAGATTTTCAAAGTCCTTTTCTCGAGCTTTTCACTTATGAAATGACGATCGACTTCAACGTGCTTAGTTCGATCATGATGGACTGGATTCTTGGCAATACTTATCGCCGCTTGGTTGTCACACATCAGTTCTACCACTTGGTGTCCTCTTACTTTCAGTTCTGCCAATAACCTTTGTATCCATATGCCTTCGCATGTACCATTGGCCAAGGACCAAAACTCGGCTTCTGCATTGTTTCTTGCTACCACAGGTTGTTTCTTGCTCCGCCATGTTACAAGGTTTCCCCATACGAATGAGCAATACCCAGATGTGGATCCTCTGTCAGTGGAAGATCCTGCCCAATCAGCGTCACTGTATACCTGTATGTTTCTTAGAGCTGTCTTTTGGAAGCATAGTCCCTTTCTAGGGGATCCTTTGAGGTACTTCAATATACGAAAAACGGCATCCATATGTTCTTCAGTTGGATTGTTCATGAATTGGCTAACAACACTTACAACAAATCCAATGTCAGGTCTTGTGTGAGATAGGTATATCAGTTTGCCCACTAATCTCTGGTATCGTCCTTTGTCGATCATTGGACTTTCCTCATTCTTTCCAAGTTTTATATTTGGATCCATTGAAGTATCAACCGGCTTGCATCCCAACATCTCAGTCTCTTTCTAAAGGTCAAGGACATATTTTCTCTCAGAAATAAAAATTCCATGTTTTGATCTGGTCACTTCCATTCCCAAGAAATATTTCAACTGCCCTAGATCCTTCATCTCGAATTCTTTTGAGAGTAGTGTCTTGACTTGAGTGATGTCTTCTTCATGGTTCCCATTAATTATAATATCGTCAACATATACGATGATAACAAAAATCCTGTCTGGGTTGGAATGCTTGACAAACATAGTGTGATCTGATTGGCACTGTGTGTATCCACTTTCTTTCAATACGTTCATGAACTTGTGGAACCAAGTTCTGGGAGACTGCTTTAAACCATAAAGAGATTTCTTTAGCCGATAGACTTTATTGGCCGTTGTCTTGAAATCGAATCCAGGTGGAATACACATGTAGATCTTCTCTTCCAAATCCCCATTTAAGAAGGCATTTTTGACATCAAGTTGATATAGGGGCCAGTCTAAATTTGCAGCAATAGATAGGAGTACACGAACCATATTTAGCATGGCGACAGGTGCAAATGTCTCTTGATAATCAATCCCATATGTCTTGAGTAAACCCTTTTGCTACTAGTCTTGCTTTATATCGTTCAGCGCTCCCATCAGCCTTATGTTTGATTGTGAAAATCCACTTGCAACCAACAGTTCGTTTTCCAGGATGGAGTTCTGTGATCTGCCAAGTGTTATTCTTCTCAAGAGCATGTATTTCATCAAAAGCCGCGGCCCTCCATTGTGGATGTTCAAGGGCTTCAGTGATGTTTGATGGGACCTGTACTTGGTCTAAATTCACAAGAAAAGCTCGATATGCAGGAGACAATAGATCAAGAGAGACAAAATTACTTATAGGATATTGGGTGCATGATCTGATTCCTTTTCTTAATGCAATTGGTCTATCATCAATATCATGTGAGTTGGAGATTGGCGTACCTTGATTGTTTTCCCGAGTATCTGGGATTGAGGAAGCGCTCTTGGTTTGCTGATTGTGTGTTTGGCCTTGAGGAGACTTCCTACGTGTATAAACATGATCAAAGGGGAGAATTTGGGAATGATTTGGTGGGATAGTGTTTATTGGGTCTCGATCATCAATATGTATTTGTATAGGATCCAGATTCTGTAGGTCATTAATCACCTGCTCCCCCTGAGCTGAGGAAGATGGAAAAAATGGTTCAGACTCATTGAAGGTGACATCCATGGTATTGTAAATTTTTTTTGTGGTCGAGGAATAACATTTGTATCCCTTTTGATTGGATGAATAACGCAGGAATATGCATTTTACTGAACGTGGGTCAAGTTTGCTTCTATGCTGAGAATGAATATGCACAAACGATGCACACCAAAGAGTCTCAAAGGAAGATTGTGAAGTAAGTGTGAGTTAGGATAGATGCTGAGGAGAGATTGAATAGGTGTTTGGAACTTAAGGACTCTAGAAGGCATATGATTTATGAGGTATGTGGGTGTGAGGACAGCCTCACCCCAGAAATGGTGAGGAACAGTATGTGTGAACAATAAAGAACGAGCCACCTCAAGGAGATGGCGATTTTTTCTTTCTGCGACACCATTTTGTTGAGGTGTATCAACGCAAGAGCTTTGATGAATAATTCCCCGAGTGGTTAGGTAGTCTCCAAGAACTATGTTAAAAAAATCCCGAGCCCGATCAGTTCGTAAAATTTGGATATCAGTTGAGAATTGTGTATGTATCATGGCGGAGAATGTTTTAAAAATTGTAGACGTCTCACTTTTGTCTTTCATGAGAAAAACCCAAGACAGACGAGTATGATCATCAACAAATAATAGGAACCATCGAGTACCCGTAATGTTTTTGACACGAGAAGGACCCCAAATATCGCTATGTATTAGAGAAAAGGGTTTTGATGGTGTATATGTTTGTGGTTTGAACGATGTGCGAGTATGTTTTGAAAATTGACAAACATCACAATGAGGTAAATGAGAAGTGTCGTTATTCACTAATGATGGAAATAGTTTCTTGAGATACAAAAAATTTGGATGACCTAGGCGATAGTGCCATAACAAAAATTCGTTCTCTCTAAAAGATTGGACTGCGGAAGTATGATGGCCAGAGGCATTGGAAGATATGGACTCTAAGGGCGACTTCATCTTTAATAGGTAGAGACCTGCCAAACACTCAGCATTGCCAATCGTCCTCCCCGATTCCAGGTCCTGAAAAACACATGAGTCATTCGAAAATATTGTAGAGCAATGTAAGTTCTTGTTCAAGGCACTGACGGACAACAAATTACAATGAAGTGCGGGAACGAATAATACGTTATGTCAGCATATTTCTGGGGATAACTAAATTGAACCCGAACCAAGTACTTTTGTAGTACTTTTGTACAAGAACCATTTGCTACTCGAACTGATTGAGAGACCCGTAAGAGGCTGTATGATGTGAACATTTGCAATTGGCTGGACATATGGTCTGAAGCACCAGAATCTACTATCCAGTAACTCGATAAATCAGTCTGTGAAATAAGTGTAAGGGGAATATCACCTGGAATAGCTGTGCTACCTGTTCCGATGACAGGAGATGGGGATGACATCGTATGCTGGGAGAAAAATTTCTGGAGAACATCCAATTGTTCCTTGGTGAAAGGCGCTGTTGTAGATGAAGGCTGCTCAGAGACAACGTTGTGAGCGCAACGTTCTCTGGCTGGTTTCCAATCCACTGGTTTCCCATGTATCTTCCAGCAACTATCGATATTGTGAGTTGATTTCTTGCAAAATTCACACCAAGGAGGTCCCGGGATCATTTTTCCTTTTGTGTTGTTTGGAGGCTGTCCGTGACGAAATCCTTGGTGGGCCGTAACATTAGTAGTTGATGAGTTATTTTGGCGTTGAACAACAAGGGCAGAGCTATCAGATGATTGTGGTGATGAGACCAGCATCACTTTGCGTCGACTTTCCTCCTAGCGTACCACTGAGAAAGATGCGCGGAGGTTAGGCAGTGGGTTTGTGCTGAGGATTCTGCCTTGGACGTCATCGAAGTTATTATTGAGGCCCATGAGGAACTTGAAGACTCGTTTGTTTTGATAAATGATTTGAACAGCTTCTCGTCTTTGGAGCATTTCCAATCATGCGTCTCGGTCAAGTCGATGGTTGCCAATTGCGAGTAAGAGTAGAAAAATACTCGGTCACTGTGGAGTCTTCTTGTCGGAGATCGTGTACAGCCGATTCAATTGCAAAACGTTCAGCTGTATTGTCGCTGCAGGAGTAGGATTCACGGGCAGCGTCCCAAATCTCCGAGGCAGAAGGATAAAGAAGAAAATTCTCCCCTAATCTCAGGGATCATTGAATTGATTAACCACGCCATGACTTGATTGTTTTCAGCCTTCCACGTCTTGTAGTTTGGATCGGTGGATTCGGGGCGTGTTGCGGAACCCGTGAGGAAGTCTTCTTTCCCTCGGCCGCATACGTACATGAATACGGACCGTGACCAAGGTAAGAAATTCTTGCCATTAAGTTTATGGCAGGTGATTGAGAGGGGCGAAACGTCGCTTATGAGTTGAGGAGTGGGTGCTGGAGTTGTGGATTCTGAAGTAGAGGCCATCCCAGATTTCGTCCCGTATTTTGTCATTGATCAACCGCCGCTCGCTCTGATACCATGTGAGATTTATGAAGAGAGTGTGGAGGTGAGAATCACTTTATTTCACTTCATAATAAAAGCTGAATACAAACCTATATTTATAGAATGCAGAAAACGATATGATCTTTTCAAATCCTTATAGGATTCTAATCTAATCTTCAACAGAACTAATTGGGATGAACATGGGTCGGCTTTGGCTTGGGATCCGAGAACTAACCCATTAAAAATTATGAAAGACCCATACTTGTCGGATCCGTTTAAAGACTTAACCCATTAAAAATTATGAAGGACCCATACTCGTCGGATCCGTTTAAATCTAAACCCGGACATCGCCATGATCCATACTTAAAAGTTTATGGTTTGACTTAGATCTGTCAATTATGTTTACAATAGTTTTTGATAATTTTTTATTTTTAACTAATATATTTATGACAAAAAAATTAGATCAAGTTTGATTTATAGTTTTTTTAGAATAAAACTGATATAATCAAATTAATTATCTAGTAGCTTTTGTTTGACCAGGATATTTTTGATAGGATTCTTCTTTCTGATTAAATATAACATTTTATAAATAATTACCTACAAATAAATCATTTTTTTAAGAAAAAATAGATAAAATATTTATGTAATTTTTTTAAATGATATAGTTTGATATATTTTCAAAAAAGTAGAATGGGTATTATAATTTTTTTACCTATACATATTTGATATATTTGTTATATAATATAATATAATTGTTAAACATGATGGGTACAGGTGGAGCCGTATATGACGTGCTACTCGATCCAAACCTGTCTCTGTAAAAAATTTATACCTGTTATCTGACGTGATACAGGTTTAAGTTACCCAATCCGCCCCAATAGATTGGGGACCCAGATCCATTGCCATTTCTAAGAATTATTACGCTGATGACGGAAAGATTATTTGCGAAGGATAAAAATAATCTACTACCATTTTGTAGACTTTGCAGCAGTCGGTTTTGGAAATTGGAAACCATCGGTTCATCCCAATTCTACTTCTTACTCGGCAGTAGCATATGCTTATTTCAATCACATTTTCATATGAATCTGGATACTTTATGGTTGTTCTCTTGGTTTTTTACTGACAAAGTGTTTCGAGAATGAGGTCTCTGTCTCGTTTCTTCTTTCCTTTCACCCTCTGCCCCCTCCCTCCCTCTCCTAACATCCCATTGTTATGGTTCTCTTGATTTGTACATCATATGAGTTATCATAAAATATGCATCTAGCGATCTCATTTAGCTGCTATTACCGACCCTTCGCAATCAACTGCAGGATTCAACATGAATTAGAGGTGACTACTAAACAGGCAATTTTTGTGGATTCCAGTATCAGTGACACGATTCGCACTTGTATTGTCCTGGGAAATCATCGGGCTGCCATGAAAGTTAAAACTGAATTTAAGGTACATTAAATTTCAGTCATTTCTCATACTTAATAGATATTCACAAGTACATAAGAAGGGCATTACCCCTAACCATTCTTTAATTTTTTTGTTTTCAATGATTTTATGCTATTTTCATTTTTTGGACTATCATTTTAAAATTGTTGTGAACGTGACACAGGTTTCAGAGAAGAGGTGGTATTGGCTTAAAGTCTTTGCTTTGGCAACAATCCGTGATTGGGAGGCACTCGAAAAATTTTCAAAAGAGAAAAGGCCACCTATTGGTTAGTCTATATTCAATATTTTTGGGCAAGTTTCTGTGTACTTGGTTGTTTCCAATAACTTGTTTCGGTTGCGCCTACATGAAACTTTGATTTGTTTTAACTTACTTTTCTGATCAAGCATCCCCATGAGGTAGATGTAGACATATTACCGAGTACAGTCCATTATATTTCCCTCGACTCTCATTTTTACCTTTTAATATGGGTTTTCATGTAAACTATTTCTCTCTGTTCACATATGAAATGTTTACTCACTATGCCTTAAAACCATGAGAGATGCCCTCTGAAGTTCAGTTTGTCTGGTCATCGTTTAATTTGCAGTTTTGTGGTTATTTTCCTTCCCACATTTATTTTTCCAATGTGTATAAGGACAGACGATAATTATACTAGACAGGAGCATAAGATACTTTTGGCAGTCCGTGGAGAGACCATTATTTCATTGTTTTATCTTTTCCCCTATTGTCACCTTTAGGTTACCGGCCGTTTGTGGAGGCATGTATCGATGCAGGTGAGAAAGCTGAAGCTCTTAAATATATTCCAAAACTTGCTGATCCCAGAGAGAAAGCCGAGGTAAAATAGCTAATTTTTTGATAGCTGGATTTATATCTATTTCATATCTTCTGCGAGCAAAGAATGTTTTATTCTTGTTTAAATGCATCAATTTTCTCTAAATACTGAACAGGCTTATGCTAGAATTGGGATGGCCAAGGAAGCTGCAGATGCCGCATCCCAGACAAAAGATAGCGAACTGCTAGGCCGTTTGAAACTTACTTTTTCTCAAAATAACGCTGCTTCCTCAATTTTTGATACTCTGAGAGACCGGTTATCCTTCCAAAGCATCTCTTAATATTTGCTTTACCATCCGTGCAATGATTATTATTGTATTTGTTGGTGTTGTGCTCAAGAATGCAAGAATAATTAGTGGGACTCGGGCAGTTTGTTCTCGTGTGAGGTAACATGATTTGTGAAAAGCCAGCCTTCAGCTATTATTTTTCGTCTTCGTCTTTTTATTTTCTCGCCGATTTCATCCTTACACGGGGAGCAGTTGGTCTTTTAATTTTCTGAATTCGTTGTGGTGTTGTATGTATGCTTGGCCCTGCATTTTTTCCATTTCTCTTATATCATGGTTCTTTCTTAATGGCACCATATGCAGTAATTTATTCTGAGAGGTATTTTGACTTGTATATGCTAAGCTTTGCTTTGATTCTCTTTTGAAACGCAATAGTAATTTATAAAATGTTGGAGAGGATCGTTCAAACTTGTTAGCCGATACCTGAGCCCGTCGACCTGACTTGACTACACGAGGTGGATCAAGCATAAGATTTTGCTAGTTGAGCTTTGATGTTAGGGCCTTCTGATGAGCTTGAGCTTTAATCCAAACTCGAAATTTTCATCTTTTGGATATTTTATATTGGTAGTTAATTAATGTAATTATGATAAATGTAAAACTATTTTCAGGTGCTTTGAAAATTTATTTAATATACAATTCTAAATGTATGCAAATGTTTTGTTGAATGAAGAATTTGATATAGTAATTTGCATATTGTGGTAAATTCTGAGAAATTAAAAAAGTGAGTAGTGACATAGTATAACGCCGGTACGAAGTTGGCTTAAGAATAGGGATAAAACAACGGAGGAGATTAAAAATGTTGATATCGAGGAATGTTGATTCCAATTTTTCTCAACATGATTCCTTTTAAAGGGAAATATATATTGATTAATTTTAAATGTAACGTAGTTTGGAAGTACATTGAATTTTATATAATTTGACTATTTTTTTAATTAAATATTATTTGAGTTTTATCAATCTACACTTTATTTTCATAAAAATAAAGTGGATTAAAATATGGGTTACATTGAGCAGAGAATTGATATATTTTTGAGATCGAAATGATAGTTAATTCATATTTTTATTATTTCTAAACTAAATTAAATTACTAAAAAATAAGTATATTGAAAAGAAATAAAATAAATCTATAAACGGTTAATATCAGGAGATTGATTAGAAGGGGTTGAATAAATAATCTCGACAAAATCTTTAAAATTCGGTTGGGTTAGTAATTTTAATTCTCGTCGGATAGGCTACGGTAAACCAATAGTTAGACAATTGTGCGGAAAAAGCTTACAAAATCGGTTTGAACAATATATGATGAGGCTCAAGAACACTTAGACTAACAAAAATGAAGCAAATGCACACAACAATTGTTTATTGAATTTTGGAGAATTAAACACTCTTGTCTTTTCTTTTTTCTTTCATAATGATTTTACTAGAAGACTTGTAACAACCCTCTTCAGCAAGACTTATATTTGGTATACTAAAACTCCTAGTTATTCTCATAACTTAAACAACCTCATCAATAAGACTCTTACTGTCAGTTACACGTAGTTTTGAACACGATAAACATAACACAATTGATCCTCAGTGATCTGATATAAACACTATATACGTGCTTCAAAGTATGCTCGATCAGTTTGATTTTTGAACTTAGCAATACAAATGTACGTAGTATTGAACGTGTGTTTTTCTTGAAACATCTTCAAACTGGTCTATTTAAAGACACAGATTCCAACGTTCGAAAATTTGAATCTGATAACCTTTTCCAAATATGGCAACCAATATGCCACATCATCATCATCTCTGACAAAAAGTACACATTGGTAGTGCGCATGAAATCTGAATTTTTAACGGATCAAAAAATTGTTATGGTACAGAGGATATCTCATCTAATCACATCAGTTTGGCTATGATCTTCAAATAAAATATTCTGGAAAAGCTTCAAAGAATGTCCATAGAAATGGCTGACAGATTCAGTTCTGAAATGTCATTCGGTAGACCTTGTGAATCAGTTGTCTTAGTGAACATGTTTCCTTCTTATACTCAGTAACTGAGACGTCTGCACATTTTAAAATTCTACTGAACATTTTTTTTTGCAATGGCCGAAACCATGCCTACATAAATCTATAAAATTCGAAACATGCATTTTGTAAAATATCCACTGCTGAATATAATAACTACAGTTAAAATTATGAAAAAAGCAACCAACCTAAACCATTACTGGTTTTTGAAAAAAATGTCCAGCATGTGAAAAAAATATGTCAAACCCTCAACAAAATAAGATCATCAACCATTTAAAAAAACTGTTTAAACGTGTTCCCATAAAATAAAATTCTTGCGGAAGAATACAAGGTCCTCGGGTTAATGTGCGCCACCAGCTCTGCTCGTTCTGTAATGTACCGTACTTTTAAACAAAAACATACTTAAAATTTGCGGAAAAATAAAAATATTTTTAAATAAATAATAAAATTTCAAATTGTGATAAAAATAATCTGTTCGTCTAAAATATTTGAAATAAAACAACTACAACCAAAGTTTGCAAAAGCAATAGTTTAAACATCGTACAGTAATCCCGTGAAAATCAAAGTATTTGATAAGTGCATAAAAATTTCTTGAAACGTAAGCAGTCCTCGGGTTTAGCCTCCGCGCAGTCCGAGCCAACTCACTGATCCTACCTCTCGTCTCCTCGTACTCGTCCTCACCTGCATCGATCAAGTCTAGTGAGTCTGAAGACTCAACATGTATAAACTGAGAATAACAAGTAATACGTAATAAAATCCACATGAATCTTAAAAATAACACATACATACTTAAACTTGAACATACTTACATAAACATAGACGTGCCATCATTTCATAAACTTTTCTTAAATATACTTGCATCATATATACTTGGACATACATAAACAACATCATTTTTCATAGAGATATGTTTCAAAGTAAGTGACCCATATATAAATGCGCCTGATCAGACTAAACCATAGTACTAGGCTGGCAGGGATGTCCACTACCACATACATGAGATCCTCAGTCATGCTTTACCGGGTGGATTGATCCCTGGTCATGCTTTACCACTTTCCAATCCTGATCTAAATCCGGTCATGCTTTACAGGGGTGGAGAGGTCCCCGACGGTTCCCAAAAAAAGCCTGCAACAAACAATTCTTAAGAACAAGTAAAGAACCCATTTTCATAACAACACAATTTGAGGAGTCATACGAGAAAAAAATCATAACTCACTCGTTTCTTGTCAAAAAATTACAATTTTACCGTCAAATTGAAGATATCAAAAAGTACTACGTTTTATATGTTGAAAGTTTTTCCAAAAAATTGACCGAAAATGAACAGTGATCAAAATGACAGCAAACTCAATTTTAGGATCTAAAAATCGTTTCAAATCGATCCAACCATTTTTGCTCAAACTTTGCATAACATACATGGATTTTTGTACACAATAAACATCAAAACATATACTATGACAAGATCGATGCAAAAACGAAAAAATATACATGCTTTTGCATATAAACGCTCGAAGATGATGAATACCGACGTGGTGGATAACGAGAGATGACCGGGTGACGCTTGCTGTGCAATTTCTTGAAGAAAAATAGGCGAGAGGCTGCTAAAGATTTTGAAGGGGAGGGATTTGGCTGTTGGAAAACACAAGAGCCTAGTTTTCTTTCAAAGAAGGAAAAAAAAGAAGAAAGCAAACAATGTGTGTGTGTGCAAAAGAGCCGATGGACGTGTGTGTTGTGTGTGCAACCGTGGGTGTGTGTGTGTTTTTGAGTGTTAACGTGTGTGTGTGTTATAATTAGGGGTAATTAGGGGCTAATTGGGTTAATTAAATAAATAATAACTAATTACATGATAGTTAGAATGGTAATACCCCAAATTTAATAAAATACACAAAGTCTCAAATTTTCAAAGTTTAAAAAAATCCCCAACTAAACAAATTTCTCAATAAATTAAATTAGGCTTTAAAAATACTAAAACTTCATAAATCATTTAAAATAACAATTTTCTTGACTTGAAATAAAATACCACATTTTACAACTCGCCCAAATCGTCGCTGGTCTCTTTTCCCGATCCCGCATCGAATAATCGCCCGAAACGTAAAACTCCAGAAAACGTTTAACGTGCATCAAATAAACATATAATAATTTAAAACAATGCAAAATCATAAGTCATGCACCGTTAAATTTTAACTTAAATAAATAATTTAGAAATTTAAATAAAAGCTTGAGTTTTATGTGTACTGATTTTTTGGGCTCTACACGTTCAGTCATCATCACCTCCAGTCTCCTGATAAAAATGCTCACCTGCATCAATCACACCTACTGAGTCTAAAGACTTAACACACCTGTAACGTTAATAGCAAGTACATATACATAACATGCAACAGTAAAAAATATTGTTATAAACGTAAACATGTCATATAATAGCATAACATGTCAAAACATGTCTCATCATATACGTATACATTTTCTTTAATTGAATTCAATTTATAGTTGTGAATTTCGTATCAGCTCTGTCGTATCAGCTCTATTTGATGGATCCATCTACGTATAACCGTGGTACCCGACGGCTGTCGGACCTCAGTGACAGTATTACCCATCCACTGGTCCTAGGCCTCATCATCATCGTATACATATATCGTCAGTCACAACCAATTCTCATCCTTCAAAAACATCGTCGTTTAGTCTACCGGAGACTGTCCCTTGGCCCGTAGGTCCTGACACAAGGTTAGAATTCTAGCTCTTCCAGAGTGGTATCTCACTGATAGCTCGGGCCCCCCCGGAAGGAGGCCTTCTTCGCCTTCCACCTAAGCTGCGCAGGAAAGGCCCAAACCCAATCCCGGGGAACAGTGAGAAGCTTCTATTGGCCAAACCACCTGGGTTCACTTGAATCAGAATTCCAATCCGAACTCAAACCCGGATTGGTAACATGAAGCTCAGAATTAGGGGTGTAATCAATACTCCCAAATCAAAAGGGGAATTGATGCGTATCTAAATAGATACTATGTTTACATATGGATCCCCTACGAATGAAAGCCGAGGAATGTCTAATTAAGTTATAGTTATAATATAACTAATTAGAAATATATTACTCTGAGATAGAGCGAGAAAAATTGAATTTGATTAATTCAACTTATAATACTTTGGAACAATTACAAAATTACAAAAATGAAACCTTCTTAAACGGTGAGGTCTTCTCTATACACCCGCTTTCGCTACTAGTTCTACGTTTATCAAAAATAAACTCTTTCAATTTCATATACGTAATTTGCTGAAGTTTTTTTCATTTTCTTTGAGTGCCTTCTTTTCTCCTGAAGTTGTTGGAATTATTTGCAATAATATATTGGATACAATTGAAAAGGTCTTATCAATAAAATTTCCATTTATTCGCAATCTAGGCAATTATTACTATATTATATATAATAGAATAGAATAGAATTCTATTAGAATATTTAGAATAAAGGGAAATAAGCGGGTAGCAGGAATCGAACCTGCATCGTTAGCTTGGAAGGCTAGGCTTAGAACCAACAGTTCATTATCTAATGGATCTTTCCGTTTTAATACTCTA